>NC_080387.1:4169176-4882938 GCF_028751815.1 Salvia miltiorrhiza | reverse complement strand
TGGGATATATTCCTACACACTAAATAAGAGTTAATTATTCAAGCATATATATATATATATATCTCTTTCTCTCCCACTCTCTCTCGATCTCTCTCTTCCTCTCTCACTCTCTCTTGATCTCTCTCGGTTTTACTCTCACCCTCACGCACTCCCTCCCCTCTCCCACATTCCTCTCTTTCTTCACCTTAAATGAGCCACACATGCAAGCATAGTAAACACCCTAAAAGGCTAACCTATCTAGCCAACATAATCCCCATTTTTAAGCCCTCACAATCACATGCAAATCTTCCTCTCATCTCTCTCTCTCGTCCCTCACTCTTCTCTCTTCTCTCTTCTCTGCCTCATTACTCCTTTCTCCTCCCATAAATGAAACCCACATGCCCACATTAACAACTCCCCTAAGTAGCCAACCTAGTTTTAGCCAACACAATCCCTTATTTTTAGATCACACATGCACATGCACAATCTCTTCCCCCCCTCATGCTCGGCTCTCTCTCTTCTCTCTTCTCTCTTCTCTCCTTCTCTCTTCTCATTCTCCTGCACCATTAAGAGGATGACATCCTCACCATTTATCATCCTAGTTATTGCAAGATACACATTAATGAAGCAAATCACACCATCACATCACCTCTCAAAGCAAGCTCTCCTCTCCCCTTTCTCCTTCATATTTTCGGCAGCCCCTCCTCACTCCACCACACTTCTCTCCTTGTTTCACCATTTTTGGAAAGAGTTAAGGAAGCCAAAAGTGTTCTACCTTCACACTAAAGCCATCAAGTGTGCTCCAACCTTCAAGCACAAGCTCCAAGCATACTACACATCATCTTCTACTCCACCTCCATTGATCTTGTTGGTAGCAACCTTGTCGCAGCCCGATATAGCCAGTGATAGCGTATACCAAGTATCGTACGACTAATAAAAATAATCGTGAAAGAAATGGAATTTGAATCTTGTATTAGCGGAAGCATTTGCAATATATACTCATTTCCAAGAAAGATTTTAAGACCCAAAATAATTACTAGCTTGGGTAAATATAATTAAGCAGTTGAAACTTAGCAAGGGTTTGAGAAGTATTTCCCTTATGGGATATTACAGGCATAAGCAAGTTAAATAAAGAGTTTCATCAGAGTTATGCAGCGAGATGCGTTACTATATGTGTGAAGACATATAGCAGGGAGTTCAAATTCTTATAGAGTCAAAGCATATAAAGATAAATATGAGACATAGGAAAGACACAGCCAACTGACAATTCCAACAGCCTTCACCCATCCTCGCGCCAAGCCAGACCTGCGCATTTAGAAATACATACAGAGCTGAGTACCAAAAAGCACTCAGTGGACTCATGCCGGAAATAATTGAAATGTTGCTCTTAGAGCTATATGTCAACCTTGCCCTTTTCAATGCATCAACATGATTTAGAGAGATTAAAAATATCTGTTCATGTTTTTCTGTCATAAACTCATTTGCATCATCATAATAATATCATTAGTCTGCAGACATTATATTCAGGGTATGTGCCAACTATGAGAACTCATATAACATATATATACTAGGTGAAGAGAAGGAGGCCTCCTTCAAATCACCGTGACCGGCCGACTAGAGACGGCTCACGATCACCTCTGCGCACAAAACCTTTACTGTCATATAAATCAGTCAAAGGCCGATATCTTGCATCATGATCATAATCATGTCTTTCATAGAGGCAACATACCACATCTCATTCTTATCAATAAATAAATATGGCAAGTTGACAATTTTCATAATACTCATCAATAATGCTTCAACATGCTTCATTTTCATAAAACTCATCAATAATACTCCAACATGCATCATTTTCATAAGATTTTGCATTTGAACTCATTATCATGGTAGCTAGCCATAATAGAGTTAGAATAAAGCCCACCTGTCTCAGGGGTCGTTGACGTAACGCTCAGAGTCGTACTAACGCCGGCCGTCACTCGAACCTTTGGTGGCGCACGTGGTTTAGATTGCCATGTGACAAAATAAACTCTAGTTAGAAATTCATCTAACTAATATCTAATACTTATACTTGCATCAATGCTTAATCTCATCTTATAACTTCTCTACTATTTACCCAATTGGACCTCCCAATTTAATTGGATATCTTATCCAATTAAAAGACTCTCAATCCTAGGTAAATAGCATTCAAATAAATCACTTAGTCATTCATGCTTCAAATTACTCAACTAATCCATAATATATATGAATTATCTCAATACTCAAGTGACTTAAAAGTCACTCTATGAACTTGAAATCTTTTTCATTGCAAATAAATTCTCAAATATTCATGTAAGCTTTGGAAAATAAATAAAATTTTGTAGTAGCATTTTCATGCCATAACATGGGGTATTCTTCCACCAAAACTTTTAAAAAAAAGCCTTAAAACAAAATCAAGGTAGGATTTTCGGACACCTACAGTTTACCATTCTGTTCTGCCTCAACTTTAACGAATAAACTGTTTTAACTCAGACATCTCCTGGATTCAAGACTTATACCGATGAAAACCTCTTTGAGTCTAGTTTTGTTTAAAAAAACGTAGAGTGAAAAATTCCAAGTGGTTTAAGAGATATGGGTGTTTCCCCACAGTCTACCAGATTCGGCAGTTTTGCACGACTGGAAGTTAGGATTTTTAACAATTAGCAAACGTTGTCCAAATGGTCTGAAATTTGACGTGCATCGGTATAAGAGAAGGATTTGGAGGTCACTACCAACAAATCAAGGAAGGTGGAGTAGAGGTGGTGTGTAGGATTCTTGAAGCTTGTGCTTGAAGGTTGGAGTCTCTTGATGGCCTTAGTGTGAAGGTAGAACACTTTTGGCTTCCTTAGCTCTTACTATATTTGGTGAAACAAGAAAAGAAGTGTGGTGGAGTGAGGAGGGGCTGCCGAAAATATGAAGGAGAAAGGGAAGAGAGAGCTTGCCTTGATGAGAAGTGATGGTGTGATTTCTTTCATTAATGCATATCTTGTAGGCACTAGGGAGTTAATGTGTGAGGATGTCATGAAGTGAGGGGAATAGAGAGTGAGAAGAGAGAAGAGTGAGGGACGAGAGAGAGAGAGAGAGAGAGATGAGAGGAAGATTTGCATGTGATTGTGAGGGCTTAAAAATGGGAATTATGTTGGCTAGATAGGTTAGCCTTTTAGGGTGTTTACTATGCTTGCATGTGTGGCTAATTTAAGGTGAAGAAAGAGAGGAATGTCGGAGAGGGGAGGGAGTGCGTGAGGGTGAGAGTAAGACCGAGAGAGAGAGAATGAGAGAGATCGAGAGAGAGTGAGAGAGGAAGAGAGAGATCGAGAGAGAGTGAGAGAGAAAGAGAGATATATATATATATGCTTGAATAATTAACTCTTATTTAGTGTGTAGGAATATATCCCAAGAAAATATATCTATTCACGTGTGAGGAAAAATATATCTCAATTATGATATTACTAATATCATAATAACAATGCATCAATAAATCATATGTGAATATTCTACCAAGTAAAATATTTATATCACATAGACATTTCAATAGAAATATAGGGCGAAAATATGTCTCTCAATAATAGGATTTATAAGGCCCGAGAAAATAATATCGCCTCCCATTAAACTCTCAAAAATAATTCTTATCTCAATTATTCGCCCACGTGCATTATTCCTCTAGCTACTATTTAAAAACTCAATTTAAATCGAGCTAGGGCACAAATAACTTCTCAAAATACGGGGTGTTACATCCTTACCCCCTTAAAAAAAATTCGTCCCGAAATTTGAAATCTGACCTTCGGGAAATATAACTGGATATTTTTCCTTCATTTTATCCTCCAATTCCCAAGTTGCTTCTTCTTGCCCGTGATGTCTCCATTGTATTTTGACCAAGGCAATTGACTTATTTCTCAATTATTGGATCTTTCTATCCAACACAGCTTCGGGTCTTTCTTCATAATTCAGGTTCGGTTCAAGAGACATATCCTCTCGATGAATAACATGCTTCGGGTCAAACACGTATTTTCTCAACTGCGACATGTGAAAGACATTGTGAACATTCACGAAATTAGGAGGTAACGCGAGTCTATAGGCAACAGGGCCTACTTTTTCCAATACGTCGTATGGACCTATAAATCTAGGATTGAGCTTTCCTTTTATACCGAATCGGTGAATCCCTCGAGAAGGGGAAACTTTCAAAAAGACCTTACTTCCCAATTCAAATTGAATCTCTGTGCGTCTAGTGTCGGCATAAGATTTTTGGCGATCTTGAGCTTCTTTAATTCGTTGCCGAATTTGTCTCACAGTTGTGATCATTTCTTCCACTGCGTCAGGACCTAACACTTTTCTTTCTCCTACTTCATCCCAATAAAGCAGAGATCTACATTTTCTTCCATAGAGGGCTTCATATGGTGCCATGTTAATAGTCGTTTGAAACTATTATTGTAGGCAAATTCAATCAGGGGTAACACTTGTTCCCATTGAGCTCCTCTATCTAACACTACAGTCCGAATCATATATTCCAAAACTTGTATAGTTCTTTCAGACTGTCCATCCGTCTGTGGATGAAAAGCTGTGCTAAAATTCAACTTGGTACCCAATTCCTTGTGTAAGCTCATCCAAAAACGTGAGGTGAACTTTGTATCTCTATCGGAGGTAATCGTCATTGGAACTCCGTGTAAACGTACTATCTCACGAATATATATTTGAGCTAACTTTTCGAAACCATGTGTGACAGGAATCGGTATGAAGTGAGCACTTTTTGTCAATCTATCTATGATCACCCAAACGACGGTATTTCCTCTATTTGACTTTGGCAAAGCAGTGACAAAGTCCATGGCAATGTGGTCCCATTTCCATTCTGGGATTTCTAACGGTTGTAATTTGCTATAAGGCCGTTGGTGTAACGCCTTCACTTGCTGACAAGCTAAACATCGTTCTACAAATCAAGCTATGTCTCGTTTCATGCCTTCCCACCAAAATCTTGCTTTTAAATCTTGGTACATCTTTGTACCTCCCGGATGTGCTGCGTAAGGCATGTCATGAGCCTCGCTCATGATTTCATTTCTTAATTTCTCATCATTGGGTACACAGATTCTTCCCTCAAACAACAATGCATTATCTGCGGCTTCTTGGTATGACTCAAGCTTCTCGGTACGGATTTTCACTCGCAATCTTTCCAAATTTTCATCATCTCTTTGCATACTAACAATCCTTGATCTTAGATCGGGGGTAACACTGAGTGTCGCCATGATCAAATCTGTGGTTGGCGGTGGAAATACCACTTCCAACCTTAACCTTTCAAATTCCCTGACCAAGTCATGTTCTTTGGTTAGGATACACCCTATCTTGGCTCGTTCCATTCTGCTCAAGGCATCTGCCACGACGTTGGCTTTGCCTGGATGATAATTGATTCCACAATCATAGTCCTTGACCAATTCTAGCCATCTTCTTTGTCTCATATTCAGATCCTTCTGTTCAAAGAAATATTTGAGACTCTTATGGTCGGTGTAAATTTCACACCTTACTCCGTAAAGGTGGTGTCTCCAAATTTTCAATGCGTGCACTACTACTGCTAGCTCCAGGTCATGTGTCGGGTAATTTGCTTCGTGTGGCCTAAGCTGTCGCGAGGCGTAAGCTATTACCTTTCCCTCTTGCATCAGTACACAACCTAGTCCTTTCTTGGATGCGTCCGTATAGATAGTGTATTCCTTGTTTGCTTCTGGAACGGCTAGTACTGGGGCGGTGGTCAACCTCTTCTTCAATTCTTGAAAGCTTTGTTCGCATTCGTCCGTCCATAAGAATTTGACTTCTTTCTTGAGTAGATGAGTTATAGGCTTGGCTATTTTGGAGAAATCTTGTATAAAACGACGGTAGTAGCCTGCTAATCCTAGAAAGCTATGAATCTCGTGAGGCGTCGTTGGTGATCTCCATTCTTGCACTGCTTGAACCTTGGCAGGATCCACTTTGATTCCTGCAGCTGAAATGACGTGGCCCAAGAAATTGACTTCTCGTAGCCAAAACTCACATTTGCTATATTTAGCGTAAAGCTTTTCAGCTCTTAGCTTCTCTAGCACAGTTCTAAGGTGCTCTTCATGATCCTTCTCATTCTTCGAGTAAATCAAGATGTCGTCTATGAATACTAACACGAATTGATCTAAATATTCGTGAAACACTCGATTCATGAGATCCATGAATACGGCGGGGGCATTTGTTAATCCAAAAGGCATCACTATGAACTCATAGTGTTCGTATCTCGTGCGGAATGCTGTCTTTGGAATATCCTCAGGTCGTATCCTCAATTGGTGATACCCTGTCCTTAAATCTATCTTTGAGAAAGCGCGTGCTCCTCGAAGTTGATCAAACAAATCGTCTATACGTGGCAAAGGATACTTGTTCTTTAGGGTCACCTTGTTCAATTCCCAGTAATCGATGCACAATCTTAAACTTCCATCTTTCTTTTTGACAAACAGGACCGGTGCTCCCCAAGCGAAGCACTAGGTCGAATGAATCCCATGTCCAACAACTCTTGTAGTTGCAACTTCAGTTCTTGCAATTCTGCTGGTGCCATCCTGTAACAACCCGCTCTTATCAGTTTTTAATTCCAGTATTGCGTGTTTATTTATCTATCTGCCAGTAAATGAAGCACCTTATGTTTTCAGCTATGTTTCTGAATTACGTATTTTGGAGACAGAGTCACTACACTAGCAGTATGCATTTCCATTTATCTTCGCGTGTTTAAGACCGCGACGAGAATCTTTGAGTTGATGAACAATTATTATTACTCAGTTATAACCAACTTAGCAATGTTGTGTTATTTATCAAGATGGAGTTTTTTTCACATTGTTGCTTAAGTCGTGAATTACTTCCGACTTTGAAGCTAATTAAATCTACGGATTTAATTTAAGTATTAGGATGACGAACGAATTAAATCTATGAATTTAATTTAAGTATTAGGATGACGAACGAATTAAATCTACGGATTTAATTTAAGTATTAGGATGACGAACGAATTAAATCTACGAATTTAATTTAAGTATTAGGATGACGAACGAATTAAATCTACGGATTTAATTTAGCATTTATTCGATTTTAGCAGAAACGCGAAACCTGTATTTCTAATACAGAGAAACCAATACTGAAGGATTTTACTTAGATCATTTTTCTCTTAGATCATACCACCATCCACGCCACCCTATCCTGCCACCTGCCAACGCCATGATTGAGGAAAAAAAAGGAAAAAGGGGGAAAAGAAAAGGTGGATAAGGTGCTGCAGCAACAGCCATTGGCTGGGCAGCCGAAAGGCCTCCCACGCAAGCTGCAGCAACAGCTCTCCTCCCATTGGCTGGGCAGCCGAAAGGCCTCCCACGCAATCTGCAGCAACAGCTCTCTTCCCATTGGCTGGGCAGCCGAAAGGCCTCCCATCACCTCACCTGCTGCACCCCATCCCACGCCATGCAGAACTACGGCCAATGCCCTCCTTTCGGCACTCGAGTGCACACCAGCCGAGCTCCAAGTATAAATTCACCCTTCAATCCTTGAGCCACCCCTTTCACCTTTCAACACTTAGAATTTTCAGCAGCAACAGCCAGAAGTTTCATCTCTCTCGACGCTTTGCACAAAGGGGAGTAGAGCGAGATTCTTGCTGCCGACTTGAACAAGGTAAAAACTCGGCTTAATTTTCCACCCTTCGCCATGTTTCTTTCCACCTGTTTCGGCCTAAGAACAACAGTCATTTCATTTTCAGTTTGCACCTCGACGCTCGAAAAAGCGAGAGAGAAACCATCGTCCTTACCCGACCAAAGCACACGATATATCAAGGTAACCTTCGACCTCTGTTGCTACTCCAATCGGCATGAATCACACTCGCAGAAATCATGTTTTATGGGCTGTAAACGAATGAACAAAAAGCATGTTAAGTCACATTTTTGTGGAACCTACAACTTGAAACCTTGATGAACGACGAGAACTTTAGCTTTAAACGTAGACGAACGTGAATAATCACAACATGCTCACATAGATAGAGATTTAGGTCTGTATACGTGTGAGAATCGAGGCGAGATAAGGACGGAGAATTATGGTTTTGGAAACTGGAGTCCCCGTCGCTCTTCCCAGAGCAGAGGAATGGCCTGAGGAATGGCCAGAGCGGAGGAATGGCCAGAGGAATGGCCAGAGCGGAGGAATGACCAGAGGAATCACCTCGGCAGAGGAATCGCCTCGCCAGAGGAATCGCTTCGCCAGAGGAATCGCCTCGCCAGAGGAATCGCCTCGCCAGAGGAATCGCCTCGCCAGAGAAATCACCTCGCCAGAGGAATCGCTTCGCCAGAGGAATCACTTCGCCAGAGGAATCGTTCCTCGCCGGAGGAATCACTTTCACCAGAGGAATCGTTCCTCGCCAGATGAATCACTTCACCACAGAGCTAACTCAGCCAGTGCTGACTTAGAGGCCAGAGCTGACCTCTAGAGCAGAAAGCGAAGGAGCAGAGCAGACCGCGAGCGAGAGAGAGAGAGAGAGAAGAGAACATAAGGTGTTAAATCTTTATTACTTTCTTTCCCTTGCTTACGCGAAGGGAGACTATATTGTTTTACTGACAGTTTAGAACACCCTAATGAGAACGAAGCAATGTAGTTAATTACTTGACTTCATGGGACGGAACCTAGTTGGGTTAATTGTTTAATAAAAAGGAATATGAGCCATGCATAATTACATTACGCATCCTCATTTATTTGAGAATTTGCTCGACTAAGACCCTACGTTATTTCTTTTCCGAATCAAGGTTGAACGCAAGAGTTTAAGGCTTAGTCGTGAGTCTCCTCTACCAGGTGGGCTTTCTTACGTATAAACTAAAACCATATTATATAATTGTTACGACTTTATGCTTATGAATTTGAATGATATTGTCAATGCCTAAATGCTTTATGTTTTGTTATTAATTGCCTATCTGATGTTAATCGAATTCGGATTCCAGATGGGACCGCAAATCCCTTCGGAATTAGTGTACACCCTTGTGATCGTGAGTCATCTAGCGGGTTGGCCGATCATAGTGACCGTAGAGGGAGGCCTCCCTCTCGGCACGAGTTACTGATATGGTGATTAATGAAGTTAAAATGCCTGCGTGGGTTATTGATGAAAGAAATGATATTATTTTTGGTAAATACGAGTCTTTAAAGGAAAACCCTCGTATCTTACTACTCTTGAAAGGCTTGACAATAAAATATTATACATGTATGTATATTTCGGCAAGTGTCCACTAAGTACTCCCGTACTTAGCCCTGCATGTATTTCTAAATATGCAGGTTGAGCTGTGATCGGGGATGTAGTGTGCAAGCGGAGCTTTTGTCAATCTAGGACGAGAACCTCAGAGCGGAGTATATGTCTTCATACATATACTCGAGTTGTTGTTTTTCCGCTGCGAACGCTGATTTTTGCTAAGATATCATGTCATTTGTCAAACAATATGTATTAATTAACAATGTTCTCAAACTCATTGAGTACCCTTTTGGATAATATTATGTACGGTCCCCTTGTGGCCTTCGTTAATATCTAGTTATTTCGATTGTTTCCCTTATACAAAGTCGAGCCATCAAGAAGTTAAATACGCCCCTTTTCTAATCCCGCTCCTAAATTCCCTCCCCTAGTCGCGGTTTCCCCGAGTTTGCTATCCTTAGCAAGCGCGGTCGTGACACATCCTATATGGTGCCTTGGATATTGGTGCTGCTCCAGGTTCCAAATCGATCGTGAATTCCAATTGTCGATTCGGGGGTAGACCTGATAGAATATCAGGAAAAACGTCTTGATACTCCCGCACTATAGGTACATCTTCAATCTTTATTTGTGCTTCCTCTTCTTGGTTCAAGTATACTAGATATGCTGTCGCACCCTTTTCTTTTAGTAACTTGTTCGCTTGCACTGCAGAGATGATAGGTGTCTTCTTCCATTTTCTATTGATGGCATAAAAACATGTAGGTTCCTGGCCAGGTGCCTGGAATGATATCCGTCTCTGCTCGCACTGTATCACCGCATAGTGTTCCGCTAACCAGTCCATTCCCAAAATGATGTCTGTACTCCACATGCGCATAAGTCTCAACGTCTTAGCCTTAAGCTTAAGAGGTCCTAATTCGAATTCCAAGTTAGGACACACATGTGTAACAGTGGTGACTTTTCCTAAGGGAGTGGCTACCCTTAATTGAAGCTGGGCTGGTTCTATATTCAGCTCTAACGTATCCACACAGGTATATGAGATGAAAGAATGTGATGCTCTCGTATCAAAGAGGATAACAATGGGTACACCTTTCAGTTCCCCAATACTTGTTAGGTTTCCTTAGTTCTTATCCTGATTCTTTTGATTGATAGCATACATCCTTTGATATTGCGGTGGTCTTCCTGCCTGCGGTGCATGTAGCTGCTTATAAGGCTGGTTTGGACGGCGAAAAGGTTGTTGCTGTAGTGGTTGAGGTAGAGGAAAAATTCCTTCCATTGCCCTGAGCTGTGGGGTTGGAAACTGATTGGGTCTTCCTCCACTCATCCCCTGCTGTCGGTTGGGGCACTGGCTCGAGTAATGCCCGGGTTTTCCACAAGTGAAACAATTTGGGTTTCCAGCTCTGCACATTCCCGTGTGTAACTTGTTGCACTTAGGACAAGGGGGTATCCCTCGGTGTTCGGGGTGTGATGTAGCTGGTCCACCATAAAATGATTTATCGCCCTTCACGAATGTGTTGGATTTGTATACTGAAAGCAAGAACTTTATGCTTGTATACAATGATTCCTGTTATTCACTATTCTTATCTCCTATCTGTTTGATTTTCATGATTGCATATGTATGTTCTTTATCTCTGTATAAGTAGATTATATGGTGTGTTGTAGATCACAGAAGACCATATAATTGGAATAACCTTAAGAGATATAATATATTCACAGCCGAAATAACTCTAGGACAAGTTATTGGTTTAGGCTGCAGTATTGATGGAAGTAGTTTGTCTTGGCTACTTGTCTATACTGGTACGTCATTACGTATTGATAGGACCACAGTTTGAGATGTATTCTTCTATCTGACTTAAGTGAAGAATCAAGATCTCGGTGACTCATAAATCTTAATACTAATAAGTATTCAGATATATATGTTAACTCGTATATCACTTTGACTTACTATGGGTGAAAGTTATATACTAACTCGAGTACTCTGTATCTTGGGTGATAGCGGTTAATATATGATATTTGATTATCTGTATTAGTACCCGTATCCGGTATAGGATAATGACATCCCCTTAAGGAGCTCAATAAGGTTTATTACGCTAAACCCTGCAGGTTGATTAAGTTCAGGCGTAATAATAAAGTTTGAGTGGTACTGCTTAAGGAATTATTAAGAGATTAATTAATTTAAGCTGTCAGAGCTCTAATTAATTAATGGATGTCGGATATTTTAAATACGGAGATTTAATAAGTCTAAATACAAGCCCCGACTCATCACCGGCAATAAAGGGGTAAGTCAGTATCGGTTCTCTAGTGGAATGAACTGATATTTATAAATTAATTATGGTCTGGGCTGACCATGGATAAATTAATTTATTTGAGGCCCATCTTTATTCCTTGTATCTGGTCCCTGGGCTGGCCCAATGTCTCCAAGCCCTAGAAGACAGTAATTTTCGGCCCTCTCACTAATGTGGCGCCTCCTCCCTCTTTTCTGTATTTTAAATACAGCTGTCAGCTCTCAGGAAAATACACTGATAAAAATTAGGGTTTTGAGAGCAGAGGGAGGCGCATAATCGTGTGAGGCTTTTCTGTCTTGGGATTTTCCATAGCTCGTTGTCCATCCAACGTTGGAGATTGAGCGGGATACAGTCGAGAAGATCAGAGCTGGAGTCTGAATCATTCGACGCGATCATCAACCACCTGTGCATCCGATTCTCAAGTAAGTTTTCCTAACACCTGTGTGCAGCTGTTAATTTCATAGGAGCATGTTAGGAATTAATCGTTGTATGATGAATTAATAATAATCCAAGAAACGATCATCGGGCAATCGAGTATTAATTCAATTTAATATTCCTTCAATTGGTATCAGAGCCCAGGATTAATTTCTTGGCTCTATTATTAATTTGTGTACGATTAATAATGTGCGTTGTTTTTAACTGCTGTTGTTCTTCGTGATTCGTTGATTCGTGGGATACGTCGTTTGACGTTGTAATCGTTTTTCACCACGAGAAAAACCGTGGTTAGATTAGGATTTCAATTGTATTTGTTTTTCCGTTGTAAATCTGTAAAATTGAAGAACGAAACGAGGATGACGACGAATCAACAACGGAGGATGGTGTAAGGACGAGGCGTGTGTGACCGAGAGCGAGGGGCCGCGGGCGCCGAGGGGCAGCGCGCACGCAGGTGCTTGCACACCGCGCGCGGCGCGCCCAGGCAGGCGACCGCGCGGCCGCTGCTGCTCCCTGGTCTGGACACGGGCTGATGGCGGGGCGGACTCGGCTAGGGCTGGGGCAAACGGCTGGAAGCAGCGGGCAGGGGCGGTGCGCGCCCGGGGCAGCGTCTGCGCGTTCTGCGCGCTGCGTGCCCGACGGGCGGCGCGCTGCCGCTGCTGCCGCTGCTGTTGTCGTCTGCTGGAGCTGCTGTCGCCGGGGTTGCCGAGTGCTGCGGCTGGAATCGGGGCGAGGCGAGGACTGGGCGTGCGTGGGCCGTGCACGCGCGTGCCTGCTGGCTGCGTGCTGCGCGCCCAGCGCCGCACTGCTCGGCTGTCTGCCCGGGCCGCTGCTGCGCCTGCTGCCGAGGCTGCTGCCAAGGCTGGTGCTGCCGGAGCCGAGAACAAGGAGGAGACCGGCGGTGGGGCAGCCGCCGCCGTGGACTGCTGTTGCTGGCTGGAGGCGGCGGCGCCTAGGATTCCAAACCCTAGGTGGCCGATTGTTTCTCTACCCAAGGGGGCCCAAACCCTAGCTTGACGGGCCCATATGTTCGGGCCAAGTTTTATTCAGTTTTGGGCTTGTTTTTCTATTTTATTTTGTAATAGAATAGATTTGGGTTTCCACGAATGGGTCACGAAGAATTTTAATTCTTTTATTACTGTTCTTTGCATGTCGTGGTTGTTAATCCCTTATGCTCTTTACCTGCTTTTGCACGTCTTTGCTTGTTAATATTTGTTTATTAATTGCGCTTAGACGAGCATGATAATAGGTTTGCCGTTTTTCTTAAGCATGTTTTAGAATTCTGTGAGCATGTTTTACATGTTGCGTTCTAGAGAAGCATGTTTAGGTTTATGTGCTTGAGCATGAACAAACCTTTTGAAAGAAAAAGACTAAGCTGTTTAATAATTTTTATAGTAATTAAAAATTATTTTAGACCTCCACATGCGGTCTCTAGACAAAGTGATTAGCAATATGAGTAAACGTCCACCCCACGTGGCTTACTTCATATTTGTTTTTCATAAGTTTGTCAGAAGAGGTTTCTATGAAAATATTTAAAACCATTAATGTAGTGGGAGTTATGCAGTAAACGTCCACCCCACGTGGCTTACTTGTATAATTTTTCACAAGTACTTTGGAGAATGGTATTAAATAAGATAACCAAGGAAATTAAATTGAAAGCGGCATGGTCCGAGTGAGTATGCTAATTTCGAGAATTTAATTTTTAAGGTTAAAATGTGGTCATTGCTTAGATATCATATCAAGTACAATGTACAACTCCCAAAGGAGTCCCTTCTTGATGATGATATGGTCTAGTTAAGGTGCCAACTATTGATTTCTTTTGTCAAAAGGTTAAGTTGATATGGATAGAAATTAAATGACTAGGTAAATAGTCTGGTTGAGGAGTTCGTGTGTAAACGTCCACCCCACGTGGCTTGCACATGGAATTCTTTGAGCCGTTGGAGGTTTCATTAATATTGTTTTATCAAAAGGTTACAATATTATTGTTACGAACTTTATGTTTTTCATGTTCTTACATGTTTATTTGTTTACTTTCAGATATGTCTATGTCTCCGATTATTAACATTCTAGCAAACAATCCTCTCACCGGTCCAAATTACACCGAATGGAAACGCCATATTATGTATATTCTTGACGCTGATGAGCACAGTTTTGTGCTTACCACTCCACGTCCCGCGGCCTTAACTGATGAGTCAACTGATGTGGAACGTGAGGCGCATAAAAGGTGGCACAAGTCGAATAATATGGCCAAGTGCTATATTATGATGACTATGTCGCAAAATTTGCAACTCCAGCATCAGGTCATGGATGACGCAGCGACCATCATGTTAAACCTCAGTGAGGTTTATGGGGAGTCCGAGAGGTCTGCTCGTTTTAACTTGATGAGAGAAATCTTATCTTGTAAAATGAGCGAGGGCAGCTCGGTGCACGATCATGTCATGCATATGACAAATCTGTTTGACAGGCTTGATCTGCTAGGAGGGGGTATCGAAGGCGAAGCCAAGGTCGATATCATCCTCAATACTCTCCCCAAAACTTTTGAGCACTTCCGTCTCAATGTCGTTATGAGCAAGGCCAACTATACTCTCAATGAGTTATTGAATGCTCTAGTTTCGGCAGAGGGGGTCATGGACACGCGCAATGGGAAAGAGGTCCTTGTTGCTGCCAAGGGATCTACTTCTTCGTCGAAAGGCGGGAAAAAGAAGTGGAAAGGTCCAAAGGGCAAGCATGACCATGAGGCTAGTGGGAGCGGTAAAGCCAAAGTTGATGGCCCTAGCGGCGGCGTGAACAAGCCGACAGCCAAGGGAAAGTGCTTCAAGTGCGGCAAGGTTGGGCATTGGAAGAAAGATTGTCCAGTGCTCAAGGCAAAGGGACAAGGTACGTCACAAGTTTTAGTAACAGAAACATGTTTAGCTTCGTTTTCTACTCATTCGTGGGTAGTGGATACGGGGGCAACTGACCATGTTTGTTACACCTTGCAGGGGTTCAACCCAACAAGGGAGCTGGCAAGTGATGAGATCACCATCTCCATGGGCAATGCGTCGAAGGTCGCAGCTGTTGCTATTGGAGATTTATCTTTATGTTTTGGTGATGACATTTTAGTTTTGAGAGATATTTTATATGTGCCGGAGTTTCGGCGGAACATAATTTCTGTTTCAAAGTTGTTTTTGAATGGATATTCTGTTACTTTTGATGGGGGTGTCTCTATCATGAGAGATAACAAGATTATTTGTTCTGGAATTTTGAACAACTCTCTCTATACTATTACATGTCCAATGAATAACTCTGTCCATGTTGCATCTACATCACAAATTCTTTCAAATCCAAATAAGAGAAAATATTATTCTCATGAACAATATACACATACTTGGCACCTAAGATTAGGCCACATCAATCTAAATAGGATCCAAAGGCTCGTCTCAAATGGAATCTTGAAAGACTTTCAAGCTGTGCCATTTAGAACCTGCAAATCCTGTATAGAGGGAAAGATGACGGCAAGGCATTTTAAGGCAAAGGGGAATAGGGCCTCGGATGTGTTAGAATTGATTCACTCTGACTTATGTGGACCGATGTCCACTAGAGCTCGTGGAGGGTACGAGTACTTCGTCACTTTCATTGACGATTACTCAAGGTATGGGTATATTTACCTACTTCAACGCAAGTCTGAATGCTTTGAGAAATTCAAAGAATTCAAGACGGAAGTGGAGAAGAATAGGGGTAAATCTATCAAGTCATTGCGGTCTGATCGCGGTGGCGAATACCTCGGGAACAAGTTCAAGCAATACTTGTCAGATTCTGGGATTACATCTCAATTGACTGCACCAGGTACTCCCCAACAGATTGGTGTAGCAGAGAGAAGAAACATGACTCTTATGGAAATGGTACGATCTATGATGAGCTATGCATCATTGCCTATTTCGTTTTGGGGATATGCCTTGGAAACAGCGGTTTATTTGCTGAATCGGGTACCGTCCAAATCGGTTCCTAAAACTCCTATTGAGTTATGGTCAGGGCGTAAGCCCAGCTTGAATCATATAAAGATATGGGGTTGTCCTGCATACGTGCTAGACAAGGAAGCGAGAAAATTGGAGCCGAGATGCGAACTAATGCTGTTTATAGGATACCCTAAGGAAACGAAAGGTGGTTACTTTTATAATCCGAAGGATCAGAAAGTGGTTGTTAGCACCAACGCACAATTCTTGGAACACGATTATTAAAGTAATCACAAGTCTAAGTCCGAGATTGTCCTTCAAGAAATCGAAGGCAATGGACAGGCGATTCCATCACCCCAGCCAAGTGTGCAAGTAAATGCACCACAAGACCCTGCACAAACCATTGTCACAACTGTACCACCACCGCTTCGTCGTAGTGGGAGGGTTGTAGTTCAACCCGATCGATTTATGTTCTTGGGAGAATCTTCGGATCTTCTCCCTGTTGATAAACAAAAGGATATCGACCCTGACAACTTTAGACAAGCGATGAAAGATCAAGATGCAGATTCTTGGTACGAGGCCATGGTTTCTGAAATAGAATCCATGGGTGCTATGGATGTATACGAGAAGACCGAACTACCAGATGGCTTCCTAGCTATAGGTAGTAGGTGGGTATACAAGAGAAAGAGAGATTCGGATGGCGAAGTCGCAGCTTTTAAAGCTAGACTGGTGGCGAAAGGTTATACCCAGGAATAGGGTATAGATTATGATGAGACCTTTTCGCCGGTTGCCATGCTTAAGTCTATCCGAATACTCCTTGCCATAGCAGCCCACATGAACCTTGAGATTTGGCAAATGGATGTCAAGACCGCTTTCCTAAACGGTTTCCTTGAAGAAGGAAGGGACATCTATATGCAGCAACCTGAAGGGTTTGTGAAGAAGGGCGAAGAGCATCTTGTGTGGAAGCTTAAGAAGTCCATTTATGGACTTAAGCAAGCTTCGAGGTCATGGAACAAACGTTTTGACGAGGTCATTAAATCCTATGGATTTACTCGTTGTGAGAATGAAAGTTGCGTGTACCGTTTAGATGCCAATGGTGACGTGGTTTTCCTTGCACTTTATGTAGATGATATCCTCCTCATTGGCAACAATGTTGAGCTATTATCGGACATAAAGAAGTGGTTATCCGAACAGTTTCAAATGAAAGACTTAGGAGATGCAGCGTACATCCTGGGGATCAAGGTCGTTCGTGATCGCCAGAAAAGGATGTTGAGCTTATCTCAAGCGTCTTACATTGATACTGTGATTGCTCGTTTTAGCATGCAAAATGCCAAGAAAGGCTTGCTACCTTTTAGACATGGCATTCCTCTGTCTAAGGACATGTGTCCTAAGACGCCTAGTGAGGTTGAGGAGATGAGGAAGATACCCTATGCTTCCGCCGTAGGTAGCCTCATGTATGCGATGCTATGCACGAGACCTGATATTTGCTATGTCGTTGGCATGGTTGCAAGATATCAGTCGAACCCTGGACCAGGACACTGGACTGCGGTAAAGCATATTCTCAAGTACCTGAAACGGACTCGAGATTATAGGCTAGTTTACCAGTCAGACAGTCTATTTCCTTTGGGTTACACCGATTCGGATTTCCAGGCTGACCGGGATGAGAAGAGATCTACCTCTGGTTATGTGTTTACCTTGGGAGGTGGAGCCGTATCGTGGCGGAGTGCAAAGCAGAAGTGCATTGCAGACTCCACCATGGAAGCCGAATATGTAGCTGCTTCGGAAGCTGCTAAGGAGGCTGTATGGTTCCGGAACTACCTCTTGGATCTAGGAGTGGTCCCTAATTTGCCTAAGAGTATCATAATTTATTGTGATAACTCGGGTGCAGTGGCAAATTCTAAGGAACCCAGGAGCCACAAGGCGTCAAAACACATAGAGAGAAAGTACCACATCATACGAGAAATCGTAAACAGAGGAGATGTGCTAGTAGAAAAGATTGATACATTGGAGAACCTAGCTGATCCTTTCACGAAAAGCTTACCGCAAAAGACCTATGAGAAGCATGCTCGAGGGATGGGATTGCGGTTGATGCCACCCACTTAGAGAAAAACTTTCAGTATAAGTGGGAGAGATGAAGTGAAGTTTTTGTAATAGCTAGTATTTAGACACATTGTATACTAAAAGTTTTGCTTTAGTATAAGTGGGAGATTGTTGGATTTGTATACTGAAAGCAAGAACTTTATGCTTGTATACAATGATTCCTGTTATTCACTATTCTTATCTCCTATCTGATTGTGTTCATGATTGCATATGTATGTTCTTTATCTCTGTATAAGTAGATTATATGGTGTGTTGTAGATCACAGAAGACCGTATAATTGGAATAACCTTAAGAGATATAATATGATCACAGCCGAAATAACTCTAGGACAAGTTATTGGTTTAGGCTGCAGTATAGATGGAAGTAGTTTGTCTTGGCTACTTGTCTATACTGGTACGTCATTACGTATTGATAGGACCACAGTTTGAGATGTATTCTTCTATCTGACTTAAGTGAAGAATCAAGATCTCGGTGACTCATAAATCTTAATACTAATAAGTATTCAGATATATATGTTAACTCGTATATCACTTTGACTTACTATGGGTGAAAGTTATATACTAACTCGAGTACTCTCTATCTTGGGTGATAGCGGTTAATATATGATATTTGATTATCTGTATTAGTACCCGTATCCGGTATAGGATAATGACATCCCCTTAAGGAGCTCAATAAGGTTTATTACGCTAAACCCTGCAGGTTGATTAAGTTCAGGCGTAATAATAAAGTTTGAGTGGTACTGCTTAAGGAATTATTAAGAGATTAATTAATTTAAGCTGTCAGAGCTCTAATTAATTAATGGATGTCGGATATTTTAAATACGGAGATTTAATAAGTCTAAATACAAGCCCCGACTCATCACCGGCAATAAAGGGGTAAGTCAGTATCGGTTCTCTAGTGGAATGAACTGATATTTATAAATTAATTATGGTCTGGGCTGACCATAAATAAATTAATTTATCCATAGGATTTAATGACCTCGTCAAAACGTTTGTTCCATGACCTCGAAGCTTGCTTAAGTCCATAAATGGACTTATTAAGCTTCCATACAAGATGCTCTTCGCCCTTCTTCACAAACCCTTCAGGTTGCTGCATATAGATGTCCCTTCCTTCTTCAAGGAAACCGTTTAAGAAAGCGGTCTTGACATCCATTTGCCAAATCTCAAGGTTCATGTGGGCTGCTATGGCAAGGAGTATTCGGATAGACTTGAGCATGGCAACCGGCTAAAAGGTCTCATCATAATCTATACCCTGTTCCTGGGTATAACCTTTCGCCACCAGTCTAGCTTTAAAAGCTGCGACTTCGCCATCCGAATCTCTCTTTCTCTTGTATACCCACCTACTACCTATAGCTACAAAGCCATCTGGTAGTTCGGTCTTCTCGTATACATCCATAGCACCCATGGATTCTATCTCAGAAACCATGGCCTCGTACCAAGAATCTGCATCTTGATCTTTCATCGCTTGTCTATAGTTATCAGGGTCGACATCCTTTTGTTCATCAACAGGGAGTAGATCCGAAGATTCTCCCAAGAACATAAATCGATCGGGTTGAACTACAACCCTCCCACTACGACGAAGCAGTGGTGGTACAGCTGTGACAATGGTTTGTGCAGTGTCCTGTGGTGCATTCACTTGCACACTTGGCTGGGGTGATGGATTCGCCTGTCCATTTCCTTCAATTTCTTGAAGGACAATCTCGGACCTAGACTTGTGTTTATCTATATAATCCTGTTCCAAGAATCGTGCGTTGGTGCTAACAACCACTTTCTGATCCTTAGGATTATAGAAATAACCACCTTTCGTTCCCTTAGGATATCCTACAAACAGCATAAGTTCGCATCTAGGCTCCAATTTCCTCGCCTCCTTGTCTAGCACGTATGCAGGACAACCCCATATCTTTATATGGCTTAAGTTGGGCTGGCGCCCAGACCATAACTCGATAGGAGCTTTAGGAACCGATTTGGACGGTACTAGATTCAGCAAGTAGGCCGCTGTTTCCAAGGTATATCCCCAAAACGAAATAGGCAATGATGCATAACTCATCATTGATCTTACCATTTCCAAAAGAGTTCTATTTCTTCTCTCTGCTACACCATTCTGTTGGGGAGTACCCGGTGCAGTCAATTGGGATGTAATCCCTGAATCTGACAAGTATTGCAAGAACTCGTTCCCGAGGTATTCGCCACCGCGATCAGACCGCAATGACTTGATAGATTTACCCAATCTCTTCTCCACCTCCGCCTTGAATTCTTTGAATTTCTCAAAGCATTCAGACTTGCGTTGAAGTAGGTAAATATACCCATATCTTGAGTAATCGTCAATGAAAGTGGACGAAATACTCATACCCTCCACGAGCCTTTGTGGACATCGGTCCACACAAGTCAGAGTGAATCAATTCTAACACATGCGAGGCCCTATTCCCCTTGGCCTTAAAAGGCCTTGCCGTCATCTTTCCCTCTATACAGGATTCGCAGGTTCTAAATGGAACAGCTTGAAAGTCTTTCAAGACTCCATTTGAAACGAGCCTTTGGATCCTATTTAGATTGATATGGCCTAACCTTAGGTGCCACGCATGTGTATATTGTTCATGAGAATAATATTTCCTCTTATTTGGATTTGGAAGAATTTGTGATGTAGATGCAACATGGACAGAGTTATTCATTGGACATGTAATAGTATAGAGAGAGTTGTTCAAAATTCCAGAACAAATAATCTTGTTATCTCTCATGATAGAGACACCCCCATCAAAAGTAACAGAATATCCATTCAAAAACAACTTTGAAACAGAAATTATGTTCCGCCGAAACTCCGGCACATATAAAATATCTCTCAAAACTAAAATGTCATCACCAAAACATAAAGATAAATCTCCAATAGCAACAGCTGCGACCTTCGACGCATTGCCCATGGAGATGGTGATCTCATCACTTGCTAGCTCCCTTGTTGGGTTGAACCCCTGCAAGGTGTAACAAACATGGTCAGTTGCCCCCGTATCCACTACCCACGAATGAGTAGAAAACGAAGCTAAACATGTTTCAGTTACTAAAACTTGTGACGTACCTTGTCCCTTTGCCTTGAGCACTGGACAATCTTTCTTCCAATGCCCAACCTTGCCGCATTTGAAGCACTTTCCCTTGCCCGTTGGCTTCTTCACGCCGCCGGTAGGGCTGTCTGCTTTGGCTTTACCGCTCCCACTAGCCTCATGGTCATGCTTGCCCTTTGGACCTTTCCACTTCTTTTTCCCGCCTTTCGACGAAGAAGCAGATCCCTTGGCAGCAACAAGGACCTCTTTCCCACGGCCCATCACTCCCTCTGCCGCAACTAGAGCATTCAACAACTCATTAAGAGTGTAGTTGACTTTGCTCATAACGACATTGAGACGGAAGTGCTCAAAAGTTTTGGGGAGAGTATTGAGGATGATATCGACCTTGGCTTCGCCTTCGATACCCCCTCCTAGCAGATCAAGCCTGTCAAACAGATTTGTCATATGCATGACATGATCGTGCACCGAGCTGCCCTCGCTCATTTTACAAGATAAGATTTCTCTCATCAAGTTAAAACGTGCAGACCTCTTGGACTCCCCATAAACCTCGCTGAGGTTTAACATGATGGTCGCTGCATCATCCATGACCTGATGCTGGAGTTGCAAATTTTGCGACATAGTCATCATAATATAGCACTTGGCCATATTATTCGACTTGTGCCACCTTTTATGCGCCTCACGTTCCGCATCAGTCGACTCATCAGTTAAGGCCGCGGGACGTGGAGTGGTAAGCACAAAACTGTGCTCATCAGCATTAAGAATATACATAATATGGCGTTTCCATTCGGTGTAATTTGGACCGATGAGAGGATTGTTTGCTAGAATGTTAATTATCGGAGACATAGACATATCTGAAAGTAAACAAATAAACATGTAAGAACATGAAGCACATAATTCGTAACAATAATATTGTAACCTTTTGATAAAACAATATTAGTGAAACCTCCAACGGCTCAAAGAATTCCACATATAAGCCACGTTCGTGTGGACGTTTACACATGAATTCCTCAACCAGACTATTTACCTAGTCATTTAATTTCTATCCATGTCAACTTAACCTTTTGACAAAAGAAATTAATAGTTGGACTTATAACTAGACCATATCATATTCAAGAAGGGACTCCGTTGGGGAGTTGTACATTGTACTTGAAATGATATCTAAACAATAACCACAATTTAACCTTGATGATTAAATTCTTGAAATTAGCATACTCACTAGGACCATACCGCTTTCAATTTAATCTCTTGGTTATCTTATTTAAAATCCATCCTCTAAAGTACTCATGAGAATTACACGAGTAAGCCACGTTCGTGTGGACGTTTACCGCATAGCTCCCACTACTTAAATGGATTTAAATATTTTGATAGAAACCTCAACTTGACAAACTTGTGAAATTAAATACAAAGTAAGCCACGTTCGTGTGGACGTTTACTCATATTCTCAATCACTTTGTCTTGAGGCCGCATGTGGAGGTCTTACAATAATTTTTAATTGCTTAAAAATTATTAAAAACTGTTTAGTCTTTTTAACTTCAAAAGGTTTGAACATGCTCAAGCACATAATCCTAATCATGCTTTTCTAGAACGCAACATGTAAAACATGCTCGCAGAATTCTAAAACATGCTTAAGAAAACGGCAAACCTACTATCATGCTCGTCTAAGCGCAATTAATAAACAAATATTAACAAGCAAAGACGTGCAAAAGCAGATAAAGAGCATAAGGGATTAACCACCACGACATGCAAAGAAAAGTAATAAAAGAATTAAAATTCTTCGTGACCCATTCGTGGAAACCCAACATCTATTCTATTACAAAATAAAATAGAAAAACAAGCCCAAAACTGAATAAAACTTGGCCCGAACATATGGGCCCGTCAAGCTAGGGTTTGGGCCCCCTTTGGTTGAGAAACAATCGGCCACCTAGGGTTTGGAACCTTAGGCGCCGCCGCCTCCAGCCAGCAACAGCAGTCCACGGCGGCGGCTGCCCCACCGCCGGTCTCCTCCTTGTTCTCGGCTCCGGCAGCACCAGCCTCGGCAGCAGCAGCCTCGGCAGCAGGCGCAGCAGCGGCCCGGGCAGACAGCCGAGCAGTGGCGGCGTTGGGCGCGCAGCACGCAGGCACGCGCGCGCACGGCCCACGCACGCCCAGCCCTCGCCTCGCCCCGATTCCAGCCGCAGCACTCGGCAACCCCGGCGACAGCAGCTCCAGCAGACGACAACAGCAGCGGCAGCAGCGGCAGCGCGCCGCCCGCCGGGGCGCGCAGCGCGCAGAACGCGCAGACGCTGCCCCGGGCGCGCACCGCCCCTGCCCGCTGCTTCCATCCTCTCGCCCCAGCCCTAGCCGAGTCCACCCCGCCATCAGCCGGTGTCCAGACCAGGGAGCAGCAGCGGCCGCGCGGTCGCCTGCCTGGGCGCGCCGCGCGCGGTGTGCAAGCACCCGCGTGCGCGCTGCCCCACGGCGCCCGCGGCCCCTCGCTCTCGGTCACACACGCCTCGTCCTTACACCATCCTCCGTTGTTGATTCGTCGTCATCCTCGTTGCGTCTTTCAATTTTTACAGATTTACAACGGAAAAACAAATACAATTGAAATCCTAATCTAACCACGGATTTTCTCGTGGTGAAAAACGATTACAACGTCAAACGACGTATCCCACGAATCAACGAATCACGAAGAACAACAGCAGTTAAAAAACAACGCATATTATTAATCGTACACAAATTAATAATAGAGCCAAGAAATTAATCCTGGGCTCTGATACCAATTGAAGGAATATTAAATTGAATTAATACTCGATTGCCCGATGATCGTTTCTTGGATTATTATTAATTCATCATACAACGATTAATTCCTAACATGCTCCTATGAATTTAACAGCTGCACACAGGTGTTAGGAAAACTTGAGAATCGGATGCACAGATGGTTGATGATCGCGTCGAATGATTCAGACTCCAGCTCTGATCTTCTCGACTGTATCCCGCTCAATTCCCAACGTTGGATGGACAACGAACTATGAGAACTCCCAAGACAGAAAAGCCAATCACGTTCTGCGCCCCCTCTCTGCTCTCAAAACCCTAATTTTTGATCAGTGTATTTTCCTGAGAGCTGACAGCTGTATTTAATAATACAGAAAGAAGAGTGGGGCGCCAGTTTTAGGGTGTAGGCGTTTTTCTGCCCTACTTGGGCTAGGAGACATTGGGCCAGCCCAGGGACCAGATACAAGGAATAAAGATGGGCCTCAAATAAATTAATTTATCTATGGTCAGCCTAGACCATAATTAATTTATAAATATCAGTTCATTCCACTAGAGAACCGATACTGACTTACCCCTTTATTGCCGGTGATGAGTCGGGGCTTGTATTTAGACTTATTAAATCTCCGTATTTAAAATATCCGACATCCATTAATTAATTAGAGCTCTGACAGCTTAAATTAATTAATCTCTTAATAATTCCTTAAGCAGTACCACTCAAACTTTATTATTACGCCTGAACTTAATCAACCTGCAGGGTTTAGCGTAATAAACCTTATTGAGCTCCTTAAGGGGATGTCATTATCCTATACCGGATACGGGTACTAATACAGATAATCAAATATCATATATTAACCGCTATCACCCAAGATACAGAGTACTCGAGTTAGTATATAACTTTCACCCATAGTAAGTCAAAGTGATATACAAGTTAACATATATATCTGAATACTTATTAGTATTAAGATTTATGAGTCACCGAGATCTTGATTCTTCACTTAAGTCAGATAGAAGAATACATCTCAAACTGTGGTCCTATCAATACGTAATGACGTACCAGTATAGACAAGTAGCCAAGACAAACTACTTCCATCTATACTGCAGCCTAAACCAATAACTTGTCCTAGAGTTATTTCGGCTGTGATCATATTATATCTCTTAAGGTTATTCCAATTATACGGTCTTCTGTGATCTACAACACACCATATAATCTACTTATACAGAGATAAAGAACATACATATGCAATCATGAACACAATCAGATAGGAGATAAGAATAGTGAATAACAGGAATCATTGTATACAAGCATAAAGTTCTTGCTTTCAGTATACAAATCCAACATTGACTAGCCAATACAACTCTTATCTCTTGTCGTAGTCCGGCGCAAAATAACTCGGACTTCTTCTCATCCGTATCCACTCTATACGGTGCGTAGCGGGCCAGATCGCAGAATAGTCGATCGTACTCCACTACAGTTTTATTTCCGTGCTTCAAAGCGGTAAACTCAATCTCCTTCTTTTTCCTATAACTTCTGGGTATGAACTTCTCACACAGAGCAATCTTAAAAAGATCGCAAGTGAGTTCATCTAACTGTTCTGGGGCCATAGTTTTCTGTTTTGCTTCCCACCAATAGTCGGCGGTTCCTTTCAGCTGGTAAGACATGCACAAAAGACGTTATGCGTCGTTGCATCTCAAAAATCGAAAGATTCGTTCCATAGCACGAATCCATTATTCCGTTTCGGCAGGGTCTCCCGTGCCTGCGAAAGTTGGTGGGTTCTGTCTTAAGAAAAGTTCTTCCACCCTCCTATCTTGAGGTGGGGGCGGCGGCGTAGGTTCTCTGGGTTCTTCCTCATTCACGGGTACATTTCTGTACACTCTTCGTGGAGGCATTATGACAATCTACAAGTTTGATCAAAAGATAAGTTCCTCTATGTGACAAGGCTTCTCATACTCTAGTCTCATAGCCGAGTAATCACAACATATCATGCATCTCATATATATATGTATATATGTATATATATATTAACACATTATCACATAAAGTATACTCAATGCATCAAAGTACTCGGTTTTCAATCAATGTATACAAATTGTCAATAACAATGCATCAAAACAAGTAATCACATTTCTCATTTAGTCAAAAATGGCCACTTTGGCCCATCATGTATATACCGTGAAAATTGCCTCAACGAGGTCTTCTTTTGTACAAAATGTATACTATGATCTATAAACTGCTATAGGTCAGTACAAAGTACTACTCTGTTAAAGACCTAGCTACTCCGTCAATACTGCGTCTATGTACAAACAGCCCTACCACTGGGTACAGATACTATCCGTTACCCGTGTACTATAGGGACCTAACAAAACAAGCACAAGCCCTGGTCTGGGATGGAACTATCCATTGCCAGCCAAATCTAAGGGCTATCTAAACAAAGCTACCATATATATATGCATATCTACTCAATACTATCATATCAAAACCATATCCACCCATGACCTCTACCATCACCCCAGCTACCATCGTCACTCCCATCCTCCGTAGCATTATCACCATCGTCCTCTCGAGCGTCACCCAATCGAGGCACACGAGGCACGCCATCCTCACTGTCAGAGTCGGCACGGTGGAACGGATCATAAGCGGCTCTTTCCTTAATTGGGTCTCCTCGAGGAATGTCTGTCTCGAAGGCCAAGCCCATGCTAAGAAGATCCAAGGGCTGTCAGGTGAGAGTCCCAACAACCGGGACTGATCCTGCGTCGTCCTCCGGGTCTCTAGCCATCCCCGGGGGTCGTGAAGGCCCTGGTGCGAATGGGTCAACATCGGCCATAGCGATCTCACCCTCTCCAACAGCAGGGAGGGGAGGAACAGGAAGGGTCTCACGGATGGGGCTCATCAGCTGCTCAGTGGTATCGATGGCCTCAGTGGTGTCGATGGTCATCGGGGTAACAAAGGATAAATATCCAAAAGTCGGGGAGTACATCCCGGGAGAATACATGGGGTAGTGAGGGTCCAAGACATCAATAGGAGAAATCTCTTCCTCGGGCAGAGTGCCCTGAGGAAGTGAAGGAATAGGGTCATCAATCGGCTGGGAGCTAAGGAGATCTAGTCCCAATGCCATAAAAGGATCCTCAGTCTCAGGAAGACCCTGAGGCTGGCTCTTTGCCTCACCCTCTCGGGTGTTACTCTCCGTCAGATAAAAGTAGGGTGGGTTCGCATACATCACGAACCGGCTCAACAGAATGGTTAGGTACTCTGGGAATCGCACCTCAAAACCTCACGGTGCCAACGGGCTATAAAAGTCTGGGGCGATGAAATGACACCAGGCCTGCCAGTGGGGTGGCATCCTATGTGGTAGTATCTGCGTAGCCTGCTGAGCCGTGACCCCGTGCTCTATGGCATCAATCCACCTGTGGTGGAAGCGAGCCAAGAACTCTCCAATAGTCTCGTGGTGCTCCATGGTACAGTCATAGAAAGCCTGTACTATGTCGAATCCGTCTGCCATGCTATGAACAAAAATAACAACTCGTGTTACTCGAACTAAGTCAAGAATGACTTACTCGTTTATTACTCAATAACATACTTGTCTGTCGGTGTTCCTCTAGGATTCTCGTAGTGCATTGGTTTCAACATTGAATCCAATAAAAATTCCACCATCTTACTTATTCAATCAACCAAAACAAGGTATCAATAAAATTGCATCATGCACTAATCATGCTTCTTTCTCAACTTATAAATATCATTTTCTCATCAACTTAATCAATTGCATAACTCATGCTCATAAGTAGCTTTAAACTTTAACTTCTGCTTACCTTATCAAGCTGGCGGAGATGGGGTGTTGGCTCTTGTCAGTGACATAACTCTTTTAGTCTAAGACTCTAGCTTAGACTCAATCAAGAAGAGACTCTATAAGAGGTTATACTCAGAGCAGACGAGCTGCTCTGATGCCACTCTGTCGCAGCCCGATATAGCCAGTGATAGCGTATACCAAGTATCGTACGACTAATAAAAATAATCGTGAAAGAAATGAAATTTGCATCTTGTATTAGCGGAAGCATTTGCAATATATACTCATTTCCAAGAAAGATTTTAAGACCCAAAATAATTACAAACTTGGGTAAATATAATTAAGCAGTTGAAACTTAGCAAGGGTTTGGGAAGTATTTCCCTTATGGGATATTACAGGCATAAGCAAGTTAAATAAAGAGTTTCATCAGAGTTATGCAGCGAGATGCGTTACTATATGTGTGAAGACATATAACAGGGAGTTCAAATTCTTATAGAGTCAAAGCATATAAAGATAAATATGAGACATAGGAAAGACACAGCCAACTGACAATTCCAACAGCCTTCACCCATCCTCGCGCCAAGCCAGACCTGCGCATTTAGAAATACATACAGAGCTGAGTACCAAAAAGCACTCAGTGGACTCATGCCGGAAATAATTGAAATGTTGCTCTTAGAGCTATATGTCAACCTTGCCCTTTTCAATGCATCAACAGGATTTAGAGAGATTAAAAATACCTGTTCATGTTTTTCTGTCATAAACTTATTTGCATCATCATAATAATATCATTAGTCTGCAGATATGTGCCAACTATGAGAACTCATATAACATATATATACTAGGTGAAGAGAAGGAGGCCTCCTTCAAATCACCGTGACCGGCCGACTAGAGACGGCTCACGATCACCTCTGCGCACAAAACCTTTACTGTCATATAAATGAGTCAAAGGCCGATATCTTGCATCATGATCATAATCATGTCTTTCATAGAGGCAACATACCACATCTCATTCTTATCAATAAATAAATATGACAAGTTGACAATTTTCATAATACTCATCAATAATGCTTCAACATGCTTCATTTTCATAAAACTCATCAATAATACTCCAACATGCATCATTTTCATAAGATTTTGCATTTGAACTCATTATCATGGTAGCTAGCCATAATAGAGTTAGAATAAAGCCCACCTGTCTCAGGGGTCGTTGACGTAACGCTCAGAGTCGTACTAACGCCGGCCGTCACTCGAACCTTTGGTGGCGCACGTGGTTTAGATTGCCATGTGACAAAATAAACTCTAGTTAGAAATTCATCTAACTAATATCTAATACTTATACTTGCATCAATGTTTAATCTCATCTTGTAACTTCTCTACTATTTACCCAATTGGACCTCCCAATTTAATTGGATATCTTATCCAATTAAAAGACTCTCAATCCTAGGTAAATAGCATTCAAATAAATCAATTAGTCATTCATGCTTCAAATTACTCAACTAATCCATAATATATATATGAATTATCTCAATACTCAAGTGACTTAAAAGTCACTCTATGAACTTGAAATCTTTTTCATTGCAAATAAATTCTCAAATATTCATGTAAGCTTTGGAAAATATATAAAATTTTGTAGTAGCATTTTCATGCCATAACATGGTGTATTCTTCCACCAAAACTTTTTAAAAAAAGCCTTAAAACAAAATCAAGGTAGGATTTTCGGACACCTACAGTTTACCATTCTGTTCTGCCTCAACTTTAACGAATAAACTGTTTTAACTCAGACATCTCCTGGATTCAAGACTTATACCGATGAAAACCTCTTTGAGTCTAGTTTTGTTTAAAAAAATGTAGAGTGAAAAACTCCAAGTGGTTTAAGAGATATGGGTGTTTCCCCACAGTCTACCAGATTCGGTAGTTTTGCACGACTGGAAGTTAGGATTTTTAAAAATTAGCAAACGTTGTCCAAATGGTCTGAAATTTGACGTGCATTGGTATAAAACATTTATCTTTCTGTCTTAAAAATGTGGGAGGCTGAATGTTTTTGGAAGTCACTGAAAAGTGTGACTCAAGGGACTACCCTTCTAGATTTCCGGCGGAAATGTGCAGTAAAAGTTTTATATTTTTAAAAGGTAGTAAACGAAGTCCAAATGACTTGAAATTTTACCAGAGCTTACAAGACACATATATCTACACACTGTAAAAGTTTGACGATTTTTCGACGAGGGAAACCTCGTCGACTCATCAGTCTAGAACGCAAGAAACTTTCTCAAAATGGTTGAAATTATAACATTTACACATGTAATCATAGATCTATAATTTCACCACCATGCTCATGTCTCACTAATAACTCATCATGCTTCAATTATCATAACATATATATAACCCCTTCAAGGGTTTTCAAGAAAAATATCTTCCCTTCTCATGCATCTAACATGTAGAGGTGTATAAGCACATGGAAAGTAGTTGAAAGTTGAAGGAGTTCATAGTTCTTTCCTTCACCATAATTTTCGAAAATCACATATGTAGAGAAGGAACTATCATGCTTCAATATGCTTCAATATACATGCTTATTCATCATGAAAATATATACATAATATAAGAGAAGGATTTGGAGGTCACTACCAACAAATCAAGGAAGGTGGAGTAGAGGTGGTGTGTAGGATTCTTGAAGCTTGTGCTTGAAGGTTGGAGTCTCTTGATGGCCTTAGTGTGAAGGTAGAACACTTTTGGCTTCCTTAGCTCTTACTATATTTGGTGAAACAAGAAAAGAAGTGTGGTGGAGTGAGGAGGGGCTGCCGAAAATATGAAGGAGAAAGGGAAGAGAGAGCTTGCCTTGATGAGAAGTGATGGTGTGATTTCTTTCATTAATGCATATCTTGTAGGCACTAGGGAGTTAATGTGTGAGGATGTCATGAAGTGAGGGGAATAGAGAGTGAGAAGAGAGAAGAGTGAAGAGAGAAGAGTGAGGGACGAGAGAGAGAGAGATGAGACGAAGATTTGCATGTGATTGTGAGGGCTTAAAAATGGGGATTATGTTGGCTAGATAGGTTAGCCTTTTAGGGTGTTTACTATGCTTGCATGTGTGGCTCATTTAAGGTGAAGAAAGAGAGGAATGTGGGAGAGGGGAGGGAGTGCGTGAGGGTGAGAGTAAGACAGAGAGAGAGAGAATGAGAGAGATCGAGAGAGAGTGAGAGAGGAAGAGAGAGATCGAGAGAGAGTGAGAGAGAAAAATATATATATATATATATATATATATATATACATATATATATATATATATATATATATATATTCTTGAATAATTAACTCTTATTTAGTGTGTAGGAATATATCCCAAGAAAATATATCTATTCACGTGTGATGAAAAATATATCTCAATTATGATATTACTAATATCATAATAACAATGCATCAATAAATCATATGTGAATATTCTACCAAGTAAAATATTTATATCACATAGACATTTCAATAAAAATATAGGGCGAAAATATGTCTCTCAATAATAGGATTTATAAGGCTCGAGAAAATAATATCACCTCCCATTAAACTCTCAAAAATAATTTTTATCTCAATTATTCGCCCACGTGCATTATTCCTCTAGCTACTATTTAAAAACTCAATTTAAATCGAGCTAGGGCACAAATAACTTCTCAAAATACGAGGTGTTACAAACCTCAATCCTCCTCTTATGTTATGTATATATTTTCATGATGTACAAGCATGTATATTGAAGCATATTGAAGCATGATAGTCCCCTCTCTACTCTTATGATTTTCGAAAATGTTGGTGAAAGAAAGCATATGAACTCCTTCAAACTTTCCACTACTCCTCATATGCTCATACACCTCTACATGTTAGATGCATGAGAAGGGAAGATATTCTTGAAAACCCTTAAGAGGGTTATATGTTATGATAATTGAAGAATGATGAGTTCTTAGTGAGGAAATGCATGAGAATAATGGTGGGATTATAGATCTAAAGTGATATGTGCATATGTTATAATTTCAACCATTTTGAGAAGTTTTCTTACGTTCTGGACTGATCAGTCGACGAGGTTTCCCTCGTCCAAAAATCGTCAAAATTTTACAGTCTGTCAATACATGTGTCTTGCGAATACTGGTAAATTTTCAAGTCATTTGGACTTCGTTTACTACCTTTTTAAAATATAAAACCTTTACTGCGCATTTCCGCCGGAAATTCAGAAGGGAAGTCCCTAGAGTCACACTTTTCAGTGACTTCCAAAAACATTCAGCCGCCCAAATGTTTATGACAGAAAGATACATGTATTATACCAATGTACGGCAAATTTCAGTCCATTTGGACAACGTTTACTATTTTTCAAAAATCCTAACTTCCATTCGTGCAAAACTGCCGAATCTGGTAGACTGTGGGAAAACACCCATATCTCTTAAACCACTTGGAGTTTTTCACTCTACGTTTTTTTAATAAAACTATACTCAAAGAGGTTTTCATCGGTATAAGTCTTGAAGCCAGGAGATTTCTGAGTTAAAACAGTTTATTCGTTAAAGTTGAGGCAGAACAGAATGATAAACTGTAGGTGTCCGAAAATCCTACCTTGATTTTGTTTTAAGGTTTTGTTTTTAAGTTTTGGTGGAAGAATACACCATGTTATGGCATGAAAATGCTACTACAAAATTTTATATATTTTCCAAAGCTTACATGAATATTTGAGAATTTATTTGCAATGAAAAAGATTTCAAGTTCATAGAGTGACTTTTAAGTCACTTGAGTATTGAGATAATTCATATATATATTATGGATTAGTTGAGTAATTTGAAGCATGAATGACTATGTGTTTTATTTGAATGCTATTTACCTAGGATTGAGAGTCTTTTAATTGGATAAGATATCCAATTAAATTGGGAGGTCCAATTGGGTAAATAGTAGAGAAGTTATAAGATGAGATTAAGCATTGATGCAAGTATAAGTATTAGATATTAGTTAGATGAATTTCTAACTAGAGTTTATTTTGTCACATGGCAATCTAAACCACGTGCGCCACCAAAGGTTCGAGTGACGGCCGGCGTTAGTACGACTCTGAGCGTTACGTCATCGACCCCTGAAACAGGTGGACTTTATTCTAACTCTATTATGGCTAGCTACCATGATAATGAGTTCAAATGCAAAATCTTATGAAAATGATGCATGTTGGAGTATTATTGATGAGTTTTATGAAAATGAAGCATTTTGAAGCATTATTGATGAGTATTATGAAAATTGTCAACTTGCCATATTTATTTATTGATAAGAATGAGATGTGGTATGTTGCCTCTATGAAAGACATGATTATGATCATGATGCAAGATATCGGCCTTTAACTGATTTATATGACAGTAAAGGTTTTGTGCGCAGAGGTGATCGTGAGCCGTCTCTAGTCGGCCGGTCACGGTGATTTGAAGGAGGCCTCCTTCTCTTCACCTAGTAAATATATGTTATATGAGTTCTCATAGTTGGCACATACCCTGAATATAATGTCTGCAGACTAATGATATTATTATGATGATGCAAATGAGTTTATGACAGAAAAACATGAACAAGTATTTTTAATCTCTCTGAAATCCTGTTGATGCATTGAAAAGGGCAAGATTGACATATAGCTCTAAGAGCAATATTTCAATTATTTCCGGCATGAGTCCACTGAGTGCTTTTTGGTACTCAGCCCTGCATGTATTTCTAAATGTGCAGGTCTGGCTGGGCGCGAGGATGGGTGAAAGCTGTTGGAATTGTCAGTTGGCTGTGTCTTTCCCATGTCTCATATTTATCTTTATATGCTAAGAATTTGAAATCCCTGCTATATGTCTTCACACATATAGTAACGCATCTCGCTGCACAACTCTGATGAAACTCTTTATTTAATTTGCTTATGCCTGTAATATCCCATAAGGGAAAATACCTTGCAAATCCTCGCTAAGTCTACAATTGCTTATTTATGTTTTACCCGAGTAGGAAAATATTTTAAGTCTTGAAATCATTTTTAAAAAAAGAGAGTAAAGTTTGAAATTGCTTCCGCTAAAACAAGATGTATTCCTACTTCTTTCACTATTTCTTTTATTAGTCGTACGATACTTGGTATACGCTATCACTGGCTATATCGGGCTGCGACAGAGTGGTATCAGAGCAGCTTGTCTGCTCTGAGAATAATCTCTTATAGAGTCTCTTCTTGATTGAGTATAAGCTAGAGTCTTAGACTAAAAGAGTTATGTCACTGAACACCCCATCTCCGCCAGCTTGATGAGGTAAGCAGAAGTTAAAGTTTTAAAGTTACTTATGAGCATGAGTTATTTACATGCAAGTGATGAAGTTGTTGAGAAAGCAATATTTATAAGTTGAGAAAAAAGCATGATTAGTGCATGATGCAATTTTATTGATACCTTGTTTTGGTTGATTGAATAAGTAAGATGGTGGAATTTTTATTGGGATCAATGTTGATACCAATGCACTACGAGAATCCTAGAGAAACACCGACAGACAAGTATGTTATTGAGTAATAAACGAGTAAGTCATTCTTGACTTAGTTTGAGTAACACGAGTTGTTATTTTTCTAATAGCATGGCAGACGGATGCAACATAGTACAGGCTTTCTATGACTGTACCATGGAGCACCACGAGACTATTGGAGAGTTCTTGGCTCGCTTCCACCACATGTGGATTGATGCCATAGAGCACGGGGTCACGGCTCAGCAGGCTATGCAGATACTGCCACATAGGATGCCATCCCCACTGGCAGGCCTGGTGTCATTTCATCGCCCCAGACTTCTATAGCCCGTTGGCACCGGGAGGTTTTGAGGTGCGATTTCCGGAGTACCTAACCATTCTGTTGAGCCGGTTTGTGATGTATGCGAACCCACCTTACTTTTATCTGACGGAGAGTAACACCCGAGAGGGTGAGGCAGAGAGCCAGCCTCAGGGTCTTCCTGAGACTGAGGATCCTTTTATGGCATTGGGACTAGATCTCCTTAGCTCCCAGCCGATTGATGACCCTATTCCTTCACTTCCTCAGGGCACTCTGCCCGAGGAAGAGATTTTTCCTATTGATGTCTTGGACCCTCACTACCCCATGTATTCTCCCGGGATGTACTCCCCGACTTTTGGATATTTATCATTTGTTACCCCGATGACCATCGACACTACTGAGGCCATCGATACCACTGAGCAGCTGATGAGCCCCATCCGTGAGACCCTCCCTGTTCCTCCCCTCCCTACTGTTGGAGAGGGTGAGATTGCTATGGCTGATGTTGATCCATTCGCACCAGGGCCTTCACGACCCCAGGGGATAACTAGAGACACGGAGGACGACACAGGATCAGTCCCGGTTGTTGGGACTCTCACCTCACAGCCCTTAGATCTTCCTAGCATGGGCCTGGCCTTCGAGACGGACGTCCTCGAGGAGACCCGATTCGAGAGAGAGCCGCCTTTGACCCGTTCCACCGTGCCGAGTCTGACAGTGAGGACGGCGTGCCGTATGTGCCTCGATTGGGTGACACTCGAGAGGACGATGGTGATGATGCTACGGAGGATGGGAGTGACGACGGTAGCAGGGGTGATGGTAGAGGTCATGGGTGGATATGGTTTTGATATGATAGTATTAAGTAGATATGCATATATATATGGTAGTTTTGTTTAGATAGCCCTTAGATTTGGCTGGCAATGGATAGTTCCATCCCAGACCAGGGCTTGTACTTATTTTGTTAGGCCCCTATAGTACACGGGTAACGGATAGTATCTGTACCCAGTTGTAGGGCTGTTTGTACATAGACGCAGTATAGATGCAGTAGCTAGGTCTTTAACAGAGTAGTACTTTGTACTGACCTATAGCAGTCTATAGATCATAGTATACACTTTTGTACAAAAGAAGTCCTCGTTGAGGCAATTTTCATGATATATATACGATGGGCCAAAGCGGCCATTTTTGATTAAATGAGAAATGTGATTACCTGTTTTGATGCATTGTTATGAAGTAATTGACAATTTGTATACATTGATTGAAAACAGAGTACTTTGATGCATTGAGTATACTTTATGTGATAATGTTTTAATATATATACATATATACATATATATATGAGATGCATGATACGTTATGAATTACTCGACTATAAGACTAGAGTATGAGAAGCCTTGTCACATAGAGGAACTTATCTTTTGATCAAACTTGTAGATTGTCATAATGCCTCCACGAAGAGTGTACAGAAATGTATCCGTGAATGAGGAAGAACCTAGAGAACCTACGCCGCCGCCCCTACCTCAAGATAGGAGGGTGAAAGAACTTTTCTTAAGACAGAACCCACCGACTTTCGCAGGCACGGGAGACCCTGCCGAAATGGAAGAATGGATTCGTGCTATGGAACGAATCTTTCGATTTTTGAGATGCAACGACGCAGAACGTCTTATGTGCATGTCTTACCAGCTGAAAGGAACCGCCGACTATTGGTGGGAAGCAAAGCAGAAAACTATGGCCCCAGAACAGTTAGATGAACTCACTTGGGATCTTTTTAAGATTGCTCTGTGTGAGAAGTTCATACCCAGAAGTTATAGGAAAAAGAAGGAGATGGAGTTTACCACTTTGAAGCAAGGGAATAAAACTGTAGTGGAGTACGATCGACTATTCTGCGATCTGGCCCGCTATGCACCGTATAGAGTGGATACGGATGAGAAGATGTCCGAGTTATTTTGCGCCGGACTGCGACAGGAGATAAGAGTTGTATTGGCTAGTCAAACGGCACTTTCCTACGCCGAGGCCTTGAACAGAGCTCTAGATATGGAGCTAGCAATGCAACCGGAGAAAGCAACATATGCACCAACGCCTCCATCAGCTTAAAACATGCAAGCACCAAACACTCCCTACTCTAACCAAGGCCAGAAAGGAAAACGCAAATGGGAAAATCATGGAAATGAGGGTAAAAAGCCATAGCAAGGCCAGAATGTTCAGCCTCCATTCGTGAAGGGCGATAAATCATTTTATGGTGGACCAGCTACATCACACCCGGGACACCGAGGGATACCCCCTTGTCCTAAGTGCAACAAGTTACACACATGAGTGTGCAGAGCTGGAAACCCAAATTATTTCACTTGTGGAAAACTCGGGCATTACTCGAGCCAGTGCCCCAACCGACAGCAAGGGATGAGTGGAGGAAGACCCAATCAGTTTCCAACCCTACAGCTCAGGGCAATGGAAGGAATTCTTCATCTACCTCAACCACTACAGCAACAACCTTTTCGCCGTCCAAACCAGCCTCATAAGCAGCTACCTGCACCGCAAGCAGGAAGACCACCGCAATATCAAAGGATGTATGCTATCAATCAGAAGAATCAGGATAAGAACCAAGGAAACCTAACAGGTATTGGGGAACTGAAAGGTGTACCCATTGTTATTCTCTTTGATACGGGAGCATCACATTCTTTCATCTCATATACCTGTGTGGATAAGTTAGAACTGAATGTAGAACCAGCCCAGCTTCAATTAAGGGTAGCCACTCCCTTAGGGAAAGTCACCACTGTTACACATGTGTGTCCTAACTTGGAATTCGAATTAGGACCTCTTAAGCTTAAGGCTAAGACGTTGAGACTTATGCGCATGTGGAGCACAGACATCATTTTGGGAATGGACTGGTTAGCAGAACACTATACGGTGATACAGTGCAGAGACGGATATCATTCCATCCACCAGGCGAGGAACTTACATGTTTTTATGCCATTAATAGAAAATGGAAGAAGACACCTATCATCTCTGCAGTGCAAGCGAACAAGATACTAAAAGAAAAGGGCGCGACAACATATTTAGTATACTTGAACCAAGAAGAGGAAGCACAAGTAAAGATTGAAGATGTACCTATAGTGCGGGAGTATCAAGACGTTTTCCCTGATATTCTACCAGGTCTACCCCCGAACCGACAATTGGAATTCACGATCGATTTGGAACCTGGAGCAGCACCAATATCCAAAGCACCATATAGGATGGCACCAGCAGAATTGCAAGAACTGAAGTTGCAACTACAAGAGTTGTTGGACATGGGATTCATTCGACCCAGTGCTTCGCCTTGGAGAGCACCGGTCCTGTTTGTCAAAAAGAAAGATGGAAGTTTAAGATTGTACATCGATTACCAGGAATTGAACAAGGTGACCCTAAAGAACAAGTATCCTTTGCCACGTATAGACGATTTGTTTGATCAACTTTGAGGAGCACGTGCTTTCTCAAAGATAGATTTAAGGACAGGGTATCACCAATTGAGGATACGACCTAAGGATATTCCAAAGACAGCATTCCGCACGAGATACGGACACTATGAGTTCATAGTGATTCCTTTTGGATTAACAAATGCCCCCGCCGTATTCATGGATCTCATGAATCGAGTGTTTCACGAATATTTGGATCAATTCATGTTGGTATTCATAGACGACATCTTGATTTACTCGAAGAATGAGAAAGATCATGAAAAGCACCTTAGAACTGTGTTAGAGAAGCTAAGAGCTGAAAAGCTTTATGCTAAGTATAGCAAATGTGAGTTTTGGCTACGAGAAGTCAATTTCTTAGGCCATGTCATTTCAGCTGCAGGAATCAAAGTGGATCCTGCCAAGGTTCAAGCAGTGCAAAAATGGAGATCACCAACGACACCTCACGAGATTCGTAGCTTCCTAGGATTAGCAGGATACTACCGTCGTTTTATACAAGATTTCTCCAAAATAGCCAAGCCTATAACTCATCTACTCAAGAAAGAAGTCAAATTCTTGTGGACGGACGAATGTGAACAAAGCTTTCAAGAATTGAAGAAGAGGTTGACCACCGCCCCAGTACTAGCCGTTCCAGAAGCAAATAAGGAATACACTATCTATACGGACGCATCAAAGAAAGGACTAGGTTGTGTACTGATGCAAGAGGGAAAGGTAATAGCTTACGCCTCGCGACAGCTGAGGCCACATGAAGCAAATTACCCGACATATGACCTAGAGTTAGCAGCAGTAGTGCACGCATTGAAAATTTGGAGACACCACCTTTATGGAGTAAGGTGTGAAATTTACACCGACCATAAGAGTCTCAAATATTTATTTGAACAGAAGGATCTGAATATGAGACAAAGAAGATGGCTAGAATTGGTCAAAGACTATGATTGTGGAATCAATTACCATCCAGGCAAAGCCAACATCGTGGTAGATGCCTTAAGCAGAATGGAACGAGTCAAGTTAGGATGTATCCTAACCAAGGAGAATGACTTTGTCAGGGAATTTGAAAGGTTAAGGTTGGAAGTGGTATTTCCACCGCAAACCACAGATTTGATCATGGCGACACTCAGTGTTACCCCGATCTAAGATCAAGGATTGTTAGTATGCAAAGAGATGATGAAAAATTGGAAAGATTGCGAGTGAAAATCCGTACCAAGAAGCTTGAGTCATACCAAGAAGCCGCAGATAATGCATTGATGTTTGAGGGAAGAATCTGTGTACCCAATGATGAGAAATTAAGAACTGAAATCATGAGCGAGGCTCATGACACGCCTTACGCAGCACATTCGGGAGGTACAAAGATGTACCAAGATTTAAAAGCAAGATTTTGGTGGGAAGGCATGAAGCGAGACATAGCTTCATTTGTAGAACGATGTTTAGCTTGTCACCAAGTGAAGGCGTTGCACCAACGGCCTTATGGCAAATTACAACCGTTAGAAATCCCAGAATGGAAATGGGACCACATTGCCATGGACTTTGTCACTGCTTTGCCAAAGTCAAATAGAGGAAATACCGCCGTTTGGGTGATCATAGATAGATTGACAAAAAGTGCTCACTTCATACCGATTCCTGTCACACATGGTTCTGAAAAGTTAGGTCAAATATACATTCGTGAGATAGTACATTTGCACGGAGTTCCAATGACGATTACCTCCGATAGAGATACAAAATTCACCTCACGTTTTTGGATGAGCTTACACAGGGAATTGGGTACTAAGTTGAATTTTAGCACAGCATTTCATCCACAGACGGATGGGTAGTCCGAAAGAACTATACAAGTTTTGGAAGATATGATTCGGACTGTAGTGTTAGATAGAGGAGCTCAATGGGAACAAGTGTTACCCCTGATTGAGTTTGCCTACAATAATAGTTTCCAAACAACTATTAACATGGCACCATATAAAGCCCTTTATGGAAGAAAATGTAGATCTCCGCTTTATTGGGATGAAGTAGGAGAAAGAAAAGTGTTAGGCCCTTACGCAGTGGAAGAAATGATCACAACTGTGAGACAAATTCGGCAACGAATTAAAGAAGCTCAAGATCGCCAAAAATCTTATGCCGACACTAGACGCACAGAGATTCAATTTGAAGTGGGAAGTAAGGTCTTTTTGAAAGTTTCCCCTTCTCGAGGGATTCACCGATTCGGTATAAAAGGAAAGCTCAAGCCTAGATTTATAGGCCCATACAACGTATTGGAAAGAGTAGGCCCTGTTGCCTATAGACTCGCGTTACCTCCAAATTTCGCGAATGTTCACAATGTCTTTCACGTGTCGCCATTGAGAAAATACGTGTTTGACCCGAAGCATGTTATTCATCGAGAGGATATATCTCTTGAACCGGACCTGAAATATGAAGAAAGACCCGAAGCTGTGTTGGATAGAAAGATCCAACAATTGAGAAATAAGTCAATTGCCTTGGTCAAAATACAATGGAGACATCACGGGCAAGAAGAAGCAACTTGAGAATTGGAGGATAAAATGAAGGAAAAATATCCAGAATTGTTTCCCGAATGTGAGATTTCAAATTTCGGGACGAAATTTTTTTTAAGGGGGTGAGGATGTAACACCCCGTATTTTGAGAAGCTAATTGTGCCCTAGCTCGAATTTAAATTGAGTTTTTAAATAGTAGCTAGAGGAATTATGCACGTGGGTGAATAAATGAGATAAGAATTATTTTGAGAGTTTAATAGGAGGCGATATTATTTTCTCGGGCCTTATAAATCCTATTATTGAGAGACATATCTTCGCCCTATATTTGTATTGAAATGTCTATGTGATATAGATATTTTACTTAGTAGAATATTCACATATGATTTATTGATGTATTGTTATTATGATATTAGTAATATCATAATTGAGATATATTTTTCCTCACACGTGAATAGATATATTTTCTTGGGATATATTCCTACACACTAAATAAGAGTTAATTATTCAAGCATATATATATATATCTCTCTTTCTCTCTCACTCTCTCTCGATCTCTCTCACTCTCTCTCGATCTCTCTCATTCTCTCTCTCTCGGTCTTACTATCACCCTCACGCACTCCCTCCCCTCTCCCACATTCCTCTCTTTCTTCACCTTAAATGAGCCACACATGCAAGCATAGTAAACACCCTAAAAGGCTAACCTATCTAGCCAACATAATCCCCATTTTTAAGCCCTCACAATCACATGCAAATCTTCCTCTCATCTTTCTCTCTCTCGTCCCTCACTCTTCTCTCTTCTCTCTTCTCTCTTCTCTCCCTCATTACTCCTTTCTCCTCCCATAAATGAAACCCACATGCCCACATTAACAACTCCCCTAAGTAGCCAACCTAGTTTTAGCCAACACAATCCCTTATTTTGAGATCACACATGCACATGCACAATCTCTTCCCCCCCCCTCATGCTCGACTCTCTCTCTTCTCTCTTCTCTCTTCTCATTCTCCTGCACCATTAAGAGGATGACATCCTCACCATTTATCATCCTAGTTATTGCAAGATACACATTAATGAAGCAACCATCACATCACCTCATCAAAGCAAGCTCTCCTCTCCCCTTTCTCCTTCATATTTTCGGCAGCCCCTCCTCACTCCACCACACTTCTCTCCTTGTTTCACCATTTTTGGAAAGAGTTAAGGAAGCCAAAAGTGTTCTACCTTCACACTAAAGCCATCAAGTGTGCTCCAATCTTCAAGCACAAGCTCCAAGCATACTATGCATCATCTTCTACTCCACCTCCATTGATCTTGTTGATAGCAACCTCAATCCTCCTCTTATGTTATGTATATATTTTCATGATGTATAAGCATGTATATTGAAGCATATTGAAGCATGATAGTCCCCTCTCAACTCTTATGATTTTCGAAAATGTTGGTGAAAGAAAGCATATGAACTCCTTCAAACTTTCCACTACTCCTCATATGCTCATACACCTCTACTTGTTAGATGCATGAGAAGGGAAGATATTCTTGAAAACCCTTAAGAGGGTTATATGTTATGATAATTGAAGAATGATGAGTTCTTAGTGAGGAAATGCATGAGAATAATGGTGGGATTATAGATTTAAAGTGATATGTGCATATGTTATAATTTCAACCATTTTGAGAAGTTTTCTTACGTTGATTGGAGAATAATGATGAGTTCTTAGTGAGGAAATGCATGAGAATAATGGTGGGATTATAGATCTAAAGCCATCAAGTGTGCTCCAATCTTCAAGCACAAGCTCCAAGCATACTATGCATCATCTTCTACTCCACCTCCATTGATCTTGTTGATAGCAACCTCAATCCTCCTCTTATGTTATGTATATATTTTCATGATGTATAAGCATGTATATTGAAGCATATTGAAGCATGATAGTCCCCTCTCTACTCTTATGATTTTCGAAAATGTTGGTGCAAAAAGCATATGAACTCCTTCAAACTTTCCACTACTCCTCATATGCTCATACACCTCTACTTGTTAGATGCATGAGAAGGGAAGATATTCTTGAAAACCCTTAAGAGGGTTATATGTTAAGATAATTGAAGAATGATGAGTTCTTAGTGAGGAAATGCATGAGAATAATGGTGGGATTATAGATCTAAAGTGATATGTGCATATGTTATAATTTCAACCATTTTGAGAAGTTTTCTTACGTTCTGGACTGATCAGTCGACGAGGTTTCCCTCGTCCAAAAATCTTCAAACTTTTACAGTGTGTCAATATATGTGTCTTGAGAATGCTGGTAAAAGTTCAAGTCATTTGGACTTCGTTTACTACCATTTTAAAATATAAAACTTTTACTGCACATTTCCGCCGGAAATTCCGAAGGGCAGTCCCTAGAGTCACACTTTTCAGTGACTTCCAAAACCATTCAGCTTCCCACATTTTTATGAAAGAAATATACATGTATTATACCGATGCACGTCAAATTTCAGACCATTTGGACAACGTTTACTATTTTTCAAATATCCTAACTTCCATTCGTGCAAAACTGCCGAATCTGGTAGACTGTGGGAAAACACCCATATCTCTTAAACCACTTGGAGTTTTTCACTCTACTTTTTTTTAATAAAACTATACTCAAAGAGGTTTTCATCGGTATAAGTCTTGAATCCAGGAGATTTCTGAGTTAAAACAGTTTATTCGTTAAAGTTGAGGCAGAACAGAATAATAAACTGTAGGTGTCCGAAAATCCTACCTTGATTTTGTTTTAAGGTTTTTTTTTAAAGTTTTGGTGGAAGAATACACCATGTTATGGCATGAAAATGCTACTACAAAATTTTATATATTTTCCAAAGCTTACATGAATATTTGAGAATTTATTTGCAATGAAAAAGATTTCAAGTTCATAGAGTGACTTTTAAGTCACTTGAGTATTGAGATAATTCATATATATATTATGGATTTGTTGAGTAATTTGAAGCATGAATGACTATGTGTTTTATTTGAATGCTATTTACCTAGGATTGAGAGACTTTTAATTGGATAAGATATCCAATTAAATTGGGAGGTCCAATTGGGTAAATAGTAGAGAAGTTATAAGATGAGATTAAGCATTGATGCAAGTATAAGTATTAGATATTAATTAGATGAATTTCTAACTAAAGTTTATTTTGTCACATGGCAATCTAAACCACGTGCACCACCAAAGGTTCGAGTGACGGCCGGCATTAGTACGACTCTGAGCGTTACGTCATCGACCCCTGAAATAGGTGGGCTTTATTCTAACTCTATTATGGCTAGCTACCATGATAATGAGTTCAAATGCAAAATCTTATGAAAATGATGTATGTTGGAGTATTATTGATGAGTTTTATGAAAATGAAGCATGTTGAAGCATTATTGATGAGTATTATGAAAATTGTCAACTTGCCATATTTATTTATTGATAAGAATGAGATGTGGTATGTTGCCTCTATGAAAGACATGATTATGATCATGATGCAAGATATCGGCCTTTAACTGATTTATATGACAGTAAAGGTTTTGTGCGCAGAGGTGATCGTGAGCCGTCTCTAGTCGGCCGGTCACGGTGATTTGAAGGAGGCCTCCTTCTCTTCACCTAGTATATATATGTTATATGAGTTCTCATAGTTGGCACATACCCTGAATATAATGTCTGCAGACTAATGATATTATTATGATGATGCAAATGAGTTTATGACAGAAAAACATGAACATGTATTTTTAATCTCTCTGAAATCCTGTTGATGCATTGAAAAGGGCAAGATTGACATATAGCTTTAAGAGCAACATTTCAATTATTTCCGGCATGAGTCCACTGAGTGCTTTTTGGTACTCAGCCCTGCATGTATTTCTAAATGTGCAGGTCTGGCTGGGCGCGAGGATGGGTGAAAGCTGTTGGAATTGTCAGTTGGCTGTGTCTTTCCCATGTCTCATATTTATCTTTATATGCTAAGAATTTGAAATCCCTGCTATATGTCTTCACACATATAGTAACGCATCTCGCTGCACAACTCTGATGAAACTCTTTATTTAATTTGCTTATGCCTGTAATATCCCATATGGGAAAATACCTTGCAAATCCTCGCTAAGTCTACAATTGCTTATTTATGTTTTACCCGAGTAGGAAAATATTTTAAGTCTTGAAATCCTTCTTAAAAAAAAAAAGAGTAAAGTTTGAAATTGCTTCCGCTAAAATAAGATGTATTCCTACTTCTTTCACTATTTCTTTTATTAGTCGTACGATACTTGGTATACGCTATCACTGGCTATATCGGGCTGCGACAATTTCTGAAAATAATAACTTGCTCGAATGTAAACATTTATTTTGCTGGATATATATATGAAAGTAATGCCTACCTGGTTGCAGTGTTTTGCTACTTAAGACAATGATTCTCTTTCCTTAGCGCGATAGGTTACTCAGGCGCTTTTGTTTATTTGAACATTTGATAACACGAAAACATGTGTTCGAGTGAATAATAGAAAAGATAACAACAATTGCAGTGAATCACTATTCACTCCTTTCTCTAACTACCCATATTTCCTTAAACGACTGTATCTAACTCATATACAATCATTCTTCCTTTATCGAAATACTTCATGTACCTTTGAGAATGTAGGAAATCTCATTTTATATTATTCATTTATTTATCTAATATAAATAAAGAATAATTCTATAAACATAAAACGTTTTCCTTTTCCCCATTTAATAATGCCAATCATCAATATATATTTTGCTACTATTAAAAGAACTACTAAGTCATTAATAAATTCTAAACCTTAATTCCTAATGAAAATTTCATTGTGAGATTTTAGGAAAATTTGTAAAAATATTATAAAATAATAAAAGAAGTTAACTATAAAAAGAAATTTTTGAGAAGATCTAATAATTTCAATATTTTAACCATTTAACAATTAATAAATCTTCAATAATTCATTTATCACCTATTCCATCTAATATAATTCTACCAACAAATTCTCATGAAATCTTTCTCAAAATATTTAGTAAATATTTATATATCTCAATAGCTCATTTATAAACTAAAAGTGATATTTTATCAACAATAAAACTTTAAAATCCTTAATATGAATTATTTTGAATCATCTCAATCTCAACAAAACTGTATAGACTCAACTTCAACTAATAAACTGTTTTTACTCCGAACTCGTATGGAGTCAAATTTTATATCAATAGAAACCTCTTTGAGTCTAGTTTAATTTAAAAAAAAGTATGTTGCAAAACTCCAAGTATTTTAAGAGATATAGCGATTTTCCCATCGCCTACCAGATTCGGCATTTTCTGCCAACTGAAAGTCCAGATTTTTGAAAAATAACAAACGTTACCGGAATGACCTAAAATTTTATATGCAGATAGCTAACACATATATATTCATACAATAAAAATTGTGAGAGCTAAATATCAACATATGGTTACTGAAATAATTAATCTAATCATCTGCCTCACGACAGTTTCAGCAGATACGGGCAGTAGACTTCTCGAATTTTAAAAGGGTAGTAAACGAAGTTCAAATGACATAAAACTTTGCATGAATATTAACTACACTCCCATCTATACTCCAGAAATTTCCCATAATATAATAGAAACGGGAATGCATCAAAACAAGGGCGTCAACTTACCCCTTTCCAAGTGAGCACTAATGGAGGTTGTTCGCCAGGGGTTTTCTGGTCGTCGTTCCGCGATGGTGTTTAGCCGCGAAAGTCTACGACTTAGTTTTCCTCGTGCGAGGTAGATCAGGCTACACAACGGTGGTTTCTCGATCCTTTTTCATCGTAAGGATAGTGAGAAACGAAGGCCGTAAGTTGGCCGGTGGCTAAGTCGGGAATTCGACGCTGGCCGCCGAAGGATATTGCGGCCTTTGGTCAGGAAAATACAGAGAAGGCTTCGGCCTTTCGATTGTTGGATTTGGTAGCCTGAAGATGGAGGAACGAGTACACGTTCCCGGTTCAGAGCCTAGTGGCCGGTCGGCGAATAAACGGCCCGGCGGAGGGAGCTCACTTGAGCTCTTGCAATTAAGAAATTAAGATTTTCACTACAATGGAGTATTGTTTTTGCGGGAGTGAAATAGGTGTAGTGATGAGTATTGAACTGATAATTGTGAATATATAGAGGAGCTGCCGCAGACAACAGAATTTAAGATGGTTGAAATTTTTGAAGGGAGTAGGAGAATTTAAATGCAGCTTTTCAAAATTTGTAGATTGCTGTAGATTTCCTTCTGCAGCCTTTGAAAACTTTGCTCTCGGCGTGACTATCTTCTCCTGAAATTGGGGCTTTTGGGGTGTGATGGATTGCAGGAAGATATTGCAGCTTTGAAAAAGAACTTCTGTATTAATGATATGTTGGAGTGATTGAGGTAAAGCCTATTGATTTTGAAAAATAAGATTTGCTACTAGGAGATATCTACAACTTTAGAAAAAGAAGATTTCTGTAGTAATGGTGTGTTAGAGGGGAAGGTGGAATAGTGTAGGGAATAGTGAATTGAAGTGTTGGATGAAAAATCGAGCCATACGTGTAGTAGGATTTTGATGTGCCGTGATCTAGTTTCTCCTAGTTCTTATTCGTTTCTGTAATAATTCTCCAATTCTTGTTAATTAAATACTCGTCGTACTTGTATAAATTAAGAGGGGTGTATTCATTGTAGATTTCCACAGACTTTAAAAAGTTCATGGAATTTAAATTCCATGGAATTTAAATTCCATGGAATTCACAGAGATTCCAGACGACTTTCAAAGAATTCGTGGTTGGATTTCACCCCGATTTTCACTGATTTTCGAAGACTTTACGGGATAATTTTGGAATTGAATTCCATAAAATCAGCGCCTGCAAGAAGAGACCCAGCGCCCGCGGAGTCCTAGCACCCGCTGGAAACCCAGCGATCGTTGAGTTCCGGCGAGCGCTGGAAACCCAAAGACCGCTGGGTTCCAACGAGTTGATATTAGACAGTAGTTGATATTACCAAACATAAAAGAGCATTCTGGTTTGATGGTATGTTGAGATGGTTATGGAGTTAAGAGCAGGAGACTCTGTAGAAAGAAATTCTAATTAATATCCTACTCCACAACTTTGGACCAAGTGTATTACATCTCATCGAACTAGAAAGAAAGAACCATAGCTTGCTACTTTTGTATTTATACCGAGAGATGGGGACGGAACCTTCTTCGATGAGAATTTCGGAATCAGCCGGAGGCTGACTGCTTCTTCATCGAGGTGGAGGCGTCTTCCTCCGACGGCAGACAGCGATACCGACCAAGGAAAGCGCGACGGCGTCGAACCAGGGGCGGCAGACCGTCGGTGCTTAAGAGGACCCATTCATCGAGACAAAGGAGCTCCGATGACGGCATAGGATGACGTCGAGTCTTCAGGAAGGGGAGGCGAGGTTGAACGGCGACCCTCGCCGTGTATGGAGATTTCTTCAACAGCAGCGGCAGCGGTTTCGCTCAATCGAGAAGAAGCTAGGGCCGGCCGCCAAGCTGTACTCGAGAAGATCGAGATAGGGGGAAAAACGGCGTCAGCCTCGTCAATTTCAGAGGCAGCGGCGCTAGCCTCACCGGAGATCCCAGAGGCGGCGAATCCAGAGATAGAAGCTAGGGCTCGATTCCTGTTCTCGATTGGACATGTGTGCGTCCGACTTGAGTAGAGAAAAGGGAAGAAGGTCGGATGAGAGAAGCGGCGCCGGAGTTCAAGTCGCCGGATTTTGAGTGGCGGCGGCGGAATTCTTGGCGGAGGATGGGCAGATCTTCTGCTTTGTGAACCAGAAAGAAATTCTAGTAATTAATATCCTACAACTTTGTAATGCATCGATTTAAATATGAACACATCTCTCTCTTCATGGAGTATCCAAAGCAGTATCCGTGTCGATTCGGATCAGTAGATATTAGACAGTAGTTGATATTACCTGAAGACAGTCTCAACGATTGCTGAGTTCCAGCGCTCGCTAGCTTCTTGGCCGCGGGCGCTGGAACTCAGCGCTCGCTTAAAACTTTATGGATTTCAATTCTCGTGGTTTTTGGCCGGATTTCGTCGTGTGTATTTTTTGGATGAAATCCATAAAAGTCATTCCGGATTTTAAGTCAATGGAATAACGAATACACCTAGATTTGTATGGATTTTAAAAAGTCTTGAACGAATACACCCATATTTATATGGACTTTTAAAAGTCTTGAACGAATACACCCAGATTTCTGCAGACTTTTAAAAATCTTGAACGAATACACTCAGACTTTTAAAATCCATAGAAATCCATCAAATTCCACAACGAATACACCCCCCTAAATCCTCAAACTTGGGATTTAATACTTGAAAGTCGGAATTAATTCACGACTTAATGTTAACTCATATTACGCGAAGTAATAAAATTATTATTCACATGAGCTCAAGTTATAATTCTAGAAATTTTATAACACGATTTATTAAATCGGTTATAAATCTAAAATTTCTAATATTATTGATTGCATCAATCAACTGATTAAATAAAATCTCAACGCGTGGCTAAACCAATAAATTATTTATTGGTTTGATTAATGAATAAATATTAAATCACAACTCTGTATCTCTTATACATGCTTTTTACTTAAATCATATTGTCTTAACAAATAATTACAAGAAATAATTAAATAAGCAAAAGAATTTTATAATTAACGCACATATTTAATCTAATATATATATAAAAGTACGGGCATCACATCTTAAGAGGTGGATTTGGCGATGACTGTACCCGGAAATGGGGAAGCTCCGAAATCAGGGCTTGGGAGGCTGAGCGCCGCCATCAGCTGTCTCTGACGGCGAGGCTTCGGGTGGCGAGGGCAATGTTGAGAGAGGAGATGGCGGCGACGATCCATGGCCGAGACGCCGAGTGATAGAAGAATCAAAGTTTGGAATATATAACTTTATTGCAGAGAATCTCTGCAGTTGCCATTTCCCTTCACTTGATGATCACTATGCATGTGAATTTGATTATGAATTTAGCTTCGGTGGGAGGAAATCGAAGGCAAAAGATAATGGGGTATTGGGGATTGGAATACTATTTAGATTTTAGAGGGAGGAGGGTTTTCAAATAAAAATAAAATAAATAAGCCACATAGGATATATATTTTAAAGCTAAAAGCTCTAGAATTGCAAGGATTTAAAATAATGATTTCTGACGATGCCACGTAGGACCTAAAATCAAGGGGAGGTCAAGAATCCCAAACCGTATTATATAATGACTAGTGTGTAACCCGTCAAATTTCGACTGGTATTATTTGATGTTGTAATTTATACAAAAAAACGTAGAAATTATTTGATAATATATTTATAATTTTGTGAATATTTTTTAATAAAATAAATGTCTACGTTACACATCAAACTAAAATGAAAAATCATATATTAAAGAGGATTTTTATCCACACTAACATAACTTAGTGAAACATGTATTCGGAAAATACGAAATGAACTTTAAAAACAATGCTCTAATGTAAGAATTATGTGACAAAAATAAAGATACCCACTATAGTAGTAACCCGTCGAAATTCGACAGAAACTATTTGATGTTATAATTTATAAGGAAGAAAAAAATGTAAAATTATTTTATAATATATTTATAAATTATAAATATTTTTCAAACATAAATGAAGAAAATATATAAAGAGGACTTTCATCCACCCTAATACCATTTAGCAAAATAAATATTTGAAAAGTACAAAATGAACTTCAAATTCAAAATAATTACTTGACATTGTTTATATCATTCTTGGTCTGCTTCGGGTCCCCTATTATCCCTTGCCCATACCATAATCTAAAATAATGTTGTAAATATATCTTCTAGATATATCTTATGTGTGTTGACCAAGAAACCTAGAGGGAGAATAACACTTGACATCTTCAAGCCACCGGAGTTGACTGTCCTCCGTTCACACCGGATGTGTGTGAACGTTCACACCGGACGTGTGTGAACGTTCACACTGGACGTGTGTGAACGTTCACACCGGACGTTCACACTTGGTTTAACACCTATAAATATGGGTGTGTTGTGAACTTCATAATAACTTCATTTGTATTCTCTACTATATTCTCTCGCTTCTCTCTAGTTTATAACACGTTATCAGCACCATAGTTCTAGTTCTCTCATCATCTCCCTTCAATCGTAAAAGCTTTGGAAATTGATGAAAGATGAATCAAAATGGTTATGAATTCGTCTATAACAATAGATTCGAAAAATTATTGCTTTAGGAGTCTAATTCCTTGACATTTACAATCAAAGGTACTATTTGTTTGTTTGGCTTGATTGCTTCAATTTTTTTAATTAAATCTATGCAGTTTTAAATCTATGATATGATTTTGCAAATTGTTGTTTAATTAACTCCGAGAAACACATTAACATTGGTGTTGCCATTTGTATATTTATTAATGTTGTATGCAAAATGTCAATTGATTTTATAAATGGATTAAGCTAATTACGTGAATTCTGATTAATGAAATTGATTCAATATATTCAATTCTTTTTCATGCTAATATATGTATAGTGATTGATGTCATATATTCCTTGTTAATATATGTATGCGGCAGCGGTCACACATTTATATAGATGTATGCGGTGAGTAAATATATGCATTTTCCAGTAATCTATCTTTGTATTCAAGATATTATTGTTGTTACTTTGCTTAGTAATTGTTTATGCCAATTTCACATGAGATGATTCAATATCTGCCCATAGATTATTATTCAACTTTATGCAATTTTCACTTATATTTGTGTTTCGATTTAGAGATTTGATGCAAATATGTTATATTGCATTTGATATATTTGTTTATTATGAATAATATAATTATCTTTGTTTTCAAAGAAACACGAATAATCTTAAAGATTATATTTTGATGCTATTAAAGTAGCACAAGTAATATTCCTGAAGAATATTACATGCTCTAAGAGCAAATAAATTAAATATTTGGATAACATATCCTTGAATCTTTATCTATTTGATTCATATTGTTGCTCCCGATGTAGCACAATCAATATTCCATGAAGAATATTACATACTCTTCAAGAGCAATCCATATTACATGCTCTTGAAAATTAGACCGTGAAGGTCAAATGGCCCTTAAGGCCAAATGGTTGTACTCTTTTTCCCTTCCTAAGTTTTTTTCCTACGAGGTTTTCTTAGTTAAGGTTTTTAACGAGGCAACTAGTGTAATATATGAGTAAATATATATATATCTTGTACTCTTTTCCTCTACCGAATTTTTCTCATAGGGTTTTTGCGGAGAGGTTTTTAACAATGCATGAATATATATATATTAATATCATATGAAATCTTGTGATATTTGTCTTGGTAAATAAATACACATATTATTCTTCAAAAGAAGAAGTATTTCCTTAAGTTGACATTAGATGAGAATAATGTTAACATAATATCAGGTGCATCAAAAATCATTGAAGGCTCCGGAAGAGCTTGTATCATTTTGCCAAATGATACTAAATTAGATATTGAAAATGCCCTGCACTTTAGTAAGTAACTTACTAAGTTTCAAGAATATCCGTAATAATGGATACCACATCGAGACAATTATGTGAAAGGTAGAAATGAATATCTTTGCATAAATTCTTTTGTTTCAGGCTATAAGCTGACAAAAGAAAAATTAGCAACACTACCTTCTGGAATGTATTACACATTCATAAAAGCAATTGAGACAAACCATTTCATGAACGTAAAGTTCAATGATACAAAAAGCTTTAAGCTTTGGCATGATAGGTTTGGACATCCTGGAGCGACTATGATGCGCCGAATAATCAATAATTCATATGGGCACAACATAAAGAATCAAAAGGTTCTTTCTACAAATGAATTCTCATGTGATGCTTGTGCGCAAGGCAAGTTAGTCATTAGACCTTCATATACGAAGGATAATACTGAATCTCCATATTTCTTAGAAAGAATTGAAGGAGACATTTATAGACCTATACATCCACCTTGTGGACCTTTTCGATAATTTATGGTATTAATTAATGCCTTTTATAGATGGTCACATGTATGCTTGCTTTCTACTAGAAATGCAAAATTTGCTAGACTACTTGCTCAAATCATAAAATTAAGAGCTCAATTCCCAGACAATTCAATTAAAAGAATTCGTCTTGATAATGCTGGTGAGTTTACATCCCAAGCATTTGATAACTATTGTATGGCTATTGGAATTGAGATTGAACATCTAGTAGCTCATGTCCATACTCAAAATGGTTTAGCGGAATCATTTATTAAACGTCTTCAAATTATTGCTAGACCATTACTTATGAAATCAAAACTCCCAACTACTGCTTGGGGTCATGCCATATTACATGCTGCAACATTAATTCGACTAAGGCCATCAGCCAATCATGAATACTCCCCAATGCAGATTATTTTTGGCCGAGAACCTGATGTTTCTCACTTACGAACTTTTGGTTGCGCGGTTCAAGTCCCAATTGCAACCCCCACAACGAACAAAAATGGGTCCCCAACGAAGACTTGGGATATATGTTGGATTTGATTCACCATCGATTATAAGGTATCTAGAACCTTTAACAGATGATTTATTTACTGCACGTTTTGTAGATTGTCATTTTGATGAAATGACATTTTCAACATTATGAGGAATAAATCTACATCCAGAAAAGCACAAGGAAATCTCTTGGAATGAGAAAAACTTATCACATTTTGATTATAGAACAAATCAATGTGAACAAGAAATTGAAAAGATCATTCATTTGCAAAATATTGCAAATCAAATTCCTGATGCTTTTGTAGATACAATAAAAGTGACACAATCTCAAATACATGCTGCAAATACTCCAGCTAAAATTGATGTCCCTAAAGGACAAATAGCTTTGGCAGCAAATGAGTCCAAAATTCGTCAAAAACATGGTCGACCAGTTGGTTCCAAAGATTCTATGCCTAGAAAAAAGAAAGGGGCAAGATATAAACCAAACAATGACGAAAACGACTAATCAATCAAATGAAAGTGATGTAATTCCTAAAGAATTACAAGTATCTGAAAATCATGAGATCTCAATAAATTATTTACATCAGATACTAGAGAGAGAAAATATCATTGTTGATGATATATTTGCCTTTCATATAGCTCTTGAAGTTTTAAATATCAGGATCCTGAACATACATCTGTTGCTAAATGCAAACAGAGACTTGATTGGCCAAAGTGAAAAGAAGCTATAGAAAGGGAATTAAATTCCTGTGATAACCGGAAAGTATTTGGGCCTATAGCCTTAACTCCGGAATCTAAAATCCCTGTTGGATATAGATGGATTTTTGTTAGAAAGAGAAACGAGAAAAATGAAGTTACGAGATATAGAGCAAGACTCGTAGTACAAGGTTTCTCACAAAAACCAGGAATTGATTATGAGGAAACATACTCTCCAGTAATGGACGCTATTACTTTTAGATTTTTGATTAGTCTGGCTGTGTCACAAAGGCTTGATATGCGCCTTATGGATGTAGTGACTGCTTATCTATATGGGTCATTAGATACTGACATATATATGAAAATTCCTGAAGGATTTAAAATGCCTGAAGGATTTCAGTCACAACCCAAAAGCATGTATTTAATTAAACTGCAAAAATCGTTGTATGGGTTGAAACAGTCTGGTCGTATGTGGTACAATAGACTGAGCGAGTATCTTTTAAAAGAAGGATACAAGAATAATGATATCTGCCCTTATGTTTTCATTAAGAAAACCGAAAGTGGATTTGCAATCATAGCAGTTTATGTTGATGATTTAAATTTAATTGGGACTCCTGAAGAGCTCAATAAAACTGCTGAATATTTGCAGAAAGAATTTGAGATTAAAAATTTGGGAAAGACGAAGTTTTGTCTTGGTTTGCAAATGGAACGTATCCGTGGAGGAACGTTTATCCATCAATCCACATATACAGAAAAAGTGTTAAAACGCTTCTATATGGATAATGCACATCAATTAGCATCACCAATGGTCGTTAGATCTCTTGATACTAAGAAAGATCCATTTCGACCAATTGAAGAGGGTGAAACGATACTTGGTCCTGAAGTACCATATCTAAGTGCAATTGGAGCATTGACTTATCTGGCTAATAATACTAGACCAGATATAGCTTTTTCTGTTAATCTTCTAGCAAGATTTAGCTCTGCACCCACTTTGAGACATTGGAATGATGTTAAGCACATTCTACGTTATCTAAAGGGTACCATTGACCTTGGATTATATTATCAAGAAAATTCTGATAATACTCTAGTGGGGTATTCGGATGCAGGATTTTTATCCGATCCACATGAAGCTAAGTCACAAACTGGATATATTTTCACATGTGGTGGAACTGCTATATCATGGAAGTCTGTGAAACAAACCTTGACTGCAACATCCTCAAATCATTCTGAAATCATTGCAATCCACGAAACAAGTCGAGAATGTGTATGGTTGAGAAATGTGACGAGTCATATCCAAGAGTCATGCGGGTTAGCTTTATCAAAGGCCAAACCAACTGTTTTATATGAAGATAATGCTGCTTGCATCGCGCAACTCAAGGAAGGATACATCAAAGGAGATAGGACGAAGCATATTTTTCCAAAGCTCTTCTACACACACGACCTTCAAAAGGGTGGCGATATCGACGTGCAACAAATTCGCTCAAGTGAAAATCTGGCGGACTTATTCACCAAGGCATTACCAACATCGACATTCAGAAAGTTGGTACACGAGGCATACGTCGACTCAAAGATATTCAATGATCTCAAGTTCAGGGGAAGCAGTTGTACTCTTTTTCCTTCGACTAGGTTTTGTCCCATTGGGTTTTCCTAGCAAGGTTTTAATGAGGCAACATTTTTTAGGGATTGGTCAATCAAGGGGAAGTGTTGTAAATATATCTTCTAGATATATCTTATGTGTGTTGACCAAGAAACCTAGAGGGAGAATAACACTTGACATCTTCAAGCCACCGGAGTTGACTGTCCTCCGTTCACACCGGACGTGTGTGAACGTTCACACCGAACGTGTGTGAACGTTCACACTGGACGTGTGTGAACGTTCACACCGGACGTCCACACTTGGTTTAACACCTATAAATATGGGTGTGTTGTGAACTTCATAATAACGATATTTGTATTCTCTACTATATTCTCTCGCTTCTCTCTAGTTTATAACAAATAATGCATTATAATGTAAAAATTACCATAGAAATGGTGCTTCTTTATAACCCCATTTTGTGGAAAGAACAAACTTAAAAATATGTATTTTGGGGAAAGAATAAACTTAAAAATAACACAGAGCATCCTAAAAAAAGAAGAAGAGCACAGAGCAGTGATGTCCCATTTCAGATTTGCAAGGCGCCACTCCTATGCCGCAGCACATTGTAGAACCCCCTAAGCAACTTAATACCGTCAAATCAAAATCAAAATAAAAAATATCAAAGCAAGTACATGAAGCATAAAGTCAGAAACATCAAAAACTATAATATGAAAAACAATCATCTCTAAGCTTGGCATCAGCATTGGATTCGACAAGAAGATACAAAAGCAATAAATGATTCACAATTGTTTTTCCTTATAAATTAACATTAAATGATTCTTGTCTAAACAATGAGCTTATTTGTTTTTACACAATATAATAGAAATGAACGATTGCTTATAGCAATTAACAACGCTCAAAGACTATATGCTAGATGAACTTAACTGCATTAATAGTTTCAAATGTATTGTAGCGACCCGCTCTTTTATCAGTTTTTAATTTCAGTTTTGTGTGTTTAATTTTCTATCTGCCAGTACATGAAGCACTTTATGTTCTCAGCTATGTTTCTGAATTTCGTTTTTGGAGACAGAGTCACTACACTAGCAAGTATGCATTTATTTATCTTCGCGTGTTTAAGACCGCAATGAGAATCTTTGAGTTGATGAATGATTATTTTTCCGAGTTATAACCAACTTAGCTAAGTTGGGTTATTTATCAAGATGGAGTTTATTTCACATTGTTACTTAAGTCGTGAATTATTTCCGACTTTGAAGCTAATTAAATCTACGGATTTAATTTAAGTATTAGAATGACGAACGAATTGAATCTACGGATTTAATTTAGCATTATCGATGTTAGCAAGCACGAAACCAGTATTTTTAATACTGAGAGTGACCGACACTGAAGGATTTTATTTAGATCTTCTCTTAGATCACATCACATGCCTACCCTATCACCTTTTTCAATCTACCTACTACTTTATCAAAAGAAGGATAAAGGAGTGAGCAAGGAGTGCTGCGAAAGCAACCCCTTCTCTATGGCCAAGGCAGCGGCAGCCCTGCCCATTGGCTGGGCAGCCGAAGGGTCGCCTGCTGCACCCCTCTCCCACGCCACGCCACACTCCATGCCAGACAAGAGCAGCCACGGCAGCAGCCTCCATTGGGCGAGCAACCGAAAGGCCACACTCCATCTCTACGCCGGCAGAGCAGCAGCAGCCCTCCCCACGCAACACCACAGCAGAGCCTCAACGCCGGCAGAGCAGCAGCAGCCCTCCCATTGGCTGGGCAGCCGAAGGGCCGCCTGCTGCACCCCTCTTCCACGCTGTGCAGAGCTACAGCCGAAGCTCTCCCCTTAGGCACTCAAGTGCACCTACCAAGCTCCTATATAAACTCCCCTTCAACCCCCTTTGTGCCACCCCTTTCTCCCTTTCGGCACTCTGAAAATTCAGCAGCAACAGCAAGAGCTTCACCTCCCTCGACGCCTTGCACCTCGACGATCGAAAATGCGGAAGGGAAACCATCGTTTTTACCCGACCAAAGCACGCGACATCAAGGTAACTCTCGACCTCTGTTGTCACTCCTTTCAGCATGAATCACACGCTCGTAGAAAGCATGTTTTAGGCTCTAGATACGCACGAAAACAAGAAGCATGTTAAGTCACTTTTCCGATAGAACCCACGACTTGAAACCTGGATTAAACGACGAGAACTTTAGCTTTAAACGTAGATGAACTTGAACAAGCACAGCATGCTCACATAGGTATAGATTTAGGCCGGTGTACGAGTGAGAATCGAGGCAAGAAAGGACGAAGAACTCTGATTTTGGAAACTGGAAATCATCGTCGTTCTGCCCAGAAACGCCAGAGCAGAGCTGGAAACTCCAGAGCAGAGCTGGAATGGCCAGAGCAGAGCTGGAAATTCCAGAGCAGAGCTGGAAGTTCCAGAGCAGAGCTGGAAAACGCCAGAGCAGAGCTGAAAGGCCGAGCAGAGCTGAAAGGCCGAGCAGAGCTGAGAGGCCGAGCAGAGCTGGAAATTCCAGAGCAAAACTGGAATCGCCAGAGCAGAGCTGGAAATTCCAGAGCAGAGCTGGAATTGCCAGAGCAGAGCTGGAAAATACCAGAGCAGAACTAGAAAATACCAGAGCAGAGCTGGGGAATTCCAGAGCAGAGCTGGAATTCCAGAGCAGAGCTGACCAGAGCAGAGCCGAACATCCAGAGCTGACTTTCGGAGGCCAGAGCTGACTTTCCAGAGCTAAGTCGCCAGAGCTGACTTTCGGAGGCAGAGCTGACTTTCCAGAGCTAAGTCGCCAGAGCTGACTTCCAGAGCAGAGCTGACTTTCCAGAGCTAAGTCGCCAGAGCTGACTTTCGGAGGCCAGAGCTGACTTTCCAGAGCTAAGTCGCCCGAGCTGACTTTCGGAGGCCAGAGGTGACTTTTTCAGAGCTAACTCAGCCAGAGCTGACTTAGAAGCCAGAGCTGATTTCCAGAGCAGAGGGCGAAGAGACAGAGCAGATCACGAGAGAGAGAGAGAGAGATAAGAACTTAGGGTGTTTGAGTTTTATTCTTTTTCCCTTTGCCTACACGGAGGGGGAATTATGTTTAAGTGGCAGTTTAGAACACCCTAATAAGAACGAATCAATATAGTTACTTGACTTCATAAGACGAAACCTAGTTGGTTTAAATTGTTTTTAATAACAATGACTAGTGATAAAGTTTCCCTAAGTATTATCTCAGTAATAAAAAGGGAATATGAGTCATGCATATTCATTATACGCATTCTCATTTATTTGAGAATTTTCATCGAGCTAAGGTTTGACCTTATGTTCTCGCATTAAAGGTTAAGCGCAAGAGTAAGAGCTAGTCAGGAGTCACTAAGTTATGACAAAGGTTTGCTTATCAGGTGGGCATTACTTTCATATATATCAAATGAGTTTAAATGTTACGTTCAAACAAGCTATTTCATGACAAAATCTTTGAGTTAAAGTTATTTCAAGTATTGTCTTGCCATAAAATGTTTCAATTAAGTTTGATATCTATCTGCTTTGGCTTTGCCAATGATGTAATCGAATTCGGGTCTTGAGCAGTTGATAGCTATCCTGCCTTGACTAGTGTACACGAGGGACCGTGAGTCATCTAGCGGGTTGGCCGGTCAAGTGTCCGTGAGAGGTGGCCACCTCTCCGGCACAAAGTTCCAGATATGATAGATTACGAAGAGAACTTAGTCTGTAGACGAGCTTTAAGTATCACGAAAGAATTTAGTAAGCTTGGGCCTTTTACACGAAAACTCCCTTGCTGTACTGTTTATGATGGCATGACAATTTACAGTTTTATGAAGCATGTATTTTATACTTAGGCATACGTGCCCACTGAGTGCTTTTGTACTCAGCCCTGCATATATTTCTAAATGTGCAGGTTGAGCAGTGGCTGATGAAGATGAAGTGACGAGTGGAGCTTTTGTCATAAGTTTATGAAATGAATGAAGGAATATTAATTTGAATTAATACTCGATTGCCCGATGATCGTTTCTTGGATTATTATTAATTCATCATACAACGATTAAATCCTAACATGCTCCTATGAATTTAACAGCTGCACACAGGTGTTAGGAAAACTTACTTGAGAATCGGATGCACAGATGATTGATGATCGTGTCGAATGATTCAGACTCCAGCTCTGATCTTCTCGACTGTATCCCGCTCAATTCCCAACGTTGGATGGACAACGAGCTATGGAAATTCCCAAGACAGAAAAGCCTCTCACGTTTTCTGCGCCTCCTTCTGCTCTCAAAAACCCTAATTTTTATCAGTGTATTTTCCTGAGAGCTGACAGCTGTATTTTATAATAATAAAATACGTAGGGGGCGCTTCATTCTTTGTGATAGGCGACTTCTGCCCTACTTGGGCTAGGAGACATTGGGCCAGCCCAGGGACCAGATACAAGGAATAAAGATGGGCCTCAAATAAATTAATTTATCTATGGTCAGCCCAGACCATAATTAATTTATAAATATCAGTTCATTCCACTAGAGAACCGATACTGACTTACCCCTTTATTGCCGGTGATGAGTCGGGGCTTGTATTTAGACTTATTAAATCTCCGTATTTAAAATATCCGACATCCATTAATTAATTAGAGCTCTGACAGCTTAAATTAATTAATCTCTTAATAATTCCTTAAGCAGTACCACTCAATCTTTATTATTACGCCTGAACTTAATCAACCTGCAGGGTTTAGCGTAATAAACCTTATTGAGCTCCTTAAGGGGATGTCATTATCCTATACCGGATACGGGTACTAATACAAATAATCAAATATCATATATTAACCGCTATCACCCAAGATACAGAGTACTCGAGTTAGTATTTAACTCTCGCCCATAGTAAGTCAAAGTGATATACGAATTAACATATATATCTGAATACTTATTAGTATTAAGATTTATGAGTCACCGAGATCTTGATTCTTCACTTAAGTCAGATAGAAGAATACATCTCAACTGTTGGTCCTATCAATACGTAATGACGTACCAGTATAGACAAGTAGCCAAGACAAACTACTTCCATCTATACTGCAGCCTAAACCAATAACTTGTCCTTGAGTTATTTCGGCTGTGATCATATTATATCTCTTAAGGTTATTCCAATTATATGGTCTTCTGTGATCTACAACACACCATATAATCTACTTATACAGAGATAAAGAACATACATATGCAATCATGAACACAATCAGATAGGAGATAAGAATAGTGAATAACAGGAATCATTGTATACAAGCATAAAGTTCTTGCTTTCAGTATACAAATCCAACAATGAACTCTTGGATACATGTCTCCATACATGTAGTTCAGATTTGTTATTCCGCTGCGTACTCCCGAGTTTTATGTCTTTTAAGTCAAGTCGGATTCATCCGAGTGTACAAGTTATTCGAGCCCTTATGATTAAACAACAATTCTTTATAAATTTCCGCTGCGTATTCTTCAGTAATAAGCCATTTTGATTTAAGTCGGATCCATCCGAACTTACTAGTTATTTGAATCGTCGTGGTTAAACGTAAGTTATATTATAAATGTTTCCCCTTCACTGTCAATGATTGAGTCCGACCCTTCATTAGTTAGTCACGCCCCTTTCTATCCCCGCTTCTAATCTCCCTTCCTTGGTCACGGTTTCCCGGCTTAGTTATCCTTAATTAAGGTCTCCGTCCGTGACATGTATGAATAATAGAATAACCAAGGATCAAAGAAATCATCAATTACATTAAAAAGCAAAAGAAAAACACACAGCGTAAATTAAAAAATTCTCACTTGCGATTCCAGAGAATGTTAGAGACGAATTGTCACCCAAACAACGTTGTCTTTCCGCGACAAAGAAAAACAATAATAACTATAATTTAATCTACATTAATTAATTATATAACTCAAAACATCTATAAACATAGACCTCTATTGTGAAATACTATATCACAATATAACAACTAAAAATAATTCTATCCCAAGCAAACTATAATAATTTTTGTCACTCAAAGTTCCATGAAACAACAAACATGGAAGACAGTTAAGGATATATGAACTATCACTCCATATGCATTTTTCCTATCACCAACAGAGTGTTTACCATCGGGATTAGCCATATTAGAAGGAAATGGCAAAGACAAAGCCATACATAACATCTTGGCTCGTTTATGTGGGAAAATTTTTAGCACAATTAGTAACCATAAAATATTATTATCTATCAAATGAAAAGTCACAAAACACAAAGACAGACTTTGATAACCAAATATTTGTCTTACCCTTTCCCATAGTTTTCCAATCACATTATTCATTCATGCCTTCATGCTAACACGATCCAACTGGAGACAAAGATCCAAAAGTGAGGATCACACTCGTACCAGATTCCGACAGCCTGCAAGCATAACCAAGACACTGCTCAACTTTCATCCACACACATGGAGGACACGAAAAATGAGCAACTTTCAAAAACAAAAATATTATGATGCCAAACATTGATTAGATTACCTAATACATCCATTCCTCTATTTACATTATCCCAAGCCTATATGATTAGAAGTTAGAACATTGAAATACCCTACCTCAGTTGCCTTCGATGGCGACTGCGCCCGGCGACGGCAATGGTGGTTATTGATGATCCTTTGATGAAAGACCATATTTAGCAATAACGGACAACTTTAACCATCATATCAAAGAAATATTACAAAATCCTCACAGCAATTCCAAGATTCAAAACAAAAAAAATAAAATTCAAATAATCCACTCAAAGATAGCCACTGCCACAACACATCAGCAGAAGAACATATGCCAATAAAAATTTTCTTGAAGAATAGATATGTACATAAAACTCTTATACAATCATCAAACTATGCATCAATACAATTCCATAAATGCATACATTAATTAGGCATGTGTATAAATTTTAAGTAAATTACACTTTAAATTTTAGAAAAATTAATATTTTGAAAAAAATACTAAAAACACAACTCAAATGAAACAACTATCCCACATGCGGATAGTGATGATGACAATGGTTTGGGGAGGCACTTTCAATTCTTCAGCCGTGAATTTCAGAACTGCAATATTCAGTAAAGCCTTACACTCTAAATGAGAGTCTGACAAAATACTATAATAACGACATGTCAAATATGGTATTTCATAATAAAATACTTACCGCAATAGATTTCATGCCAAAGGAGTCGGCATCAACGCACCATTGCTGAATCTACCATTACTACGGTGAGATTTATCGGGAAAATATTGTAGGGAAATATTGTGTTTTGGCGGCGCTGTGTGCCCGGCTGCGAACTTTTTGTGAAAATCCTACACGCACCTAAATGAGTTGTTAAATAACAGCGCCCGACTGCGAACTTTGTAAAATTCTTAGGAAAAAAATCACATTCCTAGGAACTTTGTATTTACCAAAAATCCTTTATATTTACCAAAAAAAAAAAAAATTATGATTGATGGAAATTTTAAATACATTCCTAGAATTTTTCATCTTTCCTAAATAATGAAAATCATGAATGGTGGAAAATGGATGGTGGGAATTGACCTTCAACTAATGAAAATAAGGTTGTCTCCGGCGGCGGGACGAAGCCCGTCGTAGCCTCCTGTGGCGTTCCATCTTTTAAAACGGGTGGCTGCATTTTGAAAATTTTCAAACCAATCAAGATGCACGCCGCCCTCAGCTGTCTTCAATGGCGACTGCCGCCCTCAGCTGTCTTCGATGGTGACTGCGCCCGACGAAGGCAATGGTCGTTTTGGCGGAGCCTGTGCCCAAATCAGCGAGTTGGCGGCAAATAAATCCATGGTGTTATAATTCGACGGTGATGGTGATTTCTCGCCTGGTCGAGTGAGAGAGAGCAAGGGGTGGGGGTTGTTTGAGATAGAAATTGGGTAGAGATGATGGTGGTCACTGTGGTGGTCGATGGGCGAAGAGATGTCGGATCTTGGTGACGGGGCAGACGGCGACGGCGGTGGCAGTGGGAGTTGCGAGCCATTGCTCGATGCTAAAGATCGATGGCGATGGATTTTCATGATTTCGAATGAGATGAGATTTTGATTTTTGAATAATTGAGGAATTACGGTAAATGTAACGCAGAGATGGGGTTTTGTTTATTTTTTTTCTTTTTGAAAAGGGGTTTTGTTTCTTTGTAGGTAATTTGGATATTAAATGTAAAATTAAAATAAAATATTACATGTGGAATTAATTTGCCACGTAGGATGTACATTATAAAGTCAAAGGCTCTAGAATTGCAGGGATTTGAAATAATGATTCTTGACGATGCCACATAGGACCTAAAATCAAGGGGAGCCCAGGAATCCCAAACCGTATTATATAATGATGATTTGATTTCTCGTTTTTTCAGGCACATACATAATTTATAGAGCAATTGGCCTCTAAATATATAAATTATATCTAAATTTGATTTTAATTAAATTTAATTTTTTAATTAAAAAATACATAAATTTTTATCTTCTTAAAATTTGACATGAGTCGAAAGTTTGCCAGATAATAACTTAATTTTCTTAATTAGATAAACAATATGAATGTACAGTTGAAAAGTTTTTGACGTTATCTTTCAAATAATACTTATATTATTGGATTTTGGTCACCAAAAGTAGTAAAAAATGGCATGAAAGTTGATATCACGAAATTTAAGATTTTTTCCTTTTTTTCGATTACTTTCTATTATCAAAATCCAACAATATAAGTATAAATAGAAATATAACATCAAGAACTTTTCAACGATACGTACCTTCATATTGCCGTCGAAATTCAGACAATCAAATTATTGGCCAACAAACTTTCAGAGTCAGGTTAAATTTTTAAAAAATAAATTTTTTTTAACTAATAAAATAGATATGATTATAAAAAAATGAGTATAATTGATGTATTTATAAGAAATTAACCCAAAATAAAATGGTAAAATTTAAATATATTGATTATGAGATTTGTGCCGAACAAATTGGCTTGTTGAACTCAAACTTATTTAGTTTCAGTGGAAGCAGACCAATTAGGTTGGAAAATGTCATGACTCATGCATAATTTATTAAAAGTTGATATTACAACAATTAGGACAATTAAATGAATATATGCAACGCGGGATCATTCGTTGAATTTTAAAATGTGATTTTAATTTTAGGGGTAATGACACGTAAAATTACGAATTTTGGGCATATTCTGATTTTAACCTTCAACAAAAAATTATACATATAAAACTACGAACTTTGGATATACTGTGGTTTTAACCTCTAACAAAAGATTTTATCTGTAAAACTATGAACTTTTAATTATTTCTGATTTCAACTACAGAAATAGTATCTGGCGACATACATGGCATTTTAATTTTACGTGGTTTATAACTAGCTGATGTAGCTAATAAATGCTAAACGACGTCGTTTCATAGTTAAAATAAAAAATAATTAAAAGTTTGTGGTTTCACATGCATAATATTTTATTAGAGGTTAAAACTAGAATATGTCTAAAGTTCACATGAACATAATCTTTTGTTAAAAATTAAAATCAGAATATGTCTAAAGTTCGTGGTTTTACGAACCATTAATCCTTAAATTTAACTAATTAAGAAAAGAGAGTTCCGCATAATTTAATTGTTTTAAAATGTTTAGTAACATAAGGTTTTAAAAAGCTTATGAATTGTAATATATGTTTCAATAGCGTATAAATGTTTTCAAAATTTTCATAATATTATAAGCAACAATCAATTTATAGAAATAACATAATAACAATGTGTTATTTGTAATATATATTCTTCTTATTTCATATCTCTTTAAGGTGTGTTCTATTTAATTGTAAATTTATCATGAGAAGAGAATCGACAAAAAAAATATTTAAATTTCTTCTTTATTTTCTTTGATTTTCTACAAATGATGTGTTCTATTTTATTTTAAATTTATCATGAAAAAATGAGTGATAAAAAAAATTTCTCTTTTAATCTCTCATTTTTTTTTGCTGCATTTTATACAAAAGATAATACACCATTTCTCATTCTCCCTTTTCACTTCAAGGAATGATAATATTATCCCTTTATTTTTGGTGTAATAATATTATCCCTTTGTTAGGTCCGGAGAGTCTCGAATAGGTGTATGGGGGGGGAGGGGGGAAAACACCTATACGCTATTTTCGATCTTTACAAGAGATCAAAACAAAACTTCCAACACAAACTCTGACACCTGTTTACTGAAAAGAGTTTTGACCAAAACAGGGTTGACGACTGATACTGAATACTCTTCAGTAAGGAGTTATCAATTAAGTCAAAAGAACTTAACTGATGCACGTAAGGCTTCAGTCGAGTTTGATAAACAAAGATGTTATAAATCTTCTGACTATCAGAGGATAGATCAGTCAGATTGATAACACACGCAGCAGAAAACTTTTGTTTCGCAATAGCCTGTGAGTTGAGCACGTTGTTAGTCTTAGGTTTCTCTTTGCAATTAATCAGCTTTCAGTTTACGAAAGGTAGAGCACAAGTAAGAACGTAAATACTGAAAGCTGTAAATAACACAGAGATTTTTACGTGGTTCGCAAAACACTTCCTACATCCACGGCCGGTTGATCAGACCAACAACTTCACTCTGCAAGTGCTTACTGGTGCACTGCAAACCTGAACATGTGCTTACAGGTGCACACAACCGAAATAACCGAAGATCTAATCTTCAGTACCAACACACCTTGTTGGATTTTTCACTCCTAGCACGCACTGGGCACTAGGATCTCACGGAGACAGAACACCTTTCTGAACTCCTTTACAACACAAACACTCGATTCAGTAGGTTGAAGGGAGGTTTGAAAACTTGCCAACTAAACTTCAAAGAACAAGTTCTTTGCAGTTAGTTTGACCTAGGCTTTGGATAAACAAGGTTTGCCTAAGGTCTAAGAGAATTTATGTAATCAGCAGTGACTGATTTTTGGCTTTGGGATTCTTTTCTTCAATTCAAACTTTGGAGAGTCTGGGCTTTAGCTGAGAAACAATTTTGGCAGAGTTTCAGCTTATGTCGTTGAATCGGTGAAGATTGAAGTGATCCTCCAGCGCTATTTATAGGAGAAGTCTTGAGTAGATCCGTTGGCGGAGAAGGTCTTCAAGATTTCTTCCGTTAGAGAGTAATTTGAACTTGGGCTGAGGCTTCAATCTTCGAGGTTCCTTGTTTGGTGAGAACGGCTACCTTGAAGAGCAGGAGATGCGACATCTTTGAAAAGGTAATCACCAAAGAGGAATGACCTCTGCAGAGAAAGGACGATCCTGAGATCTCTGCATTTAATGCGGTTGTACTTTTGGAGTGTGTGGCTTCCTTTGAACGTTGGAGGTTCAGTCCGAGGAAGAATGTTTAACTGATACTTGACTTTAGTATCAGTCCGCTGATTCCACGTGGCACACATTAAGTAATCAGTCAAAACTGATTCTTCGACTGATGCTTCAGTCGGCAACTTCAGTCTTCAGTTTTCAGTCCTTCGTTCTTCAGTCTTCAGTCTTCAGAACAGCAAGCTAAACTAGAAAAAGAACTCTAACACTTGAGTTCGAGCAGTTCTAGTCCATTACAAAAGAAACCTAATGATTTTGGTATCATCAAAACAAGGATTAGGATATTTCATTAAGTTCCCAATAATTTCCCCCTTTTTGATGATGCCAAAACCACACAACAGTTCTAAGCAAGAAAAAGACAGCACTCAAAGCACAAGTTATAAAACAGGGTGAATACTATTCCCCCTTAACAGAAGATCCTAAAACTTGTACTTAGAGAGAAGAACACAACAGTTCAAACAGAACAAGGACAAGACAGAAAAACATTAATCAGAGCCTGGACAAAAAGTCATTGTCTTCAGGTTGAGATAAAAAAGAAGTTGTTTTTCATTTATTGAAAAAACTGATGAGACATCAGTCGAGGTACAGGGCAAGACATACAAGGGAGCACAAACAACAAAGAAAACACATGGGAAACCCATGGACTCCAGCAGTCTGCTTGTCTGCGCCTTGAACTTCTTGATCTTCATCTTCAGTCTTCATGTTCCTAAGCTTGTTCCACTCACACTTATTTTTTGTTGACTTGAGGTATTTACTGAAATGTCATCCTTACAACTTATGGTGATCCTTTTGCTTTACCATCTTCAGTCTTTCGAGAAGATGCAGGGAACTACCTTCGAGAAGGTTTTTTTCTGACTTCCTACTTTCCCCCTTTTTGGCAACATCAAAAAGAGAGCTGATGATGGAAGCTATGATAAGACGGTACTCAACTCCGATTCTCAAGAACTCGTGAGAGGACTCGAGAAGAGGATGAGTCCAAAGATGCAGAAGAGGAAGACGCCAGTGGAGAGGTAAGAGATGAGAAGGAAGATGGAGAAGTGAAGGAGACGGAGAGGTGGAGAAGAGCAGCATGAAGGAAAGGAAAGTATGCATAACATCTTGGAGATATTCATGAGATGTGGCTATGCACACGAACCTTAAAGGAAGAGGGGGAGAGACAAGAGGTGGTGAGGAAGAGGAGTGAAAGAAGTGAGGAGAAAAATGAAAGAAATGCATGACGAGCCTTTGGTGAAAGAAGTAGGGCAAAATAGGGCTCGTCATACATGCGGGGAAGGGATGCGAGGAGAAAAAATCGAATCAGCTATAGTCGTGAGGACTAACACTGTCGATATTGCGCTGGTTGACAACGAGCTCCTGCTCATTGTTGTTGCACACCATGAAAGCTCACAAAAGATGTCAGAGAAGCCTGAAGGCCGGGTGAAGTCCTCTTTGAAGAGAGGGACTTCAAACCGTATCCTTGAGAACCGAAGAGGCTTCTTGGTGCCGGGCATGAGGATAGAAGACACTTGCGTCACTGGATATAAGTGAGAGTAGAAACAAGTTTGATGTCGGAGAGACGTTGAGATCCAGTGGAAGGGTCTGGTGAAGACCAAAAATGTGAGCGTCAATCTCCCACTCCATGACTTCGCAGTCATTGATTTCTCCTCTGTCGGAACAAAATTTTCTCTGCAACTTTTTGAAAGATTAAAATTTTTCTCACAGTGAAGGCTGTGGAAATTGTTAGTTGATGCAGAAAACAAAAGAAGACATCAAGGTATAAATAGACCATTTTACCAAGAAAGAAGATGAAAAAGTTTTTCAAAAACTGTGCCTAAAACATTTTTGAAGGAAAATTTCACATCCGCCGTCACTGCAGAGGACGGAAGCTTCAAAAGGTGAGAAAGATCATTGCATTTTATCAAATCAACGAGATTCTCAAGATTTTCATTTTAGAGGCAAAAGGTTGGAAAGATTTTGAGAAAAGATCAGGACAAGTTAAATTAAATTCAAATCTTCTTAAAAGTACTTGTCCTTCACGGATATTTCATTTTCCAACAATCAGTTAAAGATTTTGAAACAAACTGATCAGTTAGAGAAAACTTTTTGAAAACAAACAAAACACTCATAATTGAAATAACTGATTTTCAAAGAGTGAGTTGAAGATACTTACTGATCGACTGATCATTGTACTCAGTCGATACCACAGAATCTGGTTGACTTATCAGAATAAGTTCTCTTCAGATGAAGAGTTGTCTTCATTGCTTTCCACGTCAGCAGTTGTAGAGCACTAGTTGGTTGACCACCAGTCATCGTGACTGTTGAGGAGATCTTCAAACACAGCATCACTCTTCTGGGTTGATGAGGCCGATTCTTCTACACAGATCGTTGAACCTTTCTTCAAGAAGTGCTTTGGTCAGCAAGTCTGCTCTCTGAACTGCGGTTGGAATCCATTCAACAGAGATATTCTTCTTTTCGACGTGATCACGAATGAAGTGATGTCGGATTGCAATATGCTTGACTCTGGTGTGATGAACTGGATTATATGAGATTGCAATAGCACTGGAGCTGTCACAATAGATTGAGACTACCTTCTCTTCGATCCCATAGTCCTTCAGTTGTTGGACTAACCATAGGAGTTGTGAACAGCAGCTTCCCGCAGCAACATATTCAGCTTCAGTTGTGGAGGTGGCGACTGAAGTCTGCTTCTTTGAAAACCATGAGATAAGTTTGTTGCCTAGGAATTGACAAGTTCCCGAAGTTGATTTGCGATCAATTTTGCATCCTGCAAAATTTGAGTCTGAATATTCGGTGAGCTTGAAGTCATCGTCAGCTGGGTACCACAATCCTAAGTTGGGTGTGCCTTTGAGATATCGCAAAATACGTTTTGCAGCATCCATATGAGCTTCCTTTGGATCTGACTGATATATTGCACAAACCCCGACTGCATAAGCGATATCTGGTCTGCTAGCAGTCAAATACAACAATGATCCAATGATTTCTCTGTATTTGGTTGACGATACAGATTTTTCTTCTGATCATGGATCTACCTTCCCGTTTTTGTTCATTGGAATCTTGACTGATTTCATGTGCTGAATACCGAACTTGACGATTAGTTCCTTGGCGTACTTTGACTAGTTGATTAGTATTCCTTCGCTGGTTTGCTTGACTTGTAATCCAAGAAAGAAATTCATTTCTCCCATCATGGACATCTGAAACTTATTAGTCATGATATCAGCAAACTTCTTGCACATGCGTTCGGATTTGGATCCGAAGATTATGTCATCGACATAAATCTGAACAAGTAGGAGATCTTCTCCTTCTTTGAGAGTGAACAAGGTTCTATCCACTGATCCTTTCTTGAACCCTTGTTCTACAAGATACTCAGAAAGAGTATCATACCATGCTCTTGGTGCTTGTTTCAACCCATAGAGCGCTTTCTTCAGCTTGTACACCTTCTCTGGTCCTGCAACCTCAAAACTTGGAGGTTGTTTCACGTAGACTTCATCGGTGAGCACTCCATTGAGAAATGCGCACTTCACATCCATTTGGTGTACCTTGAATCCTTTGTGAGCGGCAAAGGCTAAGAAGAGCCTGACTGCTTCCAATCTGGCAACTGGGGCAAAAGTCTCATCGTAGTCGATTCCTTCTTCTTAACTGTATCCTTTTGCTACTAGCCTTGCTTTGTTTCTCACTACATTTCCTTCTTCGTCTTTCTTGTTTTTGAAAATCTATTTCAAACCAATCACTTTTGCATCGTCTGGTCGATCCACAAGTTCCAAAACTGAATTCCGATTGAATTCATTGAGCTCTTCTTGCATTGCGATGACCCATTGAGTGGACTTCAGAGCTTCTTCAATGTCCTTAGGTTCTGTAGATGATAAGAAATAACTGACGTTCTTATCTTCGTTGATGCAGTTCTGGTTGATATCAAAGACGAGGTTGCACATTGATCTTCGAGTCTTTACACCGTCTGATGGTTCTCTAATGATGTTCTCATTTGAGTGGAGTTCAACCCATCTTCGATACTTCTTGATTTCTTCTGGCGATGGTGGTGGTTCTTCAGTCAGAATGGTTCTGACTCGTTCAACAGTTTCTCGAGCAGGGGAGTGTTGAACTGGTGTTGCTTCAGCAGGTTTGACTTGTTCTTCGGCAAACGGAGTTCTCCCTTGACTGATGCCATCTGCAGTGGTTCCAGTCTGAGCTTCAGACCTTTTACTGATCTTCTGATATTGAAGCTTTTCAGTATCTTCTTCTTTTCCGGGTCCCCACACCAAAATTGTAGAAGGTTCGGTGTCCTGCCTTTCAGTTCTGGAAACTTCAGTGTTCTCAACACTTCTTTCAGTTTCCTGTTTCCTGAAATCATCAGTAGACTCATCAAAAACAACATGTGGTGTTTCTTCAACACAAAGAGTTTGAGAATTAAACACTCAATAGGCTTTGCTGGATCGTTCAGTTCCAGAGTATCCAAGAAAGATTCCTGGATCAGCCTTGCTATCAAATGTGTTTAATCTCCTCTTGTCATTGTTGTGAATGAAACACCGAGAACCGAAAGCATGAAAATATGAGATTGAAGGCTTCCTATTCTTCCATAGCTCGTATGGAGTTTTCCCATGTCTTTGAGTGAGGAAGGAACGATTCTACGTGATGTGTTGTTGACTGCTTCGGCCCAAAACTTTAAAGGGAGTTCGGCTAGCATCGTTCTTGCTGCTTCCTTCAAAGACCTATTTCTTCTTTCGGCTACTCCGTTTTGCCGAGGAGTCCTTGCTGCAGAAGTTTGATGACTGATTCCTTGTTCCTCACAGTAGTCACAAATTACGGAATTGAGGAATTCAGTCCCTCGATCTGATCTGATGCTGATGATGTTGACTTCCTTTTCAACGGTTAGTCTTCTCAGTAGCTTTGGCAATTCCAGTAGTCTCTCTCTCTTGTTGTAGAGAAAGATAACCCAAATATATCGTGAATAATCATCCACGACAACTAAGGTATACTTCCTACCGTTGTAACTTCTGGGAGAGATTGGGCCAAACAGATCCATGTGAAGTAGTTGAAGAATTCTTCCAGAGAAGTGTCCTGACTTTGACTTGAATGACGTCCTGGTTTGCTTTCCTCTTTGACATGTGATTTATGCCTAATTGTTCGTATTTTGGGGGTTTGCATGAGCTTGTTTTGAGCTAAATATTCTGGAAATTGGTGTGTTTATGGGTTTGTTTTATGCTTTGCAGGAGATTTTGATTTTATAGATGGAAGAGTGTGATTTTGGAGTAGAATAGCGTATTCTGGCGCAAGCCAGAGCAGAGCTGAAAAGTCGCATGACAGAGCAGAGCCCACATCGTCAGACCAGAACTTATATCTCCCGAGCTGAACTTCCCGAGTCAGAGCTGAAACTCTCCAGAGCAGAACAAACTTGTCAGAGCAGAGCTAAACTCGACAGAGCAGAACAGAATTCCAGAGCTGACTTCCAGCTATGCTTTCATCGCCGTTCCAGAGCTGACTTCCAGCTCTGGCATATCTTTCCAGAGCCGCTTACATTTCCAGAGCTGGCGATTTCTCGCCAGAGCTACCGCGTTACTTGCAGAGCACGCTACTTTGGACTTACCTTTGAATGCACAATTCTATTTCCTTAAGAGTCCAGTTTTGCAAGGGAGTTTGATGGTGATTAGGATTGGAAGGAAGTCTATAAATAGGGTCTAAATATTCATGTAACAATCATTCTTTTGCCCTAATCTTTCGTTCCACCTTGGAGAATCATCCTTCCGCAAGGCAACCAAGACTTAGGCTTTTTCCTGTTTTCATTGATTTTATAGTTTTCGAGTTCTTGTTTTATTTCGATTTCAAGTTTAGTGGTAAAGCATAAATGAACGGTGATCGTTTGTTTGGTGAATTATCGGTGAATTGTGGATTTTAACTAGAGATTGATCGGAAAAGTGAAAGGAGCTTGCTAAATTGCTGAGAGCACGAGAGAATATAATTGCAGTCATAAAAGTATTGGAAGCGTAAGGTTACAAAGTGTGTACGTGCGACTATTTATAGATTGCATGCTAGGGGTAAAACAGTAATTTCGCCTTCGAAGCATGCTTCCCGCATGGTCAAGGGCATAGTGGTAATTTTGCCCCCCAGGCGGGCGAATCCTCCGCTCTTCAGCGACTTCTCTGGCATAAACGGCTTCTCTGGCGTAGGTGACTTCTCTGGCAAGGGCCATTTCTCTGGCAAGAGCCATTTCTCTGGCAAGAGCCATTTCTCTGATCGGGAATGATTTCCCCGACATATCCGCTCCTCTGGTGAGGTCCGTTCCTCTGATAAAGACGATTCCTCTGCTTTGCATATATTACTCCTCATCATTTAGTTTGTTTAGTTGTCCTTTCGAATTTGTGATCAAGTGACAGTGGTTGCACCTTCGAAACGTTTATGGTATTTCGTATTTATTTCAATCTCTCTCATTTTGTTATGTTTATATTTTACGTTTATGCTTTATTTTCAATCATGCAATTTAAATTATGCAATTTAATTATGTTTATGCTTTCCTTTAAATTATGCAATTTAATTTATGTTTGTTAGATTAGGAGTTTTTAAGTTACACGTATTTAAATTCTTATTAGCGTTTAATTCTTTAATTGCTTTCGTTCTTCGCATGGCTAGTTAATTCTCTAATTTAAATTCAAGTTAAGTTTAATTCACGTTTAAGTTTACTTTACAAGTTTTTAAACCAACCTTTACTGCTTTCTCGAGATATAATTAAAAGCCCTTTAAGATCTTCCTTGAGAGACGACTTGGGTTAGCTTACACGTTACAATAGATCTCGTCCTATTGCGAGTCAATCTAGCGTAGTGTTTAGGTTGAGTCAAATTTTGGTGCCGTTGCCGGGGAAGGTTTTAGGCGTTTAGTTGTGTCACTTTCTTTTCAGTTTTTACCTGCTTTATTTTCTTTTTTCTTGTTTTTGGTTACTGTCTCCCTCTGGTGCATTTAATCCGTTTGTTTAGTGTTGTGCATGCAGGGACACCGTAGTCTTAAAGGCAATCTTGTGTCTCCATTGCATAGTACGAGCGAAGGGATTTTCAGGAAGAACAACTGCAAAAGAGTGTTAGCTAAGGACAGAGCAGACGATTTTGAGTCTGGCTCTGAAGCAGAAGCACGTGACAGAGCTGACGGTTTCTACTCCAGCTCTGACTTTGACTCTGACTTTCCAGAGCAGAGCGTAGAAATGGAAGAGGAAAAGCCTACAAAGTTGCCAGCGAGCTCTGTCTCTGACCATACAGAACAGCCCGCAGAAGAGAAAGAAGCCAAGTCCAGTGTTGACGAGTCCAACGCTGACGACAAGAAAGAAGAAAAGCCAGCCCAGCACAACAAGAAATAGATAGCACTTAACAACATGGAGTACATGGGAGATTTCACCAGGCCCGTCATAAGGGATACGAACACTTCGGCTGTTGTGCTTCCCACGGGATGCCAAGTGAAGACGCACTGTAATTCATTCGTGATTTTTGCATGCAAGTTCAAACCATCCCACTGCTGAATCTTACGGAGGATCAACTAAAGCTCAAGTGTTTCCCGTATACTCTTAAGGATAGGGCGAGGACGTGGATGCTAACTCTGCCGCCCAACTCTATCACCACTTGGGGAGAAGCTTGTGAGAAGTTCATGCTAAAGTATTATCCGAGCCACAAGACACAAGAGCTCAGAACGCAAATCATGGACTTCACCCAAGGATCGGACTAGCCTTTACATGAAGCTTGGGAAAGATTTCAAGAACTTCTCCGCTAGTGCCCGCAACATCAATTTACCAATGTGATGTTGATGCAATTTTTCTACGATGGGTTAGTACAAATGGCCCAATTCATGGTGGACAGCACTGCAGGAGGGAACATAACTCGGAAGACTGCAACAAAGTTAAAGGAGATATTTAAGACCTTAGCCGAGAGCTCCCAGCAGAAATCAGTCCGTAGAAGGAGAGTTGAAGCCAGCGCCGTGACGAACCAGTATGAGCTGCAGAAGCAAGTAGCCGATATTATGAGAGATGTGCAGTAGATGAAGATGGGAAGAATGGAGCCACCTCGGCCCCATGAGCCTTATGTCGAGAGTTGTGGGATATGCGGCGAGTTCGAACATGGAGTAAATGAATGCCACCGGATGGGTGAGTTCACACCCGAGGGACAAGCCGAGGCGTATGCTGCGCAGGGGTACCAGGGAAGACCGCCTTACGAGAAACGCCATCTATATAATCAGGGCAGCAGAACTCGGGTTGGAGGAACTCAGCTCCTAGCCAAGGGGCAGGATTAAATCAAAATAGCCAATTCCACCAACCCACGCAGCAGATGGGCTATCAAAGTAAACAACCGTTTTACCCACCACAGCCGCAATATCCTCCTCAGAAGTACCGACAGCAATATTCACAGCAGTATCAACCATCCCCAATGCAGCAAGGGAACGTTTAACCTCAACAATTCCAGAATACGCAGCAGTTTCAAAAGCAAACTCCACAGCAGAAGGAAGAGACTATGCAATCGTTTATAGAGATTAGCAAGCAGAACATGGAGATGACCAAAAAGAATATGAAGTCTCAATCCGCAACCATCAAACGCCTTGAGACTATGGTGGGGCAACTGTCGAGCACTCTAAACCAGCTGCAGTAGCAGCAGCAGCCCGAGAAATTTCATGGTCAGCCCTTGCAGACTCACCAGGCTCAAGCTATCACTGTTCTCCGCAGTGGTAAGATGGTGGATAATAAAGTGGATATATATCAGATCAGACCAGGGTACCAGAGCCGACATGGATGCCAGAGCTGATTAGCATACCAGAGCAGACCTGGGTACCAGAGCAGACATGCATACCAGAGCTGACCAGGGTACCAGAGCAGACTAAGGTGACAGAGCTGATACGACCGCCAACTCTGACAATGCCGTTAGCTCTGCCAAAATTGACAGCTCTGTCAAGATCGCCAGCTCTGACGAGTTTAGCCCTGCCAAATTCAGCTCTGCAGAATCCAACTCTGCAGAATCCAGCTATGCTAAATTCAGCTCTGCAGAATCTAGCTCTGCAGAATCCAGCTATGCAAAATTCAGCCCTGCCAAATCCAGCGCTGCAGAATCCAGTTCCGCAAAATCCAGCGCTGCCGAGATCAGTTCTGCCGAGCTTAGCTCTGATGAGCCCCTGCAAAGAAGAGAAGGCAGAGCAGCGGCAGCCGCAGAAACAAGGAGACAAGGAAAAGGAGAAGGAGGCGAAACTTCACAAGTCTACTTCACCTTATCGACCACCGATCCCTTTTCTGAGCAGATTGAGGAATGAAAAGCTGGATAAACAGTTTGCCTACTTCTACAACATGCTTGCTAAGGTCAATGTAAACTTGCCTCTTCTTGACGTGATCAGAAATGTCCCTGCTTATGTGAAGTTCTTCATGGAGTTGGCATCCAACAAAAGAAAGTTCAGCGACAATGAGAAGGTTCTGGTCTCGGAAATTGCAAACTCTATCATACAACAGCCTTTGCCATCAAAGCAGCGCGATCCAGGTAGTTTTGTTATTAATATTGCTTTGGGAAATGGTAAGGAAGCTACGGGTATGCTAGATCTTGGTGCGGGAATTAACTTGATGCTTTACTCTATTTTTCAACAATTAGAGTTAGGTAATTTGAAATCTACCCGAATGTGTTTGCAACTTGCCGATAGGTCTGTTAGATATCCTCGTGGAATAGTAGAGGATGTGTTGGTGAGTGTTGGGGGATTAATTGTCCCCATTGATTTTGTAGTGTTGGAGATTGGGAAGGTTCACGAGAATAGTAGAGATCACACTCTGTTGTTAGGAAGACCCTTTATGGCAACCACTAACACTTTGATTGATGTTAAGGAAGGAAATATTAAGATGTCTGTGTTAGGGGCATGGGAGTCATGCAATGCCTTATGCAAATTTTATTAACGAATGCTCATATATAGATCCCATTGATGGCTTGGTCGAGACGGTATTTGTGCAGGGGCAGGAGTGTGTGGATGTTTTTGCAGGATCAGCCGATATGGAGGAGTTAGCTCGAGATGCCGACGTTATGGAATGGGGTACGCTGCCTCTAGATGAACCTGTGGGGTCCAAGAGACCCAAGTTAGAGCTGAAGGAACCCCCTGAAAATCTCAAGCACGTGTTCTTAGAAGAGGAAAAGGAGAAGCCGATGTTTAGATCGGCAGAGCTGTCTCGGGAGCAAGAAGGTATGTTGCTAAAGGATGTGTTTGACCCAGGTGCAGTCGAGCCGTACATTGAGAATGCTAAGGAGAATTTTAGAGTAGACGGTCATAGCATGTGTAGGAATATTAAACTGAATTAATACTCGATTTACCCGAAGATCATTTCTTGGATTATTATTAATTTATCATACAGCGATTAATCTCTAACATGCCCTTATGAATTTAAGTGCTGCACGTTGGAGTTCAGAAATACCTGAAGAATTCAGAAGAATTCGTCAAACTCGCAGCTGAACAGACCAGTCAGCTTCAAGCCTTCGTTTGAAGCCTCAAACGTCCTCAAATCGTATTTCACCCAGAAATACGACTTCTTCGTCTTCGAGAGAGCTTTCCGTGGCCGCCTGTTTCGTCTGAATCGGAGTTCTGTGGAGGAAGTTATGGCCGTTCTCCCAAAACTGCCAGAACTTGATTTCCTGCGAAAATATGACTCCAGCTCAGATCTTCTGAACTGTATCCCGCTCAGCTTTCACCGTTGGATGGACAACGAACTATGAAAGTCCCAAGCTAGAAATTCCCACACGTTTCTGCGCCTCCCACAGCTCTCTCAAAAACCCTAATTTTATCAGTGTGTATTTCCTGAGAGCTGACAGCTGTATTTAAATGAGAAATACAGAGAGGGGGCGCAGGTTTAGGGTGTGGGGCGATTTCTAGCCCTTCTTGGGCTAGGAGACTTTGGGCCAGTCCAGGGACCAAATACAAGGAATAAAGATGGGCCTCAAATAAATTAATTATCTATGGTCAGCCCAGACCATAATTAATTTATAAATATTAGTTCATTCCACTAGAGAACCAATATTGACTTACCCCTTTATTGCCGGTGATGAGTCGGGGCTTGTATTTAGACTTATTAAATCCCCGTATTAAAAATATCCGACATCCATGAACACAAACAAATAGGAGATTAAAACAGTCCGTCAAAATTTGCATGACATGCTCGTGCACTGAGCTGTGCTCACTCATAAAAATAACAAGATTACTCTTATAAAATTTAAATGAGCAGCTCAGTCCGACTCTCGGAACACTTTCTTGAGATTCAGCATGGTGCTAATAGCATCGTCCATGCCCTGATGTTGGAGCTACAAGGTTTGTGACATTATATTCATAATATAGCATCTAGCCACATTATTCGTCTTATGCCACCTTTTATGTAATTCTTTTTTCTCATCAGTTGACTATTGTTCGGACCTTAAGAACGTGGAGTAGTAAGCAACACAAAAATTGTGTTAGTTTGTGATAAAGATAAAAATCCAAAACTGCGTTTCCATTTTATATATGTGGACCGGTTAAAAGACTTTGTGCAAGAATAAATAAACAATAAGAGACATAGACATATCTGAAAGTAACGAACATAAAGCACATAATTCGTAACAATAATATTGTAACCTTTTGATAAAATAATATTAATGAAACCTCCAACCGCTCAAAGAATCTCATGTGCAAGCCACGCGGGTGGACGTTTACACACGAACTCCTCAACCAGACTATTTACCTAGTCGTTTAATTTCCATCCATGTCAACTTAACCTTTTGACAAAGGAAATTAATAGTTGAACCTTAACTAGACCATATCATAATCAAGAAGGGACTCCGCGGAGAGTTGTACATTGTACTTGATATGATATCTAAGCAATGACCACAATTTAACCTTGATAATTAAAATCTCGAAATTGACATACTCACTCGGACCATGCCGCTTTCAATTTAATTATCTTGGTTATCTTATTTAATTCCATTCTTCCAAAGTACTCGTGAAAATCATACAAGCAAGCCACGCGGGTGGACGTTTACTGCATAACTCCCACTACTTTAATGGATTTAAATATTTTTATAGAAATCTCATCTGACAAACTTATGAAAGGACAAACATGAAGTAAGCCACGCGGGTGGACGTTTACTCACATCGCCAATCACTTTGTCTAGAGACCGCTTGTGGAGGTCTACATAATTTTAAAAATAAAAATTATTAAGTAATAACCACAATCTAACTTTAAAATTAAATTCTCGAATTTGACATACTCACTAGGACCATGCCGCATTCAATTTAATTTCTTAGTTATCTTATTTAATTCCATCGTCTAAAGTACTCGTGAAAAATTATACAAGTAAGCCACGCGGGTGGACGTTTACTGCATAACTCCCACTACTTTAATGGATTTAAATATTTTATAGAAATCTCATCTGACAAACTTATGAAAGAACAAACGTGAAGTAAGCCACGCGGGTGGACGTTTACTCACATCGCCAATCACTTTGTCTAGACACCATTTGTGGAAATTTAAATAATTTTTAATCATCTATAAAATTATTAATACAGCTTAGTCTTTTTCTTTCAAAAGGTTTGATCATGCTCAACACATAATCCTAAACATGCTCATCTAGAACGCAACATGTAAAACATGCTCGCAGAATTCTAAAACATGCTTAAGAAAACGATAAACCTAGCATGCTTGTCTAAGCGCAGTTAATAAACACATATTAACAAGCAAAGACAAAGAAAAGCAGGTAAAGAGCATAAGGGATTAACACCACGGCATGCAAAGAACAAAATAATAGAATTAAATTCTTCGTGACCCATTCGTGGAATCCCAACATCTAAACTATTAAATTAAAAACAGAAAAGAAAGCCCAAAAAATGTAAACTTGGCCTGAACACTTCAAACAGGCCCGTCTTTGGAATTAGGGTTTGGGCCCCCTAGGGTTTGAGATACGCAGCTAGGGTTTGGAAACCCTAGCTGCCGCCGCCACCTCTCTTGACAGCAGCCCACGGCGCGCGGCAGCAGCCCGGCGCGGCAGCCGCCTTCCTCCGCAAGCAGCAGCAGCACGCCAGCAGCGACAGGCCCCGGCGCAGGCAGCAGCGGCAGCGCATCGCCCGCTGGGCGCGCAGCGCGCAAAGCGCGCAGGCGCACCCCGGGCACGCACAGCCCCTGCCGGCTGCCTCCTCCTTGCTCGCCTGACCCGCAGCCACCAGTAGCGTGTGCAGCAGCAGCCTCGCACGGCGCCCTCGGTGAGAGCAGCAACAGCGTGCACGACATCTGACCAGGCGCGCGGCGCAAAGCGCGCAAGCGCTCGTGCGCGCGCTGGCCTCGGCGCCGGTAGCCTTATTCGCTCCTCACCCAGCACGCCTCCGGTGCTCCAACTCCAAACACCGTTCATCCGTTGTTGATTCGTCGTCGTCCTCGTCTCAGTCCTCAGTTTTATAGATTACAAAGGAAAAACAAATATAATTTGAAATCCTAATCTAACCACAGATTTTCTCGCGGTGAAAAACGATTACAACGTCAAAAATGACGTATCCCACGAATCAACAAACCACGAAGAACAACAGCAGTAAAAACAACGCATATTATTAATCGTACATAAATTAATAATAGAGCCAAGAAATTAATCCTGGGCTCTGATACCAATTGTAGGAATATTAAACTGAATTAATACTCGATTTACCCGAAGATCGTTTCTTGGATTATTATTAATTTATCATACAACGATTAATCCCTAACATGCCCCTATGAATTTAAGTGCTGCACGTTGGAGTTCAGAAATACATGAAGAATTCAGAAGAATTCGTCAAACTCGCAGCTGAACAGACCAGTCAGCTTTAAGCCTTCGTTTGAAGCTTCAAACGTCCTCAAATCGTATTTCGCCTAGATATACAACTTCTTCGTCTTCGAGAGGGCTTTCCGTGGCCACCTGTTTTGCTTGAATCGGAGTTCTGTAGAGGAAGTTATGGCCGTTCTCCCGAAACTGCCAGAACTTGATTTCCTGCGAAAATCTGACTCCAGCTCAGATCTTCTGAACTGTATCCCGCTCAGCTTTCACCGTTGGATGGACAACGAACTATGAAAGTCCTAAGCTAGAAATTCCCACACGTTTCTGCGCCTCCCATAGCTCTATCAAAAACCCTAATTTTATCAGTGTGTATTTCCTGAGAGCTGACAGCTGTATTTAAATGAGAAATACAGAGAGGGGGCGCAGGTTTAGGGTGTGGGGCGATTTCTAGCCCTTCTTGGGCTAGGAGACTTTGGGCCAGTCCAGGGACCAAATACAAGGAATAAAGATGGGCCTCAAATAAATTAATTATCTATGGTCAGCTCAGACCATAATTAATTTATAAATATTAGTTCATTCCACTAGAGAACCAATATTGACTTACCCCTTTATTGCCGGTGATGAGTCGGGGCTTGTATTTAGACTTATTAAATCCTCGTATTTAAAATATCCGACATCCATTAATTAATTAGAGCTCTAACAGCTTTAATTAATTAATCTCTTTGTAATCCTTAAGTCATTAGAGCTCTGACAACTTTAATTAATTAGCGCCCAGCGGGCGACGCGCTGCCGCTGCTGCTGCTCGCGCCGGGGGCCTGCCGCTGCTGCTGCTGTGCTGCTGTCGCTGGTGCGCTGCTGCTGCCATGCACCGGATGCCGCGCCAAGGCGGCTGCGGCCGCTGCTGCATGCCACAAAGGGCGAGGAGGAGACTGCTGCCGTTGCTGCACGCCGAGGAGGCCGAGCCAGTGCCGGGCTGCTGCAGCGCCGGGCGGCTGCTGTGCGGCGCAAGGGAGGCGGCGGCGCCTAGGGTTTCCAAACCCTAGGTGGCCGAGTTTTTCCAAACCCTAGGGGGCCCAATCCCTAATTTTTCCAAAGACGGGCCGGATGAAGTGTTCGGGCCAAGTTTTAAGTTTTTGGGTTTTCTTTTCTATTTTAAATGTAATATATTAGAATTTGGGATTCCACGAATGGGTCACGAAGAATTTTAATTCTTTATTTCTGTTCTTTGCATGCCGTGGTGTTAATCCCTTATGCTCTTTATCTGCTTTTGTTCGTCTCTGCTTGTTAATATGCTTTATTAACTGCGCTTAGACAAGCATGATACTAGGTTTATCGTTTTCTTAAGCATGTTTTAGAATTCTGCGAGCATGTCTTACATGTTGCGTTCTAGAAAAGCATGATTAGGATTATGTGCTTGAGCATGAACAAACCTTTTGAAATTAAAAAGACTAAGCAGTTTTTAATAATTTTAAGCAATTAAAATTATTTATAGACCTCCCCATGCGGTCTCTAGACGAAAAAATTGACAATATGAGTAAACGTCCACACCACGTGGCTTACTTCATGTTTGTTCTTTCATAAGTTTGTCAGATGAGGTTTCGATAAAAAATATTTAAACCATTAAAGTAGTGGGAGTTATGCAGTAAACGTCCACACCACGTGGCTTACTTGTGTAATTTTCACAAGTACATTGGAGAATGGAATTAAATAAGATAACCAAGAAAATTAAATTGAAAGCGACATGGTCCGAGTGAGTATGTCAATTTCGAGAATTTAATTTTCAAGGTTAAAATGTGGTCATTGCTTAGATATCATATCAAGTACAATGTACAACTCCCAAAGAAGTCCCTTCTTGATGATGATATGGTCTAGTTAAGGTGCCAACTATTAATTTCCTTTGTCAAAAGGTTAAGTTGACATGGATGGAAATTAAATGACTAGGTGTATAGTCTGGTTGAGGAGTTCGTGTGTAAACGTCCACACCACGTTGCTTGCACATGGGATTCTTTGAGCGGTTGGAGGTTTCATTAATATTGTTTTTTCAAAAGGTTACAATATTATTGTTACGAACTATGGCTTCATGTTCTTACATGTTTAAATTGTTTACTTTCAGATATGTCTATGTCTCCGATCATTAATATTCTAGCAAACAATCCTCTCACCGGTCCTAACTATACCGAATGGAAACGCCACATAATGTATATTCTTGACGCTGATGAGCACAGTTTTGTGCTTACCACTCCACGTCCCGCGCCCTTAACTGATCAGTCAACTGATGCGGAACGTGAGGCGCATAAGAGGTGGCACAAGTCAAATAATATGGCCAAGTGCTATATTATGATGACTATGTCGCAAACTTTGCAACTCCAGCATCAGGTCATGGATGACGCGGCTGGCATCATGTTAAATCTCTCTGAGGTTTATGGGGAGTCCGAAAGATCTGCCCGCTTTAACATAATGAGAGAAATCTTAGCATGTAAGATGAGCGATGGAAGTTCTGTGCACGATCATGTCATGCATATGATAAATTTTTTTGACAGGCTTGATCTGCTAGGAGGGGGTATCGAAGGCGAAGTCAAAGTCGATATCATCCTCAACACTCTCCCCAAATCCTATGAGAATTTCCGTCTCAATGTCGTTATGAGCAAGGCCAACTATACTCTTAATGAGTTGTTGAATGCTCTAGTTACGGCGGAGGGAGTCATGGGCACAAGGAAAGAGGTTCTTGTCGCTGCCAAGGGATCTGCTTCTTCGTCGAAAGGCGGGAAAAAGAAGTGGAAAGGTCCAAAGGGCAAGAATGACAAAGAAGCTAGTGGGAGTGGCAAAGCCAAAGTGGACGGCCCTACCGGCGGCGTGAAGAAGCCAACGACAAAGGGAAAGTGCTTCAAGTGCGGCAAGACTGGGCATTGGAAGAAAGATTGTCCGGTGCTCAAGGCAAAGGGACAAGGTACGTCACAAGTTCTAGTAACTGAGACATGTTTAGCTTCGTTTTCTACTCATTCATGGGTAGTGGATACGGGGGCAACTAATCATGTTTGTTACACCTTGCAGGGCTTCAAGCCGACAAGGCAACTGGAAAGTGATGAGATCACCATCTCCATGGGCAATGCAGTCGAAGGTCGCAGCTGTTGCTATTGGAGATTTATCTTTATGTTTTGGTGAGGACATTTTAGTTTTGAGAGATATTTTATGTGTGCCGGAGTTTCGGCGAAACATAATTTCTGTTTCAAAATTGTTTTTGGATGGATATTCTGTTACTTTTGATAGAGGTGTCTCTATCATGAAAAATAACATGACTATTTGTTCTGGAATTTTGAATAACTCTCTCTATACTATTACATGTCCAATTAAAAATTCTGTCCATGTTGCATCTACATCACAAATCTGTCCTAATCCGAATAAGAGGAAATATTATTCTCATGAACAATATACGCATGCGTGGCACCTAAGGTTAGGCCACATCAATCTAAATAGGATCCAAAGGCTCGTTACAAATGGAATCTTGAAAGACTTTCAAGCTGTTACATTTAGAACCTGCGAATCCTGTATAGAAGGAAAGATGACGGCAAGACCTTTTGAGGCCAAGGGGAATAGGGCCTCGCATGTGTTAGAATTGATTCACTCTGACTTGTGCGGACCGATGTCCACAAATGCTCGTAGAGGGTATGAGTATTTCGTCACTTTCATTGACGATTACTCAAGATATGGGTACATTTACCTACTTCAACGCAAGTCTGAATACTTTGAGAAATTCAAAGAATTCAAGGCGGAAGTGGAGAAGAGAAAGGGTAAATCTATCAAGTCATTGCGGTCTGATCGCGGTGGCGAATACCTTGGGAACGAGTTTAAGCAATACTTGTCAGATTCTGGGATTTCATCCCAATTGACTGCACCGGGTACTCCCCAACAGAATGGTGTAGCGGAGAGAAGAAAACAGAACTCTTTTGGAAATGGTACGATCAATGATGAGTTATGCATCATTGCCTATTTCGTTTTGGGGATATGCCTTGGAAACAGTGGTTTATTTGCTAAATCGGGTACCGTCCAAATCGGTTCCTAAAACTCCTATCGAGTTATGGTCAGGGCGTCAGCCCAGCTTGAACCATATAAAGGTATGGGGTTGTCCTGCATACGTGCTAGACAAGGAAGCGAAGAAATTGGAGCCTAGATGCGAGTTAATGCTGTTTATAGGATACCCTAAGGAAACGAAAGGTGGTTATTTTTATAATCCTAAGGATCATAAAGTGGTTGTTAGCACCAACTGCACGATTCTTGGAACAGGATTATATAAATGAACACAAGTCAAAGTCCGAGATTGTCCTTCAAGAAATCGAAGGCAATGGACAGGCGATTCCATCACCCCAGCCAAGTGTGCAAGTGAATGCACCGCAGGATACTGCACAAACCATTGTCACAGCTGTACCACCACCGCTTCGTCGTAGTGGGAGGGTTGTAGTTCAACCCGATCGATTTATGTTCATGGGAGAATCTTCGGATCTTCTTCTTGTTGATGAACAAAAGGATATCGACCCTGATAACTTTAGACAAGCGATGAAAGATACAGATGTAGATTCTTGGTACGACGCCATGGTTTCTGAAATAGAATCCATGACTGCTATGGATGTATACAAGAAAACTGAACTACCGGATGGCTTCTTAGCTATAGGTAGTAGGTGGGTATACAAGAGAAAGCAAGATTCGGATGGCGAAGTCGCAGCTTTTAAAGCTAGACTGGTGGCGAAAGGATATACCCAGGAACAGGGTATAGATTATGATGAAACCTTTTCGCCGGTTGCCATGCTTAAATCTATCCGAATACTCCTTGCCATAGTAGCCCACATGAATCTTGAGGTTTGACAAATGGATGTCAAAACCGCTTTTCTAAACGGTTTCCTTGAAGAAGGAAGGGACATCTATATGCAGCAACCCGAAGGGTTTGTGAAAAAGGGCGAAGAGCAACTTGTATGGAAGCTGAAGAAGTCCATTTATGGACTTAAGCAAGCTTCGAGGTCATGGAACAAGCGTTTTGACGAGGTTATTAAATCTTATGGATTTACTCGTTGTGAAAATGAAAGTTGCGTGTACCGTTTAGATGCCAATGGCGACGTGGTTTTCCTTGCACATTATGTAGATGATATCCTCCGCATTGGCAACAATGTTGAGCTATTATCGGACATAAAGAAGTGGTTATCCGAACAGTTTCAAATGAAGGACTTAGGAGATGCAGCGTACATCCTGAGAATCAAGGTTATTCGTGATCGCCATAAAAGGATGTTGAGCTTATCTCAAGCGTCCTACATTGATACTGTGATTGCTCGTTTTAGCATGCAAACTGCCAAGAAAGGCTTGCTACCTTTCAGACATGGCATTCCTCTGTCTAAGGACATGTGTCTTAAGACGCCTAGTGAGGTTGAGGAAATGAGGAAGGTACCATATGCTTCCGCCGTAGGTAGCCTCATGTATGCAATGCTTTGCACGAGACCTGATATTTGCTATGTCATTGGCATGGTTGCAAGATATCAGTCGAACCCTGGACCAGGACACTAGACTGCGGTAAAACATATTCTCAAGTACCTGAAGAGGACTCGAGATTATAGGCTAGTTTACCAATCAAACAGTCTAACTCCTTTGGGTTATACCGATTCGGATTTCCAGGCTGACCGGGATGATAAGAGATCTACCTCTGGCTATGTGTTTACCTTGGGAGGTGGAGCCGTATCATGGCGGAGTGCAAAGCAGAAATGTATTGCAGACTCCACCATGGAAGCCGAATATGTAGCTGCTTCTGAAGCTGCTAAGGAGGCTGTATGGTTCCGCAACTACCTCTTAGATCTAGGAGTGGTGCCTACTTTGCCTAAGAGTATCATAATTTATTGTGATAACTCGGGTGCAGTGGCAAATTCTAAGGAACCCAGGAGCCACAAGGCGACCAAACACATAGAGAGAAAGTACCACATCATACGAGAAATCGTAAGCAGATGAGATGTGCTAGTTGAGAAGATTGATACATTGGAGAACTTAGCTGACCCTTTCACGAAGAGCTTGCCGCAAAAGGCCTACGAGAAGCATGCTCGAGGGATGGATTGTGGTTGATGACACCCACTTAGAGAAAAAACTTTCAGTATAAGTGGGAGAAGAAGTGAAGTGTTGTTGTAATAGCTAATATTTAGACGCATTGTATACTAAAAGTTTTGCTTTAGTATAAGTGGGAGATTGTTGGATTTGTATACTGAAAGCAAGAACTCTTTATGCTTGTATACATTGATTCCTGTATTCACTGTTTTATCTCCTATCTGATTGTGTTCATGATTGCATATGTATGTTCTTTATCTCTATATAAGTAGATTATATGGTGTGTTGTAGATCACAGAAGACCATATAATTGGAATAACCTTAAGAGATATAATATAATCACAGCCGAAATAACTCTAGGACAAGTTATTGGTTTAGGTTGCGACATAGATGGAAGTAGTTTGTCTTGACTACTTATCTATACTGGTACGTCATAACGTATTGATAGGACCACAGTGAGATGTATTCTTATATCTGACTTAAGTGAAGAATCAAGATCTCGGTAACTTATATGATCTTAATACTAATAAGATTTCAGATATATATGTTGATTCGTTTATCACTTTGATTTACTATGAGTGAGAGTTATATAGTAACTTGAGTACTCTGTATCTTGGGTGATAGCAGTTAATATATGATATTTGATTATCTGTATTAGTACTCGTATCCGATAGAGGATAATGACATCCACTTAAGGAGCTCAATAATGTTTATTGCGTTAAACCCTGCAGGTTGATTAAGTTCAGGCGCAATAATAAGGTTTGAGTGGTACTACTTAAGGATTACAAAGAGATTAATTAATTTAAGCTGTCAGAGCTCTAATTAATTAATGGATGTCGGATATTTTAAATACGAGGATTTAATAAGTCTAAATACAAGCCCCGACTCAACACCGACAATAAAGGGGTAAGTCAATATTGGTTCTCTAGTGGAATGAACTGATATTTATAAATTAATTATGGTCTGGGCTGACCATAGATAAATTAATTTATTTGAGGCCCATCTTTATTCCTTGTATCTGGTCCCTGGACTGGCCCAAAGTCTCCTAGCCCAAGAAGGGCTAGAAATTGCCTAACACCCCTAAGTGGAACCCCCTCTCTGTATGTTATTCTTTAAATACAGCTGTCAGCTCTCAGAAAACACACACTGATAAAATTAGGGTTTTTGAGAGCTGTGGGAGGTGCAGGAACGTGTAGGAGGTTTCTAGCTTGGGACTTTCATAGCTCGTTGTCCATCCAACGGTGAAAGCTGAGCGGGATACAATTCAGAAGATCAGATGTGGAGTCTTTCGACACGATCATCAACGACCTCTGCATCCGCTTTACAAGTAAGTAATTCCTAACACCTATGTGCAGCTGTTAAATTCATAGGAGCATGTTAGGATTAATCGTTGTATGATAAATTAATAATATTCCAAGAAACGATCATCGGGCAAACGGAACGTTAATTCAATTTAATATTCCTTCACTTCTGTGATCTACAACACACCATATAATCTACTTATATAGAGATAGAGAACATACATATGCAATCATGAACACAAACAGATAGGAGATTAAAACAGTGAACATAGGAATCATTGTATACAAGCATAAAAGGTGCTTGTTTTCAGTATGCAAATCCAACAGCATGAAATCCTACTATGGGCACTTGAGTACTCCGATGATGGTGGAGTCTCAAGCTCTGCACGATCCTGACTGATGATCAGAGCTGAAGTCGGGCTGGCGACTTTAAAACTAGCGCTTGGTGGGAGGCAACCCACTGTTGGTTTGGTTTTAGTTTATGTTTTTCTGCTTTCCGTTTTTTGTGTTTTCCTTGTTTTTGGTTGCTTGTGCGGTTGCTTTGATTCTGTGTGTTAATGTTTTTGTCTCCAGCGCTGCAATTCTACTCTAACTTTGCCGCCAGCGCTAAAGAATACTAGCGCTGAAAAGTCCAGAACCAGAACTGAATTTTCTACTCTGATTTTGCCGCCAGCGCTGAAGAGAGCCACCAGCTCTGAAACGCCAGCGCCGACATTTCCACTCTGCCGCAAACTTTACTTCTTGCGCCGCCTCTCATAGCACTTCGGTCTTTCTTTGCCAATGATCAGGGATGTTTTCTAACTCTCTTTATCTTGTGCCCTGAGGATATGACATTCTTTAAGTGTGGGGGGGGTGCGCGCATCCCCGATGACAAAATCATCACAGGTATTTGACAAATCTCCTGCCAGGGTAGACCGCACTGAGCCACACAAGAATGTGGTGACACAATGAGAAACTACTTTGAGATAGGATCCTTGACATGTTGAACAACCGGGCTTTCCTCCGAGTATGAGTTCTGGCCCTTTCTTTCTCAGTAAGAGACAATGTAACATCTCGCGGTTGGGAGTAAGATAAGCAAAGGCCTTTCTTTCCCCGGACCGATGATATTCCTTATTTGTTTTTACCGCGACGGTTGAGAAAAGGAAGGAGAAGTCTTGTTTTGCTTATGCTTTCGATTGGACGATTGGTCCCTTTATGCTTAGCTTATTCTTGGATACTTGTGATTTTGTTATGAATTTGTGGAAGAGAAGATGGTTTTTGATGTGATTTTCAGGTTTGTGTTTGAATGGTGGTTATTCTTGTTTTTCTTTTGATATATATTTCTTGTTTGTGCAAAGAATTATGAGTTTTGTTGCAACACGATTGTAAGTAAGTAAAATGTGATTTGTCCGGTAGATGCTAGAAGGAGTGTTGTCATTGTGATTGCCTATGATCGTATCCTTATCTGTGAAATCAAAATGTTGGACGAATTGCCAGCTCTGAAAAGGCCAGCTCTGAAACATCTGGTCAGCTCTGAAAATGACAGCGCTGAGTCTCTGCTCCTCTAGTTTAACTATGAGCATGGGAAACTACTTGAAAAGACTTTGGATTACATCCAAATGGTTTTTATTTAATGAATTATGGCTCAACTGTCGAAATTTAAGTGTTTAAGCACACAAAGTCTGAAAAATGGAGATATTGATTATAAAGGCGATCACATTAGGAAATTCACTTCTAGCGGAGAATTAGGTCTGATCGAATTACTTGCATTACTGTTTTGCTACTTCGTAAACTTTAAGTTACTTGCATGATCGAGAAATATGTGTTGATTGAAAATTTTTGAATTGACTTGTTGAATGTTTGGATGGAAATAAGCATCGTTGAAACACTCTCTTCCTAGGATTCATACTGATTTTGCTTGAGGACAAGCACAAGGCTAAGTGTGGGGGGGTTGATTTATGCCAAATTGTTTGTATTTTAGGGGTTTGCATGTGCTTGTTTTGAGCTAAATATTCTGGAAATTGGTGCGTTTATGGGTTTGTTTTATGATTTGCAGGAGATTTTGATTTTATAGATGGAAGAGTGTGATTTTGGAGATTTTGGAGTAGAATAGCGTATTCTGGCGCAAGCTAGAGCAGAGCTGAAAAGCCGCATGGCAGAGCAGAGCTCACTTCGTCAGACCAGAACTTATATCTCCAGAGCTGAACTTCCTGAGTCAGAGCTAAAACTCTCCAGAGCAGAACAAACTTGTCAGAGTAGAGCTAAACTCGACAGAGCATAACAGAATTCCAGAGCTGACTCACGTTTCTAGAGCTGGCGATTTCTCGCCAGAGCTACCGCGTTACTTGCAGAGCACGTTGCTTTGGACTTACCTTTGAATGCACGATTCTATTTCCTTAAGAGTCCAGTTTTGCAAGGTGAGTTTGATAGTGATTAGGATAGGAATGAAGTCTATAAATAGGGTCTAAATATTCATGTAACAATCATTCTTTTGCCCTAATCTTTCGTTCCACCTTGGAGAATCATCCTTCCGCAAGGCAACCAAGACTTAGGCTTTTTCCTATTTTCATTGTTTTTATAGTTTTCGAGTTCTTATTTTATTTCAATTTCAAGTTTAGTTTGGTTAGTTTTCCTTTCGAATTTGTGATCAAGTGACAATGGTTGCACCTTTGAAACATTTACGGTATTTCGTATTTATTTCAATCTCTCTCGTTTTGTTATATTTATGTTTTACGTTTATGCTTTATTTTCAATCATGCAATTTAAATTATGCAATTTAATTATGTTTATGCTTTCCTTTAAATTATGAAATTTAATTTATGTTTGTTAGATTAGGAGTTTTTAAGTTACACGTAATTAAATTCTTAGTAGCATTTAATCCTTTAATTGCTTTCGTTCTTCGCATGCCTAGTTAATTCTCTAGTTTAAATTTAAGTTAAGTTTGATTCACGTTTAAGTTTACTTTACAAGTTTTTAAACCAACGTTTACTGCTTTCTCGCGATATAATTAAAAGCCCTTTAATATCTTCCTTGAGAGACGACTTGGGTTAGCTTACACGTTACAATAGGTCTCGTCCTATTGCGAGTCAATCTAGCTTAGTGTTTAGGTTGAGTCAACATGCTTCACATGCTGGCTTCTTCTGGAACACAATAGAGGGTAAGCCCTCTACCAGTTGATGCTTAGCAAGCTTGTTGATCGTTTTGAAGTTTAGGTGGTTTAGTCTCCTGTTCCACAGCCAGTTGAGCTCCGAGCTGCTTTTGCTGATGAGACAAGTTTCTGGAGGGCTATCTTCCCATGAGACGACATAGAGACTTCCTTGTCTGATCCCTCTCAGAACCACCTTCCTTTAACTGTTTCTGACAGTGAATTCATCCTTTTTGATCTTCACTGCAAATCCGCTGTCACAAAATTGACTCACAGACAACAAATTATGTTTTTGTCCAGAAACATAGCTAACATTACTGATACTGGCGTTACCCATGTCGAGTACACCATAGCCTTTTGTTTCTCCGATTGGGTTGTCTTCGAATGCAACTTTTGATCTAGCTTTTTCAACATATTGAGTTAGATATTCTTTGTAGCCCATTATGTGCTTCGAACAGCCGCTATCTAGGTACCATGTTCTGATTGAAGCTTTAACTTCTTCTTTCTTTTTGTGTTTCCTATTTTTGACCTGCAAGGAAGAGTTAATTTAGGTACCCAATCAATGTTTGGGTCCTTCATTGTTAGCTCGTGTTCCTTTTGAAACCCATATCTGCTTCAGAACTGGTCTTGGTGCTGATCTCTTGCGCTTTGCCTGTTGTCTGACTGAAGTAGTCGGTGCTTCAGTTGGCACATGAGCAATCTTCTGTTGAGCTTTCCTTTTGAGAGCCTCACTCTTGTAGAAGCTTTGTCTGGTGAGTTGTTGAGGTCTTCTTTGCTCTACAGAGTATCTCCTTTGAGATATGTGAGTCATTCTTGAGTGATGGAGACTTGATTGATGTTGTGGAACATGAGTCATATGATGTCCAGTTGCATGCTGTCGTGATTGGCATTTGGCTCGTCTGGACTTATCATAGCTTTGTCTCCATGGATGTTCTTCTATTCGAAACTGAACTGGTTTCAGTTTCTGACTGATGTTGTTGTTCTTTCCCCTGTACCGGTGAGGAAGATTTTGCTTGAGTCCTGATGTTCCTTGCCCTATCTTTGACTGAAATCTGCTTTCCAGTCTTCTCAGTAGAATGATCTGGTTGGGGGCCTCCTTGGCTCGTTTGTAGCTTTGTGGAGGAGGAACATTTGTTCTTGCCATCAGTTTGCGTTTCCGAACTTTTTCCATATCATGATCTCTTGATTCTTCTGAAGTGTTATTTTCAGAACCGTCAGCTGCTTCTTCGATCACGATATTTTTACCTTTAACAGTTGAAGCAACCTTTCCTCCTATGGTTACGACAAGGGCTTTTGAAGGAAAGTTGGTCATCATGGGAAACTTCATCATGTAGTCCTCGACTGTTTCTTCCAATTTGTGATCGAACCTCTTGATTTTATGAGATGCTCTGTCATACTCTGAAGCATAAATTCTGAGCTTTTCTACCAGTCAACTGTTCTCTATGATCAATTCGTCAAGACAAGTTTCATCCGAAAAGTAGATGATTGTCTGATTCTTGATTCGTTCATCATTGATCTCCTTTTCCATTTTTTGATTCTGCTTGAGGAGATCTTCAAACATTTTCCTTAACTGACAGTGATCAGTCATGAGCTGATCGTACTCGTCAGTTTCATTGGCTGAGCTTTCTCCGAATTCTGAGTGAGAGTTTACCTCTGAGCCGTTCATTTCGTTGTCGTAGCTGTTGTCGGCCACGCTTTCAGTTTCGTTAGCCATCAGTGCTTGGCTCTCATCATCTGAGCTGGTAGAGTTGAAGTCGGATGATTCTGATGCTTCTTCGGAAGATCCTGCATCGTCAACAACCATTGCTTTCTTCTTCGTATATTTGCGATCTCTCTTGACTTTCAGCTCCTTACGCTCAGACTGCGTCAGTTCAGGGCATCCAGTTCGAAAGTGCCCATTTTTCTTGCATCCAAAGCATTCCACATCTTTCAAGTCGAAAGCGGTTGATTTTCTTTCTCTGCTTCTGTTAGTGGAATATTTGGACTTGCTTTCTCTTTCTTTTCCTTTGTAGTGGTGCTTGTGGAACTTCTTGTACTTGCGGAATTTAGACTCGATCTTATTGAATCTTTCAGTCAACTAAGCATATTGACTGAAGAAGTCTTCAGGCTTGAGTTCCTTTGTCAATTTCTTGCTTTCTTTTGCTGAAGCTTTCAGTGCTGCTCCTTTTGAGGATGATGGACCATCTTCGTCTGATCCTCCAGCCCTCTTGGTTCCAAGATTTCTCTGAATGTCGAACTCATTTGCCAAAAGATCAGAGAAAAGCTTGTTTGTCGGGAGCCGACTGAATCCTGGCTTATTCTGATGAACGACTGAGTAGATCTGCCAATCTCCTCGCGGAAGAGCTCGAAGAATCTTCAGGTTGATTTCTCGTTGAGTGTACTTGTCCTTCGAGATGGATTGAACTTCGTTCAGGATCTGGTTGAATCTGAGTTCAATCTCGTCTATAGATTCATTCTTGAGCATGAGGAAGGAGTCAAATTTCTGACAAGCTATGGACAACTTGTTCTCATTTATCTTCTCGGATTCGATGCACATTCCTTCAAGAATGACCCACATCTCCTTTGCAGTTCTACACTTGATGATCTTGGTGACGTGCTTGTCTGGAACTGTGCCGGAGATGATGCTTTTGGCGAGGTTGTCAAGCTCATCCTGCTTCCTTTCTTCTGTGGTGAAGTCTGCCTTTGGCTTGATCTGAACATCGTCGAACGGATATCTAGATGGTTCTAGAGGAATTCTTCTGACAATTTCAGTGATGACGATGAGTCCATTGGTGATGACTTCCCACATTCAGCAATGCTGGGCAGTGAGGAAGCTTTCAAGCCGAAACTTCCATATGTCGTATTTTTCAATACTAAACATAGGTAGAGAGGATACTCTGCTGTGGTTAGTCTCCATATAAAAAGAGAGAACATATAACAACAGATAAGAAAAGCAGTAAACACTTTTTGAAAGAGAAACTTTTCGTGACCTTTGAAAAAAATGATCTAGTTCAATTAGAACCTAATCAAAATAGAATTGTTCTTGCGAACAACCTACTCTGATACCAATTGCTAGGTCCGAAGGGTCTCGAATAGGTGTATGGCGGAGGGGGAATACACCTATAGGCTAGTTTTGATCTTTACAAGAGATCAAAACGAAACTTCAAACACAAACTCTGACACCTGTTTACTGAAAAGAGTTTTGACCAAAACAGGGTTGACGACTGATACTGAATACTCTTCAGTAATGAGTTATCAGTTAAGTCAAAAGAACTTAACTGATGCACGTAAGGCTTCAGTCGAGTTTGATAAATAGAGATGTTATAAATCTTCTGACTATCAGAGGTTAGATCAGTCAGACTGATAACACACGCAGCGAAAAACTTTTGTTTCGCAATAGCCTGTGAGTTGAGCACGTTGTTAGTCTTAGGTTTCTCTTTGCAATTAATCAGTTTTCAGTTTACGAAAGGTAGAGCACAAGTAAGAACGTAAATACTGAAAGCTATAAATAACACAGAGATTTTTACGTGGTTCGGAAAACACTTCCTACATCCACGGTCGGTTGATCAGACCAACAACTTCACTCTGCAAGTGCTTACTGGTGCACTGCAAACCTGAACATGTGCTTACAGGTGCACACAACTGAAACAACCGAAGATCCAATCTTCAGTACCAACACACCTTGTTGGATTTCTCACTCCTAGCACACACTAGGCATGCACTAGGATCTTGACTCAACTAGAAACACCTCTAAGTTGACTTGCAATAGAACAAGGACATCCTAGCGATGGTAAGTTGACCCAGTGTCATCTCTCAAGGAAGATCTTTAAGGGCAATTAATTATGTCACACAAAAGCAGTAAACTAGGGATTATTAAACTAAAACTTGGAAAATAAATTGACGTGAATTTAAACTTAACTAGAACGTAAACTTAAACTTGTAAATTTAACTAGGCATGAAACTATTAAACCCTAAGCAAGATTTAAACGCATAAAAGTAAAGGAACTAGGAATTTAAATACTTGTAATTTAAATGCTTCTAATCTAATCTAACTAGGCAGAAACTAAATTGCATAATATAAAGAAAGCATCATAAAAACGCATAAGTAAATTTGCAGAATTTAAAGAAAGCATAAGTAAAAGCAAATAAATAAACTTGATTAAAGAAATACCGTAAATCGTCTCGAGAAGTAATCTGTCACGTAATTACAACTCTAAACGGGAACTAATCTAAAACATGAATTAAAAGAATTATACTAAACTAACTAAGAACAATAATCAAAACTAACACTAGAAAAGCAGTAAACCTAAGCTTTAGCTAACTTGGCGGAAACTAAAGATTAGGGCAAAGGGAATTATCTAACTACACGCCTGGAGGCAGAAGGATTATTTTTACAATGAATAACTAAGCCCTATTTATAGACTTCAAATCCCTCTTGATCACCATGGAAGTTGCCTTTCAAAGTAAAACTCTAAAGGCAACAAAATCGTGTAAAATAAGGCAACTTTCAGCTGAACGCGCGCTCTGAAAAACTCCTCAACTCTGGCGAAATTCGGCTCTGAAACGGCATGACAGAGCTGAAAAGTCAGCTCTGGCATTGATGCTCTGAAATGTCCAGAGCTGAAAAGTCAGCTCTGGCAGTTTGACTCTGGAAAGTCCAGAGCTGAAAAGTCAGCTCTGGCGGTTTGACTCTGGAAAGTCCAGAGCTGAAAAGTCAGCTTTGGCAGTTTGACTCTGGCCCTTAGCTCTGCTCTCTCTGGAGATGTCTGCTCTGCTCTGGATGTTGGCTCTGCTCCGGATGTTAGCTCTGCTCTGGCGAGCGGGCCTTCAGCTCTGGCGCGGGCCTTCAGCTCTGCACACCAAAACACCTAAAAAACGCCAATTTCATCCACAATTGCACTCTTCCATCTATAAAATCTAAATCTCCTGCAAAGCATAAAATAAACCATAAAACGCACCAATTTCCAAAAGATTATCTTAAAATAAAGCTCATATAAACCCCAAAATTTAGCACAATTAAGCATAAATCAACCCCCCCACACTTAGCCTTTTGCTTGTCCTCAAGCAAAATCCATATGAATCCTAGGAAGAGATTGATTTCAACAATGCTAATTTCCATCCAAACATTCACAAAGTCAATTCAAAATTTTACAATCAACACACATCTCTCGATCATGCAAGTAACTCAAAGTTTAAGAAGCAACAAAGGAGTAATGTAAGCAATTCGATCAGACCCAATTCTCCGCTAGAAGTGAATTCCCTAATGTGATCGCCTTTATAATCAATATCACTATTTTCACACTTTGTGTGCTTAAATTTTCGACAGTTGAGCCATAATTCATGAAATAAAAACCATTTGGATGTAATCCAAAGTCTTTTTACGTGGTTTCCCATGCTCATAGTTAGACTAGAGGAGCAGAGACTCAGAGCTGTAACGTTTCAGAACAGGCCAGATGTTTCAGAGCTGGCAAAATTAGAGCTGATTTTCAGCGTTTTTCACAGATAAGATACGATCGTAGACAATCACAATGACAACACTCCTTCTAGCATCTACCGGACAAATCACGTTTTACTTACTTACAATCGTGTTGCGACAAAACTCATAATTCTTTGCATAATCAAGAAACATATATCAAAAGTAAAACAAGAATAACCACCATTCAAACACAAACCCGAAATTCTCATCGAAAACCATGTTCTCTTCCACAAATTCATAAAAATTAGCAAGTATCTAAGCATAAGCTAAGCATAGAAAGATTGATCTCGCCCAATTTTTAAAAATATAAGCACAACAAAACACCCCCCTACACTTAAAGCATACCATGTCCTCAGGGCATAAAAGAAATAAGAAGAGTGTAGAAAATGTCCCTGATTATCGGCATTTGAAAAGCTGAAGCATCGTGAGAGGCGGCGAAAAGTGAGGTTTGTGGCCTTGGGCAGTGTAGAGACGGCAGCACTGGAAACAAAGTCATTAACACCCAAAAATCAAAGTATCCGCACAAGCAACCAAAACTTAGGAAAACACAAAACAAAAACGGAAAACAAAGAACAAGAAAAACAAAAACAAAAACCAAACCAACGGTGGGTTGCCTCCCACCAAGCGCTAGTTTTAGAGTCGCCAGCCCGACGTAGAGGATCCCTTAACCAAAATCGCTATGAAACGTCAGCTGAATTAGTCTTCATGAAAGCACATCATCCTCCAGTTCAGCTGCGGATTCTCTTAATGAGCAAGCAGAGCTCATTGCGTTCATCATTCTCTCGAACCAAGAGCTATGTCGAGATCTCTCATCTTTCTTCTCTTCCAAAGGTGGTGCACTCTGCACTCTTAGCACGGTATCATCCTTGCATGGCAGCACATCAGCCCGTTCCTCCTCAGCGGTTGCATCCTCTTCCACGGGAGTTGGCACCTCATGAACGGCATTAACGTCGATTGGAAGCTTGGCCAAAAGCTGATCTTCAATGGCTTCCTCATCCTGCAAATTATCAAGAAACTTTTGTATAATTTTGTTCTCTTCCGGGCTGGTGCACATCAGTTTCTCCTTAGCAACATTCTGGCAAGTACTCTGCAGAGCTGGCGGACTGCTCAGAGCTGAGCTCGTCAGAGCTGGGGCGCTGTTCAGAGTTGGCGCTGGCGGTAGATTTGAGCACGTCAGCGCTGGCGGTAAAATTTCTGCTCTGTCTTCCAGCGGCAGAGCTGGAGTAGTCAGCGCTGGCGGAATGGTCATAGCTGGAGTAGTCAGCGCTGGCGGAATGGTCATAGCTGAAGTAGTCAGCGCTGGCGGAATGGTCATAGCTGGAGTAGTCAGCGCTGGCGGAATGGGCATAGCTGGAGTAGTTAGCACTGGCGGAATGGTCATAGCTGGAGTAGTCAGCGCTGGCGGAATGGGCATAGCTGGCGAAAGACAGTGAGCTCTGAAAATTTCTACTTCTTCCTCATGGTCAGCAATCTCCACAAGAGAACAGATATGCATTGAAGAATTAGAAATAACAGGCTTTTTATTAAAAACGGAGAATGTTACCTCTCTACCAGACCCGGCCATGCTCAACATTCCCGAACCCACATCAATGCGCGTCTGAGTAGTAGCCATAAAAGGCCGACCAAGTATAACAAGTTGCCCATTCTTTTCTATAATACCTTGCCCTGCCTCGAGCACAACAAAATCGGCTAGCACCGTGATTCCTCTCACCATGACTTCAACATCTTTTAACAGACCACGAGTGCTACAATTTGCTCCATCGGCAAGTTGAAGTCTTGTATTCGTGCGTTTATGCTCCTCTTCCTTTCTGCCCAATTTCTTGAATATAGCATACGACATCAAATTGACTGCCGCACCCAAGTCTAACATGCCCGTGAATTCTCCAGCTCGACCCAAACCAATACCAATAATGAAACTTCCTGGATCTTCTTTCTTTGGCAATGGTTGGGTTGGATCAACAATTGATGGTGGCAGAGGCGGGCTGGGCTTCGGTGGTTGATATGGCGTACTTGATTTGTGAAGTTTCTGCTCTGGCCTTATCAACTCTGGCGCTCTCCTCTGCTCTGTCATCCTTCTCCTCTGCTCTGGCTGCCGAGTCAGAGCTGACTCTCTCCTCTGCTCTGGCTGTCGAGCCAGAGCTGTCTCTCTCCTCTGCTCTGGCTGCCAAGCCACAGCTGGCTCTCTCTGTTGGATTTGTATACTGAAAGCAAGAACCTTTTATGCTTGTATACATTGATTCATGTATTCACTGTTTTATCTCCTATCTGATTGTGTTCATGATTGCATATGTATGTTCTTTATCTCTATATAAGTAGATTATATGGTGTGTTGTAGATCACAGAAGACCGTATAATTGGAATAACCTTAAGAGATATAATATAGTCACAACCGAAATAACTCTAGGACATGTTATTGGTTTAGGCTGCAGTATAGATGGAAGTAGTTTGTCTTGACTACTTATCTATACTGGTACGTCATAACGTATTGTTAGGACCACAGTGAGATGTATTCTTCCATCTGACTTAAGTGAAGAATCAAGATCTCGGTAACTTATATGATCTTAATACTAAAAAGATTTCAGATATATATGTTGATTCGTTTATCACTTTGATTTACTATGAGTGAGAGTTATATAGTAACTTGAGTACTCTGTATCTTGGGTGATAGCGGTTAATATATGATATTTGATTATCTGTATTAGTACTCGTATCCGTATAGGATAATGACATCCCCTTAAGGAGCTCAATAATGTTTATTGCGTTAAACCCTGCAGGTTGATTAAGTTCAGGCGCAATAATAAGGTTTGAGTGGTACTGCTTAAGGATTACAAAGAGATTAATTAATTTAAGCTGTCAGAGCTCTAATTAATTAATGGATGTCGGATATTTTAAATACGAGGATTTAATAAGTCTAAATACAAGCCCCGACTCAACACCGACAATAAAGGGGTAAGTCAATATTGGTTCTCTAGTGGAATGAACTGATATTTATAAATTAATTATGGTCTAGGCTGACCATAGATAAATTAATTTATTTGAGGCCCATCTTTATTCCTTGTATCTGGTCCCTGGACTGGCCCAAAGTCTCCTAGCCCAAGAAGGGCTAGAAATCGCCTAACACCCCTAAGTGGCGCCCCCTCTCTGTATTTTATTCTTTAAAAATACAGCTGTCAGCTCTCAGGAGGACGTGACGGGTGCAGAGCGGGTAAGGCTGCCGGTGCCGAGGGTAGCGCGCGCACGAGCGCTTGCGCGCTGTGCGCCGCGCGCCTGGTCAGGCTGCTGAGCACGCCGCTGCTGCTCTCGGCGAGGGTGCCGTGCGGGGCTGCTGCACACGAGGCCGTGGCGTGCGGGTCGGGCGAGAAAAGAGAAGGTAGCCGGCAGGGGCTGTGCGCGCCCGGGGCCGCGCCTGCGCGCTTTGCACGCTGCGCGCCCAGCGGGCGACGCGCTGCCGCTGCTGCTCGCGCCGGGGGCCTGCCGCTGCTGCTGCTGTGCTGCTGTCGCTGGTGCGCTGCTGCTGCCGTGCGTCGGATGCCGCGCCAAGGCGGCTGCTGCCGTTGCTGCATGCCACAAAGGGCGAGGAGGAGACTGCTGCCGTTGCTGCACGCCGAGGAGGCCGAGCCAGCACCGGGCTGCTGCGAGCGCCGGGACGCTGCGCGCACCGGGCTGCTGCAACGCCGGGCGGCGCAAGGGAGGCGGCGGCGCCTAGGGTTTCCAAACCCTAGGTGGCCGAGTTTTTCCAAACCCTAGGGGGCCCAAACCCTAGTTTTTCCAAAGACGGGCCAGAGTTTTAAGTTTTAGGGTTTTCTTTTCTGTTTTAAATGTAATAGATTAGAATTTGGGATTCCACGAATGGGTCACGAAGAATTTTAATTCTTTATTTATGTTCTTTGCATGCCGTGGTGTTAATCCCTTATGCTCTTTATCTGCTTTTGTTCATCTCTCCTTGTTAATATGCTTTATTAACTGCGCTTAGACAAGCATGATAGTAGGTTTATCGTTTTCTTAAGCATGTTTTAGAATTATGCGAGCATGTTTTACATGTTGCGTTCTAGAAAAGCATGATTAGGATTATGTGCCTGAGCATGAATAAACCTTTTGAAATTAAAAAGACTAAGCAGGTTTTAATAATTTAAGCAATTAAAATTATATATAGACCTCCACATGCGGTCTCTAGACAAAATGATTGACAATATGAGTAAACGTCCACACCACGTGGCTTACTTCATGTTTGTTCTTTCATAAGTTTGTCAGATGAGGTTTCTATAAAAAATATTTAAACCATTAAAGTAGTGGGAGTTATGCAGTAAACGTCCACACCACGTGGCTTACATGTGTAATTTTCACAAGTACTTTGGAGAATGGAATTAAATAAGATAACCAAGAAAATTAAATTGAAAGCGACATGGTCCGAGTGAGTATGTCAATTTCGAGAATTTAATTTTCAAGGTTAAAATGTGGTCATTGCTTAGATATCATATCAAGTTCAATGTACAACTCCCAAAGGAGTCCCTTCTTGATGATGATATGGTCTAGTTAAGGTGCCAACTATTAATTTCCTTTGTCAAAAGGTTAAGTTGACATGGATGGAAATTAAATGACTAGGTGTATAGTCTGGTTGAGGAGTTCGTGTGTAAACGTCCACACCACGTGGCTTGCACATGGGATTCTTTGAGCGATTGGAGGTTTCATTAATATTGTTTTATCAAAAGGTTACAATATTATTGTTACGAACTATGTGCTTCATGTTCTTACATGTTTAAATTGTTTACTTTCAGATATGTCTATGTCTCCGATCATTAATATTCTAGCAAACAATCCTCTCACCGGTCCTAACTATACCGAATGGAAACGCCACATAATGTATATTCTTGACGCTATTGAGCACAGTTTTGTGTTTACCACTCCACGTCCCGCGCCCTTAACTGATCAGTCAACTGATGCGGAACGTGAGGCGCATAAGAGGTGGCACAAGTCAAATAATATGGCCAAGTGCTATATTATGATGACTATGTCGCAAACTTTGTAACTCCAGCATCAAGTCATGGATGACGCGACTGGCATCATGTTAAATCTCTCTGAGGTTTATGGGGAGTCCGAAAGATCTCCCCGCTTTAACATAATGAGAGAAATCTTAGCATGTAAGACTAGCGATGGCAATTCTGTGCACGATCATGTCATGCATATGATAAATTTGTTTGACAGGCTTCATCTGCTAGGAGGGGGTATCGAAGGCGAAGCCAAAGTCGATATCATCCTCAACACTCTCCCCAAATCCAATGAGAACATTCGTCTCAACGTCGTTATGAGCAAGGCCAACTATACTCTTAATGAGTTGTTGAATACGGCGGAGGGAGTCATGGGCACAAGGAAAGAGGTTCTTGTCGCTGCCAAGGGATCTGCTTCTTCGTTGAAAGGCGGGAAAAAGAAGTGGAAAGGTCCAAAGGGCAAGAATGACAAAGAAGCTAGTGGGAGTGGCAAAGCCAAAGTGGACGGCCCTACCGGCGGCGTGAAGAAGTCGACGACAAAGGGAAAGTGCTTCAAGTGCGGCAAGACTGGGCATTGGAAGAAAGATTGTCCGGTGCTCAAGGCAAAGGGACAAGGTACATCACAAGTTCTAGTAACTGAGACATGTTTAGCTTCGTTTTCTACTCATTTATGGGTAGTGGATACGGGGGCAACTGATCATGTTTGTTACACCTTGCTGGGCTTCAAGCCGACAAGGCAACTGGAAAGTGATGAGATCACCATCTCCATGGGCAATGCGTCGAAGGTCGCAGCTGTTGCTATTGGAGATTTATCTTTATGTTTTGGCGATGACATTTTAGTTTTGAGAGATATTTTATATGTGCCAGATTTTCGGCGGAACATAATTTCTGTTTCAAAATTATTTATGGATGGATATTCTGTTACTTTTGATAGGGGTGTCTCTATCATGAAAAATAACATGACTATTTGTTCTGGAATTTTGAATAACTCTCTCTATACTATTACATGTCCAATTAAAAATTCTGTCCATGTTACATCTACATCACAAATCTGTCCTAATCCGAATAAGAGGAAATATTATTCTCATGAACAATATACGCATGCGTGGCACCTAAGGTTAGGCCACATCAATCTAAATAGGATCCAAAGGCTCGTTACAAATGGAATCTTGAAAGACTTTCAAGTTATTCCATTTAGAACCTGCGAATCCTATATAGAAGGAAAGATGACGGCAAGACCTTTTAAGGCCAAGGGGAATAGGGCCTCGCATGTGTTAGAATTGATTCAGTCTGACTTGTGTGGACCGATGTCCACAAATGCTCGTGGAGGGTATGAGTATTTCGTCACTTTCATTGACGATTACTCAAGATATGGGTACATTTACCTACTTCAACGCAAGTCTGAATGCTTTGAGAAATTCAAAGAATTCAAGGCGGAAGTGGAGAAGAGAAAGGGTAAATCTATCAAGTCACTGCGGTCTGATCGCGGTGGCGAATACCTTGGGAACGAGTTTAAGCAATACTTGTCAGATTCTGGGATTTCATCCCAATAGACTGCACCGGGTACTCCCCAACAAAATGGTGTAGCGGAGAGAAGAAACATAACTCTTTTGGAAATGGTACGATCAATGATGAGTTATGCATCATTGCCTATTTCGTTTTGGGGATATGCCTTGGAAACAGCGGTTTATTTGCTAAATCGGGTACCGTCTAAATCGGTTCCTAAAACTCCTATCGAGTTATGGTCAGGGCGTCAGCCCAGCTTGAACCATATAAAGGTATGAGGTTGTCCTGCATACGTGCTAGACAAGGAAGCGAAGAAATTGGAGCCTAGATGCGAGTTAATGCTGTTTATAGGATACCCTAAGGAAACGAAAGGTGGTTATTTTTATAATCCTAAGGATCAGAAAGTGGTTGTTAGCACCAACGCACGGTTCTTTGAATAGGATTATATAAATGAACACAAGTCAAAGTCCGAGATTGTCCTTCAAGAAATCGAGGGCAATGGACAGGCGATTCCATCACCCCAGCCAAGTGTGCAAGTGAATGCACCGCAAGATACTGCACAAACCATTGTCACAGCTGTACCACCACCGCTTCGTCGTAGTGGGAGGGTTGTAGTTCAACCCGATCGATTTATGTCCATGGGAGAATCTTCGGATCTTCTTCCTGTTGATGAACAAAAGGATATCGACCCTGATAACTTTAGACAAGCGATGAAAGATACAGATGCAGATTCTTGGTACGACGCTATGGTTTCTGAAATAGAATCCATGACTGCTATGGATGTATACGAGAAAACTGAACTACCGGATAGCTTCTTAGCTATAGGTAGTAGGTGGGTATACAAGAGAAAGCGAGATTCGGATGGCGAAGTCGCAGCTTTTAAAGCTAGACTGGTGGCGAAAGGATATACCCAGGAATAGGGTATAGATTATGATGAAACCTTTTCGCCGGTTGCCATACTTAAATCTATCCGAATACTCCTTGCCATAGCCCCATGTTTATCAATCCCGGCTTCAGCTCGAACGTGTTAGCCTGCACAGTTGGTCCCCAGCTGCCTCCTTGGAATTGATCAACTCGAGGCTGATACATGTGATTCAGTGGTGGCTCTGGTGGAGGAGCCCGGTTGCGCTCTCTCTCTTCGTCTAGCTGCCTCTGAAGGTGTGTCACGGCTCGCACAAGAGTTTCAAGGTCCATGTTATTCTGCTGCTCTGCCATTGCTTGCTTCTTCTTTTCGCGGTTGTCTCTTTTGTATTACTTTTCGATTTCCAAGTTCAAAGGTACTAGATGTTCTTTTCCTTTGGATCTCGTAATCATACACGCCTGAGACAACAAAAAAAAAACAGAATTTTCAAAACTAGAAAATAAAAATAAGCTTATAACGCCTGAAATAATGCTTAAGCCTAATCAGAAATATTAAAGTCAATTCTAAATAATCTCCGGCAAAGTTGATCACTAATTTCTTAGCAACAAAAACCGCAACTAACACAAGCAATTGTAGCAAGTAAAAGTAACCGAGTATCGTATCCACAGGGACTATCATAACGAATTACTCTAAGTAATCCTAATTAAACTCTAGTAATATTCAGGCAACGAAAGTAAAGATTAATTTAAACTAAAACGCAAATAACGATAAATCTAAACACGTAGGAAAAATCAAGTATTAAAAGACAACTGATCCTAGGGTAGTAAATTCATCAATTAAATCTACGCAATAAATCTATTAATCCTATGTACCAATTTAATCCAGTTATGATGAGAGATCACTTAATTAATCAATTACTCTCGCTAGAGCAGCAACGATCGTAGATTAGTAAATTATCTATCTTCGCTAGGTCTCAAGAAAATCTACTAACTCCCAATAGCTCCTAAGAATAGCTCCCTATGATCCACCTATCTCCGCTAGGTCTCAAGGTTAAAATCATATCATACATTCCTGAATCCGCTAAACAGTTATCTCCGCTAGGTCTCAAACCGAATAGCTAAACATGCAAACTATTGGCCAAATAATTCACAAGAAATTAAGCACCAGGAATTATGAACCATAAACTGGAAGGCACAAAGGTATTAACAAATAAATCACATAAATTCAATCAACTATTTACAAACCCTAGAATCAGCTAAAAGAAACTAGCCAGATATGCTTAAATAAAACATAAACATAATTAAATAGAATGCAATTGTAAAAACTGAATTATATAAAAACCGAATGAAAAACGATTGTAGCGCTTGAATCTTCAATCTTGATCCAAGCCTTGAAAACTAGAAAACAATAAAAATCTAAAGCTAAAAACTAAAGTTTAAATGCTAGGGTTCTCGGATTTGTGTTGGTGCTCTCCATAGGTCAAAAGAGGACCTATTTATAAGCTTCAGATTTCCTTCGGATCACCATGGAAGTTGCCATGCAAAGTAGAATTCTAAAGGTAATAGAATCGTGTGAAATAAGGCAACTCTCCAGCTGGATGTGCGCTTCTGGAAAATACTCCCACTCGCCAACTTCGCAGCTCTCGCCAGAGGAATGGATGATTTCCCTGTTATCGCCAGAGGAACGATTGTCTCTCGGGAAACGGGTCGTGCCCGAGAAATGACGAATTCTCTGCTATCGCCAGAGGAATAGTATTGCCAGAGAAATAGGTGATTTCTCTGACCTCGCCAGCGGAATGGGTCGCCAGCGGAGTATCTTCCGCTCTGGCATTTCTCCGCTCTGGCAGCGGGGAAGCGAATCCTCTGGCATCGACTCCTCTGACCTCGACTCCTCTGGAATGGCGACTCCTCTGACCTCGACTCCTCTGGTTGAATCCTATGGAATGGCGACTCCTCTGGCGCCTTATGAGTCCTCTGGCGTTTCCGCGCTCGCTTCGATTCCTCTGGCGTTCGTGGATTTCGCTGCACTGAACTTTGATTTCTCTGACTCCAGAGGAATGGTGATTTCTCTGCTCTGGAAATGTCGGTTCCTCTGCTCTGGAAACCAGAACACCTGGAGAACGCCAAATTCTTCCAAATTCATTCAAAACTGCATTCTTCCATCTCGAGAGCCTAAATCTCCTGCAAAGCATAAAATACACCATAAACGCACCAATTTCCAGAAGATTATCTTAAAACATGCACAAACAAACCTTTAAAAATAGAGTAAATTAAGCATAAATCAACTCCCCCACACTTAGTCTTTTGCTTGTCCTCAAGCAAAATCTATATGAATCCTAGGAAGAGATTGATTTCAACAATGTTCATTTCCATCCAAACATTCACAAAGTCAATTCAACACTTTACAATCAACACACATCTCTCGGTCATGCAAGTAACTCAAAGTTTAAGAAGCAACACAAGAGCAATGCAAGTAATTCGATCAGACCCAATTCTCCGCTAGAAGTGAATTCCCTAATGTGATCGCCTTTATAATCAATATCACCATTTTTCACACTTTGTGTGCTTGAGATTTCGACAGTTGAGCCATAATTCATGAAATAAAACCATTTGGATGTAATCCAAAGTCTTTTCACGTGGTTTCCCATGCTCATAGTTAGACTAGAGGAGCAGAGACTCAGAGCTATCACGTTTTCAGAACCGGCCAGATGTTTCAGAGCTGGCAATTTTGAAGTTGCCAATTCGTCCAACATTTTCACATAATAAGATACGATCGTAGGCAATCACAAAAGTGTTTATCAATCCCGGCTTCAGCTCGAACGTGTTAGCCTGCACATTTGGTCCCCAGCTGCCTCCTTGGAATTGATCAACTCGAGGCTGATACATGTGATTCAGTGGTGGCTCTGGTGGAGGAGCCCGGTTGCGCTCTCTCTCTTCGTCTAGCTGCCTCTGAAGGTGTGTCACGGCTCGCACAAGAGTTTCAAGGTCCATGTTATTATGTTGCTCTGCCATTGCTTGCTTCTTCTTTTCGCGGTTGTGTCTTTTGTATTGCTTTTCGATTTCCAAGTTCAAAGGTACTAGATGTTCCTTTCCTTTGGATCTCGTGATCATACACGCCTAAGACAACAAACAAAAACAGAAATTTCAAAACTAGAAAATAAAAATAAGCTTATAACGCTTGAAATAATGCTTAAGCCTAATCAGAAATATTAAAGTCAATTCTAAATAATCCCCGGCAAAGTTGATCACTAATTTCTTAGCAACAAATACCGCAACTAACACAGGCAATTGTAGCAAGTAAAAGTAACCGAGTATCGTATCCACAGGGACTATTATAGCGAATTACTCCAAGTAATCCTAATTAAACTCTAGTAATATTCAGGCAACGAAAGTAAAGATTAATTTAAACTAAAACGCAAATAACGATAAATCTAAACACGTAGGAAAAATCAAGTATTAAAAGACAACTGATCCTAGGGTAGTAAATTCATCAATTAAATCTACGCAATAAATCTATTAATCCTATGTACCAATTTAATCCAGTTATGATGAGAGATCGCTTAATTAATCAATTACTCTCGCTAGAGCAGCAACGATCGTAGATTAGTAAATTATCTATCTCCGTTAGGTCTCAAGAAAATCTACTAACTCCCAATAGCTCCTAAGAATAGCTCCCTATGATCCACCTATCTCCGCTAGGTCTCAAGGTTAAAATCATATCATACATTCCTGAATCCGCTAAACAGTTATCTCCGCTAGGTCTCAAACCGAATAGCTAAACATGCAAACTATTGGCCAAATAATTCACAAGAAATTAAGCACCAGGAATTATGAACCATAAACTGGAAGGCACAAAGGTATTAACAAATAAATCACATAAATTCAATCGACTATTTACAAACCCTAGAATCAGCTAAAAGAAACTAGCCAGACATGCTTAAATAAAACATAAACATAATTAAATAGAATGCAATTGTAAAAATTGAATTATATAAAAACCGAATGAAAAACGATTGTAGCGCTTGAATCTTCAATCTTGATCCAAGCCTTGAAAACTAGAAAACAATAAAAATCTAAAGCTAAAAACTAAAGTATAAATGCTAGGGTTCTCGGATTTGTGTTGGTGCTCTCCATAGGTCAAAAGAGGACCTATTTATAAGCTTCAGATTTCCTTCGGATCACCATGGAAGTTGCCATGCAAAGTAGAATTCTAAAGGTAATAGAATCGTGTGAAATAAGGCAACTCTCCAGCTGGATGTGCGCTTCTGGAAAATACTCCCACTCGCCAACTTCGCAGCTCTCGCCAGAGGAATGGATGATTTCCCTGTTATCGCAGAGGAACGATTGTCTCTCGGGAAACGGGTCGCGCCCGAGAAATGACGAATTCTCTGCTATTGCCAGAGGAATAGTATTGCCAGAGAAATAGGTGATTTCTCTGACCTCGCCAGCGGAGTATCTTCCGCTCTGGCATTTCTCCGCTCTGGCAGCGGGGAAGCGAATCCTCTGGCATCGACTCCTCTGACCTCGACTCCTCTGGAATGGCGACTCCTCTGACCTCGACTCCTCTGGTTGAATCCTCTGGATTGGCGACTCCTTTGGCGCCTTATGAGTCCTCTGGCGTTTCCGCGCTCGCTTCGATTCCTCTGGCGTTCGTGGATTTCGCTGCACTGAACTTTGATTTCTCTGACTCCAGAGGAATGGTGATTTCTCTACTCTGGAAATGTCGGTTCCTCTGCTCTGGAAACCAGAACACTTGGAGAACGCCAAATTCTTCCAAATTCATTCAAAACTGCATTCTTCCATCTCGAGAGCCTAAATCTCCTGCAAAGCATAAAATACACCATAAACGCACCAATTTCCAGAAGATTATCTTAAAACATGCACAAACAAACCCTTAAAAATAGAGTAAATTAAGCATAAATCAACTCCCCCACACTTAGTCTTTTGCTTGTCCTCAAGCAAAATCTATATGAATCCTAGGAAGAGATTGATTTCAACAATGTTCATTTCCATCCAAACATTCACAAAGTCAATTCAACACTTTACAATCAACACACATCTCTCGGTCATGCAAGTAACTCAAAGTTTAAGAAGCAACACAAGAGTAATGCAAGTAATTTGATCAGACCCAATTCTCCGCTAGAAGTGAATTCCCTAATGTGATCGCCTTTATAATCAATATCACCATTTTTCACACTTTGTGTGCTTGAGATTTCGACAGTTGAGCCATAATTCATGAAATAAAACCATTTGGATGTAATCCAAAGTCTTTTCACGTGGTTTCCCATGCTCATAGTTAGACTAGAGGAGCAGAGACTCAGAGCTATCACGTTTTCAGAACAGGCCAGATGTTTCAGAGCTGGCAATTTTGAAGTTGGCAATTCGTCCAACGTTTTCACAGATAAGATACGATCGTAGGCAATCACAATGACAACACTCCTTCTAGCATCTACCGGACGAATCACGTTTTACTAACTTACAAAAGTGTTGCAACAAAACTCATAATTCTTTGCACAATCAAGAAACATATATCAAAGGTAAAACAAGAATATCCTCCATTCATTCACAAACCCGAAATTCACATCGAAAACCATCTTCTCTTCCACAAATTCATAAAAATTAGCAAGATTCGAGACCAAAAACTAAGCATAGATAAATCAATTTTTGCCTAATTTTTGATAAAAATATAAGCTCCGCTCCAAAACACCCCCCACACATAAAGCATGCCATGTCCTCAGGGCATAAAAGAAATACGAAGAGTGTAGAAAACATCCTTGATTATCGGCAATGTGAAGCTAAACCATCGTGAGAGGTGGCGAAAAGGTTTTTGGCCTTGGGCAGAGAAGAGGGTAGCGGTGCTGGGTAGGGCAGCGAAGAGTATAAAAGGCTGCGCTGGATAGGTGCAGCGAAGAAAAGTGCAGCGTGGAAAATGGTTGCGCTGGAACATGAAGACCACCAGAAATCTGGCAGAGAAACACCTGCCCCACACTAAACAAAGAAACAGAGAAAAACAAAACGAAACAAAACGAAAAAGAAAGAAAGGAAAACAAAACAAAGAAAAACAATTGGGTTACCTCCCAACAAGTGCTTAATTTAACGTCTAGAGCTCGACGATACCTCAAAAACTCATGGAGGTCGGAAACAGCACTCTAACCATTGGAAAGATTTTCTACTCTTGGGTGCTCTCTCCACCAAAACACTTCTCTTGGCTCGAACATCCTCCACAAGCATTGCCCCCTTCTCATTCTTGTTCCGAAAGATCCGGAATTTTACTTTCTTCTTCTTGGGGGTATGGGTTTTCAAAGGCCCCCCATCATGCTCCAAAAACAAACACATTTCAAAAGTCAGAACTTCTTTTGGTTTTGGAGTCTTTTTCTTGGCTTCATACTTGGGCAGCTCATTCTTCTCAACCTCTTCATCCTCCGAATTTGCTAAAAAACTGTCAGCCAAATTAACCACTTCATTCTGGGGAACTTCCTTTGGTGGAGGCTCCCAACGTCATCGTCCCCCTTTGCATATCAAGCTTTGCTCCACATGTGGCAAGGAAAGGTCTCCCTAACAACAAAGGCATCTTTGGATCCTCCGGAATATCCAACACTACAAAGTCGACTGGGAAGAAAAAATCACTCACTTTTACAAGCACATCTTCCGCAACTCCTAGAGGTTTAGAGCAAGACTTATCAATAAGCTGAATTGTCTTTTTGGTTGGCTTCAAATCCCCCAGCTGCAACTTTCTAAACTGTCGCAGCCCGATTCCCGACGCTAGTAATAGCGGGGTACGAGTATCGATACGACTATTTTTAAAAGAATAAAAGATAAGAGGAATAGGTTGAACATCAAGCGGAAGCTCGCATCAAAACATGCTAAGGAAAATCATCATAAATGAACCCAAGGGTAAAATCGTCAACGTCGTCATAACTTCATAAATATCAGGAATTTCAAGATCAAAAACAAAACGGGTATCGCTCATTTTTCGTAAGGAATCATAATATGCAGAGTGTCGCAGCAAAAGGCGAATCGATTATATGTATGAAGACATATAACCGGGAGTACATTGCTTAAATTCAAAAGAAAATCAAAGTATATCAATCATCAAGGCTTTATCGTCAAAATGGAAATACGATAAAGTAAATACATCCTCCAACAATTCCCCACCAGCACCAGACCAATCTCTCTCCTCGCTTAGCCTGCACATTTAGAAATACATGCAGGGCGTGAGTACATAATACTCAGTGGGCAAACGCCGAAAAACAAGAAAGGTGCTCTTAGAGCTATAAGTTTGAAGCTTGCCCCATCTCAGCAATACACAGAAATAAGTTAGCATCAATGAATCTGTGCATGCAGTTTTCATAATCAACATCATAAATAAGTAACTGCGCAGTTTAAACATTCATCATGTATGTACCACATCCACTACTCATCATCAAAGGTACTGAGAAGTAGGCCTCCCTCTCAAGTACCGTGACCGGCCGACCCGAAGACGGCTCACAGTCACCTCTGTGCACAAAATCCCGCTTGAGGCAGGACCGAATTCGTCTCATCAGTAGAGGGTAACACACAAGCTCAACATCAAAAAATTGGCAAGTCAAACAAATTCTCAAATATCATTTATCTCAAAACATTTGTTAATCTCATAACATCATCAAATCATTTTAGAAAGCTCATATGATAAACATATACTCAAAATATTGCCCACCTGAAGTCCTTCGCTAGTTTCGGAAAGAAAACAGGCGACTTACTTCTTCGTCTCGCTCGGTCTTCATAATTCATCATCATCGTCATCGAAGGTTCATGTGATAAAACAAACCTTAGTTAGAACCCATTACTAAAATCCAATCTCGTCTCAACGATAACTTCTCACTCAACGTCTATTTACCCAATAAGACTCAATCCCTAGGTATACTCAACTTCTAAGGATTCACACATCCTACTCTCGACTTAACTCTCAACTCGGATCATACTCATAGCATTCAAGCACATAAACAAGCATGAACACATAAACATATAAAATTCACACATAGATAAGTCAAAAACACTACTAGAAAAACGCTCATAGATAACGGATTTTATCCGTTATCTATGAGCAAAAAAACCGTTGTGTATAGTGGTGTTATCTATGATACGTATCATAGACAACGGTTTAAAAACCGTTATGTATGTGAGAATAGATAACGGTACGAGACGCTCATACATAACGGTATGAAACCGTTATCTATAATGATTATACATATAAACCGTTATGTATGAGGATTTTTCCGTTATGTTTTGTATTTTTTTTGTTTTTTTTTTCCTATCATAGTTAACAGTTTTTTTTCTATATATAACGGTATGAAACCGTTATCTATAATGATTATACATAACGGTTTATACCGTTATGTATGAGGATTTTTCCGTTATGTTTTGTATTTTTTTGTTTTTTTTCCTATCATAGTTAACAGTTTTTTTTCTATACATAACGGTATGAAACCGTTATCTATAATGCTTATACATAACGATTTATTACCGTTATGTATGAGGATTTTTCCGTTATGTTTTGTATTTTTTTGTTTTTTTTTCTATCATAGTTAACAGTTTTTTTTACTTTTTATAACGGTTTTTACCGTTATCTTTGATAGAAATACATAACGATTTTTTTGTACTTTTTATACTGTTATGTATTTCAACTACAACTAGCATATTTAATATTTTTTCTCGATTTTTATGTTATTTATCTCAAGAAATAAATAAATAACTTTAAAACAACAAAATGATAAAATCACCAATAACAATATTATATATCATCCAAAATATTCATACATTACCATCCAAATGAACCAAGTATCAAGTACATATGATCATTGCATATTTCAATTCAAAATTGAAAGTACCAACTATCTTATAGCTAAAACAAAAATCTATCATATTATGTGTTCTAGCACCAAGTCCTCATGAATTAGTTGACCTGCTATGATGAATTTGCAGCAACTAACTTAGGAGAGAACCCGACACACAAGTTCAACCTGCCAATAGAAAAATAATCCAAATAAAATATGTGAAATAAAAGAAAACTGGACAAGAAAAAGATAACAAACAATATGTTGACTTTTGTTTCACACTACATCATGAATCACATTAGACGGCAAAGGCAAGAAAACATTTCTTTCAAAGTGTCATTCATGACTCCCCGTTCCCTGCAACTTCAAGCTGCGAAGTCTTTATTTGTTGAGAGTATAGTATGAGAAGAGGGAGAAAGCTGATATAAATCTAGTTTCACAACTGGTGTAATTACTAATTAGAATGTTTGATTACCTTGCCTGTAGCATCAAAAACATTTGATTTAGCTTCCTTTGTCTTCTGCTCAAATTGTTTGTTTTGGTTTTCTATCCAATTTCTTAGCTTTCTGTACATAAGAAGCAGAAGAGAATCTAGCTAGGTGAGGAATAAAAAGGAGTGGCATGTATAACTTAAAATGGAAAAGGTCCTTACTTGAGAGATATAGGTGCTTGTTTAGAAACAATTGAAACTGAGTTGCAGATCACAACTTTTTCTTGGTGCTTTGGTTTAATGATTCATTACCCTAATCGTGAAACAGCAAATATCAGATATCTGACTAGCAAAATTTTCTATAAGTTGTAAGATTTTTCATAGACTGATCAGCTATAAACACTTGCATATGTATAGATACAAATAGCATTGGGATTATAGTCATTTCGTCAGGTATTTGAAGAAAAAAAGCCTATTAATAAGTGCCAAAAATAAAATAAATTTTGACAATTACCGGGCGCCCCCACTTGGAAAGCTCCGACACTTTAGCTCTTTGCTGACCTGGGTAACCTGCAAGCATTTATGTTACAGTTAGTAACACTGCCTCCTAACTTCAGAAATTTACAAAAGAAGACCTATATGCAATTGCAACGTTGGAAATGCTGAAAGCTGCTGTAAGTTATGTGAATGATTTAACATGGAACCAAGTGGTCCAATTGTAACCTCTGGAACCACTATGAAAATATTGTATGATATATGACTTTTCCAATATTGAGATGGAAAAACTATGACTACATTTATAAAATAGCTTAATCTCGTTCACACACTCTTTTTACTTATAAATCTCTAGAATTACGGAAGCACATAAGAAACCGGGTGCTGGAGTATTACCAGATAATATAACTAAGCCATCAGAAGCTACCCTCGCTAGCTGTGGAACAGTCTTGTTAAGATACTTAGGAGACAAGTAATCCAATGCATCTGAAACTATGACGAGGGAAAATGTCTTAGGCCTGTACGGAAGGGGAAATTTGATATCAGCCACTCGCACGATGCCTTTGCGAACTAGATTCTTGCAGCTGGCATCAGCATCATCTAACTCATAAGGCTCTATACCCCAGACTTCTGTATCCTCTTGTTTCAATAATTGAGAGACCACCGAGCAGGTTCCAGGACCAACATGCAATACCTTTTTCATGCTGTCACCATATGTTTTCTTCAGAATAGGTATTATTTTCTGAACTTCTAGAGTACAAGAAACACCACCTGCATAAGCATTAATGGGTTAACAAAAGTACATGTAATCTAATAGCAAAATCCATGTTTCATATAGATGAGAACAAGGAATAGGATGAAAAGCTAGACGGAAGACTGATTGGTAATTGATATACACATCAGACAAGCGTGTTTCCTTTATCCAAGAAAGAGGTATAGATCACACATGCAATGCTATATATAGCCGTAAAGCCCATTTTCCCACATAAAACAGCATTCCTCAACATCATATGCAAAATTCGTATCTTGAACATCGATTACTTCTGGTGAAACCCCCGACATGCATCTTGGCACCAAAGAATATCACAAAATGTCAAAATCTGGTGAAACCTGTAGTACCAGCTTCATTAAACCAATTGAAAAACCAAGAAATTTTGAAGATATAATGGTTGCAAGTACAAGAATGAAGCCTTCTATACATGCATGCATTATTTATTCATAATTCACCAAAACAAATCGGGTAAATAACAGATACAACACTTTTGAATCATAGGTACTTACCTTCAAGTCTACTTAAACTATTTATGTCACCACTCCTGCTACCTGTCAAGAACAAAGGAAAAATGATATAACCTCAATGGTTGAATATACCTCCAAACACTCTTTAACTAAAGTGACCTATTAAAAGGAATGTTTCCATCATCCTTATATTTTTCCTGCCAGCTTCCTAATATAATTATTGGAACAAGTACATAAGATTGATTTCCTGGGGTACAGCGGTGTGTGTGAAAAAACCAAGAACAAACCTGAACTGTGATAAAGATAACCAACAACCAGCAATGCTCCCTGAAATTCCGGAAAAAAGTAGCTTATCAGTTCTCTCATTTTAGATACGCATTAATGCAACAAGCTCAACTATGTGACAAGGGTCATCATGACAAGTACTAGAAATAAGTGAACAAGCATCATCCTTAAGCCATCTCCTCCTCTCTATTTTTTTAAAATTCAGATACACAAGGTAACTGTAACTCAATTCCATGATTGTACAATATGGAAAAAAGGATCTATGTGTGAAATGTATGTACCTATCCACTATGTGTATATGCAATAATGGTGAATAACTCATGCAAATATGTGTGCTCTCTGAGCTCTCTCATGTATAAGAGGAGGCAAAGTGAAAGAAGCAAAGAGATATACCACAACAAAAATTCCAATGGATAATAGTGAGGAAAAGAAACCTAAAAAGGCTAGAACATATTAAAACAACTAACGTTACACCTTTACCTTTCCAGTAGGAATATAGACTGACATACTGTCAAAATTATATTTTGATTTAAAATAAGTAGACTGACATACGAATAAGCACATTATTCTCTTCTTCCAATGTCAAAGTCGTAAATATGTGAAGCTAGATCAAGCTATTAAACTAATCCCTCCATAGGTTTGCAACCTCATCATTTTGCTCTGTTCCCTGTCGATCACATTCACACGAATCAGATCCCAGCAAGACATCAGATAAAAAATAATCCTACTGATTCCTTTCCACGTACCAAAATCTAAAATCTCAATTTCTGCAATTGCATAAACTTCAACGAACAAATAGGATATATGAATCTTGAAAGTGCCTCATCTATTATTAGATTTCTCTTGATAAAATTCTTAAAACGTACAGGAGAAACATCACCACATACATAATACACTGATAGTAAGGAATTGAGGATAGCATCACACCACACATTCATAACCAACTCCGTTCAACAAATTAGACAAATACGTAAATTCGTTAAATTAAGCCATCTTTGCCCATTATTCAGCTTAACTCAGCAATAATGAGTAACTCACACTCACAAGTACAAACTCAAACATCAATTTGCCGAATTCAGCAAGAATAAAAAGTAAGAAATAGAATTAGGGCTAGATTGTATGGATGGAATAGAAAACCTAGCTTCGAAAGGGGAGAATTGCGGCTACCCTGCTCTGTAACCAAGGAGAGCGGCACGACGACGAACTTCCGACGCACGACGGAGCTCGGAGGATCGATGGAGGCGGCAGGCCCTCACCTGCTCGACGGAGAAACGTAACAGCAGCGAGAGATTGGGAAAGAGTCGAGAGAGAGCTAGGACTCGGTTTCTATTCTCTTCGTGTGTGAGGGAGATCTGTTCTTGAGAGTGAGTGAGAGAGGTAACGAGAGAGCAGAGGTGACAACGACTCGCCCGACCATTCACTGGTCTTCCAGTTGCAGCGGCAACGGTATTTCTTTCTATGAAAGCTAGGGCTCAAAATTGGAAGGGAAAGGGGCCTCCTGCGTGGAGGCATCGACAACATCGGAGAGAAGGGCGCTGCGTTGCCGGATTTCGGCTCAGGCGACGGCGTTTCCTGATTTGGGGAGGAAATTAGGGCTCCCCTTTTGTCTTCATCCGTGATTTTTGAGAGAGAAGAATGGATGATGGGAGGAAGTAGTCGAGGAGCAGCGCCCTCGGCCGGACACGGCCTCGCCGGAGCCGGTGGGAAGGCGGACAGGTGGTGCGGCCGGAAGAGGGAGTTCAGCAGCGGATTGGGTGGAGTAGAATGGGGGAAACTAAGTTTCAAATGATATAATAATAAGTTTTATAAAAATTTTAAAAAAACAATTAAAAAAATTAAAAAAAATTATACATAACAGTTTTTAGATACGCTCAAACATAACGGTTCCAAAACCGTTGTAAATGACTCTTATACATAACGGTTCTTTAACGTTATGAATAAACCGTTATAAAAGATGGTCATAGATAACGGTGGCTTAACGGTTTTATAATACCGTTATGTATGCAACTAATAGATAACGCAAAAATATAACGGTTTTTCAAAAACCGTTATCTATGCTATAGACAACACTACATAGATAACGGATTTTTTCAAAACCGTTATCTATTCCTAAAAGTGCGCTCATACATAACGGTTTTTGAAAAAAACTGTTATCTATGCACTGTTATGTATGTAAACTTTTGTAGTAGTGAAACAACCTTCACACTGCACTGACTCGACTTCAAAAATTAACCTGTTATGACTCCGACATCTCCTGGACTCGAGACTTATACCAAAAGAAAGGTCTTCGAGTCTAGTTTCATATAAAAAAAACTAGAGTCAAAAAATCCAAGTGGTTTGGGAGATATGACTGTTTTACTACAGTCTACCATATTCGGCAGTTTTGAGCAATCGAAAACTTTGATTTTTGAAAAATAGTAAATGTTGTCAAACTGGGCTCAAATTTGGTAGATATCTAGCTAACACAATAATGTTAATACCATAAAACTTTGGAAGGCTATATTACACAGGAAGCCACTGGAATTAATGACTCTTTTCCCTGTTCTCTGCAACTCTCGGTAGAAATGTGCAGTTTAAGTTTTGTATTTTATAAAACTAGTAAACGAAGTTCAAATGACTTGAAATTTTACAGAGGTGCTCAAGACTCATGTAGAGACTTGTTATAAAATTTTCAAAGCTTTTTGACATCGAAAAACCGTCGATCACAGTAGGTCAGTAGGCCTACGAAAATCACCAAAATCTCATCTCAAACTCTTAAATGCTCAACTCAACATTCCTTCAAAGAAAACCAATCAAAGCTCATCTTAAACACATATAACACTCACAAACATTCAAACACATTATAATACTCATCATACTCAAATTAACTCTCCTCTTTTACATCTTAACTCAAATCTCAAGGGAAACGTTTCAACGAACGCATCAATTCAATTCTCTTTTCATTCTCATGCTCAAAATTACCCAAACACTCATTAATGACCTCATACATCATATAACTCATTTTACACATATAAATCCCCTTTTTATCATGTAAACTAAACTCTAATGATAACTCATGTATCAACGCAAACTCTTAACAAAAGCATGACAAACGTTCACATAATGATCATAAATCAATTAGACCTCATTTTATCATTCATTGACCTCTCCAAATATAAAAACTCAAAAACTCATTCAAACTAAACTAAGTTCAAATTTTACTTAGCTTACAATAGACTTAATCAAACATATTAAAACACTAATATCATGCTCAATTTCATATATCTTAAGTCGAATCACTTAATAGGCACATAGACACGAAAGTCCTAATTTTTATTAAACTAAACTCTTTGAAATTTTATAAACACACATGGATCTTTAATCTAATCATAGATCTATCCACTTTAATCATTTAAACTCACATATACTCCATCAATTTACAAATTAGAGCATAGATACACATATCCCTAATTTTATTAAACTAACTCACATCAAACTCATCAATTGACATCATATACTCAATTTATTCCATAAATCATCATCATATACATCTCATGGACTCATCCTCATCATCAATTCATCACTTTAATCATCAACTCAAAAATTCCCAAATTGGGGTAAACTAAACTCATCCGATTTTTACATCTCAAAGCATAGCTTTTCAAAACACACAACAATCATCACCAACCATCACATAGATCACTTTTCTCACCCCAATTCAAAGAAAGAAGAAGAAAATTTTATGAAGGGTATGAGACCCAAATTTTCGAAAATTTAGAAAAAAAGAAGGGGGTGATTTTCTTGCTTCAAATCCTCAAGAATACACACATACAACATCATTCAAGCAAGATCTATGGATTACAAGATCACTTACCCAAATTTTTCACCAACACCCACACTTTCTCACTCTAGCTTGGAAGCCTTTCTTCAATGATCCTCTTGATTTCAAGTAGCTAGGATGTGTTTATGTATGATTTAAGAGTGGATTGAGGTGTTTGGTATAATTTAGTGAAGCTTCGGAGGTCTCATCTATGGTTGTTAAAGGTGGAAATATGAGAGATGAGGGAGAGAGTGAAGTGGTCGAAATTTGGGGTGAAGGAGAGAGAGAAATTCTTTAGCAAGATATGAATTGATTTGGAAATCTTAGGAAAGATTTGTGATCTTAAAGGATATTTGGAAATCTTTGAGAATATATGGCATTTAATGCCTTGATCTCTCTCTCTAATCTCTACACTCTCTCAATCTCTACACTCTCTCAATTTGTGGTATTTAATCACATGGTAGGGAAATTAAAATAATAGTGTGAGAAGGTTGATTAAACATTAATCACAAAAAATTATGGAAATGTCACTCACTAATAAAATACCATAATATAATTATTCATGTGACCAAATAAAATAATTATAGCACTAATATTAGTGCACTCACTAAATTTTAATATTCCTCATTGTAGGAAAAATAATTTAAAAAATATTATGCTTGGAAAAATTTCCAGAAACCGGCATCATTCGATTTCCCGGTAAAAATAAATCGCACTTGCTTTGGAAACTTAAATAAAATTCCAAGTGCTAAAGTCCTCAAATAAAAATCATAGTAACTTGGTCATAATGACACACGTAACAGAAATCACATAATCAATCAGTCACGTAATTCACATAACATCACATCAAAGCAGTCGGCAAACACAAACAAACTAGACCTCTCTCAGATCGACTCTATTTATCGAGGTTTCTCACTCTCTCTTCCTCGACTCTATTTCCAACTCATTATTCCTATTTTTCTTAATAGGACAGTCAATCTCTGATAACTCGGTATCCGGTAACTCTAATCCCGGTAGTTGGAAAATAAAATAAAATCTCAGCTCAATTCAATCAGCAACTCTATCTCAACTCATTTCTCAAATCTCATCACTCTAATTCCATCATCGGTTTATTTACTCGTATTACTATTTGAAAGACAAACTGTCTTATCTTGTCATAAAAAAAAGGTTCGTATTTCGACATCTCAGTACTCTCATTAGTGTTAAGACAATATTTCTCAATATAGGGAAAAGTACGGGGTGTTACATCCTACCCCCCTTAAAATAAATTTCGTCCCGAAATTTGAGTTATTCACCTTCGGGAAAAAAGCTCTGGGTACTTCTCTTTCATCTTCTCTTCCAGTTCCCATGTTGATTCTTTTTGACCGTGATGTCTCCATTGGATTTTCACCAAAGGAATCGACTTGTCCCTCAATTGTTGGATCTTTCAGTCCAGCATAGCATCAGGTCTCTCTTCATAGCTCAATTATGGTTCCAGGGACACTTCTTCTTGATGGATGACGTGTTTTGGATCAAACACGTACTTTCTCAGTTGAGAAACATAAAAAAAGCCTTGGACGTTCGCGAAGCTCGGAGGCAACGCTAGTTTATAGGCTACAGGGCCTACTTTTTCTAATATATCATAAGGTCCTATATATATCTCGGTTTGAGTTCTTCGTTAACTCGAAAATGACATGCTCCCCAAGATAGGGAAAACTCACATAAACATCGTTTCTAACATCAAAAGAATCTATCAGTGATTACTCAACTGTTGGATTTTCTTCTCTCGATTTTGCTAATCGATGCCATAATTCATGGCTATGTGATCTCACTTTTATTGTGGAAGTCTCTAATAGGTGTAATTGTATAAGGTTGCCTAAAGTGGCGCCTTCACGTGTTAACACGTCAAACATCTTTCTACGAAAGATGCCACCTCTCGCTTCTTATTCTCCTATCTAAGCGTCGTTTTAGTCTTGGCATATCTTTATACTTTTTTGCATGTGCGGTGTAAGGGGTGTCATGAGCTTCGCTCATAGTCTCATTCTTCAACTCTTCTTTATCAGGCACACACACTCTCTTTTAAACAAAAAGGCATTATCTGCCGTCTCTTCATAATTCTCTACTTTTTCGGTTCGAATCTTCATTCGCAACCTTTCCATCTTTCCATCCTCTCTCTCTGAGCTGTGACTATTCTCAATCGTAAGTCAAGTGTAACGTTCAATGCATAAATTACTATTCCTGTCATTTGTGGTGGTATTACTACCTCTAAATTCATCTTCTCGAATTCCATGATCAGGTTTTCGTCTTGAGTAAGGAGAAATCCTAACTCTCCCTGATTCTCTATGCTTAACACGTCAGTTACAACGTTAGTTTTTCCAGGGTGATAATTTGTTCCTCAATCGTAATTCTGCACTAACTCTGACCATCTTCTTTGTCACATGTTCAGATCTTTTGCTCAAAGAAATATTTGAGACTTTTGTGATCGGTGTATATCTCACACTGTGCTACGTAGAGACGGTGTCACCAAATCTTCAAAGCAAGCATTACGGCTGCTAATTCTAAATCATGCGTTGGATAATTCTCCTCGTGTGGTCTCAGTTGTCGCGAAGCATATGCTATAACTCTTCCTCTTGCATCAGTACACATCCTAGACCATTTTTCGATGCATCAGTATAAACTGCATACTCTTTATCCACTTTCGGAACAGCTAACACTGGGGAAATAGTGAGCCTCTTCTTCAGCTCTTGAAAATTTCGCTCACATTCGTCCGTCCAAACAAACTTGACTTCCTTCTTTAGCAGGTGCATCAATGGCTTAGCGATTTTTGAAAAGCCGTAAATAAAATGTCGATAATACCCTGCTAATTCCAGAAAATTGCGAATCTCGTGCGGTGTGGTTGGCGATCTCCACTCCTGTACCGCTTGAACTTTCGCTGGGTCTACGTCAATTCCTCTTGCGGAAACAACATGGCTGAGAAAAATTTTCTTCTTCAAGCCAAAACTCGCATTTACTAGACTTCGCATAAAGCTTTTCAGCTCGCAATCTCTCTAACGCGATCCTCAAATGCTCTTCGTGTTCTCGTTCATTCTTCGAGTAAATCCGGATATCGTCTATGAAGACTAACACGAACTTGTCTAAGTATTCGTGAAAAACGCGATTCATGAGATCCATGAATACTGCCGGAGCATTCGTCAAACCGAAAGACATCTCTTCCAAACATCCTTGAGTTTATCGTAATGCCATATTGCATACACAATGCCGTCTTCGGAAATATCTTCTGATCGTATCTTCAGCTGATGGTATCCCGTTCTCATGTCAAACTTTTAAAAAAAAAGTGCTCGCTCCTTGTAGTTGATCGAATAGATCAGCGATTCGGGGTAACGGATATTTATTCATTAACATCACTTTGTTCAACTCTCGATAATCGATACACAACCTCAAGCTTCCATCATTCATTTAAACAAAAAGAACTGGTGCTCCCCACGGGAAAACACTGGGTCGAAAGAAACTCATATCTAGAAGTTCTTGGAGTTGCAGCTTTAACTCTTGCAACTCTGTGGGGGCCATTCTGTACGGCGCTAGGCTCTAAATCGATCGTAAACTCAAGCTTTCGGCCTGGGGTAATCCCGGTAAAGTCATCGGGAAAAACGTCTTTATACTCTCGTACAACTGACACGTCATCAACGTTTGCCTTGGATTCGTCTCTCTCTGGTTCAGATATACAACGTACGCGATTGTATCTTTTCTCCACAAGAGCTTTCTTGCTTGTGGTGCCGAGATGATCGGTGTCTTCTTCTATCTTCTCTCAATACCAATGAAGGAAGTAGGTTCTTGGCCAGGTGGCTGAAAAGATATCCGTCTCTCCTTGCATTGTATCTTCACATGGTTTTCTTTTCTAACCAGTCCATTCCAAAATTATATCCAAGTGCCACATAGGCATTAATCTCAGGTTTCTAACATCGAGCTTAATCGATCTTAACTCGAATTCTAAGTTAGGGCACACAGATGAAACCGTAATAATTTTGCCTATGGGTGTGGCTACTCTTTAGAGGTTGTGGAGCAAGCTCTACATTCAGCATCGATCAAAAATACTATGGGCACATCTTTCAACTCGCCTATATCTGACAAATTTCCTCTATTCTTGTCTGGTGCTTTTGACTCAAGCGCGAACAGTCTCTGATGATGCTGTTGATTCGCCTGCGGGGCTGGTGGTTGCCTTCTTGACTGCTGTGGTCGGATAGGCTGGCTGTTGTCGCTGTGGTAGAGGTAGCGGTAGGATTTCCCTCCATCGCTTGAGTTGCGGCTGAAACTGACTCGGTCGTTTTTCCGCTTCCACTTTGCTGACGATTCGGATACTGGTTCGAGTAGTGCCCGACCCTTTCGCAGGTGTAACAGCTATTCTGCCTTATTTTGCATTCTCTTAGACGTAATTTATTGCTCTTCGACAAAGCGACATCCCTCGCGGTTCTTGAAGGTTTATTGCTGCTGGGGCAGTTGGGCCAATATAAAGCCGTTTGTCTCAGTTCTGATATTGTGGTGGCGCATTCTGACTCTGCCACGGCTTTTTGGGATCTTGACTTCGGTCGTCCCATTTTCTCTTTCCTTCTTGCCCTCGTCCAGAAAATGATGGATTGCACGTTTGTGTGCTCTAACTCATTTGGGGTGCTGAAGCTCAAATCACGTTCTCTGGCTGCATTGCCTGTATATATCAAATGCTCTATTTAATGCTTCAGTACACATAACCGCACTCTGACTCGTTAAATCGTCTCGTACCTCTTGTCTCAAACCTGATCGAAACAATTCTGACATCTTCTCGTTCATCTCTTCTCGATATGTGGCATACCGAACCAAGTCGCGAAACTAACGTTCGTATTCAGCTACGGTTTTATTGCTTTATCTCATATCATCAACTCTAATTCTTTCTTTATTCGGTTTCTCTTGTTGGCAAAAGTCTAAGGGAACATATATCAACCTTAGAACTAATTCTCATAACTCACAAATCATAAGACTCTTACTCAACATCATACTTTTTTCTCAATTCTCATAACTCAACGTCAAAGACATATTTCATGTCTATCATCGCAACATCAGCTCAAAACTCTACTCAAGCATAGAGACTCTCTGGTCATCGTCATATAGACATATAAGAAAATTTTCTCTTTCGAGAACTCTTACTAATTGCGGCGCATAACGAAAATAAAACATCCCCTAATATTACGACGATGCTACTTCTATACTAGTCGTCATCTCAGTCTGCTATCGTGGAAAACATTATCTGCTCTAATCTGTCATCTCAATCTCCTTGAATCTGCTATTGCCTATCCTGGCTTAGCATCACTTCTTCTCGTCCTCGAATTGGTTAGCTTTTTGCATACTTGGCTAATATAAGAAAATCCATAACCGAAAAGGTGTGCTCGTCCCGTAATAATTATATTCTACGGCTGCTCCCATAAATCGTGTTTCTTCCAAACACTCTTCTGGTTATACTATCCTAGTCACCTAGACATTCCTAACTCTTGTCGGATGTGGTAGGGAATAGGATGTGATAAACAAAAATGTCTGATCTTGAACAAGACGAGCTCAAGTAATGGAATGATTCCATAATAGCCAGTGCTATTTCAAGGATAATGAAGAAGTTACAATCAAGGTAAGATCAAAAGCTAGAACATAATCCAGAATAAAAACTGAGATATGATATGATGGAAATAAATCAATACTGGAAGTAGAAACAATCCACTAAGTGGAAAATGAATAAATTGTCCACTGTTAAAGCAAGGGGTAAGGATTTCCAACACAAACGGCTCAGGCTCAAACACAGTGGATCTGGAAAAATTTTCTCAATAGCAAATAGTTCATCTCCTGTTGGAGTTCAAATGGATGCAGAAAAATTTAAATACGACCAACCGGGATAGGGACTCAATAAGTCTACTCTCATGACTACTCTAGCGATGATACGCGCGGTCCCGGTGAAAGTACTTCTATTTCAAAGTACAATTGGTCAATAGTATCTATGCATCCCATGAGTTCTCCATAATACGTTCGTCCTATTAGAGTCGTGTCTCGAAATCGCGATGAAAACTCTAACTCTCGTCGTGTTATCTCAACGGTTGGTTTCTCTGCTTCTCTTCTTCATCTTCTTCTCGGTTTATGTTCCTTCGGTTCCCTCTTCTTCTCGGAGGTATACTATAAAGGAAAAAGAGTTATATAACTATCGACTTCTAAACTAACCGTTCGTCGTTACAAAATACAAATCCTCGTTTTCTCACTTCACTTCTATATCTCATGTGCGATCTCAAAATTCTAAAAATTCTCGTCTACTCTATTTCTCGTCTATCATCGTTCGTAATTCTCATCAATCTCTATTTCTCATTTATCATTAAGCCTCAACATCATCATCATTCTCAAAGCTCTGATAAAGATAGTGAAACTCATTAATCATTAACATCTCTGTGTATATATATATATATATAAGGAAAACTGCCTCTCTCTCGAGGTCTTTTACAAAAGTAGGATCCTATTTACAAAGGTCCTAACACTAAGATGATGCTCTGGCTATACAGGCATCATAGGTACTAAGCATCTATAGATCTGTGCTATCTACACATACACACTATACTATGCTTCTCTACCTATATATATATATATATATATATATATATATATATAACAACTATGCATCTATACATATGTACGCGTCTACTAGATACACGTGATCGCTAGTCGTCGTCTCCTGAAATCCTGCTCGTCGCATCGTCAACCTCCATATCCTCCCTCGGCTCTGTCTCCTCGCTCGGCTCTGACTCCTGACTCTCGTACTCGTCGATCAGTCGGTAGACTCTATCGTCGCTCGACTCATTCTCGACGTCGGTGTCCACCATCGGGCCATAAACCGGCACCTCGGGAACAGGTACCCATATCTCGATTCCGTCGGCAGTAATATGACGCTGTAATGGCTGGGTCCGTCCATGGCCGACCGTCATCTCTAGAATCTCCTCATCGAGGTCCTCCTCATCACTATCGGAGCGTGCCGGCCGAGATCCTCCCTCCTAGGCGTCTCGGGATGGTGAATATAGAATCGAGTGCATATACGTCTGGAAAGCCAAAGTGCCTAGCTCAGGCAACGGGGCAAGCCTCGGATATGGATCGAAGGGAATAAGCTGTATCTAAGGCTCAGTAGAAACAATCGACTGTGCCGACTCAACAGGTGGCAATGGCAAAGGCGCCGTCGCCGGTGTCAAATCCCAAGGCGGTAGATCAGCGCTGGGAGAATGAATAAGTGATAGAAACGCAAACGGGTCATGCTCTACCACTGGAGAATACGCCTCGAAGACCATCGACTCTGAAACATCAGGCTCAAAAGAAACTGGAATCGGATCAGCTGGGGGTAAAGGGGCAATCGGAAACAGCTCCTCGGGAAGTGGGGGCACAACAACAAGCTCCCTTCCCTGGGCTGGTCCCTCAGACTCTACATATGGCGGTGAAGGTGGCTCGAAAGTCGCGATGAAGCCACGAAAATCAACATTCACGAAATACCTGAACTCAGTCCTCAAGATATGTTGCGGCACCAGCGAAGCCGCCCAGTCTTGCTATCCGAGTGGCAACTGTGGAATCAGGTGAGTGATAGCCTCAGCCTCATCTATCCCATGGGCACTAGCCTCTAACCAACGTCGATGGTAAAGCGCTAGAAAGTCTCCAAGAGTATCGCCCTCTCTCAGTCCAGTAGTCCTGAACCAACGGCGCATTGCCTCGCTATATCGTCTCTGTATCGCTGCCTCTTCTCGACTCTGCATCTCATCCTCGTTTGGTACGGTAGGGCATCGGCTATACTAGCCTCAACATCTCTCCTCGTATTCCACATCAACTGCCTCGTATCAGAATCCATCATCTCAAACAATTTCGTCCTCAAAACAATACATAACTCATTAGTGAATCAAACTCAACTTTCAATCAAGAAAGCGACAAGAAACAACATCAACCTCTTACCTCGTTTAAGCCGGAGGAGATGGGGTGCTGGGGTTTCGTTTCAAACTGACTCTCTCAAACTAGTCCAAGAATTCAATTTAGACTAGTACTCAATTTAAAAAGATATCAGTAATCAAGGGTTCAACTCAGTCAAGCAATAGACTCAGAGCAGATGACCTGCTCTGATACCACCCTGTCGCAGCCCGATTCCCGACGCTAGTAATAGCGGGGTACGAGTATCGATACGACTATTTTTAAAAGAATAAAAGATAAGAGGAATAGGTTGAACATCAAGCGGAAGCTCGCATCAAAACATGCTAAGGAAAATCATCATAAATGAACCCAAGGGTAAAATCGTCAACGTCGTCATAACTTCATAAATATCAGGAATTTCAAGATCAAAAACAAAACGGGTATCGCTCATTTTTCGTAAGGAATCATAATATGCAGAGTGTCGCAGCAAAAGGCGAATCGATTATATGTATGAAGACATATAACCGGGAGTACATTGCTTAAATTCAAAAGAAAATCAAAGTATATCAATCATCAAGGCTTTATCGTCAAAATGGAAATACGATAAAGTAAATACATCCTCCAACAATTCCCCACCAGCACCAGACCAATCTCGCTCCTCGCTTAGCCTGCACATTTAGAAATACATGCAGGGCGTGAGTACATAATACTCAGTGGGCAAACGCCGAAAAACAAGAAAGGTGCTCTTAGAGCTATAAGTTTGAAGCTTGCCCCATCTCAGCAATACACAGAAATAAGTTAGCATCAATGAATCTGTGCATGCAGTTTTCATAATCAACATCATAAATAAGTAACTGCGCAGTTTAAACATTCATCATGTATGTACCACATCCACTACTCATCATCAAAGGTACTGAGAAGTAGGCCTCCCTCTCAAGTACCGTGACCGGCCGACCCGAAGACGGCTCACAGTCACCTCTGTGCACAAAATCCCGCTTGAGGCAGGACCGAATTCGTCTCATCAGTAGAGGGTAACACACAAGCTCAACATCAAAAAATTGGCAAGTCAAACAATTCTCAAATATCATTTATCTCAAAACATTTGTTAATCTCATAACATCATCAAATCATTTTAGAAAGCTCATATGATAAACATATACTCAAAATATTGCCCACCTGAAGTCCTTCGCTAGTTTCGGAAAGAAAACAGGCGACTTACTTCTTCGTCTCGCTCGGTCTTCATAATTCATCATCATCGTCATCGAAGGTTCATGTGATAAAACAAACCTTAGTTAGAACCCATTACTAAAATCCAATCTCGTCTCAACGATAACTTCTCACTCAACGTCTATTTACCCAATAAGACTCAATCCCTAGGTATACTCAACTTCTAAGGATTCACACATCCTACTCTCGACTTAACTCTCAACTCGGATCATACTCATAGCATTCAAGCACATAAACAAGCATGAACACATAAACATATAAAATTCACACATAGATAAGTCAAAAACAACCTTCACACTGCACTGACTCGACTTCAAAAATTAACCTGTTCTGACTCCGACATCTCCTGGACTCGAGACTTATACCAAAAGAAAGGTCTTCGAGTCTAGTTTCATATAAAAAAAACTAGAGTCAAAAACTCCAAGTGTTTTGGGAGATATGACTGTTTTACTACAGTCTACCATATTCGGCAGTTTTGAGCAATCGAAAACTTTGATTTTTGAAAAATAGTAAATGTTGTCAAACTGGGCTCAAATTTGGTAGATATCTAGATAACACAATAAGGTTAATACCATAAAACTTTGGAAGGCTATATTACACAGGAAGCCACTGGAATTAATGACTCTTTTCCCTGTTCTCTGCAACTCTCGGTAGAAATGTGCAGTTAAGTTTTGTATTTTATAAAACTAGTAAACGAAGTTCAAATGACTTGAATTAACTCTCCTCTTTTACATCTTAACTCAAATCTCAAGGGAAACGTTTCAACGAACGCATCAATTCAATTCTCTTTTCATTCTCATGCTCAAAATTACCCAAACACTCATTAATGACCTCATACATCATATAACTCATTTTACACATATAAATCCCCTTTTTATCATGTAAACTAAACTCTAATGATAACTCATGTATCAACGCAAACTCTTAACAAAAGCATGACAAACGTTCACATAATGATCATAAATCAATTAGACCTCATTTTATCATTCATTGACCTCTCCAAATATAAAAACTCAAAAACTCATTCAAACTAAACTAAGTTCAAATTTTACTTAGCTTACAATAGACTTAATCAAACATATTAAAACACTAATATCATGCTCAATTTCATATATCTTAAGTCGAATCACTTAATAGGCACATAGACACGAAAGTCCTAATTTTTATTAAACTAAACTCTTTGAAATTTTATAAACACACATGGATCTTTAATCTAATCATAGATCTATCCACTTTAATCATTTAAACTCACATACATTCCATCAATTTACAAATTAGAGCATAGATACACATATCCCTAATTTTATTAAACTAACTCACATCAAACTCATCAATTGACATCATATACTCAATTTATTCCATAAATCATCATCATATACATCTCATGGACTCATCCTCATCATCAATTCATCACTTTAATCATCAACTCAAAAATTCCCAAATTGGGGTAAACTAAACTCATCCGATTTTTACATCTCAAAGCATAGCTTTTCAAAACACACAACAATCATCACCAACCATCACATAGATCACTTTTCTCACCCCAATTCAAAGAAAGAAGAAGAAATTTTTATGAAGGGTATGAGACCCAAATTTTCGAAAATTTAGAAAAAAAGAAGGGGGTGATTTTCTTGCTTCAAATCCTCAAGAATACACACATATATACAACATCATTCAAGCAAGATCTATGGATTACAAGATCACTTACCCAAATTTTTCACCAACACCCACACTTTCTCACTCTAGCTTGGAAGCATTTCTTCAATGATCCTCTTGATTTCAAGTAGCTAGGATGTGTTTATGTATGATTTAAGAGTGGATTGAGGTGTTTGGTATAATTTAGTGAAGCTTCGGAGGTCTCATCTATGGTTGTTAATGGTGGAAATATGAGAGATGAGGGAGAGAGTGAAGTGGTCGAAATTTGGGGTGAAGGAGAGAGAAATTCTTTAGCAAGATATGAATTGATTTGGAAATCTTAGGAAAGATTTGTGATCTTAAAGGATATTTGGAAATCTTTGAGAATATATGGCATTTAATGCCTTGATCTCTCTCTAATCTCTACACTCTCTCAATTTGTGGTATTTAATCACATGGTAGGGAAATTAAAATAATAGTGTGAGAAGGGTGATTAAACATTAATCACAAAAAATTATGGAAATGTCACTCACTAATAAAATACCATAATATAATTATTCATGTGACCGAATAAAATAATTATAGCACTAATATTAGTGCACTCACTAAATTTTAATATTCCTCATTGTAGGAAAAATAATTTAAAAAATATTATGCTTGGAAAAATTTCCAGAAACCGGCATCATTCGATTTCCCGGTAAAAATAAATCGCACTTGCTTTGGAAACTTAAATAAAATTCCAAGTGCTAAAGTCCTCAAATAAAAATCATAGTAACTTGGTCATAATGACACACGTAACAGAAATCACATAATCAATCAGTTCACGTAATTCACATAACATCACATCAAAGCAGTCGTCAAACACAAACAAACTAGACGTCTCTCAAACCGACTCTATTTATCGAGGTTTCTCACTCTTTCTTCCTCGACTCTATTTCCAACTCATTATTCCTATTTTTCTTAATAGGACAGTCAATCTCTGATAACTCGGTATCCGGTAACTCTAATCCCGGTAGTTGGAAAATAAAATAAAATCTCAGCTCAATTCAATCAGCAACTCTATCTCAACTCATTTCTCAAATCTCATCACTCTAATTCCATCATCGGTTTATTTACTCGTATCACTATTTGAAAGACAAACTGTCTTATCTGGTCATAAAAAAAAAGGTTCGTATTTCGACATCTCAGTACTCTCATTAGTGTTAAGACAATATTTCTCAACATAGGGAAAAGTTCGGGGTGTTACATAAACACTTTGAGAGGCATGACATTTATGCTTGCTCCGGTGTCACACATCACTTTCTCAAACAGTGACTTTCCAATCTTCACAGGAATATTGAAGCTGCCCGGATCTTCCCTCTTTGAAGCCAACTGATACTCCTTCACTGCGAGCATCTCTTCAAATTCATTGAATGCACTCTTCTTTTCCATCACAGCCTTCACAATTTGCACCTCATTTGGCTTATTTCTCAAGATCTCCACGGAAGGAATATTCACAGCCAACTTCTTAAATGTTTCCAAAAATTTGGAGCTTTGCTCATCTAATCTTGGCCTCGGAAATAAAAGAGGGAAAGGTGCTACAGGCTTGTACTCTGGCCTGGGAAACATAGGAGTAGGAATAGGCTTCTTAACAGCAGAGGTATTCGACTGATACCGTAGAAGTAGGCGGCGAATCGCACACAATCGTCTCCAGGTCATCATCCTCCATAAGCTCTACATTTTTCTCCTCTCCATTCTTGCCGTCCCGCTGCTCTACAGAGAAATAGTGATTCCTCTGCTCTGTACGGTCTCGCTGTTCTTCATCCTCAACTGAATTATCAACCACCCGGATGGAATGACATTGCTGATTTTGCTGAGGTTGTTGATATTGGCTCTTCGGATTGAACTGAGTGTTGCTAGGAAATTGGCTTGGCTTGTTCTGCGCAGCTGCTTGGTTGGCAATCTGACTAACTTGAGTCTCCAATATCTGCACTTGCTTGGACAGTGCTGACACATTTTGCTCCATGCTGAACATTTTAGTTTCCAAGTTTGCCGAGTTTGCCTCCATCCCGGTGACCTTCACCAATACTTGCTTCATCATTTCCTCCATTGAATCTTTCTTTGGCTCATTGATTACTCCCCCACTAGAAACAGAAAATCCTGGTGGAGGTTGCAAAGCATTGTTGGGATTTGAATAGGAAAAATTTGGATGATTCCTATTATTTGGATGATACGGGAGATTTCCACCCTGATGTCCCTGATAGTTTGGCCTATGGAATTGGTACTGTCGCTGGACAAAATTAGCATCTTCAAACTGTGCTACATCGGATGAAATCGGCTGCTGAGGGATTTTGGCTAGCAGTGTTTTTCTCTCCAACTCATACTGCTTTTGAAGAGCTTCGTATTTCTCCTTAAAATCATCTCTCTCCTCGTTTACAGCTGCAATTCTTCTCGTAGAATTTCTGTCATTCGGCCATTGATAACTGTTGGAGGCCATCTCTTCTATCACACGATAAGCTTCCTTTGTATTTCTATGGAGAAGACATCCACCTGCAGTGGCATCCACCATACTTTTTGTCAGACCAGTCAAACCATTATAAAAGTGAATGATTTGCTAATCCTCTGTGAAACCATGTTGTGGGCATTTCCTGAGCAGCTCACGAAATCTTTCCCAAGCATCATGAATGGTCTCATCTCCTAGCTGGGAAAAGTGAGAAATCTCTGCAATGATTTTCTGAGCTTTAGAAGCAGGAAAGTATTTTGCCAGGAAAGCTCTACACAAATCCTCCCATCCAGTAATAGCACCTCTGTCCAAACTCTTGAACCACTCCTTTGCTCTATCTCTGAGAGAGAATCCAAACATCTTCATTCTGATGGCATCTGGTGGCACTCCATTCTGCTTAATAGTATCGCAGATATCAAGAAACTGAGTGATGTGAACATGCGGATTTTCATCAGCCATTCCACTAAACTGTTCAGCTTGCACCATGTTTATCAATCCCGGCTTCAGCTCGAACGTGTTAGCCTGCACAGTTGGTCCCCAGCTGCCTCCTTGGAATTGATCAACTCGAGGCTGATACATGTGATTCAGTGGTGGCTCTGGTGGAGGAGCCCGGTTGCGCTCTCTCTCTTCGTCTAGCTGCCTCTGAAGGTGTGTCACGGCTCGCACAAGAGTTCCAAGGTCCATGTTATTCTGTTGCTCTGCCATTGCTTGCTTCTTCTTTTCGCGGTTGTCTCTTTTGTATTGCTTTTCGATTTCCAAGTTCAAAGGTACTAGATGTTCCTTTCCTTTGGATCTCGTGATCATACACGCCTGAGACAACAAACAAAAATAGAAATTTAAAAACTAGAAGATAAAAATAAGCTTATAACGCCTGAAATAATGCTTAAGCCTAATCAGAAATATTAAAGTCAATTCTAAATAATCCCCGGCAAAGTTGATCACTAATTTCTTAGCAACAAATACCGCAACTAACACAGGCAATTGTAGCAAGTAAAAGTAACCGAGTATCGTATCCACAGGGACTATTATAGCGAATTACTCCAAGTAATCCTAATTAAACTCTAGTAATATTCAGGCAACGAAAGTAAAGATTAATTTAAACTAAAACGCAAATAACGATAAATCTAAACACGTAGGAAAAATCAAGTATTAAAAGACAACTGATCCTAGGGTAGTAAATTCATCAATTAAATCTACGCAATAAATCTATTAATCCTATGTACCAATTTAATCCAGTTATGATGAGAGATCGCTTAATTAATCAATTACTCTCGCTAGAGCAGCAACGATCGTAGATTAGTAAATTATCTATCTCCGTTAGGTCTCAAGAAAATCTACTAACTCCCAATAGCTCCTAAGAATAGCTCCCTATGATCCACCTATCTCCGCTAGGTCTCAAGGTTAAAATCATATCATACATTCCTGAATCCGCTAAACAGTTATATCCGCTAGGTCTCAAACCGAATAGCTAAACATGCAAACTATTGGCCAAATAATTCACAAGAAATTAAGCACCAGGAATTATGAACCATAAACTGGAAGGCACAAAGGTATTAACAAATAAATCACATAAATTCAATCGACTATTTACAAACCCTAGAATCAGCTAAAAGAAACTAGTCAGACATGCTTAAATAAAACATAAACATAATTAAATAGAATGCAATTGTAAAAATTGAATTATATAAAAACCGAATGAAAAACGATTGTAGCGCTTGAATCTTCAATCTTGATCCAAGCCTTGAAAACTAGAAAACAATAAAAATCTAAAGCTAAAAACTAAAGTATAAATGCTAGGGTTCTCGGATTTGTGTTGGTGCTCTCCATAGGTCAAAAGAGGACCTATTTATAAGCTTCAGATTTCCTTCGGATCACCATGGAAGTTGCCATGCAAAGTAGAATTCTAAAGGTAATAGAATCGTGTGAAATAAGGCAACTCTCCAGCTGGATGTGCGCTTCTGGAAAATACTCCCACTCGCCAACTTCGCAGCTCTCGCCAGAGGAATGGATGATTTCCCTGTTATCGCCAGAGGAACGATTGTCTCTCGGGAAACGGGTCGCGCCCGAGAAATGACGAATTCTCTGCTATCGCCAAAGGAATAGTATTGCCAGAGAAATAGGTGATTTCTCTGACCTCGCCAGCGGAATGGGTCGCCAGCGGAGTCTCTTCCGCTCTGGCATTTCTCCGCTCTGGCAGCGGGGAAGCGAATCCTCTGGCATCGACTCCTCTGACCTCGACTCCTCTGGAATGGCGACTCCTCTGACCTCGACTCCTCTGGTTGAATCCTTTGGAATGGCGACTTCTCTGGCGCCTTATGAGTCCTCTGCGTTTTCGCGCTCGCTTCGATTCCTCTGGCATTCGTGGATTTCTCTGCACTGAACTTTGATTTCTCTGACTCCAGAGGAATGGTGATTTCTCTGCTCTGGAAATGTCGGTTCCTCTGCTCTGGAAACCAGAACACCTGGAGAACGCCAAATTCTTCCAAATTCATTCAAAACTGCATTCTTCCATCTCGAGAGCCTAAATCTCCTGCAAAGCATAAAATACACCATAAACGCACCAATTTCCAAAAAATTATCTTAAAACATGCACAAACAAACCCTTAAAAAATAGAGTAAATTAAGCATAAATCAGGGACATCTATATGCAGCAACCCGAAGGGTTTGTGAAAAAGGGCGAAGAGCATCTTGTGTGGAAGCTGAAGAAGTCCATTTATGGACTTAAGCAAGCTTCGAGGTCATGGAACAAGTGTTTTGACGAGGTCATTAAATCCTATGGATTTACTCGTTGTGAAAATGAAAGTTGCGTGTACCGTTTAGATGCCAATGGCCACGTGGTTTTCCTTGCACTTTATGTAGATGATATCCTCCTCATTGGCAACAATGTTGAGCTATTATCGGACATAAAGAAGTGGTTATCCGAACAGTTTCAAATGAAGGACTTAGGAGATGCAGCGTACATCCTGGGGATCAAGGTTGTTCGTGATCGCCAGAAAAGGATGTTGAGCTTATCTCAAGCGTCCTACATTGATACTGTGATTGCTCGTTTTAGCATGCAAACTGCCAAGAAAGGCTTGCTACCTTTCAGACATGGCATTCCCTCTGTCTAAGGACATGTGTCCTAAGACGCCTAGTGAGGTTGAGGAAATGAGGAAGGTACCATATGCTTTCGCCGTAGGTAGCCTCATGTATGCAATGCTTTGCACGAGACCTGATATTTGCTATGTCGTTGGCATGGTTGCAAGATATCAGTCGAACCCTGGACCAGGACACTGGACTGCGGTAAAGCGTATTCTCAAGTACCTGAAGAGGACTCGAGATTATAGGCTAGTTTACCAATCAAACAGTCTAACTCCTTTGGGTTATACCGATTTGGATTTACAGGCTGACCGGGATGAGAAGAGATCTACCTCTGGCTATGTGTTTACCTTGGGAGGTGGAGCCGTATCATGGCGGAGTGCAAAGCAGAAATGTATTGAAGACTCCACCATGGAAGCCGAATATGTAGCTGCTTCTGAAGCTGCTAAGGAGGCTGTATGGTTCCGCAACAACCTCTTGGATCTAGGAGTGGTACCTAATTTGCCTAAGAGTATCATAATTTATTGTGATAACTTGGGTGCAGTGGCAAATTCTAAGGAACCCAGGAGCCACAAGGCGACCAAACACATAAAGAGAAAGTACCACATCATACGAGAAATCATAAGCAGAGGAGATGTGCTAGTTAAGAAGATTGATACATTGGAGAACTTAGCTGACCCTTTCACGAAGAGCTTGCCGCAAAAGGCCTACGAGAAGCATGCTCGAGGGATGGGATTGCGGTTGATGCCACCCACTTAGAGAAAAACTTTCAGTATAAGTGGGAGAAGAAGTGAAGTGTTGTTGTAATAGCTAGTATTTAGACGCATTGTATACTAAAAGTTTTGCTTTAGTATAAGTGGGAGATTGTTGGATTTGTATACTGAAAGCAAGAACCTTTTATGCTTGTATACATTGATTCCTGTATTCACTGTTTTATCTCCTATCTGATTGTGTTCATGATTGCATATGTATGTTCTTTATCTCTATATAAGTAGATTATATGGTGTGTTGTAGATCACAGAAGACCGTATAATTGGAATAACCTTAAGAGATATAATATAGTCATAGCCGAAATAACTCTAGGACAGGTTATTGGTTTAGGCTGCAGTATAGATGGAAGTAGTTTGTCTTGACTACTTATCTATACTAGGTACGTCATAATGTATTGATAGGACCACAGTGAGATGTATTCTTCCATCTGACTTAAGTGAAGAATCAAGATCTCGGTAACTTATATGATCTTAATACTAATAAGATTTCAGATATATATGTTGATTCGTTTATCACTTTGATTTACTATGAGTGAGTTATATAGTAACTTGAGTACTCTGTATCTTGGGTGATAGCAGTTAATATATGATATTTGATTATCTGTATTAGTACTCGTATCCGTATAGGATAATGACATCCCCTTAAGGAGCTCAATAATGTTTATTGCGTTAAACCCTGCCAGTTGATTAAGTTCAGGCGCAATAATAAGGTTTGAGTGGTACTGCTTAAGGATTACAAAGAGATTAATTAATTTAAGCTGTCAGAGCTCTAATTAATTAATGGATGTCGGATATTTTAAATACGAGAATTTAATAAGTCTAAATACAAGCCCCGACTCAACACCGGCAATAAAGGGGTAAGTCAATATTGGTTCTCTAGTGGAATGAACTGATATTTATAAATTAATTATTGTCTGGGCTGACCATAGATAAATTAATTTATTTGAGGCCCATCTTTATTCCTTGTATCTGGTCCCTGGACTGGCCCAAAGTCTCCTAGCCCAAGAAGGGCTAGAAATCGCCTAACACCCCTAAGTGGCGCCCCCTCTCTGTATTTTATTCTTTAAATACAGCTGTCAGCTCTCAGGAAACACACACTGATAAAATTAGGGTTTTTGAGAGCTGTGGGAGGCGCAGGAACGTGTAGGAGGTTTCTAGCTTGGGACTTTCATAGCTCGTTGTCCATCCAACGGTGAAAGCTGAGCGGGATACAGTTCAGAAGATCAGAACTGGAGTCTTTCGACATGATCATCAACGACCTCTGCATCCGCTTTACAAGATAGTAATTCCTAACACCTATGTGCAGTTGTTAAATTCATAGGAGCATGTTAAGATTAATCGTTGTATGATAAATTAATAATATTCCAAGAAACGATCATCGGGCAAACGGAACGTTAATTCAATTTAATATTCCTTCACTCTCCTCTGCTCTGGCTGCCAAGCCAGAGCTGGCTCTCTCCTCTGCTCTGGCTGCCAAGCTAGAGCTGGCTCTCTCCTCTGCTCTGGCTGTCAAGCCAGAGCTGGCTCTTTCCTCTGCTCTGGGTGTCGAGCCAGAGCTGGCTCTCTCCTCTGCTCTAGCTGCCAAGCCAGAGCTGGCTGCCTAGTCTGCTCTGGCAACCTCGCCAGAGCTAGCACTTGATGAGTTTGGCTCTGCTGCTGCTGTAGCTGGTCCAGCGCGCCCGACAGTTGCCCCACAGTTGTCTCGAGGCGTTTGATAGTGGCAGCCTGAGACTCCATGCTTTGCTTGGTCATCTCAAAGTTTTGCTTACTAACCTCTATAAAAGCCTGCATAGTCTCCTCCAGGGACTGTTTTTGCGGAGGCATTGGCTGTTGTGGAGCATTCTGGAATTGTTGAGCAGGCTGAAAATTCCTTTGGTGTTGACCTCTCCATCCACCATTGCTTTGATTATAATTTATGCTCTGCGCAGGGATAGGTGCAGCTTCCGTATGGCTCATCTTGAGCTGCTGTACTTCGCGTATGATTGAGGCCAATTGTTTCTGCATCTCAAACTGGTTCGTCACAGCGCTGGCCTCAACTCTCTTTCCACAGACTGATTTTTGTTGAGAGCTCTCCGCTAAAGTTTTGAATATTTTCTTCAACTCTGCTGCAGTCTTCCGAGCTATGTTACCTCCTGCAGTGCTGTCCACCATAAATTGGGCAGTTTGCACTAACCCATCGTAGAAGTATTGCATTAACATCACCTTCGTCAGTTGATGTTGCGGGCATTGGCGGAGTAGTTCTTGAAATCTTTCCCAAGCTTCGTGTAAAGCCTCGTCTGGTCCTTGGATGAAATCTACGATCTGCGCTCTGAGCTCCTGTGTCTTGTGGCTGGGATAGTACTTTAGCATGAACTTCTCACAAGCTTCTCCCCAAGTGGTGATAGAGTTGGGCGGAAGAGTCAGCATCCATGTTCTCGCCCGATCTTTGAGTGCATAGGGGAAGCACTTGAGCTTAAGTTGGTCCTCCGTGAGACTCAGCAAGGGAATGGTTTGAACTTATGTGCAAAAATCACAGATGAATTGTAGGGCATCTTGACTCGGCATCCCATAGAACAGAGGTAAAAGACTTGAATCATTCGGCTTTAGATTGTAATTTCTGACGGCGGTGGGAAGCACAATAGCCGATGTGTTGGTGTCTCCGATGACGGGACGAGTGAAATCTCCCATGTACTCCATGTTCTGCGCCATCTAACTATTCCCCAGGCAACGGCACCAAAATTTAACTCAACTAGAAACACCTCTAAGTTGACTTGCAATAGAACAAGGACATTCTAGCGATGGTAAGTTGACCCAGTGTCATCTCTTCTTTGTTTGTGTTCTGCTTAGTGCGGAAATTGGCATGGCTGGCCTGCTCTGCGCTGGAACTGGCAGAGCTGGCCTCTTCCTCCTTAATGTTCTGCTCTGCTTGGTCCGAGAGGTCAGAGCTGGCTTCCTCCTTCGTGTTCTGCTCTGATCAGTCAAAGGCAGAGCTGGCGTCCTTCTTTATGTTCTGCTCTGCTCGGTTGGAGGTAGAGCTAACGTCCTCCTTTGCGTTCTGCTCTGCCGTGTCAGAGCTGGCTTTGTCCTTTGTGTTCTGCTCTGCACGGTCAGCGCTGGCTCCTTCCTTCCTTTCTTTGTTCTGCTCTGCCGTGTCTATGGTGTGCTCTGTACAGTCAGAGCTGGCTTCAGAATCAGAGTCAGAGTATAACACGTCTGCTCTGGTATGTGTGCGAGTGTTATCCAGCGGGGAAGTTAGTTTTCTTTTCAGACTACGGCGTCCCTGCATACACAACACTTAACACACGGATTAAACGCACCGGGTGGGAGGAAAGGAAAAGTAAAAAATAAAAACGTAAAGTAAAGAAAACAAGAAAAACGAAAAGAAAAGTGACACAATTAAACGCCTAAAACCTTCCCCAGCAACGGCGCCAAAATTTGACTCAACTAGAAACACCTCTAAGTTGACTTGCAATAGAACAAGGACATCCTAGCGATGGTAAGTTGACCCAGTGTCATCTCTCAAGGAAGATCTTTAAAGGCAATTAATTATGTCACACAAAAGCAGTAAACTAGGAATTATTAAACTAAAACTTGGAAAATAAATTAACGTGAATTTAAACTTAACTAGAACGTAAACTTAAACTTGTAAATTTAACTAGGCATGAAACTATTAAACCCTAAGCAAGATTTAAACGCATAAAAGTAAAGGAACTAGGAATTTAAATACTTGTAATTTAAATGCTTCTAATCTAATCTAAGTAAGCAGAAACTAAATTGCATAATTTAAAGAAAGCATCATAAAAACGCATAAGTAAATTTGCAGAATTTATAGAAAGCATAAGTAAAAGCAAATAAATAAACTTGATTAAAGAAATACCGTAAATCGTCTCGAGAAGTAATCTGTCACGTAATTACAACTCTAAACGGGAACTAATCTAAAACATGAATTAAAAGAATTATACTAAACTAACTAAGAACAATAATCGAAACTAACACTAGAAAAGCAATAAACCTAAGCTTTAGCTAACTTGGCGGAAACTAAAGATTAGGGCAAAGGGAATTATCTAACTACACGCCTGGAGGCAGAAGGATTATTTTTACAATGAATAACTAAGCCCTATTTATAGACTTCAAATCCCTCTTGATCACCATGGAAGTTGCCTTTCAAAGTAGAACTCTAAAGGCAACAAAATCACCTTCCAGCTGAACGCGCGCTCTGAAAAACTCCTCAACTCTGGCGAAATTCGGCTCTGAAACGGCATGACAGAGCTGAAAAGTCAGCTCTGGCGTTGCTGCTCTGAAAAGTCCAGAGCTGAAAAGTCAGCTCTGGCAGTCGACTCTGGAAAGTCCAAAGCTGAAAAGTCAGCTCTGGCAGTTTGACTCTGGAAAGTCCAGAGCTGAAAAGTTAGCTCTGGCCGTTTGACTTTGGAAATTCCAGAGCTAAAAAGTCAGCTCTGGCTGTTTGACTCTGGAAAGTCCAGAGCTGAAAAGTCAGCTCTGGCAGTTTGACTCTGGCGTTTTACTCTGGCCCTTAGCTTTGCTCTGCTTTGGAGATGTCTGCTCTGCTCTGGATGTTGGCTCTGCTCTGGATGTTAGCTCTGCTCTGGCGAGCGGGCCTTCAGCTCTGCACACCAAAACACCTAAAAAACGCCAATTTCATCCACAATTGCACTCCTCCATCTATAAAATCTAAATCTCCTGCAAAGCATAAAATAAACCATAAAACGCACCAATTTCCAGAAGATTATCTTAAAATAAAGCTCATATAAACCCCAAAATTTAGCACAATTAAGCATAAATCAGATCTCACGAAGACAGAACGCCTTTCTGAACTCCTTTACAACACAAACATTCGATTCAGTAGGTTGAAGGGAGGTTTGAAAACTTGCTAACTAAACTTCAAAGAACAAGTTCTTTGCAGTTTATTTGACCTAGGCTTTGGATAAACAAGGTTTGCCTAAGGTCTAAGAGAATTTATGTAATCAGCAGTGACTGATTTTTGGCTTTGGGATTCTCTTCTTCGATTCAAACTTTGGAGAGTCTGGGCTTTAGCTGAGAAACAATTTTGGCAGAGTTTCAGCTTATGTCGTTGAATCGGTGAAGATTGAAGTGATCCTCGAGCACTATTTGTAGGAGAACTCTTGAATAGATCCGTTGGCGGAGAAGGTCTTCAAGATTTCTTCCGTTAGAGAGTAATTTGAACTTGGGCTGAGGCTTCAATCTTCGAGGTTCCTTGTTTAGTGAGAACGACTATCTTGAAGAGCAGGAGATGCGACATCTCTGAAAAGGTAATCACCAAAGAGGAATGACCTTCTTAAAGTGAAAATGGTGAAATTCTATTTTGTAGAAACAAGGGATTTAAAAGGAGAAGATTTTTTTATTCTTCATTTTCTCATGATAAATTTACAACTCAAGAGAACACACCAAAAGAAAACTTCACTCTTTTTCATTCCTCTTTTCCACTTCAAGGCGGAATAATATTATCCCTATATTTTGGATGTGATAATGTTATCCCTCTTTAAAGTGCAAAATGAGGTATGAGAATAAGAAAGGGTGAAATATATATACTTTTTGTAGAAAATGAGAAAAAAGAAATAAGAGATTTAAAGGAAAAATAGTGAAAATCAATAGTTATCTTCAAACATAATTTCAACAAATTATTGCCAAAAGTAGGTGTTTTGGACGGAATTACCTTTGCCCTTCTCTCTTTTACATACTGTTGGGAACTTAATTAAATATCCTAATCCTAGTTTTGATGATACCGAAATCAATAGGTTTCACTTGTAATAGACTAGAACTGTTCGAACTCAAGTGTTAGAGTTCTTTTCTAGTTTAGTTGCTGTTTTGAAGACTGAAGACTGAAGCCGGATGACTGAAGACTAAAGACTGAAGTTACCGACTGTTGACGATTTAAGGTAGAGTCAAATATTGAAATTTGACTAACCAGTCCAAGAATCAATTACGACTGATTATTTAATGCGAGCCACGTGGATTCAGCAGACTGATACTAAAGTCAAGTATCAGTTAAACTTTCTTCCTCGGACTGAAGCTCCAAAGCTTAAAGGAAGTCACGCACTCCAGAACTACAACCGCATTAAATGCAGAGATTTCGAGGATCGTCCTTTCTCTGCAGAGCCTTTCTTTTTGGTGATTACTTTTTCAGAGATGTCGTATCTCCTGCTCTCAAAGTAGCCATTCTCAAAGCAGACCAAAGAAGGAATACTGATCAATCAGTCAAAGTATGCCAAAGAACTGATCACCAAGTTCGACATTCAGCACATGAAATCAATCAAGATTCCAATGAACACCAACTGGAAGGTGGATCCAGGATCGGAAGAAAAATCTGTATCTTCAACCAAATACAGAGAAATCATTGGATCATTACTCTGTTTGACTGCTAGCAAACCAGATATCGCGTATGCAGTCGGAGTTTGTGCAAGATATCAGTCAGATCCAAAAGAAGCTCATATGGATGCAACAAAACAGATTCTAAGATGTCTCAAAGGCACGCACAACATAGGACTTTGGTATCCAGCTGACGACGACTTCATGTTTGCCGGATACTCAGATTCAGATTTTACAGGATGCAAAATTGATCGAAAATCAACTTCAGGAACTTGTCAGTTCCTAGGCAACAAGCTCATTTCACGGTTTTCAAAGAAGCAGACTTCAGTCGTCATTTCTACAACTGAAGCTGAATATGTTGCTGCTCACAACTCCTATGGCTAGTCCAACAACTAAAGGACTATGGGGTCGACAAAAAAGAAGTTCCTATCTATTGCGACAGCTCCAATGCTATTGCAATCTCTCAGAATCCAGTTCACCACACAAGAGTCAAACATATCGCAATTTGTCATCATTTCATTCGTGACCATGTGGAAAAGAAGAACGTCTCTGTTGAATGGATTCCGACTGTAGTTGAGAGAGCAGACTTGCTGACCAAAGCTCTTCCAAAAGATAGGTTCAACGATCTTTGTAGAAGGATCGGCCTCATCAACCCTGAAGAATGATTGATCTTGAGGATTTCAACTGCAGTCACGATGACTGTTGCTCAGTCAACTGGTGCTCCTCAACTGATGACGTAGCAACCAAAGAAGATGAGTCTTCATCCGAGGGGGAACTTTGGTATCGACTGATTACAATGATCAGTCGATCAGTAAGTATCTTCGACTTACTTTGTGTATATCAGTTAATTCAGTTATGAGTTCTTAATAGTCTTCAAAAATCTTTCTCTAACTGATCAGTCTCTTTCAAAGACTTTTAACTTGTCTTGATTATTTTTGATCAAATCCAACTTTTGTGCTCTGCAATTAAAACATCAAAAATCTCTTTGATTTGATAAATTGCAATGATGATTATTCTTTTTCTACCTTTTTGAAGCTTCCATCCTCTACAATGACAGCAGATGTGAAAACTTCTTCAAAATGATTTTAGGCACAACATTCGAACAACTCTTCATCTTCTCTTACTTAGTATTTTAAATACTTCTTCACTTGTAACTTTTTCACAACTAACAACTTTTCACAGAAACTTCTATGAGAACACTTTCCAAAAGTTGCAGAAAACTTTCATTCCGACAATGGAGAGATCAATTACAACGAAGTCATGGAGTGGAAAAATGATGCTCGCACACTTGGTCTACGTCGGACCTTTCCACTGGATCACAACACTTCTCCGACGTCAAGTTTGTTTCTACTCTCACTTGTATCCAGCGACAAGGGTGTCTTCCATCCTAATTCCAGGCGCCAAGAAGCTTCTACGCTTCAGGAGGTTATCAAGCTTATTTCACATATCTTGCTTACCTCCATGGCATGCAACAACAACGAGCTCTCTCTCGTTGTCTGCCGGCATCCCCAGCCGCACATGGTCTTCTCAACTAAGACCTCGTGCCGGCAAATCGATAGTGCTACCTCACGACTGTCACTAATTCGATTTTTCCCTCTAACACCCCTCTTCCGTACTCTCCCTCTTTCTCCATCACAAACCCTTCTCTTCCTCTTTAAGGTCCATGTGCATAGCCGCTCTTACATGACTATCTCCAAAGAGCTATGCATACTCACCCTTACCCCACTCACCTTCTTCTCGTGCCAAATAGTCTTTATCTTTTAAATCTCATATTTTAAGGAATTTCTATGACGAGCATTTAATGCGGATTTCAAAAATAATTAAATTTAACTTAGCGCGCTGATTTCAAACCGCCTACGTCTTTTCAATTTGTAACATCCAAATTTTCATAAACTTTTCAATATAAAATCTTTGAAAAACTAGTAGATAAAATAAAATTTCTTGAATTATAAAAGTTTAAACCAATTTAAATTCAACTCAAACTTCTATAGAATTACTAAATCTCTAGTCATTCTCGACTTCCATGGCCGCCTCAACTCCAGAACTGCAAAACTGAAAAGATATAAGGGGTGAGCATATTGAAAATATACTCAGTGAGGAACATAACGAAATATTCATATACGTCACATATATAATCAAATCACGTTATCATACTTGCAAACATACGCCAAGAGACCGTAGCCCCTTGACAAACATATTCATAGTCTGAGTCGATGGCTTAAGTCCCATGACCAAACACATACATAGATCAATGGCTTAGGTCCCATGATCAACTTATCAACATAGATCAATGACTTAGGTCCCATGATCGCACATAACATCATAGATCAATGGCTTAGGTCCCATGATCGCACATAACAACATAGATCAATGGCTTAGGTCCCATGATCACACGTAACAACATAGTCATAAGATGCACGTAAACAAGTAATCAAACGCGATAATAAAAATATATATAACCATATGAATAAGCGTAAAATCCCTCACCTTAAAGTCGAGACTAATAAATTCAATCAAATTCGGAAAGAGGATCCTAACCGCACTGCACCTAATTAAATGAATACAATGCTTCAATAATAATAATAATAAAAATCCTATAATAGCTTAAACTAAAAATCCTATAAGCAAAACTATATAACTAAATATATATACCTAAGCAGAAAACATATAAACCATTTGAAAATAAACTAACTTTTCGAAAATCTAAGAATTAAACAATTTTTTATTTATTTATTTATTATAATTAAAGAAATTGAATAAATTTTCAAAATAGAGACAATCCTATACTAACAGTTACCGTCAATGATCTAAAGTAATAAATTAAATTATAGAAAAAACTGATTAACTTAATCAATTAGCTATATATATTAAATGGATTTTTCGAAAATACATGAAAGTATCAAGACTTGGTAAACTAATATAAGAGCAGCCACTTTGATGTGATTAGAAAAAAAAAAAGAATTACTAATAGTAGTTAACACACTATTAACAGAAAACAACTTCGAACACTAAAGCAGCTTAAATAAAAATATTTTGAAAAAAATTATTCTCAACTGACTATCATTAGTAATTGAAATTTTAAAGGAAGCACTTGCGTAATATTATACTTCATTGATTTGCAATAATAAATAGTATCATACTTATAACAAATTTTTACTCGTATATATATTATATGCATATATTGGTTAATAACTTGTTAAGGATCTACTGGGTGTAAATACGAAAAAAAAAGAATAAAAAGCTTACCCAAAAAAAAAAATAGATGCGATCGAAGAATATCGATGAAGAACTTGAGAGATGTGTGCGTGTGTGTCTTAGGGTAAATATTATGCCTTTATTTATACTAGTCTTTTAAAAGAGTTTGATAGTTGTAGAATTTGTAGTCTATGTATATCTCCTAATAGAATAAAGAATAAAGATGATAAAAGAGTTCTAATCTTAATAGGAAAATAATAATGTCATACCCCGGCTTTTAATCACTGATTAAAGGCTTAATTATTAATAATTAGGGTTCGGCATCCATTAATAATAAAACTGGTTTGATTTATCTGATGTGATTTTGTAACACCCCGTACTTTTCCTTATGTTGTGAGATAGTGTCTTAACACTAATGAGAGTACTGAGATGTCGAGATGTGAGATTTTTTTTTAAAGACTAGATAAGACAGATTGTCTTTTAAATGGAGTTACAAGTGGACAAACCAATGATGGAGTTAGAGTAATGAGATTTGAGAAATGAGTTGAGTTAGAGATGCTGATTGAATTGAGATTTTGTTTTATTTCCGACTACCAGGAATAGAATTACCGAATATTGAGTTATCAGAGATTGACTGTCCTATTAAGAAAATAGGAATAATGAGTTGGAAATAGAGTCAAGGAAGAAAGAGTGAGAACCCGTGATGAAAAGAGTTGGTCAGAGAGACGTCTAGTTTGTCTGTGTTTGCCGATTGCTTTGATGTGATGTTATGTGAACTTACGTGACTAATTGATTATGTGATTTTTGTTACGTATGTCTTTATGAGCAAATTATTATGATTTTTATTTGAGGACTTTAGCACTTGGAATTTTAATTAAGTTTCGAAAGCAAGTGCGGTTTATTTTTACCGAGAAATCGAATGATGCCGGTTTATGAAAATTTTTCCAAACATAATATTTTTTTTAAAAAAAATTTCCTACGACGCGAAATATTATAATTGAGTGAGTGCACTAATATTAGTGCTATAATTATTTTATTTGGTCACATGAATAATTATGCTATGGTATTTTATTAATGAGTAATATTTTCATAATTTTTGTGGTTATTATTAAATCACCCTTCTCACATTATTATTTTATACCTTTGTTAGGTCCAGAGGGTCTCGAATAGGTGTATGGGGGGGGGGGAATACACCTATGGGCTATTTTTCAAATCTTATCCTCAATCAGAGGGATCTCAGTCAGAGATCAAAATGAAACTTTACAAGCAAACAAAGACGCCTGTTTTACTGAAATCAGTTTTGACCAAACATGGTTGACGACTGATACTGAAAGCTCTTCAGTAAAGAGTTATCAGTTAAGTTGCTGGAACTTAACTGATGCAAGTAAGGGCTTCAGTCGAGTTTGCTAAGACAGAGATGATAACACTCTTCCTGACTATTAGAAGATAGATCTGTCAGGCTGATATCATACGCAGCGGAAATTAAACTTAGTTTCGCAATAGCCTCGGTGGAGCACGTTGTTGGTTATTAGGTTTCTCTTTGCAGTTAATCAGTGTTCAGTTTATCAAATGAAATAACACAAGTAGGAATGTAAAACTGAAAACTGTAAACAACACAGAGACTTTTACGTGGTTCGGAAAAACTCTTTCCTACATCCACGGTTGGTTGATCAGACCAACAATCCACTCCGCAAGTGCTTAACAGGTGCACTGCAAACCGAACCGTGTGCTTGTCGGGTGCACACAACCGTACCACTGAAGAAAACCCTTCTTCAGTACCCACGCTTCACTCGCGTCGGATTTCTCTTGCTTAGCACAACCCGTGCTAAGACTCTCAGAGACAGAAAACCTTTCTGACCTCCGAATCACTCAAAACACTCTTATGGGGGGGGGAGGTTTGAACGAGTGCCAACTATACTTACAAAGAACAAGTTCTTTGAAGCAAGTTTGACCTTTGGCTTCTGGGTAAACAGAGTTTTGCCTACGGTCTAAGAGAATGTATGTAATCAGCAGTGACTGATTTTGGCTTTGGATTTCTCTTCTTCGATTCAAGCTTTGGGGAGTATAAGCTTAAGGCTGAGTAGCAATTTTGGCAGAGCTTCAGCTTATGTCGTTGAATCGGTGAAGGTTGAAGTGATCCTCGAGCGCTATTTGTAGGAGAACTCTTGAATAGATCCGTTGGCGTAAATCGTCCTCAAGATTTCTTCCGTTGGAGAGCAATTCGAATTTGGGCTGAGGCTTCAATCTTCGAGGTTCCTTGTCTGAGTGGAAACGGCTCTCTTTGATGGACAGGAGATGTGACATCTCTGAAAAGTAACCACCAGATAGGAATGAGCTCTGCAGGGATAAGATCCTGAGATCTCTGCATTTAATGCGGCTGTACTTTGTGAGTACGTGGCTTTCTCTTAACGTTGGAAGATCAGTCCGAGGATGAATATTCAACTGATACTTGACTTTAGTATCTGTCCATTGCGCGCATTAAGTAATGAGTCTTCAACTGATTCTTCAACTGATACTTCAGTTGGTATCTGCAGTCTTCAGTCTTCAGTCTTCAGTCCTTCGTTCTTCAGTCTTCAGTCTTCAGTCTTCGACACCGCAAGCTAAACTAGAAACGAACTCTAACACTTGAGTTCAAAACAATTCTAGTCTATTACAATTAAGTCCTATGAATTTTGGTATCATCAAAACAAGGATTATGATATTCCACAAGGTTCCCAACAATTTCCCCCTTTTTGATGGTGCCAAAACCACACAGCAGTTCTAGACAACAAAAAGACTGAACTCACAGTACAAGTTCTAAATCTGGGGTGAAAACAGTTCCCCCTTAACAATAGAACCTAAAAACTTGTACTTAGAGTGAAGAACGAAACAGTTCTAAAACAGAACAAGGAGAAGACAGAAAAACATAATCAGAGCCTGGACCAAGAGTCATTGTCTTCAGGTTGAGATCAAAAAGAAGTTGTTTTCATTAATGAAAGACTGATAAGTCATCAGTCGAGGTACAGAGCAAGAATTACATTGGAGTAAAAAGAAAAACAAAAAAAAACAACATGGGAAACCCATGGACTCCAGCAGTCTGCTTGGCTGCGCCTTGAACTTCTTGATCTTCATCTTCTGTCTTCGTGTCTTCATGTTCCTAAGCTTGTTCCACTCTCACTTGTGTTCCGTTGAATTGAGGTCTTTACTGGAACGTCGTCCTTACAACTTCTGGTGATCCTTTGTAGTCACATCTTCAGTCAAGAAAGAAGATGAGGAAAAACCTTTGAGAAGGTTTTGCTCTGTCTTCCAACTTTTTCCCCCTTTTTAGCAACATCAAAAAGAGAGCTGACGATGGAGGCTATGATTAGACGGTAAGTCTCAAAATCTCGTGAGAAGATTCGAGAACAGGGTGAGTCCAGAAATGCAGAAGAGGAGAACGCCAGTGATGAGGTGAGGAGATGAGAGAGACGGAGAAGTGGAAGAGGGCAAGAAAACATAGAATACGAAAGATAGAAGAAGGCTGCCTTGGAAGGAGACGAGGGCTGCCTTATGAGGAAAGAGACAGGTTGGTGAATTGGAAAGAAAAGATGGACGTGAGAAGGAATAATCGAACCGGTGGCAACTGAGAAGACTAACACCGTCGATTCGCCGGCACTGGGTCTTTGAAGAATAGACCAGGTGCGGCTGAAGATGCCGGCCAACAACGAGAGAGATCTTGTTGTTTGTTGCGAGCCAGGGAGGAGTGCAATATATGCGATAAGGAAGATCTCCTCCAGAAGCTATGAGGCTTCTTGGCGCCAGGCATGAGAATGGAAGACACTCGCTTCGCTGGATACAAGTGAGGGTGGAGCAAACTTTGACGTCGGAGAGACGTTGAGATCCAGTGGAAGGGTCCGGTGAAGACCATGTATGTAAGCGTCATTCTTCCACTCCATGACTTTGCAGTCATAGATTTCTCATTTAGTCGGAACAAATTTTCTCTGCAACTTTGGAAAGATTGAAAATTTTTCTCACAGTGAAGGCTGTGGAGAGTTGTTAGTTGATGCAGAAAAATCGTGAAGACAGCATGGTATAAATAGACAAGATGTGAACCATGTAAGAAGATGAAAAGGTTTTTCGAAAATTGTGCCTAAAATGTATTTGAAGAAAAATTCACATCCGCCGTTACTGCGAGGGACTGAGACTTCAAAAAGGTGAGATGCATCATTGCATTCTGTCATGTCAATGAGGTTCTCAAGAAATTTTATCACAGAGGCAAAAAGGTTGGAAAGATTTTTGGTAAAAGATCAGGACAAGTTCAATCACAACAGATTTTCCCTTTTAAAATACTTGTCCTTCTCGGATATTCCATTTTTCAACAATCAGTTAAAGTTTTTGAAAGAAACTGATCAATTAGAGAAAGTTTTTTAACTGAAACTCAAAACTCTGAACTGAAATAACTGATTTTAAAAGTAAGCTTTTAAAATACTTACTGATCAACTGAACATTGTAGTCAGTTGATACCACTAGATCCTGGTTGAATCATCAGGATGACTTCTTCTCAGATGAGCGTTCTGACTTCATTGCTTTCCACGTCGGCGATCGTAGAATCAGCAGTTGGTTGACCACCAGTCATCATGACTGTTTGAGAAGGTCTTCAAACACAGCATCACTCTTCAGGGTTGATGAGGCCGATCTTTCCACAAAGATCATTGAACCTCTCTTCTGGAAGAGCCTTGGTCAGTAGGTCCGCTCTCTGAACAGCAGTGGGAATCCATTCGACAGAGATATTCTTCTTTTCGACTATGATCACGGATGAAGTGATGTCGAATAGCAATATGCTTAACTCTGGTATGATGAACTGGATTCGGGAACCTTCAGTGTTCTGGATACACTTTTCAGCTTCTTGTTCCCTGAAATCATCTGTAGACTCATCAAAGATCACATGAGGTATTTCTTCAACACAAAGAGTTTGAGAGTTAAACACTCGATAGGCTTTGCTTGAACGTTCTGTTCCAGAGTATCCAAGGAAGACACCTGGATCGGCCTTGCTATCGAAGGTGTTTAACCTCTTCTTTTCATTGTTGTGGATGAAATACTTAGAACCGAAAGCATGAAAGTAGGCAATCGAAGGCTTTCTGTTTTTCCATAGCTCGTATGAAGTTTTTCCATGTCTCTGAGTGAGGAAGGAGCGATTTTGCGTGTAGCATGCGTTGTTGACTGCTTCGGCCCAAAACTTCAAGGGGAGTTTTGATTTGGCTAGCATCGTCCTTGCTGCTTTCTTCAAATACCGGTTTCTTCTTTTTGCAACTCCGTTCTGCTGTGGAGTTCTTGCTGCAGAAGTTTGATGACTGATTCCTTGTTCATCACAATACTCACGAATAACAGTATTGAGAAACTCAGTCCCACGATCTGATCTGATGCTGATGATGTTGACTTCCTTTTCAATGCTCAGTCTTCTCAGCAGCTTTGGCAGTTCCTCTAGCGTCCCTTTCTTCTTGAAGAGAAAGATGACCCAAGTATATCGTGAATAGTCATCCACAACTACTAAGGTATACTTCCTACCGTTGTAGCTTCTTGGAGTGATAGGGCCAAACAGATCCATGTGAAGTAGATGCAGAATTCTTTCAGAGGAGTGTCCTGACGTTGACTTGAATGACATTCGCGTCTGCTTTCCTCTTTGACATGCTTCACATTATTGCTTCTTCTGGAACACAATAGAAGGGAGACCTTCTACCAGTTGATGTTTAGCAAGTTTGTTGATCGTCTTGAAGTTGAGATGGTTGAGTCTCTTATGCCACAGCCAGTTGAGCTCCGAGCTGCTTTTGCTGATGAGGCATGTTTCTGGTGGGCTGTCTTCCCATGAAACGACGTAGAGACTCCCTTGTCTGAATCCTTTCAGAACCACCTTTTTTTGATTGTTTCTAACAGTGAATTCATCCTTCTTGATCTTCACTGTGAAACCGTTGTCACAAAATTGACTCACAGACAACAAATTATGTTTAATACCAGAAACAAAGCTAACATTACTGATACTGACATTACCCATGTTGAGCACACCGTAGCCTTTTGTTTCTCCGATTGAGTTATCTCCGAATGCAACTTTGGATCCAGCTTTCTCAACATACTGAGATAGATATTCTTTGTAGCCCGTCATGTGCTTCGAGCAGCCACTATCCAGATACCACGTTCTGATTGAAGCTTTAACCTCTTCCTTCTTTTTGTGTTTCCTGACATTGACCTGCAAGGAAGAGTTGCTTCAGGCACCCAATCAAGCTTTCGGTCCTTCGATGTTAGCTCGAGTTCCCTTTGGAACCCATATCTGCTTCAGAGTTGGTCTGGCTGATCTCTTGCGCTTTGTTGATTGTCTGATTGATGTTGTTGGCGCTTTCAGTTGGCACACGAGCATTCTTCTGTTGAGAAATTCCTTTCCAGTCTTCTTAGTAAGATGATCTGGTTGGGGGGCTCCTTTGCTCGTCTATAGCTCCGTGGAGGTGGAACATTTGATCTTGCCATCAGTCTGCGTTTGCGAACTTCATCCATATCATGATCTCTTGATTCTTCTGATGTTGTGATTTCAGAAGGATCGTCCTTTGAAATGATCATGATCTTATTTCCTTTATCAGCTGCAACCTTTCCTCCAATGCTTTTAACAAGACCTTTCGATGGAAAGTTGCTCATCATGGGAGACTGCATCATGCACTTCTTGACTGTTTCTTCCAGCTTGTGATTGAGCCTCTTGATCTCATGAGATGCTCTCTCACATTCTGAGTTGGAGATTCTGAGCTTTTTTCTCCAGTCGGCTGTTCTCCATGATTAGCTGATCAAGACATGTTTCATTCGGAAAATAGATGATTGTCTGATTCTTAGCTCGTTCATCATTGATCTCCTTGTCCAATTTGTGATTCTGCTTGAGGAGATCTTCGAACATTTTCCTCAACTGACAGTGATCAGTCATGAGTTGATCAAACTCGTCAGTTTCATCGGATGAGCTATCTCCAGATTCTGAGTGGTCTCCTGAAAGCATCAAGAAGTTATCAGTATAAGGAGTTTTTGAGTGAGAGATTACCTCTGAGCCATTCATTCCATTGTTGTAGCTGTTGTCAGCCACGCTTTTTGATTCATTGGCCATCAGAGCTTGGCTCTCATCCTCTAACATGGAGCTGTCGAAGTCGGATGATTCTGATGTGTCTTTGGAAGAATCAGCATCGTCAGCAACCATCGCTTTCTTCTTCGAAAAGCTGCGATCTTTCTTAGCTTTCAGCTCTCTGCGCTCAGCTTGAGTCAGATCAAGGCATTCATTTCGAAAGTGCCCTTTCTTTCTACATCCAAAGCATTCCATGTCTTTGATGTCGTAAGCGGCTGACTTCCTTTCTCCGCTTCGATCTGTGGAATGTCTGGAGTTGCTTTCTCTTTCCTTTCCTTTGTAGTGCTGCTTGTGGAACCTTCTGTACTTCCGGAACTTGGACTCCATCTTGTTGAATCTTTCAGTCAACAAAGCATATTGACTGAAGAAGTCCTCAGGGTTGAGTTCCGTTGGTTCCTTGATCTGCTTCTTGCCTTCTCTTGTTGAGGCTTTCAGTGCAACTCCTCTTGAGGTTGATGGACCATCTTCGTCTGATCCTCCAGCCTTCTTGTTTCCAAGATTTCTTAGAAGGTCGAACTCATTTGCCATGAGATCGGAGAAAAGCCTGTTTGTCGGGAGCTGACTGAATCCAGGCTTATGCTGATAAGCGACTGAGTAGATCTGCCATTCTCCTCGTGGCAGTGCTCGAAGAATCTTCAGGTTGATTTCTCGTTGAGTGTATTTGTCTTTGGAAATGGATTGAACTTCATTCAAGATTTGATTGAATCTAAGTTCCATTTCCTCGACAGATTCATTCTTGAGCATGAGGAAGGAGTAGAACTTATTCTCCTTGATTTCCTCGGAACCTACGCACATTCTTTCCAAAATAGTCCCACATCTTCCTTTGCAGTTCCGCACTTGATGATTTTCATGACATGCTTGTCGGGAACAGTGTTGGAGATGATGCTTTTGGCGAGGTTGTCTAGCTCATCTTGCTTTCTTTCTTCTGTGGTGAAGTCAGCTTTTTGCTTGGGCTGGACCTCATCATCGTAAGGATCTTGTCGTGGATCAACAGGAACCCTTTTGACGGTTTCGGTGATGGTGATTTGTCCGCTGGTGATGACTTCCCACATTCGGCAATGTTGGGCGGTGAGGAAGCTTTCAAGCCGAAACTTCCATATGTCGTATTTTTCAATACTAAACATAGGTAGAGAAGATAATCTGTTGTGGTTAGTCTCCATCAAAAAAGAGAGAACAGATAACAGCAGATAGAACAGATAGCAAGCATAAAGAAAAGAGAGAGAGAACTTTTTCGAGACCTTTGAGAAAAAGGATCTAGTTCAATTAGAACCTAATCAGATACAGATAGTTCTTGCGAACAACCTGCTCTGATACCAATTGTTAGGTCCTGAGGGTCTCGAATAGGTGTCTGGGGGGGGGGAGAATACACCTATGGGCTATTTTTAACAAATCCTCAATCAGAGGGATCTCAGTCAGAGATCAAAACGAAACTTTACATGCAAACTAAGACGCCTGTTTTACTGAAATCAGTTTTGACCAAACAGGGTTGACCACTGATATTGAAAGCTCTTCAGTAAAGAGTTATCAGGTAAGTTGCTGGAACTTAACTAATGCAAGTAAGGGCTTCAGTCGAGTTTGCTAAAACAGAGATGATAACACTCTTCATGACTATCAGAAGATAGATCAGTCAGACTGATATCATACGCAGCGGAAATTAAACTTAGTTTTGCAATAGCCTCGGTGGAGCACGTTGTTGGTTATTCGGTTTCTCTTTGCAGTTAATCAGTATTCAGTTTATCAATTGAAATAACACAAGTAAGAACGTAGAGCTGAAAACTGTAAACAACACAGAGACTTTTACGTGGTTCGGAAAAACCCTTTCCTACATCCACGGTTGGTTGATCAGACTAACAATCCACTCCGCAAGTGCTTAACAGGTGCACTGCAAACCAAACCGTGTGCTTGCCGGGTGCACACAACCGTACCACTAAAGAAAACCCTTCTTCAGGACCCACGCTTCACTCGCGTCGGATTTCTCTGCTCAGCACAACCCGTGCTAAGACTTCTCACTCAGAGTCAGAGTACCTTCCTGAACTCCGAAACACTCAAACACTCTTATGGGGGGGAGGTTTGAACGAGTGCCAACTATACTTACAAAGAATAAGTTCTTTGAAGCAAGTTTGACCTTTGGCTTCTGGGTAAACAGAGGTTTGCCTAAGGTCTAAGAGAATGTGTGTAATCAGCAGTGACTAATTTTGGCTTTGGAATTCTCTTCTTCGATTCAAGCTTTGGGAAGATTAGGCTTTAGGCTGAGTAGCAATTTCGGCAAAGCTTCAGCTTATGTCGTTGAATCGGTGAAGGTTGAAGTGATCCTCGAACGCTATTTCTAGAATAACTCTTGAATAGATCCGTTGGCGTAGATCGTCCTCAAGATTTCTTCCGTTGGAGAGAAATTCGAATTTGGGCTGAGGCTTCAATCTTCGAGGTTCCTTGTCTGGGTGGAAACGGTTCTCTTTGATGGACAGGAGATGTGACGTCTCTAAAAAGTAACCACCAGATAGGAATGACCTCTGCAGAGATAAGATCCTGAGATCTCTGCATTTAATGCGGCTGTACTTTGTGAGTACGTGGCTTTCTCTGAACGTTGGAAGATCAGTCCAAGGAGGAATATTCAACTGATACTTGACTTTAGTATCAGTCCATTGCGCGCATTAAGAAATCAGTCTTCAACTGATACTTCAGTTGGTATCTGCAGTCTTCAGTCCTTCGTTCTTCAGTCTCTAGTCTTCAGTCTTCGACACCGCAAGCTAAACTAGAAACGAACTCTAACACTTGAGTTCAAAAACGATTCTAGTCTATTACAGTTATGTCCTATGAATTTTGGTATCATCAAAACAAGGGTTAAGATATTCCACAAGGTTCCCAACACACGGCTTATGATGTTTCTGCGCGGAGCATAGACATTGAGGCATGTGCTACCGTGAAGGCCTAAGTTTTGCAATTGATGCCTGAGTTTTGCAATTAATGCCTGAGTTTTGCAATTGATGCCTTAGTTTTGCAATTAATGCCCCTGAGTTTTTCAATTGATGCCTGAGTTTTGCAATTGATGCCTTAGTTTTGCAATTAATGCCCCTGAGTTTTGCAATTAATGCCTTAGTTTTGCAATTAATGCCCCTGAGTTTCGCAATTAATGCATAGTTAAGATAACTTAGACGATCTGCGCCGAAGATGACTTAGGTAATCTGTGGTAGCTTAGATGAGACAATCACACTGACTGCGCTGAGATAGCCGCGCTGGCTGCGCTGATACTATCGCCCTGATTGTGCTGAGATAATCACATTGATTGTGTTGAGATAATCACATTGACAGCGTTGAGACAATTTATACAATCTGCGTTGCAGATGACTTAGATAAAGATGACTGTACAGGCTGAGATGACTGAGATAGTTATGCTGATAATTTGAGCACTGATTGTACTGAGATAGTTCCACCAGCTAAGATAACTGAAATAACTGAGATGGCTGCATAGGCTGAGATAACCTGTCCTGACTGCGCTAAGAAAGCTCAGATAAATTCTGAAGCTTACAGTTCCGGATCGTGGCTAAGTTACCATTTAAGGTTTTAATATCCACTACGCGGCTGAGTTGCCGTTAAGGCTCAAATATTCTGCTAAGTTATTCGAGAAAATACACATGGTGGCATATACTCCACTCCCCCCCTTAGTAACACGTGCATGATTCAACTAAACTTGTTATGTGTATACTTGTGCTTGGTGTTCATACTTGTGATGCTAGTGGCAGCGCTGGCATGACTATAGTCCTGAAGTAAGTTATTCAAATTATGTTTCAAGCCCTAGCATAAATGCAAAAGGTATGCAACTTCATGTACTTAATCAATTTATATTTCAAGTGTAGGCACATATGCAGAAGTTGTGCAGCTTCCAAGATAATAACAAATTCCCAAATCCCATTAGAAGATATAAATCATTAGTATGCCCAAGTGTTCAAGTAGAATATTTTTCAAATCTCAATCATGCTCACGTGCTTCGATAAAATAACTAAGATCATGTAACGACAAGTTTTCATTCCGCAAAGTACCTGAGTCACCACTTGTTAGTGGATTAGCTTTCAAGTGATGGTGTTTACCATCTTGACTTTCCTCAAATCTGTTTATCTTGTGCTGTATGGTTTCTTAAGCACAAACGTTAGAAAAATATATGAGCCCTTAATGACAGGGCTGAAGAACTCATTTCTCAACTTCATACTTGGCAAAGAATTCATATTTATGAACAAGAAAATCCTTTTCATCAAATAGCAGATCATTCTTTAATTCCCAAACATTGTCTGATTGAACTCGTGGATAAGATTAGTCAAGCGAGCTAGATTATCAATCGGTTTCCAAACATTTCGTCCGATAAATATTTTCAAATAAAGGTTATCAAAGCTTCCTAAACTTAATAGCACAAACCCCAATACAGTCATTAAAGTTCAGAACCCGTTTTATTCAATCCCCCATTGTTGTTGCACATGCAAAAGATGATATTCCCAATAAAAGTAAAAACAACTCAGGAAGTTAAAGAGTGATACAACAGCACCCAAATCATGAATTGAGTTCAATGTACATGATCAGCGCAACCTTAACAATCAACCCAACAGTTGATGACACAACAGGCAAAAACACCGTGTCAGGTAAATTATAAAATAGTTGATATTGAGCTATAGTTAACCTGTAGGTCTTCCAATCATATCGGATGTTCAAAGGAATGGTGTTTCTTTCTCTAGTCACTCCCCAATGCCTTCATGCTCCATTCAGAAGTATGTCTCGCAACTGCGCTGCAGTCAGCTTCCATGTCGACCCTGAAGACGGGAAGGAGTACTCCACTCGCATGAAGTACCTGCACTGCCTTGGTGTCTTCACCAAAAACTTAATGAGGGCTACTGCGCAGATCACTTGAACTTGATCAGGGTTCTAAAAGAGAGGGGCGAGCCAGAGCCGGCTGTGCAGCTGAACAACAACAGAGGAGAAGGCCGAGCCAAAGCCGGCTGTGCAGCTGAACAATAACAGAGGAGAAGGGCGAGCCAGAGCTGGCTGCGCAGCTGACATGATATTAAATATCAACAAATTAGGCTGAGCCATGGCGTTCTTCAGCGCAGCGCTGCACTCTTGTGGATCTCTCTAGTAGGAAGACTAGGCCAAAACAGTGAAAAGAATGCATATCAGCCCCAATTAAACTTCACAAAACCCGAGTATACACCCTGTCCCAACCAACTTAACCAACAATCAACAAGCATAGCTAAAGAAAGTAACTAATTCATCAAGAATTAACACAGTGAACAGAGATAACTTAGCTTCATCTTGTATTGGTGTTTATCAACGCTGAAAATTCAGCGTAGGCAATGAGATGGACCGGTATATGGCATTGACCTGGTGAGAACAAAGAATGCGCAGTAGCGATTCCACTGAAGACTGGCGTCGATTCCGCTGTACTGGCGTCGATTCCGCTTGGCGAGCATTCCTCTGCTCTGGCGAGTTTCTCTTCTTTGCTCTGCCAAGTGAATTTTTTTTGAGCTGTCTCTGCTTTGACAGAGAAATTACGATTCCTCTGCTCTGCTAGAGAAATCACGATTTCTCTGCTCTGGTGCGAAACTGACTTAGAGAGAAAGGAGTCAAAGCAAGTGGATAAACATAGTTATCGGATAAGATATTTTATGCAAGTGGATAATTAAGCATGTGTTATTTATCCAATACTTGATGGCTAAGTAAATGGGGTTAAATAAAACAACACCTTTCTCTTTCATCCCCCATAACAGACGTCCCTTTCCTCTCTCTTCTCTCTCTTCTATCTTGACTGACATCACCCAACACCATTGATGAGCTAGTAAAAAGCTTCACAAGCTACTTGTATCCCATAACCACCGTTTTAATCAAGCTGAAATCACTCGTAAATCCATAGAACAAAAGCTAGGTTGAAGGCTCGAGCTAGGAATCAAGAAGATGGAGTTATACTTTTCGTTATACAGATCATAAGAGTACTAATTCAAAGCATGAATCTACTTATATCTAAGCTTTATGAGCATGTAAATGGAGGATCAAAGCATGAAAACAACTCCTAATTCAAGTTGGTAATTTTCGAAGATTTCTAGGGTTGGAAGTCTTCTAAAATTTTGTTAAGATGTTATTTATTGGTCTTTGAATGAAAAGCATGAATTGATTTTGAGATATGGAATACTAAAGGTGTTAGGTTGTGTGATGTTGGAAAGTTGAAGTTCATGAAGGAAGTATGGATTTGAGTATAAAAATGAGCCTATGAGATTGTAGTTATGATAGTTGATGGATTAAAATGATGATTAGAGATGATTGATAACGATTATGATGAATTGGTTTGACATGAAAATAGAGTATGCTTGGCTATATGTTTAGGATGGACTAGTTTATGAGTTAATTGGCTAGCTTATTAAGCTACTGACTTGATTGTTTTCGATGGGGTTATTGATACCCAAAAATCTTGAAACTTTTATGGTAAGTATATATAAGTGTTAGGAACGTTCATGTAAAATTTGAAGTCATTTGAACATCGTTTGATATCCTTTTAAATTATGAATCTCCAGCTGCTACTTTCTACCGAAAGTTTGGAAGAAACAGACACAAGAGTCACTTTTCCAGTAGCTTTCCCTTGAGTTTATGGTTTCAAAATTTTCATATAAACAAGATGAACATGTTAGCTAGCTACCATCAAAATTTCAAGTCATTTTGACAAGATCTACTATTTTTTTTCAAAATCAAAACTTCCAGTTGCACAAAACTGTCTAATATGGTAGACTGTAGGAAAATGGTCATATCTCTTAAACCACTTAGTGTTTTGCAACCTACTTTTTTTTAAAATAAAACTAGACTTTAAGAGGTTTCAAATGGTAGGAGTCCCAAACCCAGGAGAGTTTCGAGGTAAAGCAGGTTATTGCTTGAAGTTGGGACAGAGTATATGAAGTCAAGTGTGGTCTTTCAGTACATCTACTTTTGATAATTTCATGTGTTAATGATGATAACTATACACCTTATTAATTCATAAAAATGCTAATGGGGTATATATATATGTATATATATATATTTAGATATAACACCATGTGATTGTTAGATGGGTTGAGTATTTAAGAGTTGGTCCTTAATGAACAGATTAGATCTAAAATTTTGGTGATGAGTAGGAATGGAAACGATGAATACTTAGGATGTATTATTATAAGAGTGATTAGTTACAAGGAAACAATAAGAACGGAAGACTAGTACTTAGATAAGAATAGTAAACCTGAGTGAGGATTTGTCTGATCGACGTTTATTTTATTACATGAATCGCCTATGCCAATGATGATATCTGAAGACACGAGTCAAGGGCATAAGTAGGATTGCTCCGAAGTACGAGGACCAAAGCTAAGATTTCCAGGTGGGCATTTCTTTCTAATTCCCTTATTACTAGCTTTCTAAATGATGATTATGATGATGTCTATAAGTTTTTAAAATGATTCGAGATAAATTCATGTTTGAACTAATTAACTTGCCGAGTTTTGATGATGACGAGCCTGTATGTTACCCTCTACTGATGAGATGAAACGATTCCGGGTCCTGCCAAAGGCGGGATTGTGTACACGGAGGTAACCATGAGCTGTATACCGGGTTGGCTGGTCAGAAATGACTGTGAGCCGACTGTCAGGTCGGCCGGTTACGGTACTTGAGAAGGAGGCCTACTTCTCAGTACCATGATGATGATGAGTTGTAGAAGCGGTACTACATGCTAAGTATTTGTGACTGCAGTCTATCTTTTATTACTTTATGATGCTTATAATTTATCAATCGCTTACACAGGTTCTTTTAAAGAAAAACCCCTGTGTGATGTATAAATGGCAAGTTAAATTTATAGCTCTAAGAGCGAGATTCCTTATTTTCGGCTTATGTCCATAGAGTATTTTATACTCAGCCCTGCATGTATTTCTAAATGTGCAGGATGAGCAAGGCGAGAGATTGGGGGCCGCTGGAGGGCTGTTGTTCCTAGACGACTTTTGAGTACCGTATTTTGCTTCTATACGGTAATGTGAATAGTTGAAGACTATGTCCTTTGCACTTAATTAGGATTGTCACTCTCAGCTATATGTCTTCATACATATAGTCTGATCACGTTTGTTGTGCTACCCTGGACAATATGAATCTTTGTAAATATTTAGCTATACTCCCTTTTGTTTTCGTTGACTAGAACCTTGATACATTTGAATGTATGAAGCCGAAAATGTTTCTATTAAGTTTGATGATATTTTATTGCTTTAACTTGAATTATTAGTAACTTCCGCTTGACGAGTCTTCTAGTTCGCTTGTTTTACCCTATCATTTTATTAGTCGTATCGATACCCGATCTACGCTATCACTGGCTAGATGTCGGGCTGCGACAGAGTGGTATCAGAGCAGGTCGTCTGCTCTGAGTTTCATTCTTGATTGAGTTCAAACTCCTTCATTGAGTTAAAACTCCTCGATTGAGCCAAATGATTGATTTCAACTATCTTTGAGTTGAGTAAATCTTTTGATCTCATTTCCTCATGAGATTAAGTCCTACCTGGAGAACGAGTCTAGCCTACCTTGAATCCTTAGGCTAGAGTGAAAGTAAGATTGAGAGTAAGTTTGAAACAACACCTCAGCGCCCCATCTCCTCCGGCTTATCGAGGTAAGAGTTATTATTGCACTGTTTGATGTTGAATATTGATTTTGATGTACTAACGAGATATGTAATGTTTTGATGAATGGAACTGCTTGAGGTGATGGAATATGATGTGAGCCAGTGGTTTTGGAATAAATGGAGAAATATTGAGGCTAGAATAGCCAATGCACCACCGTACCAAACGAGATTGAGTATGTCATTGTTTGAGATGTATCAAGTAAGTTCTTTATCCTTGATGTGATAGAAGTTATAATTTATCTCAGGATGCAGCGACGTTTAGGAGAGATGATGCGTCAATGGTTCAGAGATATTAGGCCGCAGGAGGGTGACACGCTGGGTGAGTTTTTAGCACACTATCATAGACGATGGCTAGAGACTACCTCATATGGGATTGATGAAGCGAGAGCTATCACACTGTTGATCCCATAGTTACCACCTGAGTGGCAGGATTGGGCGGCTTCGCTAGTGCCGCAGTATATCGTTAGGGGTGAGTTTGGACGATTCGAGCGTGCAGATTTTAGGGGTTTTGTAGTGATGATTAGTCACCGCTACTTTGTATTTGATGATCCCCCACCACCACCATATGATGCACCCCCTCCTCCGACAGATCCTTTTTCGATCATACCTGCACCCCTAGTTGATGAGGTTCCGTATGTTCCGGAGCCAGTAGTGCCTGATGAGGCCGTTGCATTTGAGCTCATTATCCCTGATTCCGTTGTTCCTGAATCGGGTATTCCTCAAATTGGATCGTCATTCATGGACTTTGATCCATTTCATTACTTGACACTGATACCATTTCCCAGTGCTGATCTGCCGCCTTGGGAGCCGGCCCCAGCGACAGCGCCATTATCATTGCCTCCTTCAGAGATTATACCACCTATTCCATCTCTGATGCCTTGGACCGAGTATGTGTCTTTTGATCCTTACCCGAGGGTTACTCCTCTACCTGAGCCCGGCACACTTGAGTTTCAGCTTTATATGCATCCTATTCTATACCCGCCATCCAGAGATGCACAGGAGGGACCGTCTCGTCCGATTCCGATTGATAGTGATGATGAGGACCCAGATGAGGAGACGCCAGAGATGACAGTTGGGCATGGACAGACCCGACCACTACGGCGTCGGACCACCACTGATGGAGTCGATGTATGGGAGCCTATTCCAGAGCCACCTGTTTGTTACCTGATGGCAGACACAGATGTTGAAGATGAGACGGAGAATGATGATGATGGTGAGGAGACTGAGCTTAACGAGGATGAGGAGATTGAGCCCAGTGAGGATATGATAGTAGATGACGCGGGAAGTAGAGTATCAGGAGACGGTTTCGGTGGGACTGGATGGATTTGAGTGAGAGTAGCTACATATGATGATGGGATGGAGATGCTTATATGTAGATAGATGTATATAGATAGAGATGCATAGTATAGTGTATATATCAGTATCTGACATATATAGATGCCTCGTACGTATGACGACCATTTTGATAGAGCGTCATAATGTGTATTAGGGGACATTTTGCAGTATATATCCCATTTTGTAAAAGTCCTCGTAAGAGGCAATTTTCCTATATATATATGATGATGACCCGAGGGTCTATTATAAATAAGAGTTTTGTTTTATGCTTCCATATTGTGATGTTAAATACAAATAGAGATTCTAACTAAGAGATGTAATGTTATAGAGGTAATATGATGTTGAGTAAGAACCCTAAGATTGGTGATTTAGAAGAATTAGTTTTAAGAGCTGACGTATGTTTTCTTTTTAAGAATGCCGCCAAGAAGAAGATATAGAAATCAAGAAGAGGAAGAGAAGGAACAAAGAGAACCTACGCCACCACCACCTCCTCCACAGCCAGAAAGAATAATAGAAGAACTCTTTTTTAGGCAAAATCCACCTACCTTTAATGGGTCTGGAGATCCTGCGGAAACTGAAGAATGGATAAGGAGTATGGAGCGAATCTTTAGATTTCTTCGATGTGATGATCTCGAGCGTCTTATGTGTATGTCATATCAGCTTAAGGGGTCAGCAGATTTTTGGTGGGAAGCGAAACAGAAAACCATGACCCCAGAACAGATGGCTGCTCTAACTTGGGAGCAATTTAAGATAGCGCTGTGTGAAAAAATATGTACCGCGAAGTTATCGAAAGAAGAAGGAGACGGAATTTGTAAATCTAAGGCAGGGAAACAAAACAGTAGCTGAGTACGATCGTTTGTTTTGTGATTTGGCTCGATATGCACCATATCGAGTAGATACGGACAAGAAGATGTCAGAGTTGTTTTGCTCTGGACTAAAGCAAGAGATACGAGTTGTTTTGGCGAGTCAGAGTGCGCTAACATATGTTGAAGCATTAAATCGAGCACTGGATATGGAACTGGAAATGCAGCCAGAAAAGACAAGTCAAATTTCTGTACCCCAGTCGAACCCGAACCCTCAAAGGGGAACTCAACCTTTTTCGGGACAGGGACAGAAAGGAAAGAGGAAATGGGAAGACTGAAGTCAAGAATTTAAAAAGCATGGCAGTATTAGAATACACCACCACAATTTCGAAACAGAGATAAGCGACCTTATGCTGGACCTCCGGCAACACCACACTGACCTCGAGGGATACCACCTTGTCTGAAATGTAACAAGCTACATCTGGGAGAATGCAAGATCGGAACGAACAACTGCTATACCTGTGGAAGAGCTGGACATTATTCAAATCAATGTCCCAATCGTCAGCAAAGTGGAGGCGGAGGGCGACCAAACCAGTTCTAGCCACAGCTTAGGGCTATGGAAGGACATCTACCGTTACCGCCTGCCACAACACTAACAACAAGCTTACCGACCACATCAGTCGGGAAGACGACCTCTAGCCCCGCAGGCGAATCAGCGACATCACCAGAGAGTGTTTGCCATTGATCAGAAAGCGAAGGATGGGAATCAAGGAAATTTAGCAGGTATGGGTGAGTTAAAAGGAGTACCCATAGCAATATTGTTCGATACTGGAGCCTCGCATTCTTTTATTTCCTTTCCGTGTGTGGATACGTTAGAACTGAACTTAGAACCTGCTCCACAACATCTAAGGGTAACCACTCCCATAGGCAGAACTATTACGGTTTCACGTGTATGTCCTAACTTAGAATTTAAGTTAGGATCAATTAAGCTTAAGGCAAGAAACCTGAGGGCAATGCCTATGTGGCATTTGGACATCATTTTGGGAATGGATTGGTTAGAGGAAAACCAGGCGACGATACAATGCAAGGAGAGACGAATATCATTTCAACCTCCCGGCCAAGAGTCTACTTCTTTTATTGGCATTGAGAGAAAATGGAAAAAGACGCCAATCATCTCAACGCTACGAGCCAAAAAGCTTTTGGATATGAATGATATAACTGCTTACGTTGTATACTTAAATCAGAATGAGGAATCCAAGGCAAACATAGACGACGTGTCAGTCGTGTGGGAGTACCAAGACATTTTTCCTGAAGCTTTGCCAGGATTACCGCCCGATCGACAACTTGAGTTTACGATCGACCTTGAGCACGGAGCTGCGCCAATATCAAAAGCACCTTATAGAATGGCACCGGCAGAGTTACAGGAGTTGAAGTTGCAACTGCAAGAATTGTTAGACATGGGTTTCATTAGACCCAGTGTTTCCCCAGTGGGGAGCACCAGTTCTTTTTGTCAAGAAGAAAGATGGCAGCTTGAGGTTATGTATCGATTATCGTAAGTTGAATAAGGTGACGCTGAAGAACAAGTATCCGTTGCCCTGGATAGATGACCTGTTCGACCAACTACAGGGAGCGAATACTTTTTCAAAGATTGATTTAAGATCGGGATACCATCAATTGAAAATACGGTCAGAGGATATTCCGAAAATGGCATTTTGTACAAGATATGGACACTATGAGTTTATAGTAATGCCTTTTGGACTAACGAATGCCCCTGCTGTGTTCATGGACCTCATGAACCGAGTTTTCCACTGACTACTTAGATAAGTTCGTGGTAGTCTTCATCGATGATATCTTGATTTACTCGAGAAGTAAACAGGAACATGAAGAACATCTAAGGATCGTGTTAGAGAAATTGCGAGCTGAGAGACTTTACGCCAAGTTTAGCAAATGCGAGTTTTGTCTGCCGAAACGAGCCTGTATGTTACCCTCTACTGATGAGACGAAACGATTTCAGGTCCTGCCAAAGGCGGGATTGTGTACACGGAGGTAACCGTGAGCTGTATACCGGGTTGGCCGGTCAGAAATGACTGTGAGCCGACTGTCAGGTCGGCCGGTTACGGTACTTGAGAAGGAGGCCTACTTCTCAGTACCATGATGATGATGAGTTGTAGAAGCGGTACTACATGCTAAGTATTTGTGACTGCAGTCTATCTTTTATTACTTTATGATGCTTATAATTTATCAATCGCTTACACAGGTTCTTTTAAAGAAAAACCCCTGTGTGATGTATAAATGGCAAGTTAAATTTATAGCTCTAAGAGAGAGATTCCTTATTTTCAGCTTATGTCCACTGAGTATTTTATACTCAGCCCTGCATGTATTTCTAAATGTGCAGGATGAGCAAGGAGAGAGATTGGGGGACCGCTGGAGGGCTGTTGTTCCTAGACGACTTTTGAGTACCGTATTTTGCTTCTATACGGTAGTGTGAATAGTTGAAGACTATGTCCTTTGAACTTAATTAGGATTGTCACTCTCAGCTATATGTCTTCATACATATAGTCTGATCACGTTTGCTGTGCTACCCTGGACAATATGAATCTTTGTAAATATTTAGCTATACTCTCTTTTGTTTTCGTTGACTCGAACCTTGATACATTTGAATGTATGAAGCCGACAATGTTTCTATTAAGTTTGATGATATTTTATTACTTTAACTTGAATTATTAGTAACTTCCGCTTGACGAGTCTTCTAGTTCGCTTGTTTTACCCTATTATTTTATTAGTCGTATCGATACCCGATCTACGCTATCACTGGCTAGATGTCGGGCTGTGACACTTTATCATCCCAGCTAGTTCACCTCAGTGGTGGGTGTGAGTTGCCGATGACGTGATTTAGATTTCGAAAGGCGACCTTCTCGTATGTCAAGGAGTTCTGAAGCTGAGAGTGCATCTTTAATAATATAGGCCCATCTTAATCTCATACACAGTCCTTTGCATTGGAACTTCATGTCACTCCGAGCTCAAGAACTTTCTCGAATAAAATACAGGGATGTCACAAGTCTTTTGTGCATGGCAGCAAACTCAGGACTGAAATGCTAGAATAGGCCCTGAACTAAAATTCACCCTTCGCTGAGATCAATGAATTTCGCTGCCCAAATTTGATGTCCTGGCTATTTCACTGCAGGTGCTACAAACGTCGATAATCTAGTCACTGCATTGCCAAATGTTCCCCTATCACAAAGCAAAGCAACTCAGCAACCGTTATTATATAAACCATATTTGATTTACAAGGTTCCCAACTATAATTGCCCATGAACAAGAATGGAAACTTGAGATAAACTAGTTATTGTATGAATTTTAAGGAATCAGTCCAGCAAATGAGCTAACAAAGCTATGTCAAGAACTTAGTTAACCAAAACTTAAATATCCCAACAACCTCATCATCTCGGTACCTTTCAACGATAGAACGATTCATGCTTGAGTATATTCAACTATAATTAGAACCAAAAGCCATGAAGACTTCCCCCACACAACAACATGAATCAAATACCAACACGAAGCACCCATACTTATACAAATTTTGTAAACAAACAAAAAGGAATCGAACTATAATAGCTTAACGCAAACCCTCACATATACATAAGATGCATCAAACATTGTTATACTCATACGAGGCAGTAGAACTTAGCTTTTAGAATGAATTGGGCTACTCCCCTGCTCGCTTGACGAATTGCGAAACGACGTCGCGATCATGGCCTCTGTAAAGCTTAAGCTCTATACACATTACTCTCCAAGCCATATTTGCAACCCTATTTTTCCCTGTACATGAGCCTCAGACCCTTTAAGAACAACAATGGCGTTCCCGCTGATGTAGTTCCTAGAAAACAAGTAACCTCCAATTTGAACATTGCTTCTCCTCTATTTTATCCCAAGAGAATCAGTGACCCGCTGGCTGTGGAAGAGCAGCGGTCTCTGCTTAGGTCCATTTTCTCCCAGCCTGAATTGGATATTGAGGTCTGCGCACGCTGCTTTGTTCCCGAGTTGTGAATTAGTGCAGCTGTGAAAAAAAAATCATCAGGATTCACTGAGCTTTACACGAAATTGCTAAAAAAAATACCTATTGATTTCAAAGAATTAGGGGTTTTCCCCTCTATTAGTAGCATGTGAACTCTTCTTTCTCGTTAAGTCACCGACGCTCTTCGTCGATGATGGGTTTCACCAATACTTTGTAGGCTTTGTATTCTCCATATAGCTGGGGCTTTGAGACTCATTCCCCAACAGCGCAGCTCCGGTGAAAATCGGCGTTGTTGAACCTTGATACCTTGCATTTGAGCAGGGATCGTCTCCCTCCCTTGGATGCCACTACATCCCTTCGTCCCTCGTCTAGACAGTTGGCGTGCATTTAGCAGCAACCGTTGGTACGAAAACTCCATCAGTGATGGTCATTGGAACTCAGAGGAATTCATCTGGTGAAGAAACTCAGAGGTTAGCGCGTCGCACGATGAAGATGGGATCGGCGGCGACGGTGCGATTGCAAACTGGATCCTCGACTGCCTGTGAGGAGTATCTTCCGTGTTCAGCCAGAGGAGACCGGCGATTCGCCAGCAGCGGAGGGGCGGTGATTATCGATCTTCATATCCATTTTGGATCCCCTTTTATTTTGCTCAAACATCGAGAGGAAGATGGATTTGACCTCTTCGATCAGAGATGGGGTTCCACACGGTGGCACGGGGTGACGCAACCATCGATTGCGCGGTGGCCTGATATGGCAGTAGGAGGTAGATCATTTCTCGATCGGAGGTTGAAGATGCATTAGAGGGTAGCCAATTTGCTGGCTTCGGAGGGGCGGCGAATTGTTGGGCCTGTGTAGGAGCGGTGGATTCTTTCCAGAAATGTTTTGCCCCAGAAAAGTGAGAAAGCTTGTTCCAATTTTTCAATTTTTTCGGATGAACAGTAACCACCCTCCCTCATTGGTAAAGAACCTCCCCGTGTCCTTTCCCCCATCATATCAGCTATCAATAGTCACCCATACCCAATTGGGGAAGAACCCCTGATGAACAGTAACCTTTTTTTATGAATAGTAACCTGAATTTGGAAATTCCAAAAACCGAGAAGAATGTAAGATCGTAACTCACGCCTTAAGCTCAATTTCCCACAGACGGCGCCAGTTGGTGAAGCCTGAAACCAACACCTAATCTAAAAAGCAATAATCGAGACAGGATTTACGTGGTTCGGTCATTGAGACCTACATTCACGGGTGTTTTTTAGTTCTTCCACTATACTTCGAGATAATTACATTTTACAAGTGTTGCTCAGAAATAAACCATGATCCCCTAATGCTAATGCTAAGCCTTCTATTTATAGATGTGAGAGTGATCCCTAAAGGCCTTAGGCCCATTTATTCTAATAATTGGATTTAAGCCCTTTAATGCCTTAATACACTTAACTTTAGTCTTGGTTTGACCCATCTGCGCTGGTTTGACTGTGTCGGAAGCTTCGCTATTTTATGACTGTGCCGAGACTTCAAGTTCTTTATCCTGTTCAGGTGCTTTGAGCTCTTTAGGCTGCGCAGGCACTTTGACTTCTTCGGCTGGTTCGGGTAATGAAAATAGAACTCCCTCGTTGCCCGTGCTGAGTAGTCCCCTTGAGCTGCGCAGGCGAATCGTCCCTTTATTATCCGATGTCTTCAATTAAACCTGCGCTGGTTAGCTTCGTTCAATAATAATAATAATAACAATAATAGTAATCGAGTAAAATGTTCATGTATTGCTAAGCACAGTGCTGATGAGTATTCTAGTCCTCATCAATACTGATTGGGCCTCTCTTCCTGGGCCTATTTTTTAAATATATATATATATATATATATATATATATATATATATATATATATATAAACATAGATTGGGCTCAAGACAACTTTTAATTGATTATATGGGCTGAAATCTTTTTTTTAAATTGGGCCTTGATTAATTATTAATTTAGTTTTTATTAATTACTTAGTTCCTTTAATTAGTTAATTATTGGAACCATTTATGCCTAATTATTTTCTAATTAGAATTGATTAAATTGCTAATTAGAATTATGGTGTTAATTAGAATGGATTAATACATTAATTAGACTTATTGTCTTTTATGGATTTGTCTAGATGAGAATTATTTATTTGATTGAGGGAATCATTTTCTTGAATCAAATTACTTAGTCTATAAATTATTTCCTTAAATTAGATTTTATTAATACGATTAATCTCTAATTCAAATTAGTATTAATTTGGATTGGATTAATTAAGTTATTAATTTGATTTATTAAGACTTTGGAGTTAGTTGGAATAACACTGATTTATTAAAGAAGGATATTAAATATCCTAAGTCGAGATTATTAATACATGCTATTAATCCAACTCGTTAGTTATGTCTTTAATTTAGTTTTATTAATTTTATTATGTAATCATAGTCATGATTATTAATAAAACTACTTAGGTTATTACCTTAGAATAATAATTGCTCGATTAATAAGGACTTCATAGTAAACATGCATTCTCATTAATTGAGGATTCCCGAACGTCTTACCTTGTGTTCTCATAATAAAATGTCAAGTGTGGGAGTCAGTGTTATCGGAAGAATCACTGCCTTAGTAGCGAAACTCTACAAGCAGGTAGGCATTACTTTCATATATATATATATATATATATATATATATATCAAGCAAAATAAATATTGACATTTGAGCAAGTTATTATTTTTAGAACAAATGAATTGATAATATTTCAACCATTGTCTTGCCCTAAAAGTTTTAGATTTTCGTATGATATCTATCTGTCAGTTTATAATCGAATTCGGATCCTGAGCGGATAGCTATCTTACCAGGATTAGTGTACACAGTGACCGTGAGTCATCGAGCGGGTTGGCTGGTCAAGTGACCGTGAGAGGTGGCCACCTCTCCGGCACACAGCTTCAGATATGATTGATTACAAGAGAACTTAGACTGATCAGTCGAACTTTATAATCACAAATGAATTTAGTATGCTTGGGCCTTTATAAGTAAAAGCCCTGGCTATACTGTTGAAATGGCATGACAATTTATAATTTTATAAATATGTATATTATTTCGGCATATGTCTACTGAGTACTTTGCACTCAACCTGCATATATTTCTAAATGTGCAGGTTGAGCAGCGATGGATGATGATGGAGGTGTCAAGTGGAGCTTTGTCATAGTTATTAAATAAACTCTTGGCGATACATGTCTTCATACATATAGCATGTTCTCATTTTCATTGCGAACACTCAGTTATAATGCAATTTATTCTTTTTGTGTTTAATTACCAAATTAAGGAATTGTGTAAACACTTTAACCGGATACTTATGATCGATTACTAGCTATGATCTATATATGTGTGTGTCTTATTCTCATATGATATCTCAGTCTTAATTCAATTCTCTCAATATTATTTATAACCCCTTTCTACCCACTCTTCTAAATTCTCTTCCCTAGTCACGGTTCCCCGGCTTATGTATCCTTAGTTAAGTCCGATCGTGACAAAATCACCACACTGCAAGATGAAGCCACCGATATTGAAGCTTCGCTCTTCGTGGCCGAATTCTCCGCTGAGCTGGAAGCTAAGTTGAATGCAGTTGACACTGAAGAAGTGGACAAATATGCTCCCCCAATAGCCGAGGAAATCGTTGATCTGGCTAGACTAACTGGTGCAACTGAGGCACAGTTGGAAAACCCCAGGTGGTTGAAAGGCTTTGAGAAGAAGCAGGCGAATCTTATGGAAAAGTTCAAGCGGGTGCTTCAAAAGAAAATGGAATCAAGTTATTCGGAGACAAAGAAGAAGGTCTACCAGAGATGATAACATCAGGCTGATGCAAAAAAGATGAGCTCGTGGAGAAATGAATCAACAGAGGAAAGAAGTGTAAAAGAAAAGAAATCAAAACACCTTAATGCCTCATGTTGATAAATGGATGCCTGAGGAACTGAATGACTATTAGGAATTTCTGAAGATAGAGTTCCAGCAAGACTATTACTACGAGTTCGAATATAGAGACTTGGAAGTCGATGATGTCATGCCCCGTCTTTTAATTACTGATTAAAGGCTTCCAGCATCAGTCATCTCCTCTTTTGATGATGCCAAAAAGGGGAAAACAGAAAAAGGCAATGAAAAAGCCTATAAGAGACTGAAGCTGATGAAGCGATAGAATCACCAGAAGATCAGGAGGAAGACTGATCAAAAGACCTCGAGTCATTGCAGAGGTAGTGTGAGAGAGCGAGCACATGAACAAGAAGATGAAGATAGAGATCAACACCAAACAAGCAGACAGACGGAGAGTAAGAGCACAAACCTCAGTTTGTGTTTGTCCTTATGTTTTTAGCTTTTCTGTATTACCTTGTGCAGTGTATGCTCTTTTGAAATTGATATCTAATCAATTTCTCAAAGATTATTTAAGAAAAAAAATTGCTCCATCAACCTGATGACAACAACTCTTTGTCCAGGCTCTATTTTTAATTTCTCAAGTAATTTGCATGATGCCTGCTGTTGAGTTGTGTGTTTGTTTGAGTTGTAATTTGTTCAGTTGCTTAAGTTGCTTTAACTACAGGTTATAGGATTATAATGTTCAGGGGGAACTGATATAACTTCCTTAGAAACCTGTTTTAGTCTCTTTACCTTCAAGTTCTAGACTAGACTTCTTGCTTGAACTCAACTGTTAGAGTTCAATCTTTTAGCTAGACTAAAGGTGACTGGTAGGTGATGTTTCTCAATGACATAGAACGAAGAAACTGAAGACTGAAGATTTTGAAGATCAAAACTTGACTGAAGACTGGTCTAGCAAAGGACAACTTAACTGAAGTCGACGACTTGTCTAGTAAAGGACAAAAGCACAACTGATTCTTGAGTTATATCGGTCGACCTTCTTCATCAGACTGAAGCTCAGACGTCCGCATTAAATGCAACAGTTATGAAGATCGTCCTTTCCAGTACACCAACTTTTCTTTTTGGTGCTAAAGTACAAACGCATCATGCTCCTAGAACAAAGAGGATTCAAACTCTCAACCAATCAGGAGCCAAGCAGATTGAAGCCTCAACCCAAAGCACGGAATGTCTCACAACGGCAGAAATCCTGAAGATCATCTCTCCAACGGATATGTTCGGGACTTCACTTATAAATAGAGCTAGAGAAATACCTTCAATCTGGGGGACCGATTCGAAGACATACGCTGAAGCTCTGTCAAATTTGCGAGCCAGCAACTTCATAGATAGAACTTTGAATCGAATAAGAGAATACTCAAACATTGTAAAATTAGTCTAGCTGATTAACTAATCTCTCTTGGAAAACTAGGCAATTCTTGTTTTATCTTAAGCCTAGAATAGATTACTTGAGAGCCTGTTCTCAGTAGTCTTAGTTGGAAGGTCCAAACCCCTTTTCAACCGAGCGAAAAGAGTGTTTGAGTCGATTCTTTGGCACTCGTAAGCCAAGGGGAAGTTCAGACCAGGGTTCTGACTCCACAGATCTTAGCGAAGAGCTGATAGGGCACGAGTGTGTCTAAGTGTGCTAAGAGTGAGCGAGAAATCCAACCCAGGGTAGGGTGCTGGTAGATTGGTTGTGCATCTATATGCATTAGCCAGAGTATTTGTCAGACTAATCATCTGGTCGTGGAGTAGGAATGATTTTTTCGAACCACGTAAAAATCCTTGTGTTCTTTATCTGCTTTCAGTTATTCCTTTGTCTGTGATAAATCTGTTTTTCAACTAAACTAGATTAACTAAAAGTGTAACTAAGGATTTTATAAGTGACAAACCCTTTCTAAAGGCTATTCGCATTAAGTTTAAATTCCGCTGCTGAGTTATTAGTCAAATTGACCATTCAACTGATAGTCAATGAGACCAATAACTCTACTCTGTTTTACAAAATCTAGACTGAAGCCTTACATGGATATCAGTTAAACTCAGTGCTTGACTGATATCAAAATACTGAGTTCACTTCAGTATCAGTCTACAACCTATTTCTTATTGTAATTTGGTTAGTTTGTTTTTGTTTTGCGAAAAATAGCCTACATGTGTACCCCCCATACACCTGTCCAGTCAACCCTCCGGGACCCCAACACTTACTTGATAGAAAGGGGGGACCACAATGAGTAGGCCACAGTGGGATAACTTAATGGCTTACTTGATCTTTTTAGTATTGATTTTTATATTTTTCATTTAAATTTAATTGCACTAATTTAAATAACACAATTTACTTCAAATTTAAATTGCTTTAATTTTAAAATCCTAAAAATTACATTAAAAAATTACATAAAGCTAAAAAATTTAAAAACGTATCCTAAAATAACTATTCCAGCCCTAGAGGTCCGAAACGTGCCCAAACGTGTTCGATCAAATCATTTTGGAGCTGAGCATGTATCTGCCTATCTCGGAGAAGTGCATCTCTTTGCACATATTCCTCGAAACAAAGCGGGGTTGTTCAAGCACTCTCCGTCGAGTCACTGCTAGACACCCCATGTCCTGCGTCGTCATCTCTCCAATGAGTAGCTCTTTCACCTTCGTTTTCCATAATCATGTTGTGGAGAATGGTGCAACACAACATGATGTCCTTGAGATGCTTGACGTACCAACTCTGCATTGGACTTCGAATGACTCTCCATCGAGCTCGAAGCACTCCAAAGGCACGTTCGACATCCTTCTCTGTCGATTCTTACATCTTCTTGGACCTCACCTCCTTTGGATTGGCCACCATCGATGGACTCTTGACGAAGCAACGCCACTGCGGATATATGTCGTCGCACAAGTAGTAGCCCATCTGGTAGTAGTGCTAGTTAGCCTCAAAGATCACCGACACCGCTGTTCCATCCAACACGTTTGAGAACATGAGGCGACTGGTTCAAAACGTTGATGTCGTTGTTCAAACTGGCGACACCGAAAAAGGCATGCCAAATCCACAAATCGTAGGATGCAACGGCCTCCAAGATCAAGGTGGGCTCCCCTTGATCACCACGTGTATATGCGTCATGCCACGCCTTTGGGCAATTCTTCCACGCTAAATGCATACAATCAAGACTCCCGAGCATCTCGGGAATACCTGTCGCAGCCCGGTTCCGACACTAGTAATAACGGGGACCGAGTATCGATACGACTAATAAAAGAAAGGGGGAAGATAGAAAAGAATACATAGAACAACAGCGGAAGCTCACAAAGAAACATGCTAAGGAAATATCATCATAATTCATCAAAAGGGTATATTCGTCAACATCGTCATAACTCGATAAATATCAGGAATCTCAACATGAAAAGCAAAACAAGTATAGCTCAATTTTTATGTAGAGTCATAATATTCATAGTGTGATAACAAAAGGTGAACCGACTATATGTATGAAGACACATAATCGTGAGTAAACTGCTTGATTTAATATAACGTAACTTCATAACAAAACTCTATCGACAAAACAGACATACGATAGAGAAAGAAAACGTCAACCCAAAACATTCCCCACCAGCACCGCACCATACTCCCCCTCCGCTTATCCTGCACGTTTAGAAATACATGCAGGGCGTGAGTACATAAATACTCAGTGGGCATATCGCCGAAAACAAAGCTGCTCATAGAGCTATAAATTGAACTTGCCACATTTCAGCAATACACAGGAATTATATCTTAAAAGAACCTGTGCAAGCAGTTCTAACCATTAACATCATAATTAAGTGTCTGCAGACAAGTACTCGACATGTATGTACCACATCTACAACTCTTCATTATCATCAAGGTACTGAGAAGTAGGCCTCCTTCTCAAGCACCGTGACCGGCCGACCCGAAGACGGCTCACGATCACCTCTGTGTACACAACCCCACTTGTGGCAGGATCCGAATTCGTCTCATCTCATCAGTAGAGGGTAACATACAAGCTCAATATCAAAACTTGGCAAGTCAAAAGTTCTCAAACATCATTCATCTCAAAACATTTGATAAACTCGTAAATATCATTATCATAATCGTTTTGAAAGCTCGTAATATATGTATACTCAAAATAATGCCCACCTGAAGACCTTACTCAAAATCTCCCGTCAAAGCGGAGTTACTTACTTCCTTGCTCTGCTCGTGTCTTCAGGGATCATCATCACCATTGAAGGTTCATGTCATAAAATGAATCTCGATTAGAAACTCATTGACTAATTCTCAAGCCTTAACTCATGCTCTACCTCATATTCTATCTCCTTACTCAACTCTATACAAACTCTCCACTCATCTCACATCCTTAAGTTCAAGGATAGGTTTCAAGAAAATCGTGGTTCTAAGTCTCGATTTATCTCTCATACAAGGCTCGTCCAATCTCATTCAAACACATAGGCAACACAATCACATAAGGCACATAAGAAATCACAATCAAACATCATCAAAACATGCTCTGTTTTTACACTGACTCAACTTCAAAATTTAAAATGTTCTGACTCCAACATCTCCTGGACTTGAGACTCATACACAAAGAAAGATCTCCGAGTCTAGTTTCATTTAAAAAAAAGTAGAGTCAAAAACTCCAAGTGGTCTGAGAGATATGATATTTTTACCATGATCTACCATTTCTGGCAGTTTTGTGCAACCGAAAGTTACAATTTTTGAAAAAATAGTAACCGTTGTCAAACTGGGCTCAACGTTGGTGGATATCTAGCTAACACAATAAGGTTGATACCATAAACATTTGGAAAGCTAGATCACACGGGAAACTACTGAAATGAATGACTCTTTCCCCTGTTCTCTGAAATTCTCGGTAGTAATGTGCAGTTTAGGTTTTGCATTTTAAAGAAATATCATACAAAGTTGAAATGACTTGAAATTTTACCAGGGTACTTAAGACTCATGTAGGGACTTGCTATAAAAGTTTCAAAGCTATTTGACATCGACAAACCGTCGATCACAGTAGGTCAGTAGGCCTACGAAATTTCACCAAAATCTCATCTCAAACTCTTTAAATGCTCAACCACATCAAAACGATCGAGCGATTCAAAAGATATACTCAACCTCGACTCTTCTCATCTCATATCATTCTCGAACATCAACCCAAAGCAAAAGCAAATCTCAGATAAAATACGGATACAATTCACATCAAAGCAATCAGCAATCATCTCTCAATTAGATCATCTCTCAGATCGATTCTCCCTTCTATAGGGTTTCTCACTCACTTATCTCAACTCTATTCTTAATCAGATGTTCCTATTAACAATAGGATAATTAATCTCACAGATACCACTGTATCCGTCATCGGAAAAAAATAAATTATGCTCTTTTCTCAATTCAATCAGCATCTCTATCTCAACTCATTTTCTCAAACTGCTCACTCTCTATCTTCATCATTGATGCTATCAGACTCATATCTCCATCTAGAATAATAACTCGTCTCATCAAAATAATGTAACTCTAATACTCAATATCTCTATTTATCATCATAACTCCATCTCATCTTAATTATAATCTCATATCTCAGTACCGTAGTACTCTCTGTAGTGTCTCGACACTACTACTACTCATAAAAGTACGGGGTGTTACATCCTATCCCCCTTAAAAAAAATTCGTCCCGAAATTTGAGTTATTCACCTTCGGGAAAAAGCTCGGGATATTTCTCTTTCATCTTCTCTTCAAGTTCCCAAGTTGCTTCCTCTTGCCCATGATGTCTCCATTGGATTTTCACCAAAGGAATTGACTTGTTTCTCAATTGCTGGATCTTCCGGTCCAGAATAGCATCGGGCCTCTCTTCGTAGCTCAAGTCCGGCTCTAGGGACACTTCTTCTTGATGAATGACGTGTTTTGGATCAAACACGTATTTTCTTAATTGTGAAACATGGAAAACGTTATGAACGTTCGCGAAGCTAGGAGGCAACGCAAGTCTATAGGCAACAGGGCCTACTTTCTCGAGTATATCGTAGGGTCCAATATATCTCGGTTTGAGTTTTCCTCTAACTCCAAAACGATGTACTCCTCTAGATGGGGAAACTTTAAGAAAGACTTTGTCTCGTACATTAAAATGAATCTCTGTTCGCCTGGTGTCTGCATAAGACTTTTGGCGATCTTGTGGTTCTTTAATTCTATGTCGAATCTGTCGTACAATGGCGATCATCTCTTCAATGGCTTCTGGTCCAAGGACTTTTCTCTCTCCAACATCATCCCAATAAAGCGGGGATCTACATTTTCGTCCATAAAAGGCTTCGTATGGAGCCATGTTAATAGTCGATTGAAAACTGTTATTATAAGCAAACTCGATCAGGGGCAAAACTTGCTCCCACTGACTTCCTCTATCTAGCACAACAGTTCTAATCATGTCTTCTAAAACTTGTATAGTCCTTTTGGACTCTCCATCCGTCTGCGAATGAATGGCTGTACTAAAATTCAGTTTAGTACCTAACTCTTTTTGCATGCTCGTCCAGAAATGTGAAGTAAATCTGGAATCTCAATCCGATGTAATCGTCATCGGTACTCCGTGCAATCGCACTATCTCTCGGATATAAATCTGAGCTAACTTGTCAGATCCATAGGTAATCGGGATCAGTATAAAATGAGCACTCTTCGTCAATCGATCTATGATTACCCAAATAGTTGTGTTTTCTCTTTTTGATTTTGGCAATCCAGTCACAAAATCCATGGCTATATGATCCCATTTCCACTCAGGAATTTCTAATGGGTGCAACTTGCCATAGGGTCGTTGATGTAATGCTTTCACTTGCTGGCATGCCAAACATCTCTCAACAAAGGCTGCTATCTCTCATTTCATTCCTTCCCACCAAAATCTCGTTTTTAAATCTTGGTACATCTTCGTACCTCCTGGGTGTGCTGTGTAAGGGGTGTCATGAGCTTCACTCATGATTTCATTTTTCAGCTCTTCTCTATCAGGCACACACATTCTTCCATCAAATAATATGGCATTGTTTGCCGCTTCTTGATAATTCTCCATCTTCTCGGTTCGAATCTTCATTCGTAACCTCTCTATCTTTTCATCCTCTCCTTGAGCTGTGATTATCCTTGACCGTAGGTCAGATGTAATGTTCAGTGTAGCAATCACTATTTCCGTCGTTTGAGGTGGTATCACTACCTCCAATCTCAATCTCTCGAATTCTTTGTTCAGTTTTCTTCTTGAGTAAGGAAAAATCTTAACTCTCATTGATTCTTTCTACTCAACACATCTGCGACAATGTTAGCTTTTCCGGGGTGATAATTTATCCCGCAATCGTAATCTTTCACCAACTCTAGCCATCTTCTCTGTCGCATGTTCAGATCATTTTGCTCAAAGAAGTATTTGAGACTTTTATGATCGGTGTATATCTCACATCGTACTCCATAAAGATGGTGTCTCCAGATCTTCAAAGCATGCACTACGGCTGCTAACTCTAAATCATGCGTCGGATAATTCATCTCATGCGGCCTGAGTTGTCGTGAGGCATATGCAATAACTCTTCCATCTTGCATCAGTACACATCCCAGTCCATTTTTCAATGCGTCTGTATAGACTGCATACTCTTTGTTCGCCTTTGGAACAGCTAAAATTGGGGCAGTGGTAATTCTCTTCTTCAGCTCTGAAAAAACTCAACTCACACTCGTTCGTCCACTCAAAATTAACTTCTTTCTTTAGCAGGTGCATCAATGGCTTAGCGATTTTTGAAAAGCCCTCAATAAATCTTCGGTAATACCCTGTTAATCCCAGAAAACTACGAATTTCATGCGGTGTAGTCGGTGCTCTCCACTCTTGTACCGCTTGAACTTTTGCTGGGTCTACTTCGATTCCTCTCGCAGGAACGACATGGCCAAGGAAAATTATTTCTTTAAGCCAAAACTCACATTTGCTGAACTTAGCATATAACTTTTCAGCTCTCAATCTCTCTAACACGATTCTCAAATGCTCTTCGTGTTCTCGTTTACTCTTTGAGTAAATCAGAATGTCGTCTATGAACACTAACACGAACTTGTCCAAGTATTCGTGAAAGACTCGGTTCATGAGATCCATGAACACTGCAGGAGCATTCGTCAATCCAAAAGACATGACTATGAATTCATAGTGCCCGTATCTCGTACGAAATGTCGTCTTCGGAATATCTTTCGATCTTATCTTCAGCTGATGATACCCCGTTATCAAGTCAATCTTTGAAAAAGTGCTCGCTCCTTGGAGTTGATCGAATAAATCATCGATCCGAGGTAACGGATACTTATTCTTCAGTGTCACCTTATTTAGCTCGCGGTAGTCAATGCATAACCTCAAACTACCGTCCTTCTTTTTGACAAAGAGAATCGGTGCTCCCCACGGGGAAACACTAGGTCGAAAGAAGCCCAAATCTAGCAATTCTTGAAGTTGCAGCTTCAACTCTTGCAACTCTGCCGGGGCCATTTTATATGGTGCCTTTGACGTCGGTGCGGCTCCGGGCTCAAGATCAATCTTAAACTCGAGCTATCGATCTGGGGGTAATCCTGGTAAAGCTTCAGGAAAAACATCTTTGTATTCTCGCACGACTGGCACGTCATCTATGTTTGTTTTGGACTCCTCACTCTGATTCAGATATACAACATACGCGGTTGTATCCTTTCTCTGCAAAAGCTTTCGGGCTTGAAGCGCCGAAATTATTGGCGGCTTTCTCCATTTTTTCTCAACGCCAATAAACGAAGTAGGCTCTTGGCCTGGAAATTGAAACGATATTCGTCTCTCCTTGCATTGTATCGTCGCATGGTTCTCCTCTAACCAATCCATTCCTAAAATAATATCTATGTGCCACATAGACATCATCCTTAGGTTTTTAGCCTTGAGCTTAATCGATTCTAGCTCGAATTCTAAGTCAGGACATACGAGTGAGACCATAGTGGATCTGCCTATAGGAGGTATCACTCTTAGATGTTGCGGAGCAGGCTCTATGTTCAATTTCATAGTATCGACACAAGTATGGGAAATAAAAGAATGGGATGCTCCCGTATCAAACAGTATTACTATGGGTACACCCTTCAACTCACCAATACCTGTTAGATTTCCTCGATTCTTGTCCTGAGCCTTCTGCTCAAGCGCAAACACTCTCTGATGATGGGGTTGATTCGCCTGCGGGGCTGGCGGCTGCCTTCCTGACTGACGTGGTCGATAGGCTGGCTGCTGTCGATGTGGCAGGCGACAGCGGTAGGACTCCTTCCATCGCTTTGAGCTGCGGCTGGTACTGGTTCGGCCTTCTTTCGCCTCCACTTTGCTGGCGATTTGGACAGTGATTGGAGTAGTGTTCGATCCTTCCGCAGGTGTAGCAGCTATTCTGTCCCATCTTGCACACTCCCAAGTGTAGCTTGTTACATTTCGGGCAAGGAGGTATTCCTCGCGATCCTTGTGGAGCTGCTGCTGGAGCAGTCTGGCCAACGTAAGGTCGTCTATCTCGGTTCTGATAGTGTGGCGGTGCATTCTAACTTTGCCACGGCTTCTTGGGATCTTGACTTCGGTCGTCCCATTTTCTCTTGCCTTTCTGGCCTTGGCCAGAAAAAGATTGGCTTCCCGATGGAAAATTCGGGTTCGACAGTTGCGTCGAAGCTTGACTCATTTTCTCTGGCTGCATAGCCAATTCCATATCTAGCGCTCTGTTCAGCGCTTCCGCATAAGTTAGCGCACTCTGGCTTGCTAACACAACTCGTATCTCTTGCTTCAAACCAGAACAAAATAGTTCTGACATCTTTTCGTCCGTGTCCACTCGATATGGGGCATATCGAGCTAAATCGCAAAATTGTCGGTCATACTCGGCTACTATCTTATTGCCTTGCTTCAAATTGGCAAAATCTGTTTCCTTCTTTTTCTGGTAACTCCGGGGTATATACTTCTCACACAGAGCTGCTTTGAACTGATCCCAAGTAAGGGCATCTAGTTGCTCTGGGGTCATGGTTCTCTGTTTAGCTTTCCACCAGAAATCTGCAGATCCCTTGAGCTGATAGGACATGCATGTAAGACACTCGTGATCATCACATCTCAAAAATCTAAAGATCCGTTCCATACTCCGGATCCACTCTTCCGTCTCAGCAGGATCTCCAGATCCATTAAACACTGGTGGCTTTTGTCTCAGGAAAAGTTCCTCTATTCTCCTCTCTGGTGGTGGTGGAGGTGGTGGTGTAGGATTTCTCTGTTCCTCCTCTTCTTCTCGGTTTCTGTTTCTCCTTCTCGGAGGCATACTATAAGGGTAAGAAAGATATATATATATATATATATATATATCAGCCTCAAAGCTAATATTTTCATCATCTCTAAATACAAGTTCTATTTTCTCAACTCAAATATACGTCTCAACTCAGTTCTATATATTTCATATAGAATTCTCATCTCAGTTCTCTATATCTCAACTCAATTCTATATTTCTCATATAGAATTCTCATAGTTCTCGTCATCTCTATCGTTCGTCTAACATCATGCATCAAATCATCAATCTTAAAACTCTGATGTGACATAAAGCTCTCTAGTCATCAACGTCATCTCTATATAATAGGGAAAATTGCCTCTCTTTTGAGGTTTTACACAAAAGCGAAGGTTCTCTGTACAAAACACCCTATACTATAATGATGCTCTCGCTATGCAAGCATCATAGGGACTAAGCGTCATATATGTTCTATACTATGCTTCTAGCTATGTACATCGGCTATGCATCACTATATATATACATATACATCTCTAGATAGTCTCGGTCGTCATCTATCAATCTCCCATCTCGTCATCGTCATCGTCATCGTCATCACCTGATATCCTACTCCCAACATTACCAGTCGGTGCATCCTCACTCAGCTCCGACTCTTCCTCCTCATACTCGTCTATGATCCGATACTACGCTATCGTCGCTCGGCTCATCCTCTACATCCGTGTCATACATCGGATAGTAAACCGGCACCTCGGGAATAGAAACCCATGTCTCGGTGCCGTCGTCCGCAACCTGATGTCGTAAAGGCTGGGTTCGCCCGCGTCCAACTGTCATATCCAGGAGTTTCCTCGTCCGGATCCTCCTCATCGCTGTCTGACCTCGCAGGTCGAGATCCTCCCTCTTGGGTGCCTCGATAAGGTGGATAGTGGAGCTGGTGCGTGTAAGGCTGTAAAGCCAAAACGTTGGAATCTAGCACTGGGGCAACTCTCGAATCGGATGGCCTCGATACCCGCTGAATCTGAGGCTCTGTAAAAATAATCGGCGGTACTGACTCGATAGGTAGCACTGGCAAGGGTGTTGTCACCGGGGTCAAATCCCACAATGGTAAGTCGACGCTAGGATATATGATCATCGCCAAATACAAAAATGGATCGTGCTCCACGACCGGTGAATACGTCTCGAAAACTATCGAATCTGAATCAGCCTGCTCAGGTATAATCGGCATCGGCTCAGTAGGGGGTGGTGCAACCGGGTAAGGCTCATCTGGCAGTGGGGGTGCAACCACTAACTCTCCACCCTGGACTGGCCCATCGGGCACTTCGTACGGCGGTGCAGGGGGATCGCCGAACGCAAAACCAGCATTTCGTTGCTTCTTTAATAATACGCTGCATCCTGAAAACAAAAACATCGTGTTTCTCAAAAGTGGATACGAAACTTACTTGGTATTCCACCACAATCATCAACATACGCTTTCTCATTTGGTACGGTGGGGCAACGGCTATACTAGCCTTAACATGACTCCCAAATATTCCTCAACTCATGGTTCTCATCATGTTCCATCATGCTCAGATAGTTTCGCCATCAAACATCACATAACTCATCAGTGGGTCAACTCAAACTCAGCATGAAAGCGGAAAAGAAAACATCAAAAGCTCTTACCTCGATAAGTCGGAGGAGATGGGGTGCTGGGGTTCTGTTTCGACTGACTCTTAAACCAGTCTAAGAACTCAAATTAGACTAGTACTCAACTCATAAATAAGAGCAAATAAAAGCTCAACTCAATCAAGCATTAGACTCAGAGCAGACGACCTACTCTGATACCACTGTGTCGCAGCCCAGTTCCGACACTAGTAATAGCGGAGACCGAGTATCGATACTACTAATAAAAGAAAGGGGGAAGATAGAAAGAATACATAGAACAACAGCGGAAGCTCACAAAGAAACATGCTAAGGAAAGATCATCATAATTAATCAAAATGGTATATTCGTCAACATCGTCATAACTCGATAAATATCAGGAATCTCAACATGAAAAGCAAAACAAGTTGATTTATGCTTAATTGTGCTAAATTTTGGGGTTTTATATAAGCTTTATTTTAAGAGAATCTTCTGGAAATTGGTGCGTTTTATGGCTTGTTTGATGCTTCGCAGGGAGGATTAGGTTTTTAGATGGAAGAATATAATTTTGGAGATTTCGGGGCTAAAGAGGGTGTTTCTAGCATAACTCTGTAGCCAGACCAGAGAAGTCAGCCGAAGACCCGCGTCAGAGAAACCAATCTCCAGAGCAGCGAAATCACCAGCCAGAGCAGTGGAACCAATCACCAGAGGAGCAGAGAAATCAGAGGAATCGAAGCGCCAGAGGAATCACCAGTCAGACAAGTCGCTAGTCAGAGGAATCGAGAAGCCAGAGCAGAGGAATCACCTATTCCTCTGCCGAGAAGCGCCAGCATCAGAGAAGTAAAGTCCAGCGCTCAATAGTCAGAGAAGCCAGAGAAATCGCCGTTCCTTTGGCGATAGCAGAGAATTCACCGTTCCTCTGGCGAATGCCAGAGAGATCATCATTCCGCTGGCAAACCATTTCTCTGGCGAGGTCAGGGAAATCATCCATTCCTCTAGCGAGAGCTGCGAAGTTGGCGAGAGTAGGAGTGTTTTCCAGAAGCGTGCATCCAGCTGGAAGTTGCCTTATTTTGCACGATTCTATTGCCTTTAGAATTCTTCTTTGCATGGCAACTTCCGTGGTGATCCTTAAGAATTTGAAGTCTATAAATAGGGCCATACTTTTCATTGTAATGATCAATCTTTTGCCCTAGCTTTAGACGCCACCTTGCGATTTGTTGGCATCAAAAGCTTAGGAATTTCATTGCTTTCTTAGTTCGAGGTTTTTAGTATTCTAAGTTAGATTTTAATTTCGTTTTTAGTTTAGTTCTTGGATTGTGATCAAGTGACACGATTATACGTTCAAGACAATTACGGTATTTCGTATTTAAATTCAATTTACTTTCGTTTAATCATGTTTACGTTTTTCGTTTATGCTTTCTTTTCAATTATGCAATTTAAATTATGCACTTTAGTTTCACGTCTAGATTAGAAGTCTCTAAATTTACAAGTCTTTAATTTCTTAAGTTAGGTTTAATTCGAGTTGTTTAAATTATTGCCTAGGTTAAGTTTAAGTTCAATTTACGTTTAAGTTTAAGTTACGTTTTTAAATCAAAACCTTTACTGCTTTCTTTTATTGCTTTTTCTTGCGATACTACTAAAAGCCCTTAAAGACTTTCCTTGAGAGATGACACTGGGTCAACTTACCATCGCTAGGATGTCCTTGTTCTATTGCAAGTCAACTTAGAGGTGTTTCTAGTTGAGTCAAATTTTGGCGCCGTTGCCGGGGAAAGTTTTAGGCGTTTTAGTTGTGTCGTTTTTACTTGCTTTATTTATTTTTTGTTTTTACGTTTCTTCCACTTGGTGCGTTTAATCCGTTTGTTCAGTGTTGTGCATGCAGGGACGCCGTAGTCTTAAAGGCAAATTGGTGTCTCATTTGCATACCAACACATCGGCAATCGTGCTCCCCACTGCTGTGAGAAACTACAATCTCAAACCAAATGACTCGAATTTGCTGCCGGTGTTCCACGGGATACCAAGCGAGGATGCGCTGCAATTCATCCGAGATTTTTGCACCCAAGTGCAAACGATTCCTCTGCTCACTCTCACAGAGGATCAACTCAAGCTCAAGTGCTTCCCCTAGGTACTTAAGGACTGGGCGAGGACATGGATGCTATCTCTGCCGCCCAACTCTATCACTACATGGGGAGATGCTTGTGAAAAATTTATGCTGAAATACTACCCCAGCCACAAAACGCAGGAACTGAGAACAAGGATAATGGAGTTCACACAAGGAGCGGACGAGCCATTGCATGAAGCATGGGAGAGATATGAAGAACTCATCCGTCAATGCCCTCAACATCAGTTCACCAATGTTATGTTGATGCAGTTCTTCTACGATGGGTTAGTACAAACTGCCCAATTTATGGTAGATAGCACGGCAGGAGGCAACATAGCTCGGAAGACGGCAACAGAGCTAAAAGAGATTTTCAAAACTTTGGCCGAGAGCTCCCAACAAAAGTCAGTCCGTGGACGAAGGGTGGAGGCTAGTGCCGTGACAAATCAGTTCGAGATGCAGCAACAATTGGCCTCGATCATGCGAGAAGTCCAACAACTCAAGATGGAAAAGATGGAAAATTCGCCAGTTCAGAACTCAGCGCCGCCGAAGACACATCAGCCAAATCCAGCTCTGCCAATGTCAACCCCGCCGAACCCAGCCATGCAGTACGTTGAGCCGTGTGGTATTTGTGGAGATTTCAACCATGGAGCCAATGAGTGCCATAGAATGGGAGAGTTTACTCCGGAAGGACAAGCTGAGGTCTATGCGGCACAAGGATTTCAAGGCTACAATCAAGGGCCAAGCAGACCTGGTTTCGTGCAAAACTACAATCAAGGGCAAAGCTATAATCAAGGGCAGAGCAGACCACAGAATTATAATCAAGGGCAGAACGGAAATAATGGATGGAGAGGACAGCAGCCCTATGCACCGCAGCAAAATTTTCCCCAACAATATCCACCGAGGTATCAACAGCAAGGGAATTTTCAGCCGGCGCAGCAACACGCTCAGCCCCAGAAGTCATCACTTGAAGATACGTTGCAAGCTTTCATGGAGATTAGCAAGCAAAATATGGAGATGACTAAGCAGACTATGGAGTCTCAAGCTTCCACCATAAAAAGACTTGAGACCACCGTAGGGCAACTGTCGGGCACCCTGAACCAATTGCAGCAGCAGCAGCAACCTGGAAAATTTCATGGTCAACCTCAGCCAACTCACCAAGCTTTAGCTATCACTACTCTCGAAGAGCAGACTTGGATACCAGAACAATCATGGATTCCGGAGAAGACCAAGGTTCCAGCGCTGACGTGGATGCCGGAACCGACTACTGTACCAGAACAGAGGAGTCGAATACCAGAGCAGAGGAGTCCGCGGAATGTCAGAGCAGAGAAATCCACGGAATGCCAGAGGAGCGGAGCCGACATCTCCAGAGCAGAGGCGAAGGACATCCCAGAGAAGAAAATAACAGCGCTGCCCAGCTCAGCCCTGTCGAGTGCCGCGCTGCCCAGTCCAGCCCTGTCGAGTGCCGCGCTGCCCAGTCCAGCTCTGCCGAGTCCAGCGTTGCCCAGTTCAGCACCGCCAGATCCAGCTCTGCATAATCTAACACTTCAGAATCTAGCTCTGCAGGAGCCAGCTATGCCAAGTCTAGCTCTGCAGCATCCTGCCATGCCTAGTTTAGCTATGCAAAATCCAGCCCCGCAGAGTGCAGCCTTGCCAAGTGCAGCATTGCAATGGTCAGTCAGGCCAACTCCAATTCTGCAAACCTATGACATGAGAAAGGCGCCAGAATTGATAAGGCGGCCAGAGGTAACTCTCCACAAGTCCACTACGCCGTATCGACCACCGAAAGTTGTCCAACGTTCCAGCCCACCTCTGCCACCACCGATTGTTGATCCAACCCAACCAATACCGAAGCAAGGAGATCCTGGCAGCTTTATTCTTAGTATTGGTTTGGGTAGAGCTGGAGAGTTCTCGGGAATGTTAGACTTAGGTGCGGCAATCAATGTAATGCCGTTTGCTATTTTTCAGAAATTGGGCAGGAATGAAGATGAGCTTAAAAGCACGAGAACAAGGCTTCAACTAGCTGATGGAGCATATTGTAGCACTCGTGGTCTTTTAAAAGATGTTGAGGTCAAGGTGAGAGGAATCACGACGCTAGCCGATTTCGTGGTGTTTGATGAAGGGCAGGGCGTTATAGGGAAGAATGGACATCTTGTTCTACTCGGACGGCCTTTTATGGCTACTACCCAGACTCGCATTGATGTGGGATCTGGAATTGTGAGTATGGCGGGATCCGGTAGATCGGTCACGTTCTCGATTTTCGATAAGCAACCTGTTATTCCTACATCTTTAATGCATTTCTGTTCTTTTATTGAGATTTCTGATCATGTGGAAGAAGTAGGAATTTCCAGCACTCCAGCTCTGATGAGCCCAGCTCTGATTACTCCACCAACTATGACAAAGGATACTAGCGCTGCACATCTTTTGCCAGCTCTGATGAGCCCAGCGCGGCCCATCCAGCCTGCTTTGATGAGCACTTACACGGAACAGGAAAAGGAGGCGCCGATGTTCAGATCAGTAGCGCTGTCCCAGAATACAAATGATGTATTGTCAAAGGACGTGTTTGACCCTGGTGCAGCCCAGACTAAGGAAAAATTAAGAGGAGAGGGTCATCGCATGAAATCCGATTATGGGCAGATGAGTACTCCGATGGTGGTGGAGTCTCACAATCCGCACGATCCTCACTAAGGGTCAAATCTGAAGTCGGGCTGGAGAGTTTAACTCTAGCGCTTGGTGGGAGGCAACCCACCGTTGGTTTGTTTTTAGTTTTTGTTTTTCTTTGTTTTTAGTTGTGTGTTTCATGTTTTTCCTAAGTTTCGGTTGCTTTGCGGAGCCTATGATGTTTGGTGAGCAGGTCTTATTTTCAGCGCTGAAATTCTCATACAGCCGCCAGTGCTGCTGCCACCACCACTGCCCTTCTCCGCGCTGCTCTGCCAGCGCTGACCTGATTCAGCGTAGCCACTCTTCAGTCTGCCACAGACAGCGAATTCCCCTCTTCACCACCTCGCACGATGCTTCAGTTTCTCCATGCCGATAATCAGGGACGTTTTCTCAACTCTTCTTATTTCTTTTATGCCCTGAGGACATGGCATGCTTTAAGTGTGGGGGGGGGGTGTTTTATTGTGCTTATATTTTCAATTGGGCGAGATTAATCTTTCTATGCTTAGTTTTTAGTCTCGAATCTTGCGAGTTTTTATGAATTTGTGGAAGAGTAGATGGTTTTCGATGCGAATTTCGGGTTTGTGAATGAATGGTGGTTATTCTTGTTTTACTCTTGATATATGTTTCTTGTTTATGCAAAGAATTTGAGTTTTGTTGCAACATGATTGTAAGTTAGTAAAACGTGATTTGTCCGGTAGATGCTAGAAGGAGTGTTGTCATTGTGATTGCCTACGATCGTATCTTAGCTGTGAAATGTGAAAAATGTTGGACGAATTGCCATTGCCAACTTCAAAATTGTCAGCTCTGAAACATCTGGCCTGTTCTGAAACGTGACAGCTCTAAGTCTCTGCTCCTCTAGTTCAACTATGAGCATGGGAAACCACGTGAAAAGACTTTGGATTGCATCCAAATGATTTTATTTCATGAATTATGGCTCAACTGTCGAAAATCTTAAGCACACAAAGTGTGAAAAATGGTGATATTGATTATAAAGGCGATCACATTAGGGAATTCACTTCTAGCGGAGAATTGGGTCTGATCGAATTACTTGCATTACTCTTTTGTTGCTTCTTAAACTTTGAATTACTTGCATGGTCGAGAAAATGTGTGTTGATTGTAAAATCTGGAATTGACTTGTGAATGTTTGGATTGGAAATTAGCATTGTTGAAATCAATCTCTTCCTATGATTCATATGGATTTTGCTTGAGGACAAGCAAAAGGCTAAGTGTGGGGGGGTTGATTTATGCTTAATTGTGCTAAATTTTGGGGTTTTATATAAGCTTTATTTTAAGAGAATCTTCTGGAAATTGGTGCGTTTTATGGCTTGTTTGATGCTTCGCAGGAGGATTAGGTTTTTAGATGGAAGAATATAATTTTGGAGATTTCGGGGCTAAAGAGGGTGTTTTTAGCATAACTCTGTAGCCAGACCAGAGAAGTCAGCCGAAGACCCGCGTCAGAGAAACCAATCTCCAGAGCAGCGAAATCACCAGCCAGAGCAGTGGAACCAATCACCAGAGGAGCAGAGAAATCAGAGGAATCGAAGCGCCAGAGGAATCACCAGTCAGAGAGGTCGCTAGTCAGAGGAATCGAGAAGCCAGAGCAGAGGAATCACCTATTCCTCTGCCGAGAAGCGCCAGCATCAGAGAAGTAAAGTCCAGCGCTCAATAGTCAGAGAAGCCAGAGAAATCGCCGTTCCTCTGGCGATAGCAGAGAATTCACCGTTCCTCTGGCGAATGCCAGAGAGATCATCATTCCGCTGGCAAACCATTTCTCTGGCGAGGTCAGGGAAATCATCCATTCCTCTAGCGAGAGCTGCGAAGTTGGCGAGAGTAGGAGTGTTTTCCAGAAGCGTGCATCCAGCTGGAAGTTGCCTTATTTTGCACGATTCTATTGCCTTTAGAATTCTTCTTTGCATGGCAACTTCCGTGGTGATCCTTAAGAATTTGAAGTCTATAAATAGGGCCATACTTTTCATTGTAATGATCAATCTTTTGCCCTAGCTTTAGACGCCACCTTGCGATTTGTTGGCATCAAAAGCTTAGGAATTTCATTGCTTTCTTAGTTCGAGGTTTTTAGTATTCTAAGTTAGATTTTAATTTCGTTTTTAGTTTAGTTCTTGGATTGTGATCGAGTGACACGATTATACGTTCAAGACAATTATGGTATTTCGTATTTAAATTCAATTTATTTTCGTTTAATCATGTTTACGTTTTTCGTTTATGCTTTCTTTTCAATTATGCAATTTAAATTATGCACTTTAGTTTCACGTCTAGATTAGAAGTCTCTAAATTTACAAGTCTTTAATTTCTTAAGTTAGGTTTAATTCGAGTTGTTTAAATTATTGCCTAGGTTAAGTTTAAGTTCAATTTACGTTTAAGTTTAAGTTACGTTTTTAAATCAAAACCTTTACTGCTTTCTTTTATTGCTTTTTCTTACGATACTACTAAAAGCCCTTAAAGACTTTCCTTGAGAGATGACACTGGGTCAACTTACCATCGCTAGGATGTCCTTGAGAGCAGCGAAATCACCAGCCAGAGCAGTGGAACCAATCGCCTGAGGAGCAGAGGAATCGAAGCGCCAGAGGAATCACCAGTCAGAGAAGTCGCTAGTCAGAGGAATCGAGAAGCCAGAGCAGAGGAATCACCTATTCCTCTGCCGAGAAGCGCCAGCATCAGAGAAGTAAAGTCCAGCGCTCAATAGTCAGAGAAGCCAGAGAAATCGCCGTTCCTCTGGCGATAGCAGAGAATTCACCGTTCCTCTGGCGAATGCCAGAGAGATCATCATTCCGCTGGCAAACCATTTCTCTGGCGAGGTCAGGGAAATCATCCATTCCTCTAGCGAGAGCTGCGAAGTTGGCGAGAGTAGGAGTGTTTTCCAGAAGCGTGCATCCAGCTGGAAGTTGCCTTATTTTGCACGATTCTATTGCCTTTAGAATTCTTCTTTGCATGGCAACTTCCGTGGTGATCCTTAAGAATTTGAAGTCTATAAATAGGGCCATACTTTTCATTGTAATGATCAATATTTTGCCCTAGCTTTAGACGCCACCTTGCGATTTGTTGGCATCAAAAGCTTATGAATTTCATTGCTTTCTTAGTTCGAGGTTTTTAGTATTCTAAGTTAGATTTTAATTTCGTTTTTAGTTTAGTTCTTGGATTGTGATCGAGTGACACGATTATACGTTCAAGACAATTACGGTATTTCGTATTTAAATTCAATTTACTTTCGTTTAATCATGTTTACGTTTTTCGTTTATGCTTTCTTTTCAATTATGCAATTTAAATTATGCACTTTAGTTTCACGTCTAGATTAGAAGTCTCTAAATTTACAAGTCTTTAATTTCTTAAGTTAGGTTTAATTCGAGTTGTTTAAATTATTGCCTAGGTTAAGTTTAAGTTCAATTTACGTTTAAGTTTAAGTTACGTTTTTAAATCAAAACCTTTACTGCTTTCTTTTATTGCTTTTTCTTACGATACTACTAAAAGCCCTTAAAGACTTTCCTTGAGAGATGACACTGGGTCAACTTACCATCGCTAGGATGTCCTTGTTCTATTGCAAGTCAACTTAGAGGTGTTTCTAGTTGAGTCACAAGTATAGCTCAATTTTTATGTAGAGTCATAATATTCAGAGTGTGATAACAAATGGTGAACCGACTATATGTATGAAGACACATAATCGTGAGTAAACTGCTTGATTTAATATAACGTAACTTCATAACAAAACTCTATCGACAAAACAGACATACGATAGAGAAAGAAAACGTCAACCCGAAACATTCCCTACCAGCACCGCACCATACTCCCCCTCCGCTTATCCTGCACGTTTAGAAATACATGCAGGGCGTGAGTACATAAATACTCAGTGGGCATATCGCCGAAAACAAAGCTGGTCATAGAGCTATAAATTGAACTTGCCACATTTCAGCAATACACAGGAATTATATCTTAAAAGAACCTGTGCAAGCAGTTTTAACCATTAACATCATAATTAAGTGTCTGCAGACAAGTACTCGACATGTATGTACCACATCTACAACTCTTCATTATCATCAAGGTACTGAGAAGTAGGCCTCCTTCTCAAGCACCGTGACCGGCCGACCCGAAGACGGCTCACGATCACCTTTGTGTACACAACCCCGCTTGTGGCAGGATCCGAATTCGTCTCATCTCATCAGTAGACGGTAACATACAAGCTCAATATCAAAACTTGGCAAGTCAAAAGTTCTCAAACGTCATTCATCTCAAAACATTTGATAAACTCATAAATATCATTATCATAATCGTTTTGAAAGCTCGTAATATATGTATACTCAAAATAATGCCCACCTGAAGACCTTACTCAAAATCTCCCGTCAAAGCGGAGTTACTTACTTCCTTGCTCTGCTCGTGTCTTCAGGGATCATCATCACCATCGAAGGTTCATGTCATAAAATGAATCTCGATTAGAAACTCATTGACTAATTCTCAAGCCTTAACTCATGCTCTATCTCATATTCTATCTCCTTACTCAACTCTATATAAACTCTCCACTCATCTCACATCCTTAAGTTCAAGGATAGGTTTCAAGAAAATCATGGTTCTAAGTCTTGATTTATCTCTCATATAAGGCTCGACCAATCTCATTCAAACACATATGCAACACAATCACATAAGGCACATAAGAAATCACAATCAAACATCATCAAAACATGCTCTGTTTTTACACTGACTCAACTTCAACATTTAAACTGTTCTGACTCCGACATCTCCTCGACTCGAGACTCATACCGAAAGAAAGATCTTCAAGTCTAGTTTCATTTAAAAAAAACGTAGAGTCAAAAACTCCAAGTGGTTTGAATGATATGACGTTTTTACCATGATCTACCATTTCTGGCAGTTTTGTGCAACCGAAAGTTACAATTTTTGAAAAACTAGTAAACGTTGTCAAACTGGGCTCAACTTTGGTGGATATCTAGCTAACACAATAAGGTTGATACCATAAAAATTTGGAAATCTAGATCACACGAGAAGCTTCTGAAATGAATGACTCTTTCCCCTATTCTCTGAAATTCTCGGTAGTAATGTGCAGTTTAGGTTTTGCATTTTAAAGAAATATCATACGAAGTTGAAATGGCTTGAAATTTTACCAGGGTACTCAAGATGGCTTGAAATTTTACCAGGGTACTCAAGACTCATGTAGGGACTTGCTATAAAATTTTCAAAGCTATTTGACATCGACAAACCGTCGATCACAGTAGGTCAGTAGGCCTACGAAATTTCAGCAAAATCTCATCTCAAACTCTTTAAATGCTCAACCACATCAAAATGATCGAGCGATTCAAAATATATACTCAACCTCGACTCTTCTCATCTCATATCATTCTTGAACATCAACCCAAAGTAAAAGCAAATCTCAGATAAAACACGGATACAATTCACATCAAAGCAATCAACAATCATCTCTCAATTAGATCATCTCTCAGATCGACTCTCCCTTCTATAGGGTTTCTCACTCACTTATCTCAACTCTATTCTTAATCAGATGTTCCTATTAACAATAGGACAATTAATCTCACAGATACCTCTGTATCCGTCATCGGAAAAAAATAAATTATGCTCTTTTCTCAATTCAATCAGCATCTCTATCTCAACTCATTTTCTCAAACTGCTCACTCTCTATCTTCATCATTGATTCTATCAGACTCATATCTCCATCTAGAATAATAACTCGTCTCATCAAAATAATGTAACTCTAATACTCAATATATCTATTTATCATCATAACTCTATCTCATCTTAATTATAATCTCATATCTCAGTACCGTAGTACTCTCTGTAGTGTCTCGACACTACTACTACTCATAAAAGTACGGGGTGTTACAATATCATGTCGCGCCTCGTGCATCTGAAGAAGGCGTTGGACGTCTGCCGCCGTAGGACGTCGAAGATACTCGACTCTGTATGCCCAGATGACAACTTTGCAGAATCACTTTAGGCATAGACGCCCCGTCGTGTCGGCGACCTTGAGGTACTCGTCGAAAGTATCTGCACTGACGCCGGTGGCTAATTGGCGGATAGCCACGGTACATTTCTGCAAAGGCGTGAGAGAGTCTCGACCTCGTGCATCATGGCTCATCTGGAAGTAACTATCTTCACCTTGCAGAACATCGGCAATGCGGAAGAACAACTCCTTCTACATCCGAAAACGACGTGGAAAAAATGTAGGCCCGTACGTCGAATTGTCGTTGAAGTAGTCTTGCATAAGACGTAAATGGGCAACCTCACGATAACGGTAGATGATGTGTGTATTTTAGCTACTTAGTTTAGTGTGTGTTTCGCCATGGTTTTATGTGATTTTGCATGGTTTGCAATGTTTTGGCGCAGGAATTAGATGAACTGGAGATGGATCTTGTAGATGGAAGGAGTTGGTGGAAAGCAAGCTTTTGATGAAGATTAGCGTGGATTTTGAAGATGTTTAGAGATTGGGCTTGGAAACAATTGTTATAATTTTTATTAAGCTCAAAACTCTTGTTTTAATTTAATTTGGGCTTAAGATAGGAAAAGGGACCGAAGCCCATGTTTTTGGATATTAGGCGGCATTGTGGGAGTGATCCCCTATTTTTAATACCTAGCCGCCGACTATTAGGAGATATATTAGGATTAGTTGTTTTATATATATTTAACTTTAACACTAAGATTGAGTTTAGTTTTTTTTAAGTAGACAGCCCCAAGTTTTTTTGTGTTTCTCAAGAGTTGACTTTTGATAACAATCAATTTAGTTTTTTTGTTTTAGCATTCTGTTCGATTCTTGCAATTTAATTTCTTGTTTTGAATTTCCCTTTTGCGGCTGGAGTTGGAATCAAGGCAGACGAGTTTTATTGTTTAATTCAAGTGGTGACTTTATTTTTCTTGCAATTTATTTCGTTTCTTTTTGTGTTCGATTATTTATGTTTGTTTTTATTTATTTATTTGTTTCTAGTTTAATCATGAGTAGCTAATTTCTTTAATTCGGCGAGAATAATGAAGCACTGATTTATTAATCTGTGAGACCTAATTGAGCATAAAATTGGTTCCTATTGATTTCGATTAATTCCTAAGGTTTAAAGACAATTCCGATTTTATTTAAGTCTGACCAACTTAGGTTTAATTGGATTACAGTCAATTAACACCTCCAATCCGTAATTGTTGGAATAGGGCTGATTAGTGATAAAACTACCGTGTTCGTAGTAGAAATTAATTGGTGTATTAATTATTACTAGCGTATCTAGGATAATTGATATAAATTGGGTTCCTTCATCTTAATGCTATTAGAATATTAAATCTAGGTCTGGCGTCTCCAGCTAGGTTATATTTTAATAAGGGAAATAAGCAGGTCTGGCGTCTCCAGCTATTTGTCGACACAGTAAGTAGGAATTTTGGTACGTCCGTTGCGTTTCACAGTATCCTATAACTGGTTGGTTGATAGGGATTAATTAATCTTTGCGTCGATGATCAGAGCTTTGAATTAGTGTGGATTTATTCGAGCCGAGTTACCTTTTTATTGATTTATTTTCAAGAGTTATTTTATTTGATTTAATTTGCTTTCTTAGTTAATTAATATTTTCTCAAGTTAAGGCGTGGTGGCATCACCAAATTTAATAGATTTTAGGGACTTGAATGGTTTTATCTGCTCTCTGTGGGATCGACCCTGCTTATCAGTGTACTAATTAGTCTTGATAATTCTGCAGGAATTATTTGGTGGAATACGACGTCCACCAAATTGGCGCCGTTGCCGGGGAGCGGTGTTTATCTAATTCTTTTCCCTTTGATCTATTTTTCCTTTTTATTTTGTTTTGTTTATGAGCAGATCTTCTAAGCTGAACCTCCTCTACGATTGTGAGATCGAGAAAACCGCAAAGAAATTAAGGAAAGAGGCCAAGGCAAGGAAGCTACTGGAGCTGCTGGATTCGCAGTCTGACCTTTCTATTCGAACGAACAGTTCGTCGAGGAGAAGCCCAGTGCTGTTGCTGCTGACGAGGCTCTGTTTGCCCTAACAGACCACAATACAGAGACAGAAGCAGACTGTGAAGAGGAAACCGACTCGATTTCTATCGCAAGTACTGAGAGCGACATGGCTGACGATCCTAGACTGTGCGATCTCTCCAGCCACGAAGCTGATGACCCCCCAACTCCGATCGGGATGCCGGCGGCTGCTACTGCTATAGAGATTAAGCTTGGACTGCTTAATGTTCTCCCTAAGTACTACGGCAAGAAGGGAGAAGATCCATATAATTTCCTAAGTGAATTCATCAAGATCTGCAAAGTGCAGAAGCACCCTACTGGGGTAACGGGGGAACACTTCAGACTAGTTGTTTTTCCCTTCACTATGACAGCAGAGGTGAACTCCTGGTTCGCGAGTCTTCCACCTTATTCTATCACTACATGGGCGGAGATGAAAAAGTTATTTCTGGAGCACTTTTTCCCTCCCACCAAGACGAATGCGCTAAAGATGGAAATCAGTGGAGCGAAGCAGGAGTATGATGAGTCATTAAGCGCTTATTGGTGGACAACTGTCCAAACCACAAATTTTCTGAGGGGGACCTTCTGGAGTACTTCTATCAGGGGATGACAATAGATACTAAGAATTTGGTGAATTCAGCAAGTGGAGGGGGATTTTCCCAGAATACTGTAAGTGAAGCCAAAAGGTTAATTCAACACTTAGTGGAAGCCACAAGAGAGTATGAGGAGCCGCGCATCCAACTGCTAAAAAAAGCTGCTCAGGCTAGTTCGTCGAACTTTGAGGATAAGTTCGAAGCAAGGATGGGGAAATTAGAGAGAATGTTGAGTACTGTGGTGGAGAAAGTCGCAACGGCTGGACAACCGACAAAAAAACCATGTAGAGCATGTGGTAATCCAAGCCACACGAGCTTGCAATGCACAGGGGATGAGGAAGAATATCAAGCCCACGCGAATTCTTCCCACAATTTTTACAGCTGCGACGCGCCACTGCCCCATTTGCCCAAACGAGACCAGTACTCGAACAATCACAATGTACCATGGAGAAACCACCCCAATTTTCGATGGAGGGATCCGGATCAGAGGCAACCACCAGCGATGTAGCAGCCGCAGCAGCAAAACTACCGTCCTCCACATCAAAGGACGGGGTATCAAGCTCCACAAACTCAACAGCATACTCCCGAAAAGCAAGGCAAGTCGCTTGAGGAGATGATGGCAGACTTGATTGGTAATCAACAATTTTTGTAGAATAATGTGCAACAACTCCAACAATCCCAAGCCGAGCAGAAGGTGCAGATTGAAGGGCTGGCCCATCAGATGTCTCAGCTTGAAACATCCGTGAATCAACTTAAGGGCAACAATGGAGCATTACCATCTCAAGTTCAATTGAATCCAAAGGAGAATGTCAACAAGATCACCTTGAGAAGTGGTACAGAGTTGAATGGACCAATACCCCAGAACTCACAAGATGGTCCGAAGGCAGATTCTGGAGTCGAATTTCGTGTGGAGGAATTTGAGAGTTCTATTGGCACGACGGATCCAGTCATTCAGCAGGCAGAACAGTCCGGTTTGGCCAAACAGAACAAGGGGTCGACAGTTGAGCAGAAAGGGAAGGGAGCAGCACTTGAGTCGACTGAGGAAGAGCAGATCAAGGTTCCTATACCTTCAGGCCTACATGATCCCAAGGTTGAGATATCAGTTCCCTTTCCAAGGAGGTTGGCGAGGAAGAAGCCAGAGGAGGAACTCATCGATTTCGTGAATATATTCGGCAAGCTTGAGGTGAATCTTCCGTTCCTTCAAGCACTGAAAATTCCTCCATTTGGAAAATTTGTGAAGGACTTCATTGCTGGTAAGTCCAAGGCAACTGGAAAAATTGTGATGGGCGAGAACGTCTCAGCCGCAATCAAGCAGGAATTACCACCCAAATGCAAGGATCCGGGTATGTTTTCTCTCCCTATTTACATAGGAGATACTAGGATCGAGCATGCTATGTGTTACTTAGGAGCATCTATCAATGTTATGCCTCTCACTGTTTATAATAGATTGTCGGGTGTAGAATTGGTAGATACTAGAGTGGTCATTCAGTTAGCCGATAGGTCTTGCGTGTACCCCGAGGGTTTACTTGAGAATGTTCTTGTGAGTGTGAATAATTTTGTTTATCCTGCCGATTTCTATGTGGTGAGGATGAGTGGAGTGCAATCCAAGGGTTCAACGGGAGTCCTTTTAGGTCGTCCATTCCTAAGAACTGCGAAGTCAATCATAAATGTTAGTAATGGCACAATTTGTTTGGATTATCATGGGGAGAAATACACTTTTAGTATGGATGATGCCATGAAAACTCCTAATGATGCTGAAAATGCTTATTCTATTGATGTGATTGACCATCTCGTCCAAGAATTTCTTGAGACCGAATTCATGCAGGATAAGTTGGAGCTCACCATGATCAAGAGTTGGACAGATTTTGATGCTCAAGGGATGAACGATGCAAAGATCAAAGAGGCCATCATGTCTCTCTATGCACAATCGGAAGTGGTCAGTTCGGAAAGCCAGATCTGTTTGCCCAAACAGATATCGTATGACAAACCACTGAGATCCGATGAGAAGCCACCGAAGCTGAAACTCAAACCTCTTCCTCTGAATCTGAAGTATGTTTATCTGGGGGGATGCTAATACTCTTCCAGTCATCATTAGCAGCGATCTGACCGCAAGCCAGGAGCAGTAGTTAATCATTGTGCTAAAAAGGCACAAGAAGGCTATTGGGTGGACATTGGCAGATATCACTGGTATAAGTCCTGACGTGTGCCAAAATTACATCTTGATGGAACCGGATGCTAAGCCTGTTCGAGATCCGCAAAGGAAGTTGAATCCGAACATGAGGGAGATCGTGCTTAAGGAGATTCTAAAGCTTCTCGCTTTGGGAATCATTTATCCTATCTCTGACAGCAAGTGGGTGAGCCCGATTCACATGGTTCCAAAGAAATCGGGATTACAAGTGGTTGAGAACGAGAAGAATGAGTTGGTGCCGATGCGTCTTGTCACTGGATGGCGTATGTGCATCGACTACCGGAAGTTAAATGCAGGCACTCGCAAAGACCATTTTTCTCTACCATTCATTGATCAGATGTTAGAACGCCTCGCTGGACAATCATTCTTTTACTTCTTGGATGGGTACAGTGGCTATTTTCAAATTCATGTCAACCAAGAGGATCAAGAGAAGACTACCTTCACCTGCTCGTTTGGAACATATGCTTGCAAGAGGATGCCGTTTGGATTGTGCAATGCACCCGGCAGTTTCCAAAGATGCATGATGAGCATTTTTTCTGATTTGATCGAGAAGAGCATCAAAATTTTTATGGATGATTTCACAGTTGATGGAGCATCGTTTGAGGGCTGTCTTGACAACTTGGAGAAGGTTTTGACACATTGTGTGGAGAAGAATCTGATCTTGAACTTCAAAAAGTGCCATTTTATGGTCAAGGAGGGCATCGTTTTGGGCCATATTGTTTCAGAAAGAGGGATTCAAGTAGACAAGGCAAAGGTGGACTTGATGGCAAAGTTGCCGTACCCTACAAATGTGAAGGAGATTCGAGGTTTTCTTGGTCACGCTGGATTCTACAGACGATTCATCAAGGATTTTGCAAAGATCGCGCAACCATTGACACATCTGCTGCAGAATGATGTCCCGTTCGCCCTAACAGACGATTGTAAGCAGGCGTTCGACTTGTTGAAAACCAAGTTGACCACGGCTCCTATTATGCAACCACCTGATTGGAGCCTTCCATTCGAGCTTATGTGCAACGCTAGTGACCATGTTGTGGGTGCGGTTCTTGGACAAAAGTTGGGGAAGGAGAGCCACGTAATTTATTATGCTTCAAAGGCATTGAATCCTGCTCAATGCAATTATGCAACAATAGAAAAAGAGATGTTGGCGATTATTTTTGCCTTTGAAAAGTTCCGTTCGTATCTTTTGGGGGCGAAAATAATTGTCTACACGAACCATGCCGCATTGAAGTTTCTACTATCAAAAAAGGAGTCAAAACCACGTTTGATTAGGTGGATTCTTTTGTTGCAAGAGTTTGATTGGGAGATCCGGGACAAGAATGGAGCAGAGAATCATGTGGCTGATCATTTAAGTCGTTTAGTCCAGAAAGATGAAGATGAGATTCCTATCAACGAAGCTTTCCCAGAAGAACATCTTTATGCTATCCAGACCTGTTCGGCTGTCTGTTTGCCCAAACAGAGCCTTTTATCCAAGCCAAGCAGCACATTCAGTCGTCGTTAAAGGTGATCCCGAACCTTGGTTTGCCGATATCGTCAATTATTTAACATCTGGACAATTTCCACCTCTGTTCAAAAAAGCACAGCGGATGAAACTAAGGAGTGAGTGTAAGTATTATTTCTGGGATGAGCCGTACTTGTGGAAAGTTGGAGCGGATCAAGTTATACGCTGATGCATTCCCGAGGCAGAACAAAAGAAAATTCTCTTGCACTGCCATTCTCTCTCTTGTGGTGGACACTTTGGCCCAAAGAGGACAGCTCAGAAAGTGCTCGATTCAGGATTCTTCTGGCCCACGTTGAATAGAAGTGCTTATTTATTTTGCAAAAGCTGTGAGAGATGTCAACTGACCGGAAGTATTTCCAAACGAGATGAGATGCCCCAAGTTCTGCTGATTTTCTGTGAAGTATTTGATGTGTGGGGGATGGATTTTATGGGGCCGTTTCCGAGTTCATTCGGAAATCTCTACATCTTGCTTGCCGTTGACTATGTCTCAAAGTGGGTAGAAGCAAAAGCCACCAGAACGAATGACTCCAAGGTGGTCGCTGCATTTTTGAAATCTCATATCTTCACAAGGTATGGAGTGCCGCGAGCAGTGATAAGCGATCAAGGGACTCATTTTTGCAACCGCACAATTGAAGCTTTGATGCGGAAGTATGGAGTTCAACATAGATTGGCTACTCCCTATCATCCTCAAACAAACGGGCAAGCCGAAGTTTCTAATCGGGAGATAAAGAAAATATTGGAGAAGATGGTGAATCCATCAAGAAAGGATTGGAGTTCAAGGCTAGACGACGCATTGTGGGCGTATCGAACGGCCTATAAAACTCCTATTGGCATGTCACCGTACCGATTGATTTTTGGGAAGATGTGTCACTTGCATGTTGGATTAGAGCACATAGCGTATTGGGCGATCAAAAAGGTGAACATGCAATCGCCTAAGTGTGAGGAGGAGAGGAGATTTCAACTTCAAGAGTTAGAGGAGCTTCGTCTTGAAGCTTATGACGCAGCGACGTGGTATAAGGATCGCACCAAGATGTGGCACGACAAGAACTTGCGAGGAAAGACATTTATAGTCGGCCAAAGAGTGCTTTTGTTCCAATTAAAGCTGCGGTTGATGCCCGGGAAATTGAAGACGAAGTGGATTGGCCCCTTCGTCATACAGTATGTTTGCCCAAACGGGGCATTTGAGATTCGCAGTTTGGATACGGCAAAGATGTTTACTGTCAATGGACATCGATTGAAGTCGTATTATGATACATCATCTGTGGCAGACGTGGAAGAAATTCCGCTCCTGCCTCTGAAACATTCTTAATCACAGTTGGGAGTCGAGCCGATGACGTTAAATAATGGCGCTTATTGGGAGGCAACCCGTCTTTCTTTCCCTTTAATTTTCCCGTTTTGCTTTTCTCTTCCTTTATTTTTGTTTCGTTAAGTTTTTCTTTCAGTTTCTTAGTTTCCCTTCCTTAGTTTTATTTTTTTGTTATGTTTCAGTTAAAAAAAAAAGATCGATGGAAATGTGGCAGCCCTACAGGAGAGCATTGCGAACTTGAGCGCCACCATTCGACAGGAGATGAGGCGGCAGCGCACACGGTGATTTCCTTCCTTTTCTTGTTTTGTTTCGCTTGTTTTTTGTGTTGTCTTTGTATTTTTCGTTTAGTTGAGTGTCTTGTTGCTCATTTGCTTATGCTTTAATTTGAGAACACAATCAATATCACGAATGGATAAGAAATCTAGCTCATCGATGCCTCCGAAAGAATAAGAATGATAGAATTCTCAAATCCTCAATAATTAAGCACAAAAATCACCAATAAACACAACTTATAGCAAAATCAACCTTGACATTCCAAACAATTGAATCTCACAAGGTATGTGTATCACTCAACTCTCAATTTGATGGAATATATAGGACGTGTATGCTCTCATCGAATTCAATGCAATGCAGATCTCTTACCATAGGCTTGCCAATCGTCTACAATCTCCATCGCTAAAAGTGTGTCAGGACTAAGGTCAGAAAGGTCTTTTTCTTTGGGTTATAATGTAGGGACATTGGTTAAGGTAGAGAAATATAGGCTAAGTGACTCAAATAAATTAAGAACACCAACCTTATAACTTGACAAAGCAAGTATGGAATAAATTCCATCTTCCACCCAACTATATCACCATAATCAACACAACTCAAGGGATTTAATCATCACAAAACAGAACTAAGCACTCTTTTATGCTCTCCATTTATTTCCAACAAGCAAAAAGTCGATTTTCTAACAAATATCTCAAAGTACACTCGACTTCACACTTTTTTTTTCTTTTTTCTTTTTTTTTCTTCCTCGACAATTTTTTTTTTCTTTTCTTTTCACAACTTTTCTAGAGCTCATAAGAGTAAATAGTATCATAATATCATCCCTTCTTTTTCATGAACCACTATGATATTCACCACACAAAGATCCCCATATACTTCATCACCCCCTATCATCCGGCTAAAGAATAAAAGCTAAATAGGCTCAAAGAGGGTAACAAAGGATAATTTTTTTTTTCAAGGATAGTGTTTGGGAAAAATTGTGGCTAACAAAAGATGGCCTAAAATCATCTCATAATCCTAGGCACAATAGCAACCTCGACACAGAAACCATGGCAAGTTCTAGAAGATCACCACATGCATGACCAAACTCACAACAATGAATAAACTGTGTATACTAAACAATTATGGCTCAAAATCTCACGGTTTATTCAACGTCCAAAAGTCAAGGTTAAAATCACTCTAGAATTATGCAAATTAGTTCCAATTATGCTTAAATTATCAAAGAAAATCAAACTCCAAATTTTTTTTTTCACAGAAATCATCATTGGCATCTCACCAGAAATCTAATGGAGCAATAATCATCTCAAAAACAAAACAAAACACACACCACCAACCAAGCAATAAAGCCAACAAAAAGATAAAAGTGATACACATATCTACTCTCACCCCCCCTCCCCCAAACTTATTACAGAACATAAGTTCGAAAATAAGTTTGGAGGGATGATGATATGTGTGTCACTACTCACAGAAACACATGCTCCAAGGTGGTAGTATGGACAAGGCGCGAGTTCCCGCATCTTCCAAGCTCAACACTGCACTAAACTCTCAAACAAAACAAAGAAAACAAAGGAACAAAAAGAAACAAAAAGAACGAAAAACAAAACAAAGAAGAAAAATAGTTGGGTTACCTCCCAACAAGTGCTTAATTTAACGTCTAGAGCTCGACGATACCTCATGTTCTCAATGAACATCAAACACAGCGGGCGTGACAGAACGCTTAACACGAACAGAGGTAGAAGACCCATGCGCATCAGCTGCGTGAAAGACGACGCTTCCATTGGGCACATCTATCATAGCCCTCCCCGTAGCTAAGAATGATCGACCAAGAATCAACGGCGGATTTGCATCTTCAGGAATATCGAGAACCAAGAAATCCGTAGGGAAGACGAGCTTGTCAACCTTCACAAAGATGTCGTCAAGCTTTCCTCTCGGCTTCACTCTTGATCTATCCGCCATCTGAATCTCCATTGAGGTCGGCTTGAGATCTCCAATTCCCAACCGCTTGAAAACAGAGATGGGCATCACATTGACACTAGCCCCTAAATCGCAAAGAGCCTTGGGAAAGAGCTCTCCTCCAATCTCGCACTCAATGGTGAAGCTACCCGGATCTTTCTTCTTCGAAAGTAGCTTCATTGGCAGCTCAGTGCCCACAACTGTCGCCTGCGAGATTTTCCTATCCTCATGACCCATCTTCTTGGTGTGAATGGCTGCCTTTTTTTCTTTATCATTGGCAGAGGAACGGATATTGGCAGAGAAATGGTTGATTTCTCTTCTCTGGCTGTTGAGTTCTGAACTTTGCTTCGCTGCTCTGCTATCTTGAGGCTCTGCACGCCGGTCTGATTCTTCAAGTAGCCTCTCTAGCTCATCCACTATGCGTCTATGCTCTGTCTCCTCGGGATTTACAACTTTTCTCTCATTCTTGCAATGGGAGATCTCCATCTTGATTTCCTTGGCATCCTTGCCGTTCCTCCGCTCTGGCCGATCCCGCTGCTCTGCTGATCCCGCTGCTCTGCAGAGGAATGGTGATTCCTCTGCTCTGTACGATCTCGCTGCTCTGGCCCGCTTCTCACTTGAATTGCGTTACACTTTTTGCTCGGCTTCTCAGCACATTGCTCTTCAAGCACCTTCCTTTTCATCAGCCTACGGGGAAGTGGACCCTTTGGAATGTATTCCCTAAGTGGAACAAGAGTCTTGTGTGGTTCCTCAATCAGAGATTCATGCTCCTTGCTCGTCTCCTCACAGTTTGCCAGGAAAAATTCAATCGCTTCCTTATCTTCAGGAGACACAGTGTCATCGAAAATCGCATTGCATTTGCCCTTTGGATTGACAGTAGTGTTGCTCGGGAATTGGCTCGACTTGTGCTGCGCGGCTGCTTGGTTGGCAATCTGACCAATTTGAGTCTCCAACATCTGCACTTGCTTGGACAGTGCTGAGAAATTATTTTCAATATGACCCACTTGAGACTCCAAATTGGTCATTCTTGTATTAACAGTTGTCTTCATACTAGACATCTCTGTTAACATCTGCTGCATCATATCCAACATTTGAAATTGAATTTGCTCAATAGTTGCCATCGTATGCAGTGCCTGAAAAAACGAGAAATAGAAAAATAAAAATAAAAAGAAACAGTAAACGCCTGAAGTACTACCTAGTCCTATCGGAAATATTAAAGCAACTTCTAATCAGTCCCCGGCAACGGCGCCAAAAACTTGATCACTAATTTCTTAGCAACAAATACCGCAACTAACACGGTGCAATTATAGCAAATAATCAGTAACCGAGTATCGTATCCACAGGGACTGACACAACGAAATAACTCTAGCTATCTCCTAAACAGACTATAACAGTAGACAGGCAACAAAAAGTAGGAAGGTTTGATTAGCACTAAATTGAGATAACAACAAATAAAATAAGGTAAAAACTCAAATAATAAAATACTCTGACCCTAGGGATGTACTTTTACTAATTAATTATATGCATTTAATCTATTGATTCAATTACCAATTTAATCCAACCCTGATGAGAGATCACAAAACTATTCACAAGCTTCTGTAACGAACACCTATGAAAGTAGATTAATTTACCCCCCTTCACATTCAAGACTCCAAGGAATAAATTAACTCCCAAGCGTACACAAAGAATAGCTCCCTATAGTTTCACCTATCTCATTCAAGTGTCAAGGCTACTACTATAACATGCATTCCTGAATCGGCTGAACAATTATCGCATTCAAGACTCAAACTGAACAGCTAAACATGTAAATTATTGGCCAAATAATTCACAAGAAAACAGGCACCAGGAATCATGAATCACAAGTTGGAAGGCAAATTGATATCAATAAATCATACACACATAATTAATCAGCTATGTACAAACCCTAGGTTCAGATGAAAGAACTCGCTGGACATCATAAAATAAAATAAAAGCATAAATAAAATAAAGCAATTGAAATAAATAAAATAGATAAAACCCGGAAGAAATTCTGGATGAACAGCTTGAATCTTGAATCTTGCAGGAAAAGAAATCTAATCTATGAAAGCATTAAAATCCTAAGTCTAAAACTGAAAAATATGAAAAGAGGTAAAGAGATGTGAAAAGATGTGTCTAATAGGTCAGGGAAAGGACCTATATATAGGCACAGAAGATAAATACAGTGTAGAGCTTGAAAATACTGATAAAATCCGAAAATCCCGCAAAATCCCGAAAATTCGGAAATTCCCGTCGGGCACTATTCACTGCTTGTGCGCGACTTTCTTGTTTCGGCCATATCTTCCTCGTCCGAACTCGGATTTGCAAAACGTTTGCGCCTACGAACTCGTATCGAGACGAACTACAACTTTCATTAAGATCAACAGTCCAAATTCGAACTCCATATTTCTGTAAAATTCATCAAAGTACAAGAAAGTAACATATTTCACAAGATAAAACAATTTAAGCACAAAACAATCATCCAACACTCAATTCCTTATAAAAAAGACATTATATGAACACTAAAAACCATGTAAAAATGAGTGTTATCAAAGTACATTTGAGCAATCAATTGTTTATGCAACTTGATCTCATCGATGATCTCTTGCGCTACCCCATCGGACGAAGACGACGAAGTATCATCGAACCATTCGACCATGTTCTGGAATAAGAGAATATAAAAATTTAGTAGAAAAAGACAGAAAGATTGAAGGAAACAATTTTTTGGACATGTGAATGAATGAAGGAGGGAGAGGTATTTATAAAAAAGAAAAAGAAAAAAAAACAAAAAGCAAAATGTTGAAAAAATGACAAGAAAGCCGTTGGAACAAAAAAAAAACAGAAAAATTCAGCTACATAGCTGTTATTTTCAAATTTAGCATTTAATTTTTTTTATTCATATGTGCGCCACACACATTGACTTACAAAGCCATCAGGTCTTACCTAAAAAATCGAGTAGGCCTCGAGTCAGCTGAAGCCATAATGACTTACTCGATCTGTGGGTGACTTACTCCAGTAAGGGCTTGTTTGATATTGGCTAATACACTGTATTAGCTAATTTAGTACAGATCAGTCTAGTGTTTGGTATTATTTAGTAATAATGCGGATGATCCGATTTAATCTCACAATCCAGTATTATTAATCCAGATTTCTTAGAATTAATAATATCACCTCCCTCCTAGGATTAACTTAAACCAGGATATTCTGTATTTAGCCATGATAACAAACAACAATTCAGTATTAATAATCTATCATTATTCACATTAAATATCTTAATTACAAATTATCCTATATCATCTTTGACTGAAAACCAAACGAGTCAAGAAGTGTTGTTGCTCTTAATCATGTGTGGAGTGAGTACTGAAAACCAAACGAGTCAAGAAGTGTGGTTGCTCTTAATCATGTGTGGAGTGAGTATAATAAAATCACGTAGGCAACCCAGAAAAATCACAAGCCCGAGACAGAAAACAAAAAATACAGTAAGATGGCAGAGGCTCTCTTCTCTCTTCCTCCTCCCTCTCTCTATCTGCGTACAATAATTACGTGTCCAACAAGATAGTCAGCCTTTCTCTCAGAAATCCCCATTTCCCCATGCTCCCTCCTTTCTCTCTCTCCAATAATGCTTCTCTCTCATCTCCCCTCTGCAGCTGACCCGCCGCGCTTCAGCCACGACATCGACAGCTCCTGCTCCACTCCTTTCGTCAGTGCTGCCTCCAGCCCCGCACATGCTCCGCCCTCCGGCTACTTTTACAGCGCTCCGGCGAGCCCCATGCATTTCCTTCTCTCTGTAGACAAAATTAAATCCTCGCCGCCGAATTACGATGAGCCTGTATTCCTCACGTCGGATTCCGGCTCCTTCGAGTTCGAGTTTTCGTCTAGGTTTTCTCCCACCGGTTTGGGCAACGGCTCGATGACCTCGGCGGACGAGCTCTTCTTCAACGGTCAGATCCGCCCGATGAAGCAGTCGTCGCATCTGCAGAGGCCGCGAGGCAGTTGTGCTGCGCCGTTTTTGGATCTGTACGGTGGCGAATCAGCAAGCGCGAGGGGCAGAGATCTGATGGCGCGCGGAGGAGGCGCCAAATACTCGCACCGCAAAGCTAGATCCATGTCGCCGCTACGCACTGCGGACGACTACGAGTGGCGAGGCGGCTTTAACGCCGGCGGCGGCGCCGGAAGCCGCGATAGTGAGGCAAAGGAGATCGTTGAGTCGGCCGAGACGACGCCGTCCTGCTCAGCGTCTTCGTCGCGGTCGTCGTCGTCGGGGAGGAACTCGAAGAAGTGGATATTCCTCAAGGATCTACTGCACCGGAGCAAGAGCGAAGGGAGAGCGAGCAACAAGGAGAGGTTCTGGTCGGCGATCTCGTTCTCCCAGGCGAAGGAGAGAAAGAAGGCGACCTCGTCGCCGGTGCTGTCGCCGTCTTCGTCACGCGACGAGAAGAAAGGCGGGGTTGAGACGAAAAAGAGAGGACCGAAATCTCCGGCGACCGGAAAGCCTGCAAACGGCGTGTGGAGAAGGCGAGTGCCGCCGCCGTCGGCGCACGAGCTGCATTACACCGCGAACAGAGCGCAAGCTGAGGAGATGAAGAAGAAGACGTTTCTGCCGTACAGGCAAGGCCTGCTTGGGTGCCTAGCGTTTAGCTCCAAGAGCTATGGCGCATTCAGTGGATTCACCAGAAATCTGAATCCAATTTCGTCCAGGTGAAATCGAACTTTGAACGAATAATTATTTTCAAATAGTTTGAATTATGGAAATCTAATGTATAGTTATGTGGGATATTTTAATTTCTTTTTCTAAGAAAAACATTGCTTCAATACGTGGGAGATGCCGATAATCACTTTTATTTGTGATTTTGTTCCAATTTATTCCCATGGATGTATTGGAAATCGCTTCTGTTAATCTGAGCACAACTTGAAGTTGAGATTTATTCCATATGTGGATGGTAGCGTACAATTTCATACTCGCTCCATCCTTCATGATCCTTTAAGTGGGTGCATTTATTGCTATTTTGTTAAGTCCCACAAAATTGTATAGTACTCCCTCCGTCCTATTATTGAATACACACTTTCTTTATTGGGTTGTCCTAATAATAAAGACACACTTCTATTTTTGGAAAAAATTAGAGGAGTATTACATTTAATTAATCCTACCCTAATTACACTATAAAAGTTGAAACCGTAAACTATTCTAACCTATTCTCTCCCAAACCAGCCACCCCATTTCTGGAACACACCCAAATCCGCCGCCTATCTCCTCCTCCTCCTCAGCGCAGTCCCCGCCAGCGAGGCACAGCCACCGTAGAACACCCCTCGCCCCTTCGTCAACTACCATTTCTGGGGGCTAGGTTTTGCAGGGCGTCTGTGAAGAGAGGTGAAGGGAAGAGGATGACGCGTTCTTCCTCTGGAATCGCCGCCGACCTCCATCTGGAATCGTCGGCGCCCTTCACCTCGTCCCTCTATCGTGTTCTTCTTTTGGAATCGCTACTGCCCTCTTCTTCAACCCTAGATCTCCGGTCCGGTTGAAAACCCCTGGCCCCAATTTCCAACCTCAGATCTCCACTGCCGCAGCCGCCGCCTTCCTCTCCAATCCTAGATCTCCATCGCCGCAACCGCCATCTCCGGAGGCGCCGCCTAAAAACCCTAGCCCCAATTTTTAGAAATCGTCCCAAAAATCGTCCTAACTCCAGATCTCCACCACCATCTCCTGATTAGCGGCGGTGGCCGGCGATGATTCTGCCAAGAAATGGAGCGTTGATTTTGGGTTCATTGCTTTTTTTTTTAATTCAATTTCATTGTGCTGCCTTTTTTAATTTTCCTGTAATACACTATGAATTGGAATTTTCAAATCTGAATTGAAATGCACTTGGAATTTTTGGTTTGATTGTGCAATTTGATTGTGTGAGTTCACGGTTATGGTGATAATTTTGGTTGGCGGCGGTGGTGGTCGGCGGTGGTTTGTATTGGTACACTGCTGCTACCTTTTTGGAAAGAAAACAGTAACTTAAGAAAAATTACAAACAAAAAATTCGAAAAAAATATTGAGAATAATTAAATTAATTAAAAAATTTGAAATTCTGAATTTTTAAAATTAAAAAATCAATTTGCAATGTAAAATAAAAATAAATAAATTCAATAAACAAAAGTTAATCACCTACACTAATAGTGGTGGGCCACAATACTTTAACAACTAATTTACCTCTCCTTAATCTCCGTGCCCAAAAGACCTGTGTCTTTATTAATGGGACGGAGGGAGTATTTTCATTTTTAAATCACTGTGTTTTTTCCTTTTACTTTCTTAATTTATTCAGAATTTTTTTACACATAAGACTATCCACAGTCGTGACATTCACCTAATCCAACCTTACTCTAATTTTTAATAAGATATTCATTTCTTTCTTATCCACATACACAAATCACAATCTAACATAATTTTTACTCCAAATGATGAGACCAATCCAACCTATATATATTTTTTTCACTTTATTTTTAAATTATCTTAATATCTAAAATAAAATATAAATAAAAATTAAATATTTATTTATTATATTTAAAAAATAAAATAAATATTTTTTAAAATATTGTAATTATATTATAATTAAATATTGTCATGTACTCCCTCCGTCCCAATAATGAAGACACACTTCATTTGGGCACGGAGGTTAAGGTGAGATAGTTTAAGGAATAAATTGTTGTGGTCCACATTATTAGTGTATTTGATTAGGCATTTTATTTACTTTTATTTTAAATTTATTTTGGAAATATAAAATTTTAAATTAGTAAAATTCGAATTTTTTAATTATTTTAACTCTCAACTCTCTCTCCGACCACCGCCGACCCCGCCGACTACCACCGCCGATTCCCTCTGCTATGCCGCCGAAAATTGAACCCAGAAAATCAAACTTAGAAATCGCAAATTATCCAAAAATCTTAGCACAAAAACTTATTCAAAATTAGCATCAAAATTGCAAATTTGTGACTGCAAAATAAAAATTGGCAAAGAACAAACAATTCTCATTCCAAAACAAAAATTGGTAGATGGTGAACCGAGGGATGAAACAAAAATTGGCAGTAACAAATATTGACACAAAACTATTCTCATTCCAAAACGAAAATCGAAAGTTCTGCAATTGGTGGCTGAATGTTGAAGGGGAACTTGGGGATCTAGGTTTTTGGGAGAAGGAGAAATGATTGGGGGTTATGCGATGGCTGCTGCCATCCGAGAGAGAGAGAGAGAGAGAGAGAGAGAGAGAGAGAGAAAGGATGGAGGTGTGCAGTGGTGGTTCGGTGGCACAGGGTGGTGGCATTAATGGACGAAATCGATGCTGCAGAGTTTCGGGACGAGCGGCATTGATAGTCGAAATCGACGCCACAGAGTTCCGTCAAGATCAACCTTCTTCCTCCGACGAAATCGACATCTCTGTCATCTCTCTTCGCCGGAGAGGGGAGAAACCGGCGGCGCTGTTCGCCTGAAAGGGGAGAACATTCAACTGAGAGATGGGGCTGAAATGAGGGAGGCGCATGGTTTGTTTCCTTCGATTAGGGTTTTTATTAGGTATTTATATGATAATTAAGGTTAAGTTAATTAGAATTTGTTAAGCCCTAATTATTTCCATATTTAGAAATGTGCCTTTATTATTGGGACATCCCATTAAGGAAAGTGTGTCTTTATTATTGGGACAGAGGGAGTATTATAATTGATATTTAACTCAATCACAAAGGAAGATTACAAGAATAAAACACACGACTGAAATTAAATATATCAAAGTACAATACGTGAAATTTAAAAATACAATTAGAAAATATAAATTACATATTTAATTGTTAGTGCTAAATTTTTTCCATATGTGCTCAATCAAATCACCTTGAAGAGTCTTATGATCTTCTCTATTGCGAAGTTGATCTCTATTAGTCATATAAGTAGACAAGTTCGCAATACGTTCAGTAGAATAGCGAAAATGTTCGTCATCTTCTGTTTGTACTCTTGTAGGTATATCCATAAAAAATTTTGTTGGATCATACTCCCTCCGTCCACGAATCATCTTCCTATTTGGTGTTCGGCACGGGTTTTAAGAAAGCTGAAAAATGTGGTGTAAAGGTGGTGTAAAAGACTAAAATGGTAGTGATAATGTATTGTGATTACTTTTAGTAATCTTTCACTAACTATTTGGCATTTTTTAAAGCTTTGACTTAAATTATTTTTGTTTTTTTTGTTAAGCTATTTCGTGATTTTTTTAATGTTTAATTAAATTTATTCTTAGGCTTTTTAATTTATCTTTTAAATTTACAGAACAGTGCAAAATCTGCTGCGAATTTAATTAGACACTTGGTCTAATATCCATGAATTTAATGCTGGCAAACATAAATTGATGTCATATGCATGCACAAAATTAAATGTCAACAGATAAAGAGATTGCAAAAAAGAGAAAAAACTGACTTCATTGAAAATGAATTAAAGGTGATTTACAAAGCTAAAGTGGCGCCACTTTGTATACTAACACCCTCCAAAATTTTTGGAGGGAATTTTAAACCACACTTACCTACTTACTTAGTCAATAAATACATGGAGTAGTAGTTGAACTCATTCAATGTTCTCAACAACACAAAACGGCAGAATTTAGGGGACGCAATAAACTAATTGAAGACAAAAGGAATCAAATAGCACAGTGGCTATTGCAACATAGTTCGAACGGCAAATTGAAGTACGAGGCTAAGTAAGAGGCTGCCAGCATCTTCAACACAAGTGACAGGACGATCTATACGATCTGGAAGGAGGCAGCGGCGCAGCAAGCAACAAGCATTCCTATCAAATTAAAGAACATGAAAAAAGGGTCAACTCACAAAGACAAATTCAAACTCGATGCAGAAAAGGTAAAAAGTCTTAGTGTTCTACAAAGATCATCCATTAGAGTGGTGGCATGTTCATTAGGTGTTAGTAAGTCGCTTCTTCATACTTGCGTGAAAAGGAATGAACTTAGAGCACATACCAATTCAATCAAGCCTTTCTTAACTACTCAAAACAAAAAAGCAAGGTTGCAATGGAGCCTATCACAGCTAAGTGATGTGAGTGAGATGGGAATGAGAAAATTTCAAACAATGTATAACACTATACATATAGACGAGAAGTGGTTTTACCTAACAAAGACTAAGGATAGGTATTACCTTATGCCGGATGAGAATGAACCATATAGAACTTGCAAATCTAAGAGATTTATTCTGAAAATCATGTTTGTGTCTTCCATTGCACGCCCAATCATAGATGAACAGGGGAATGTTCTCTTTAATGGAAAATTGGGCATTTTTCCATTCACAAATGAAGAGGCAGCCAAAAGAAACTCAAAGAATAGATCCAAAGGCACTATGGAAGTAAAACCAATACCAAACATCACAAAAAACATCATGATGGAATGCATGAATGCTAAGGTATGTGTTTACTATGGTATGCTATCAGAATTTAATAACTCCATTCATCATTTAGCTTTTTTACTTTTCTCCACAGATGTTACCTGCTTTTAAGGCTAAGTGGCCTACATTTTCAAGCAAAGACATTTTCATACAATAGGACAATGCGAAGCCACACATCAAACCTGATGACCCGGAGTTTCTAGCAGTTGCAAACTTAGATGGTTTCAATTTCCAACTAGTTTGCCAACCTGCGAACTCGCCGGACACCAATGTCAATGATCTTGGTTTCTTTAGAGCAATTCAAACATTGAAGGACCAGAAACCAGCTAAGGATGTCAATGAATTACTCAAAAATGTTAATGAAGCATACTTAGGGCCTGTTTGATATGGGTTTATAGGTAGGATAAATTAAATTAATACAGGTTAGTGTGATGTTTGATATCATGTTCTATTAATGTGGTCAACTCCTACTTAATCCCACTTCTACATGCTATTTTGTGGGAATAACCCATACTAATAATCCGCCCCCGCCCTCGGATAACTTTAATACTGCGAAGTTGGATAAAAATTCTGCTACCCTTCCTCACGCATATCGATGCAAATGCCCAAGTAATGGTGGACACACATGATATTTTTAAAATTATATGAGGATAGTTTTGGTATTAGATAATATAATCCAACATAATCCTATGGATATCAAACACAATATAGGATTAAGTAGTCATGATATCAAACACCCATGAAATAATATAAATCCACACTAATCCACACTAATTTCTCAAGATAATTTTAATCCTAATCAATCCTAAACTGCAAATCAAATGGCCCCTTAGAGTATCCACCACAGAAAATCAACCATGTCTTCCTCACTCTACAGGGATGTTACCATGAGATACTCAAAGCTAAAGGGGATAACAACTACACAATCCCTCATATGAACAAAGAAAGATTGGAAAGGGCAGGGACTCTACCAGAAACTCTACAAGTTGATGAAGTACTAGTATAGGAGTGTGTAGAGTACCTAGAGGGTCTACAAGATAATGGCAGTTATGAAGAGGCAGCACATCAAACCATGGAGGAAGCAGAGATGCAAGAAATCATGGAGGGGTTCATGCATGTGCAAATCAGTTAGAGTAGTGTAGGAATTCCATTTTGGGTTGGCTTTACAAAACCAAACATCATTCCATGGCTTCATTTTGTATGTTTGGAATGTAAACTTTTTAAGTGTAAGACATTTTGTATGTTTACATCATAAGAAACCTCCAAACTAAGTCATAAACTTAGTGATGGCTCTCTTAAGAGGTAAACAATTCCCCTCAGATTATACATCATCATTGGGGCTGACTAAGACCAACTTATAGTATCAGTAGTAATCAATTAAAATGTGAAATGCAGGCATCACCAAAAACAAGTATTCAGAGAACATATTCAGCGCATATATTCAGACACAACTAGCAAACAACAAACACCATAGGCATCACCAGCCAACCAATAGACCCCATAGGCATCATCAGCCACCAACAAAACAAAAGAGACGATAGATTCAGTTAAGATATCACCTTAATCGAGAAAATCTAGCATGCAAGGAAAATAGATGGCTAGGGTTTTAAGGTAGCGGCGGTGCGGACAGGGATCTGAAGGCGGCGGCGGTGCGCGGGGCAGCGGCTGTACGTCAGAGACGAGGCCACCGGCAGCAAGTCATGCTTGGTACTCAGTATCATCGCCGATGGACTCCGAAATACCTACGTATTTCGTGTATTTCTCAGCTTCAAACTGAGCAAAATTGTAAAACATGGCTTCTTTCACAGATCCGGGTGCCGGCGCCGTTAGAGGTGGAGTAGGGGTCGGCGGCGACCACGGGTCAACAGATCCAGTGTTCGGAGTGAAATCTACAATAGATTCAGTCTCCTCAACCATGGATTCCATCTCCACCACGAATGAATCAGTCTCCGGCACAAATGATTCAGTCTCCGGCATGACCTCTTCAAGAGAAGCCACATGCTTATTCACTACATCTTCCATGGAGGGATAGACGAAAAAGGTATCGACTTCCTCTGATTCAACAACCCTCTCAATTGAATACGTAGAAGGAGACGTCGGAAGAGAAGCCATAGAACATCAACCGGTGGGAGGAAGAAGAAGATCGGAGAAGAGGAAGTAAAGGGAAAGTGGCGCTACTCAAGAAGTTAGGGTTTGCGCCGAATTGGTTCCAATTCCCATTTTAGGGAATAAAATAGGGAAGCAACCCTGTTTTAGGTGGGCTAAAAATGGTAAAATAAATTAAAGAGGTTGACAGCTGTTAACCAATTTAATTAGATGAGCCTAATTAAGTGAGATTAATTAGTGAGTAGTGTGGTGGGCCCAATTGGTAAAAGGTTGTAATTTAAAAATAAAGGAAGGGTATATATGTCCAAAAAGCAGAGTAGGAAGTTATTTGGTGGACAAAATTTTAGAGGCAAACAGGAAGATGATTCGTGGACGGAGGGAGTAATAATTTTGGTAGGTATCTCGTTCATCCTCGACTATCATATTATGCATGATGATACAAGCCATCATAATTTTTTCCATCAAAACTTTGTCCCAAACAAGACATGGGCGTCGTAGAAATGCAAATCGAGCTTGTAAAACTCCAAATGCTCGCTCAACATCTTTTCGGACAGACTCTTGGTGTTGAGCGAACAACTTGTGTTTGCGGATCTGTGGGGAAGTAATTGACTTGACAAATACAGCCCATGAAGGGTATATACCATCAGTTAAATAATATGCCCTATCATATTGACGACCATTCACTACGTAATTAACCTTTGGTGCTAGACCTTCTAAGACATCATTAAAAATAGGAGATCGATGGAGTACATTAATATCAATACACGAACCTGGTGTTCCAAAGAACGCATGCCATATCCATAAGTCGTATGAAGCAACAGCTTCCAAAATGATCGTTGGTTTTCCACTTCTCCCAGTATATTGGCCGGCCCATGCATTAGGACAATTTTTCCTCTCCCATGTTATGGATCTACTATTTGAATGTTGTAATAATGATAGATACGTTAATTTGATATAATAAAGGATTAATCTTGACTGTGAAATAGAGTTAAGTAGATGAGAGATAGAATAAGGAGGCAGAGACGAAGAGAGGTAGGAGGATTATGAGTTTTCATTCTAGGGTTTAATTTGCATGGCCAACCACTTATATACTATGGTCCCCATGTGTACCTTACAGTAAATGTAAAAATGCCTTGAGTAAATAAAAGCAAAACATAAGATAAGGTAAAGGTGAATAAGCGCATAATCCCTCTGCACTTAAATCACACTTCTAGGCTTCTAGCACTCCGGGTCTTTTTCCATTAGCCACGTGTATAGCCAATTTCAATTTCCTTTCCTTCTCCAACCGTTTGAATTTGACTTCCATCCGCACAGTCAACAACTTCCTCCATTAATTTGAAGGCTAGGTTTCCTCCATCTTTTATCTTCTTTTCAGCCTCCGTTTCTAAATACTCCCGATTTTCCATCTTTGCAGGTATTCCCATGACAATACCTTCCCCATTTTCAGATCTTTGACCGCAAGGATCAGTCTTGAACTTTCGATTGAATGCCTTCAAATCTTACCAACTACTAATTTCTGCATCATCATTTACCCATTGGACCAAAACCTGAGGGATTTCAGCACCGTTCCTCTCAATAGTGCGGTGTTGGAGGATGGAAAAGGGAGCAATCTTGAAGTGCCCATCCGCGTCAACATCTGGGAGTGCAGTAGATGGCGTGATTTGTTTCCCTAAGCATTTCTTGAGAAGGGAAACATGAAAAATAGGGTGGATCCGCGACCCCTCTGGAAGAGACAGCTTGTAAGCCACAGCTCCCACCTTTTCCAAAATTTCGTAAGGCCCGTCGTAGCGAGAAGCAAGTTTCTGGTTTCGCCGGAGAGCCACCGAAATTTGGCGAAAAGGTTGCAACTTTAGGTACACATACTCACCAACTTCAAAAGATCGTTCGCTGCATTTTTTATTGGCGTAAAATTCCATTCTTGCTTGTGCGAATTTGAGATTCTCCTTTAAAACCCTGACTGCCTCTTATCGTTGATGTACCCAATCTTTGACCTCTTGATTAGTAGTGTGTAGATAAGAGCTCAGACCTGTGTGGGGTGGAGAGATACCATATAGAGCCTGGAATGGTGTACACTTGAGCGCAGAATGATAGTTGGTGTTATACCAATATTCTGCTAAAGGCAACCAACTAGCCCATTTCTTAGGAGTAGCACCAGCCATACAACGTAGATAAGCCTCGAGACACTGATTAACTCTCTCTGTTTGTCCATCAGTCTGCGGATGATAGGCAGAAGACATGTCCAACGTAGTGCCCATGAGTTTGAAAAGCTCCTTCCAAAAAAGGCTGGTGAATACCTTATCTCTGTCTGAAACGATGCTCACTGGCGGACCATGTAACTTGTAAATGTTGTCTAAAAATAATTTAGCTACAGATTGAGCTGTAAAGGGATGAGATAAGGATAAGAAGTGACCATATTTACTGAAACGATCCACAACAACAAGAATCGCATCCTTTCCAGCAGACTTTGGTAAGCCCTCAACAAAGTCCATGGATATATGTGTCCATACCTTATCAGGAATTGGTAAAGGTTGGAGTAGTCCGGGGTAAGGTTGGTGTTCAGCCTTATACCTTTGGCATACATCACACACACTGATCATCTCTTCCACATCCCTCTTCATATTAGGCCAATAGAAAAAAGCTTTAAGTTTGGAGTAGGTAGCTTGCACCCCCGAGTGACCTCCAAAGGATGTATCATGGACTTCCTGTAGAATGTCAACCCTCAAATTATTACCAGTCCCCACTGTAACTCTCTCTTTGTACTTCAAAATCCCAGCCACAACTTGAAAGTCTGGATATTGAGTAGGATCAATAGCTTTAGTAGTTAGGATTTGGGTGAAGTGATCATCTCCCACATAGCTAGCCTGCACCCTCTGCATCCAAATAGGTGCAACGGTGGATAACCCAAAACAATGAATCCCGTCTTCATGACACCTAAATAAGGCATCAGCTGCCCTATTCTCTGCACCACTCTTATACTGAATCTCGTAGTGAAGGCCTAAGAGCTTAGTTATCCACTTTTGCTGCACTGGGTTCATCAACTTTTGATCCAAGAGATGCCTCAAAGCCTGGTGATCAGTTTTTATAACAAATTTGTTGAAGGAATATTAAATTGAATTAACGTTCCGTTTGCCCGATGATCGTTTCTTGGATTATTATTAATTTATCATACAACGATTAATCTTAAACATGCTCCTATGAATTTAACAGCTGCACACAGGTGTTAGGAATTACTTACTTGAGAAGCGGATGCAGAGGTCGTTGATGATCGTGTCGAAAGACTCCAGTTTTGATCTTCTGAACTGTATCCCGCTCAGCTTTCACCGTTGGATGGACAACGAACTATGAAAGTCCCAAGCTAGAAACCTCCTACACGTTCCTGCGCCTCCCACAACTCTCAAAACACTAATTTTATCAGTGTGTATTTTCTGAGAGCTGACAGCTGTATTTTATAATAAAATACAGAAGATGGGGCGCCAGTTTTGGTGTGTTGGGCAATTTCTAGCCCTTCTTGGGCTAGGAGACTTTGGGCCAGTCCAGGGACCAGATACAAGGAATAAAGATGGGCCTCAAATAAATTAATTTATCTATGGTCAGCCCAGACCATAATTAATTTATAAATATCAGTTCATTCCACTAGAGAACCAATATTGACTTACCCCTTTATTGCCGGTGTTGAGTCGGGGCTTGTATTTAGACTTATTAAATCCTCGTATTTAAAATATCCGACATCCATTAATTAATTAGAGCTCTGACAGCTTAAATTAATTAATCTCTTTGTAATCCTTAAGCAGTACCACTCAAAACTTATTATTGCGCCTGAACTTAATCAACCTGCAGGGTTTAGCGTAATAAACATTGTTGAGCTCCTTAAGGGGATGTCATTATCCTATACGGATACGAGTACTAATACAGATAATCAAATATCATATATTAACCGCTATCACCCAAGATACAGAGTACTCAAGTTACTATATAACTCTCACTCATAGTAAATCAAAGTGATAAACGAATCAACATATATATCTGAAATCTTATTAGTATTAAGATCTTATAAGTTACCGAGATCTTTGATTCTTCACTTAAGTCAGATAGAAGAATGTATCTCACTGTGGTCCTATCAATACGTAATGACGTACTGGCATAGATAAGTAGCCAAGACAAACTACTTCCATCTATACCGCAGCCTAAACCAATAACTTGTCCTAGAGTTATTTCGGCTGTGATTATTTTATATCTCTTAAGGTTATTCCAATTATATGGTCTTCTGTGATCTACAACACACCATATAATCTACTTATATAGATATAAAGAACATACATATGCAATCATGAACACAACCAGATAGGAGATAAAACAGTGAACATAGGAAACATTGTATACAAGCATAAAACGTTCTTGCTTTCAGTATACAAATCCAACACAAGAGGGGCAAAATATGATAAAGAAAATTTAAAATAATTTCTATAAAAGTTATTTAATAAAATATTTTTACAATAATTCCCTACAATCACTCATATTCTGAAAGCGACGTAATATCAACTGTTTCAAAAAAAAATCTCAATATAAGCAACTAAACAATCATTCATCAAACAATCACCCATTCGATTTCGAAGTTGACTTTTGACAATCTTCATGACAGAAAAAACTCTTTCCACAGTTGCAGTTGTCACAGGTAAAATAAGTGCAAATTTAATAAGATTATACATCAATAAATATACAATATCTCTTTTTGTCTTCGCCATCTCCATTGCAAGACTTCCTAATTGGCACAAATTTAACTTCTTTATCTTCTTTCCTATCTCCACTTTAGATAAAAGAAAAAGAATGTAGTTTATCAAAGTCAACTTTTTTCCAATCTCCATATTTTGCCCCTTTTTCTCAAAATTTTGGTGGGGCAAACTTTTTTTTTTTAATAATTATACACTTATATTAATATAATAAGTATACTAATTTTTTTTTGTGGGGGGGCAATTGCCCCACCACCTTATAGTGTGGCTCCGCCCATGCGGCTACGGCTGGCTGCTCGCCGGAGTATGGGGCGGCGTCGGTGCTCTTCGCCAAGGGCTGTCTGGCCGAGAGAGAGAGAGAAGTGGAGGGAGAGAGGGAGGCTGAGAAAGAGAGGGGTCAGGGAGAGAGAGAGAGAGGTCGGGGGAAAGAGAGGGGTTGCTGGGCGGCGCCGGGAAGGTTGAGAGAGGGATAGAGGGTGAGCTGGGTTGTGTGCGCGTGTGAGTGTGTGTTTTGCGTGCGTGTGTGTGTGTGCTGATTTAAGGAGAGTGAGTGAGATGAGATTTAATGAGGATGACAATGGGTGTTGGGCTTCTAATTCTTGGGCCCAATTTATTTAAATATGTGGGCTCAAGTTTTATTTTATTAATGAACATTCGGGCTGCAATTTGATGTTATATATATGCATTCAGTAATTGGGCCTTCGAATTCAAATATATATTGAGCCCAATTTTGTTTAGTAAAGGATCTCTTATACTCTCTCTGTCCACGAATTAAAGTCCCATTTGAGGGTGGGCACGGAGACTAAGAAAACTGAAGAAGGTATTGTGGATGAAATATAAGAATAATTGACTAAAGTGATAAAGTAGTTGACTAAAGTGTTAAAAGTGTTGTGTGGTGGGTCCACTAGTGATAAAGTGTAATAAATATAGAATATAAAAATGATAAAGTTGTTGTAAGGTGGATCCATTAATGGCAAAGAGTAGTAAATATAGGAAAAGAAGAAGAGTAAAAACGTACATAAAGCACAATAGGGCTTTAATTGGTGGACAAAAATTTAAGTGCAAGTAGGGCTTTAATTTGTGGACGGAGGGAGTAATTTATTAGACCAACAATTTTAATGATTTTTCTAAAATAAATTCTTAATATTTATATTTATATTATATATTTATATTATTTCTAAATTTCAAGTAGGCCCTTATATTGGTTATTTGAATGTTCTCTGACTAGGTGCGGCGCGATTAGGACGTGGACTGTGATTTTGAATTACCGAAGTAAAATTTTCAAGTCAAGTTAAGGTGTGAGATTTATTTCAGTACATGCTGTGGTTAATTCTTGTCCATTTTAATAATATGTGTTTACCATATGTGTTATGACGTATATTTTTAGAATATCGCTAGGGGCCCGTAAATAGGGTCCAGGACTTCATAGTCCTTGGATTGCCACAATGCGATTTGAGGTATATTTTGAAGATGTCGCCAGGGGCCCGTAAATAGGGTCCATGACTTTAATAGTCCTTGGGTTGCCTGTCGCAGCCCGATCTCAGCGCTAGTAATAGCGAAGTCCGAGTATCGATACGACTATAATAAAAGAATAAAAAGACAAGAAGAACTAGATTAAACGTCATGCGGAAGCTCACTTCAAAGTATGCTAAGGCAAGGCATCATAGATCAACTCAAGGGTATAAACGTCAACATCGTCATATCTCCATAAACAATCGGATTCTGATGAACAAAAACAAACCAGGTATAGCTCAAAATTCATAGGGAAGCATAATATTCAGAGTATCGCAGCAAAAGGTGAATCGATAATATGTATGAAGACATATAACCGCGAGTAAATTGCTTGATTACAAAGAAAACAAAGTATCTCATCATTAAGATTTTATCAACATTCAAAAGGAAAGTAAAGTGTATCATCGTTAAGACTCTATCAACAATGGAATAACAGTAAGGGAGATACATCAGTCAAAATAATCCCCCGCCAGCACCAGACCAATCTCGCTCCATCGCTTAGCCTGCACATTTAGAAATACATGCAGGGCGTGAGTATATAATACTCAGCGGGCAAACGCCGAAAAATAAGAAAAGTTGCTCTTAGAGCAATAAGTTTGAAACTTGCCACATCTCAGTAATACACAGGAATAAATTTAGCGTAAATGAACCTGTGTAAGCAGTTTTAATAATCATGACATCATAAAGAAACGACTGCAGTCAAAGATCTCAACATGTATGCACCACATCTACAACTCATCATCATCAAAGGTACTGAGAAGTAAGCCTCCCTCTCAAGTACCGTGACCGGTCGACCCGAAGAAGGCTCACAGTCACCTCTGTGCACAAAATCCCGCTTGTGGCAGGACCGAATTCGTCTCATCTCATCAGTAGAGGGTAACATACAGGTCATTATCAACAAAACTCGGCAAGTCAAACAGTTTTCAAACATCATTTATCTCAAAATATTTGATAAATTCATAACATCATCAAATCATTTTAGAAAGCTCATATGATATAAGAATACTCAAAATATTGCCCACTTGAAGACCTTCGCTCAAGATTGGAAAGAAAACAAGCGACTTACTTCTTCGTCTCGCTCGGGCCTTCATATATCATCATCATCGTCATCGAAGGTTCATGTGATAAAATAAACCTCAGTTAGAAACTCATTTAATAATATCCAAACTTGTCTCAAGCTATAACTTATTCACTCATCTTCTATTTATCCAAATAAATCTCAATCTCTAGGTATACTTAACTCCTAAGGATTTACAAGTCCTACTCTCGACTTAACACTCAACTCGGATTAAACTCATAGCAATCAAGCACACAGACATGCATAAGCACAATAAGCATATAAGTTCACACATAGACATGTCACAAATAAACATCATTCTGCATTTTTCACAAATTAAAGACCTCACTAGACTCGGTACAGAACTCCATTGGATTCGAAACTTATACCATTAGAAACCTCTTTGAGTCTAGTTTCATTAAAAAAAAAGTACGATGAAAAACTCCAAGTAGTTTAGGAGATATGACTGTTTTCCTACAGTCTACCATATTCGGCAGTTTTGAGCAATCGAAAACTTTGATTTTTGAAAAATAGTAAATGTTGCTGAAAAGGTTTGAAATTTTATCAGTATGCTCAATACTTTCTTATATACTTCTCATAAAATTTTCAGGGTGTTTGGGTAACAATAACTTCATGAAACAGTAGGTATAAAATAGTTGCAAAACGACTCCACATTCAACAAACAAGCAAACATTTGACTCATTAGACTCAGCTCGGTGGCCAGAGCAAAGATTACTCGGTAGCCAGAGTAGTGTGAGTTTAACAAACTGAGCAGAATCAGCTTGGATGTCAGAGCAGAATAGCTCGGCAGAGCAGAGAAGAAAAGCTCGACAGAGGAGAGCAGAATAGCTCGGCAGAGCAGAGCAGAATGACTCGGCAGAGCAGAGCCGAATGTCTCAGCAGAGAAGAGTAGAATAGCTCGCCAGAGCAGAACAGAAACAGCTCGCCAGAGCAGAACAGAAATAGCTCGCCAGAGCAAAAAAGAAACATCAATCCAACCTTAGACATATCAATTCAAGCCACTTAATCACACATATAAACCATCAAGTAACAATTTAGGCATAGATACACATATACCTAATTTTTCATCAAACTAACTCACATCAAGATCCTCAAATTACATCATATCCTCAATATAGACCATCAATCATCATCAAAAACACATCATAATCTCTTGCTCATCATCAATTTATCATTTAAGACCTCAACTCAAAAAAATTCCAAATTTTTAGGCTACTAACCTAAGTCAAACTTTGCATCACAAGACATAGCCTCGCAATACACATATCAATCATCACCAAACATCACATAGAACACATTTCTTATCCTAATTTAAGAAAAGAACAAGAAAGATTTTTGAAGGGGAGAAACTCCCTATTTTCGAAAATCTCACAATCGGGGTGAGGGGGTGTTTTCTTGCTTCAATCATGCATATACACACATATCTAACTCAAATATGATTAGATCTAAATATATTCAACACTTACTCAAGAACTTTAAGAAAAGTAGAATTTCTTCTCTCTAAACTTCAAGCTCAAAGCCTTCCAAGATCTCTTGCTTTAAGTGTATAAGGTGTTGTAGGCTTGATTTAATGAAAGATTTCTAACATAGAAGTGATTTAGGAAGCTTGAAGGCCTCGTCAGTGGTGATCAATGGAGGAAGAAATCGAGAGAGAGAGAGAGAGAGTGATGGAGAACGAAAATGATGGTGTGAGGGAGAAGTGAGATAAGTTTTGTCTTGTTAATGAAGAATGATTAGAGACAAAACACTATTCCCTCATTAATGCTTGGTCTCCCAACATCTCTACACTCTAATCCACTTGCCAAAAAAAGAATTAAGTACATGTCTTAAGAATTAATAAACTCATTGGGAAAATATATATGGTGTAGGAACTTAAGTCATGGAAAAATTAGTCACTAATTAATGACATGTTATAGCACAAACTCTTGTGACCAAAATTAAAATAATATATAGCACTAATATTAGTGCTCTCACTCAATTTATAATATTCATCATTTTAGGAAAAATAATTTGAAAACGTATTGTTGGAAAAATTTATAAATCGGCACTTTTCGATTTCTCGATGAAAATAAATCTCATTTGTTTTGAAAACTCAAAATAAAACTCACGTGCTATCATTCTAAAAAAAATCATAATAACTCACTCATAAATGCGCACGTAACAAAAAGTCACGTAATCAGTCAAACAAATAGTCTCAGATAACATCACATCAAGACAAACCACATTCAACGATAAACAAATCATCTCTCACATCGACTCTTCTCTATAAGGGTTCTCGCTCTTTCTCTCAACTCCATTTCTAACTCGTTGTTCCTATTAACATAATAGGTCAGTCAGCCTCACCGGTAGTTCTATATCCGGTCTCGGAAATATAATATAATCTCTTCTCAATTCAATCAGCATCTCTAACTCAACTCGTTTTCTCAAAGCTATTCACTTTCTAACTCTGTCATTGGTTCTAACAACTCATATCTCTATCTATAAAGAAACTCTGTCTTATCTAAGATAATAAAAAAATCTAACATCTCAGTACTCTCAATAGTGTCTTAGCATTATTTCTAATAAGGAAAAGTACGGGGTGTTACATCCTACCCCCTTTAAAAAAAATTTCCTCCCGAAATTTGAGTTATTCACCTTCGGGAAAAAGCTCAGGATACTTTTCTTTCATCTTCTCATCAAGTTCCCATGTTGATTCTTCTTGGCCGTGATGTCTCCATTGGATCTTCACCAAAGGAATCGACTTGTTCCTCAACTGTTGGATCTTCTGGTCCAGAATAGCATCAGGTCTCTCCTCGTAGCTCAAATCTGGCTCCAGAGATACTTCTTCTTGATGAATGACGTGTTTTGCATCAAACATGTACTTTCTTAGTTGAGACACGTGAAAAACATCATGGACGTTTGCGAAGCTCGGCGGCAATGCTAGTTTATAGGCAACATGGCCTACTTACTCTAGTATATCATATGGCCTTATATATCTCGGTTTGAGTTTTCCTTTAACTCCAAAACGGTGAACTCCTCTGGATGGGGAAACTTTTAGAAAAACTTTGTCACCCACTTCAAATTGAATCTCCGTCCTTCTGGTGTCTGCATAAGATTTCTATCGATCTTGTGCTTCTTTTATTTTCCGTCGAATCTGTCGCACGATGGAAATCATCTCTTCTATTGCGTCAGGTCCAAGTACTTTTCTCTCTCCAACTTCGTCCCAATAAAGCGAGGATCTACACTTCCTTCCATACAAGGCTTCGTATGGAGCCATGCTGATTGTCGACTGAAAACTGTTATTGTAAGCAAATTCAATCAGGGCAAAACTTGCTCCCATTGGTTTCCTCTATCAAGCACAACAATGTGGATCATGTCTTCCAAAACTTGAATAGTCCTCTCGGACTGTCCATCTGTTTGCGAATGAAACGCCGTACGTAAGTCAGAAGTGATGCTCAGTGTAGCAACCATTATTTCTACGTTTGTGGTGGTATTACTACCTCCAAATTCATTTTCTCGAATTCCTTGATCAGCTTCGCTTCTCGAGTAAGCAGAAATCCCAATTCCCCTTGATTATTTCTGCTCAATGCATCAGCTACAACGGTAGCCTTTCCAGGATGATAATTTATCCCACAATCGTAATCCTTCACTAACTCTAACCATCTTCGTTGTCGCATGTTCAGATCTTTTTGCTCAAAGAAATATTTGAGACTTTTATGATCGGTGTATATCTCACACCGTGCTCCGTAGAGATGGTGTCTCCAGATCTTCAAAGCATGCACTACGGCTGCTAATTCTAAATTATGCGTTGGATAGTGTATCTCATGCAGTCTCAATTGTCGAGAAGCATACGCTATAACTTTTCCCTCTTGCATCTGTACACAACCTAGACCATTCTTCGATGCATCTGTGTAAACTGCATACTCTTTATCTGCCTTCGAAACAGCTAAAATTGGGGCAATAGTGAGTCTCTTTTTCAACTCTTGAAAACTCCGCTCGCATTCGTCCGTCCAATCGAACTTGACTTCTTTCTTTAGTAGGTGCATCAATGGCTTAGCGATTTTCGAAAAGCCCTCAATAAAACGTCGATAATACCCTACTAATGCCAGAAAACTGCGGATTTTATGCGATGTAGTCGGTGATCTCCACTCTTGTACCACTTAAACTTTCGTTGGGTCTACTTCGATTCCTCTCGCGGAAATAATATGGCCGAGAAAATTTACTTCTACAAGCCAAAACTCGCATTTGCTGAACTTAGCATAAAGCTTTTCAGCTCGTAATCTCTCCAACACGATCCTCAAATGCTCTTCGTGTTCTTGTTTACTCTTCGAGTAAATCAGAATATCGTTTATGAAGACTAACACGAACTTATCTAAGTATTCGTGAAAAACTCGGTTCATGTGGTCCATGAACACGGCTGGGGCATTCGTTAACCCAAAAGGCATTACTATAAACTCATAGTGTCTGTATCTCGTACGAAATGCCATCTTCGGAATATCTTCCGATTGTATCTTCAGCTGATGGTATCCCGCTCTCAAGTCAATCTTTGAAAAAGTGCTCACTCCTTGTAGTTGATCAAACAGGTCGTCGATTCGAGGTAACAAATACTTATTCTTCAAGGTTACCTTATTCAGCTCTCGATAGTCAATACACAACCTCAAGTCAATCTTTGAAAAAGTGCTCACTCCTTGTAGTTGATCAAACAGGTCGTCGATTCGAGGTAACAAATACTTATTCTTCAAGGTTACCTTATTCAGCTCTCGATAGTCAATACACAACCTCAAGCTGCCATCTTTCTTTTTGACAAAAAGGACTGGTGCTCCCCACGGGGAAACACTAGGTCGAATGAAACCCATATCTAGAAGTTCTTGGAGTTGCAGCTTGAACTCTTGCAACTCTGCTGGGGCCATTCTGTATGGTGCTTTCGACGTCGGTGCGGTACCGGGTTCAAGGTCAATCGTAAACTCAAGTTGTCGATCTGGTGGCAATCCCGGTAAAGTTTGAGGGAAAACATCTTTGTACTCTCACACGACTGGCTCGTCATCAACGTTCACCTTGGATTCCTTACTCTGATTCAGATATACAACATACGCGGTTGTAAATTTTCTCCGCAAGAGCTTTCTTGCTTGCAGTGCCGAGATGATCGGCGTCTTCTTCCATTTTCCCTTAATACCAATGAAGGTAGTAAGTTCCTAGCCAGGTGGCTGGAAAGATGTCCGTCTCTCCTTGCATTGAATCTTCGCATGGTTTTCTTCTAACCAATCCATTCCCCAAATTATATCCAAATGCCACATACGCATCAATCTCAGGTTTCTAGCCTCGAGCTTAATCGATTCTAACTTAAATTCTAAGTTAGGGCACACGTGCGAAGCTGTAGTAGTTTTGCCTATGGGTGTGGTTACTCTTAGAGGTTGTGGAGCAGGCTCTACATTCAGTTCCAAGCTATCGACACAAGTATGAGAGATAAAAAATGCGATGCTGTAGTGTCAAACAATACTACTATGGGTACACCTTTCAACTCGCCTATACTTGTTAAATTCCTTTGATTCTTGCCCGGTGCTTTCTGCTCAAGAGCGAACATTCTCTGATGATGAGGTTGATTCGCCTGCGGGGCTGGTGGCTGCCTTCTTGACTGACATGGTCGATAGGCTGGTTGTTGTTGCTGTGGTAGAAGTAGCGGTAGGATTCCCTCCATCGCTTTGAGTTGCGGCCGAAACTGACTCGGTCGTCCTCTGCTTCCGCTTTGCTTGCAATTCGAACACTGGTTCGAGTAGTGCCCGACCCTTCCGCAGGTATAGCAGCTATTATGTCCCATCTTGTATTCTCCTAAATGTAGTTTATTACACTTCGGGCAAGGCGGTATCCCTCGCGGTCCTTGAGGAGTTGCTGCTGGGGCAGTTGGGCCAACATAAGGTCGTTTGTCTTGGTTCTGATATTGCGGTGGCGCATTCTGACTCTACCACGGCTTCTTGGGACCTTGGCTTCGGTCGTCCCATTTTCTCTTGTCCTTATGGCCTTGTCCAGCAAAAGACTGATTTCCCGTTTGAAAATTCAGGTTTAATTGTGACATCGAGCCTTGACTCAGTCTCTCTGGCTGCATTGCCTCTCATCTTAATTCTACATCTCATATGTCATCTCAATTCACTCGTCTATCATCATTCATCAAAATCATCAATCTCCACGCTCTGATAAGGAAATAGGGACTCGCTAATCATCAATATATATATATATATATATATATATATATAAGGAAAATTGCCTCTCTCTCGAGATCTTTTACAAAAGTAGGGCTTTATGTACAAAGGCCCTAACACTAAAATGATGCTCTAGCTATACAAGCATCATAAGCACTAAGCATCTAAAGATATATACTATCTACTCATACACACTATACTATGCTGCTCTATATATATATATATATATCAACTATGCATCTATACGTATATATATATACGCGTCAACGAGATAAACATGATCACTGTCCATCGTCTCCCGATACCCTGCTAGCTGCGTCATCAATCGGCATGTCCTCGCTCGGCTCCGTCTCCTCGCTCTCATACTCGTCGATCAATCGGTAGATGCTATCGTCGCTCGACTCATCCTCGATGTCGGTGTCCACCATCGGACCATACACCGGCACCTCAGGAACCGGTACGCAACTCTCGACTCCATCAGCAGTAGCCTCCCGCTGTAGTGGCCGGGTCCGTCCGTAGCCGACCGTCATCTCCGGAGTCTCCTCGTCCGGATCCTCCTCATCGCTGTCGAAGTGTGCTGGCCGAGATCCTCCCTCCTAGTCGTCTCGGGATGGTGGGTATAAGATAGGATGCATGTACATCTGGAAAGCCAAAGTGCGTTGCTCGGGCAACGGGGCAACCCTCGGATAAGGATCATAGGGAATGTGTTGTATCTATGGCTCTGTAGAAATAATCGGCTGTGATGACTCAACAGGTGGCCGTGGCAAAGGTGTCGTCACCGATGTCAAATCCCAAGGCGGTAAATCAGCACTGGGAAAAGGAATAAGTGATAGAAACGAAAACGGATCATGCTCTATCACAGGGGAGTACGTCTCAAAGACCATCGGCTCAGGGACAATAGGCTCAGATGAAACTGGAATCGGATCAGCAGGGGATGGAGATGCCATCGGAAAAGGCTCCTCGGGAAGTGGGGGCACAACAAGAAGCTCCCCTCCCTGGGCTGGTTCCTCAGACTCTCCATACGGCGGAGAAGGTGGCTCACCAAAGGTAAAGTAGCGGTGGCTAAGAGTCGCGATAAAGCCATGAAAATCGACGCTTACGAAACGCCCGAACTCTGTCCTTAAGATGTGCTGCGGTACCAGCGAAGCCGCCCAGTCCTGCCACTCGGGTGGCAGCTGTGGAATCAGGTGTGTGATGGCCTCAGCCTCATCAATCCTGTGGGTACTAGCCTTCAACCAACGACGGTGGTAGAGTGCTAGAAACTCTCCAAGCGTATCGCTCTCTCTCGGTCCAGTAGATCTGAACCAACGGCGCATCACCTCACTATGTCGTCTCTCCATTGCTGCCTCTACTTGACTCTGCATCCTGTAATATAAAATATCATGCCCATTAGAAAATGGATAACGAACTTACTTGGTACATCTCAATCAACAACATATTCATCATCGTTTGGTACGGTGGGGCATTGGCCATATTAGCCTAAACATCTCTCCTCATAATCCACAACAACTGCCTTATCTCACAATCCATCACCTCAAACAATTCCGCCATCAAAACAATACATAACTCATTAGTGACTCAAACTCAACTCTCAACAGGAAAGCAACAAAGAAACATCATCAACCTCTTACCTCGTTAAGCCGGAGGAGATGGGGTGTTGGGTGTTTACCTCATTTCTGAGTGTCTTTTTGTATGTTTTAGCACTCTTTTGAGCATGCTCTGTGCCTTGAAGTGTCTTCTTTTACTTGCTCGTTCGTCTTTTTGTGCTCTTGGGTGTTACTTGCAGGTTGTCTGGTTCTCGGGCGAGTTTTAGAAGTTTTGGAGGCCGTTTTGAAGAACATTGGAGCAGCCACCGCCGCCTGGCGGCGCCCGCCTGTTGATGATTGGAGAAGAGCTGCGAAGGGGGTAGGCGGCGGCCGCCGCCCACGATTTTCGGCAGTTACGTTTCAAGGGGTTTAAAACCCATTTTTAGGGTTTTTCTGCGGTATTCTGGTCCCAGCAGCCTCCTGAACGTTTTACACCTCTTTTGTTTAGTTTTTGGAGAGATTTTAACATCAACAACACTTGTGGAATCTTTGGATCAAAGATTGTAGCCCCGTTTACATTCCGTTGGATTGGATTTCTAGTTCATGCTCTTTGTAAGAATCCGTTGTTCTCTCAATTGAAGATTGTTATGTCATTGGGTTTATTTTATTGTTCTCTTATGATCTTGTTGAATGAAATGGTTTTGGATTAATTCTCTTGATGTTATTCAGTCTTGATCATTTAATTACTTCGTTGATTCATCGTTGTTGCCTACGGATTTCTCTAGTTGAGTATGATTAGGAATTTCTCCCTTATGGTGATTAAAGCTTTCTGTGAGTTGAATTTGATGCTTACTTTAGTTTCTTGCCTAGGTAATAATTAATTGTTAATGTTATTGAGTTTATGATCGTTTGGTTCAGAGTCGAGATTGAAACCCTAGTTGATTTCGTTAATGTTTAAACGCCATGTTCTTAGTTCTTATATGTGCTCTCATATGTTTTCTGCATTAGTTAATGTTTATTGCTTCCTTTCAATTACGTTTTGGTGATAGAGTGAGAAACAGTGTCAGACCCAACTACCCGATTAGAGTGTTTAGGTTTATTTCCTGTTTTCTGTGAGTAACACGATTAGAGCCCTGCTAAGTCTTCCTTGTGAAACGACTTGAGTCACCTTACCACCCTAGGACGACCTCGTATAAATTCGAGTCCATCCATTAGGTGTTTTAGGATAAGTCAAATTTTGGCTCCGTTGCCGGGGAAGGCTTTAGGCATTTGATTGTGTTGCATTGTTTTCCGTGTTTTCTTTTGTTTATTTCTTTCGACTCGGTTATTTTCTCCCTCCAGTGCGTTTGATTTGTTCGTTCGTGTTGTGTATGCAAGGACGTAGAAGCTTGAAGAGAAAGCTTGCACCTTACTACGACAACATTCACCGACCTCGTGAGGTCCTTTTAAGCCTGGAGGAGGAGTCCGAGTCCAGTTCGAGAAGCCTTGTGGAAACACAGTTTCGAGAGGAAAACTGTGAAGAGAGAATTGCTTCCAATCCCATCCTGGAAGCCGTTGAGGAGACGCTTTCAGAGCACTCTGAAGAAGAAGAAGAAGCTCGGCCCAATCTGGACCAAGAAGCAATGGCAGAGCAGAATGTCCAGTACATGGGAGATTTTTCCAGGCCAGTTATTGGGACCACTAGCACTTCTGCGATAGTGCTTCCCACGGCGGTCCGGAATTATAATCTGAAGCCCAATGATTCAAACCTGCTGCCGCTCTTTTATGGGATGCCGAGTGAGGACGCCTTACAGTTCATCCGTGATTTCTGCACCCAAGTGCAGACCTTCCCTCTACTGGAGCTCACCGAGGATCAGTTGAGACTCAAGTGCTTACCTTATGCACTCAAGGACCGGGCTAGAACGTGGTTACTGTCCTTGCCGCCAAACTCCATCACCACATGGGCAGAGGCGAGTGAGAAGTTCATGCTCAAATACTACCCTAATCACAAGACACAGGAGATTAGGACACAGATAATGAACTTCATGCAAGGAGCTGACGAGCCCCTCCACGAGGCTTGGGAGAGATTCCAAGAGCTTCTCCGCCAGTGCCCGCAGCACCAGTTGGCTCCCGTCATGTTGATGCAGTTCTTCTATGACGGATTGATTCAGACGGCACAGTTTATGGTGGATAGTACCGCTGGGGGCAACATTGCCCGAAAGACAGCTGATGAGCTCAAGGAGATCTTCAACACACTTGCCGCGAGTTCTCAACAAAAATCAGTCAGAGGAAGGAGGGTCGAAGCTAATGCTGTAGCCCCAAATAATGAGCTGCAGAAGCAAGTGGCGGACTTGATGAGGCAAGTCCAGCATCTAAGAATGAACCAGGTGGAGCCTCCACCCGTTCAAGCACCGCCAGTTCAAGCACCGCCAGCTCAGGCACCGCCAGCAGAAGGAATGTGGCATATGTGGCGACTTTAGCCACGGAACCAACGAGTGCCACCGAATGGGGGAGTTCACACCTGAAGGGGAGGCAGAGGTCTATGCTGCCCAGGGATACCCAGGGAGGCCTCAATTTGAACAGAGACCCGTGTTTAATCAAGGGCAACAAAATTCCAACTCGGGTTGGAGAGCTCAGCAGAATTCTGGATGGAGGAACCAAGCTCCTGGCCAAGGGTCAGGATCAAATCAAGGCAATCAGTTCCGCCGACCTCATCAGCAATTTGGGTATCAGAACCAGCAGCAGTTCTACCTACCTCAACAGCAGCCCCCCTTTCCTCAGCAGCAGAACTACCCTCAAGCCTATCAGCAGCAGCCCCCGCAGTATCAGCAGTATCAATAGTTCCCTATGCAGCAAGGGAATTTTCAGTAGCAGCAGCAATACCAGAATGCCCCCAACAGTTTCAGAAGCAAGCCCAACCGCAGAAGCCGTCTCTCGAGGACACCATGCAATCATTTATGGAGAGGACCAAACAGAGCATGGAATCCCAGTCGGCTACAATCAAGCATCTCGAGACAACCGTTGGGCAGCTCTCCGGGACATTGAACCAGATGCAACAGCAGCAACAACCAGGGAAGCTCCATGGACAAGGATTGCAGCCCCACCAAGCTCAAGCTGTCACTGTTTTACGCAGTGGGAAGGTGGTGAACAACAAAGTGGAAGCCCCCGTGGAAGAACCACCCAAGGAAGCCCGCATGGAAGAGCAAGTAAAGGAGCCGCTGCAGCCAAGAGAGGAGGAGAAGGAGCCCGAAGTGAAGCTCCACAAGGCTGCCAAGCCATATAAGCCACCGGTCCCCTACCCAAGCCGGTTGAAGAATGAAACGCTGGACCAGCAGTTCACCGATTTCTACAACATGTTGGCAAAGGTGAACGTGAACTTGCCGCTGCTAGACGTGATCAGGAATGTCCCAGCTTACTTGAAGTTCTTCAAAGAGTTGGCCTCCAAGAAGAGGAGGTTCGAGGACAACGAGAAGATTTTGGTGTCCGAGGTTGCAAACTCCATAATGCAACAGCCCTTATCGACCAAGCAACGAGACCCAGGTAGCTTTGTCATTAATATTGCTTTGGGAAACGGTAAGGAGGCTTCGGGGATGTTAGACTTGGGGGTTGGAATCAACTTAATGCCTTACTCTATTTTCAAGCAATTAGAGTTAGGAAATTTGAAACCCACTCGTATGTGCTTGCAATTAGCCGATAGGTCGGTGAGGTATCCTCATGGGGTAGTTGAAGATATCCTTGTTAGAGTGGGTGGGTTGATCGTGCCTGTTGATTTTGTTGTTTTGGAAATAGGAGAGGTACACGAAAATGGCAAAGAACATACCCTTTTGCTAGGAAGACCATTCATGGCAACTACTAACACACTGATAGACGTTAAAAATGGCACCATTAAAATGACTGTGTTAGGAGAGTCAGTGTCTTTCTCTGTGCATCATAATCGAGCCATGCCATCTTCCTCACTCACTAATGAATGTTCTTACATTGATGCTATTGATGGCTTGGCCGAGATGTTCTTTGTGCAGGAGCAAGAAGTTATTGAGGTTTTTGCAGGGTCCGCGGACATGGAAGAGTTTGCCCGTGAAGACGAAAAAAGAGAGCGGGCCCGTAGAGCTAAGTCCCCATTGATGAGGCCGTGGTGATTGACTACGCCACGAAGATGAAGTCAACCTTGGAGCTCAAGGAGCTCCCCAAGAACCTCAAGTATGTATACCTAGAAGGAGAGGCAGAAAAGCCCGTGATCATATCTGCCGAGCTCACGCACGAGCAAGAGTTGGCATTGATGGAGGTGTCGCAGCCCGATTCCGAAACGCTAGTAATAGCGGGGTATGAGTATCGATACGACTAAAATCAAAGAATAAAGGACATCACAATTAAACTGAACATCAGCGGAAGCTTACATCAAAACACGCAAAGGCAAAGTCTCAAAACTCGACCCGAGGGTATATTCGTCAACATCGTTCTAACTTCTTGAATGTTAGGAATTTCAAGAAGAAAAGCAAAGTAGGTACTGCTCGTTTTCCATAGGGAAACATAAAATCAAGAGTATCGCAGCAGAAAGGCGTATCAATTATATGTATGGAGACATATAATCGCGAGTATATTGCTTGATTAGGAAGGAATAAAGCATCAATTCACTAATGTTTTATCAACATTAGAAGGAAAACAAAGTACATCATTCTTATGACTCTAACATCGAAGGAAAACATCAGAGGAGCTTCATCAACGAAACAGTCCCCACCAGCACCAGACCAATCTCGCTCCAGAGCTTAGCCTGCACATTTAGAAATATATGCAGGGCGTGAGTAATAATACTCAGTGGGCAAACGCCGGAAAAACATCAAAGGTGCTCTTAGAGCTATATGTTTGGAACTTGCCATAACAGCAGCAAAACACAGAATTAAGTTAGCATCAAAGAATCTGTGCATGCAGTTTTCATAATCATTACATCATAAAGAAACGATAGCGCTATCAAAGTATTCATCATGCATGTACCACATCTACAACTTATCATTTTATCGGTACTGAGAAGTAGGCCTCCCTCTCAAGTACCGTGACTGGCCGACCCGAAGACGGCTCACAGTCACCTCTGTGTACACAACCCCGCTTGCGGCAGGATCCGAATTCGTCTCATCAGTAGAGGGTAACATACAAGCTCAACATTAAATTTGGCAAGTCAAACAGTTCTTAAACATCATTTAACTCAAGATTTGATAAACTCGTAAATATCATCATTTTATTTCAGGAAGCTCATATGATAAACATATACTCAAAATATTGCCCACCTGGAGTCCTTCGCTTAAGCTCGGATAGGAACAGGTGACTTACTTCTTTGTCTCGCTTGGGTCTTCAGGAATCATCAACATCATCACGAAAGTTCATGTGATAAAACAACCTTAGTTAGTACTCAATACTGAAATCCAAACTCGTCTCAACAATAACTTCTCGCTTAACGCCTATTTACCCAGTAAAACTAAATCTCTAGGCATACTCGACTTCTAAGGATTCCCACGTCTTACTCTCGATTTAACTCTCACTTGGACCATACTCATAGCAATCAAGCACATAGGCATGCGCAATCACATAAGCATACAACTTCACATAAAAACATATCACAAACAAGCCAACATAAGCTTGACTCGAAGACCAGAGCAGAGAAATGCTCGGTGGTCAAGGTGGAAAAACTCAGCCGGGCGGAGCGGAGTAGCTCGGCGAAACAGCGGAGAAAATGCTCGCCAGGGCAGAGGAATCAACTTGCCCGGGCAGCGAAGTCATGAACTCTCTGGCAGAGCAGCGGTGAATGCCAGAGGAATGGCGAACTCTCTGTCGCCAGAGGACTCAAACGTCAGAGGACTCAAAACTCAGAGGACTCAAACTCAAGAGGACTCCAAACACCAGAGGACTCAACTTCAGAGGACTCGATCGTCAGAGAAATCAAACATCAGAGGAATCACTAACTCTCTGTCATTACATCGAGGAAATGAACTCGCTGGCCTCTCCAGCGGGGAAATGAACTTGCTGGCATCTCCAGCGGGGAAAAAAATGACTTCTCTGGCATGCCAGCGGGGAAACGACTCGGTAGAGCAGGACAAGACTCAAAGCAGAACCATGCAGCCAAGAGTAAACTCGAAACTTATTTAAACACTTCATTCCTCAAAACATCACGTTAATCCTTCATATATTCATGCTCATCATCAATCATTATACAAGACATAACTTCAAGGATTTTCCAGATCTTAAATCAAACTGGAATTTGTAAAAACTCATATTTCCAGACTCAGTTTTGCAAACACTCACGCTCAAGACTAAGTTTTGTAAAACATAACTTAATCACTTCAAAACATCACATATAACATACAAATCACCACATATTGCACATTTCTCATCTCGGTTTTAAAGAGAAAGATTTTTACAGGGCACGAACCCAAGTTTTCGAAAAACAAACGAAGAAAGGAGGAGGAGTTTTTCATGCTTCAAACATCATTTACACACATACATCACACGCACATAACTCACAGAAGTCTGGATCCAAAAGATTGAAACACTTACTCAAGAGGTTTCAAGAAAAGTGACGTCTCTTCTCTATTCTTCAGCTTCAAACTCCACTAAAGTTTTTGAATCAAGAGTAGAAAGTGTTTAGGGACTAGATTTAGTGGAGTTGTACACCATAGATACGTCTTTAAAAGCTTGAGCTTCGTCTCCAATGGAGAAAAGAAACAGCGGCGTAAGGGAAAGAGAAGAAGGTGAAGAGCCGAAAATGAAAGTGACGGCAAGAGAGAGAAACTCTTAGGCTTTAAACAAGATTCTTATTCCTTAAGATAAGAAGCATTAAATGCTTGAATAGTAATTTGTCTCCCCCTTAGCAGCAAGTCTCATCCGCCGGTTATCCCATGTGGGAAAAGAGATTAAAATAATGGTGGTGAGTGTAGGAATGTGTGCAGTGGTAATTCTAATCATATGTGCTAATTTTCGAAAATCATACTGACTCAAAAATAATAGTGCGCATGTATCATATAAATCACATAACGTCAAACAAATAACTTACAAAGTTATCTAAAAAAAACGGATCATCACTCGTCATTACTCTAATCGTCACTCTAGATTAATCCTCTTTAGCGACTCTCAATCACTTCCTCGACTCTATTTGTCGTCTCTCATCTCAACTCTAAATCAATTATCATCTCCATCTTATCTCTCACATTGTTCTCAATTCTATCAACTTCTCTAACTCAACTCGTTTCTCAAATCTCATCACTCTAACTCCATCAGTGGTTCGTCTACTCATAACTCTATTTAAAAGAAAATCTGTCTTATCTGGTCATAAAACAAAATAATCTCGCATCTCAACATCTCAGTATCCTCAGTAGTGTTAAAACACTATTTCTCAACATAAGGGCAAAGTACGGGGTGTTACATCCTACCCCCCTTAAAGAAATTTCGTCCCGAAATTTAAGTTATTGATCTTCGGGAAAAGCTCTGGGTACTTCTCTTTCATCTTCTCTTGAAACTCTGGGGGAATATACTCCCGCTGACTCCGAGTAGCTCATCAAATGTGACTATCAAATTCTTCTACGCATCTAAACTTCCCTTTTTAGCCATCTAGATTTGTGTCTTGGGTGGCTATTTATAACTGCTTCTTTAAACATCTGATTACAACCATCTTCTCTTCAAGTTCTCTTGTTGACTCTCTTTTTGATCGTGATGTCTCCATTGGATTTTCACCAAGGGAATCGACTTGTTCCTCAATTGTTGGATCTTTCGGTCCAGTGTAGCATCAGATCTCCCTCTTCGTAGCTTAAAACTGGTACCAGGGATTCTTCTTCTTGATGGATGATGTGTTTTGGATCAAACACATACTTTCTCAGTTGAGAAACATGGAAAACGTCTTGGACGTTCGCGAAGCTCAGAGGCAACGCTAGTTTATAGGCTACTTGGCCTACTTCTTCTAATACATCAAAGTCCTATGTACATCTCGATTTATCATTTCTAATCAACTGACTCGGCAGAGCCGAGTAATAACTTCTCTGTCAAAGCAGAGGAATCAACTCTCCTACAGAGGAATGAATTCTCTGCCATCACTATGTCACGGACAACGCTTGCATCCTTTCCGTCCTCGTTGGGGCTTTCCCAACCTTAGAGTCGTTAAAGGTAAAACTAATTTCGCCGTGTCACGGCTCATCAGGGGAACGACATCAGTTTCCCGAAAAAGGGAAAACTTATATAAACATCATTTCTAACGTCCCAAAATCTATCAGTGCTTACTCAACTAACGGATTTCTTCTCTCGATTTTGCTAATCGATAACACAATTTATAGCCTGTAGTCTTACCTCTATTGTGGAAATCTCTCACCGGTGAAATTTTGTATAGGGCTGCCAAAGTGGCGCCTACTCGTGTTAACACATTGAACATCCTTCTACGAAAGATGCCATCTCTCGCTTCCTATTCTCTATTCAAAACGTCGTTTTAGTCTTGGCACGCATTCATGCTTTCTCCGTCAGAGCAGCGAAATCACTAACCAAGGTAGCGAATTCATAAAGTCAGAGGAATCGGATTCCAGGGCAGCGAAGTGAATCGCCAGAGAAATGGCTTTCTCTCTGGCGCAAAACCTCATCTCATCCTAAACTCATGCTTATATCTCAGCACACTCATCTCATCAAAAGTGTAACTCTAATGCTCAAAATCTCTACTTACCATCATAACTCCATCTCATCTTAGTCATAATCTCGGTACCGTAGTACTCTCTGTAGCGTCGCAACACTACTACTACCCATAAAAGTACGGGTTCGCTCGTGATTTCATTCTTCCACTTTCCTTATCAGGCACATTTAGTCTCTCTTAAAACAAAAATGGCATTATTTGCCGCCTCTTGATTATTCTCTACTTTCTCGGTTCGAATCTTCGTTCGCAACCTTTCCATCTTTTTACCCCTCTCTGCCAGAGCAGAGAAATCGTGATTTCTCTGTCAGAGCAGAGGAATCAGCGCCCGCTCTGTCCAAAGTAAAGTCCGCTCAAAACATAGCTCTCTTGGCAGAGCAGAGCTTCTCGGTCGTAAGTCTGGTGTAAAGCTCATTTCAGAGATTACTATTTCTGTCGTTTGTGGTGGTATCACTACCTCCAAATTCATCTTCTCAATTTCCTTGATTAGGCTCACTCTTCGAGTAAGAAGAAATCCTAACTCTCCCTAATTCTCTCTTCTTAACGCGCCAGTTACAACGTCAGAGGGATCACTTCGTCCGCGGAATCTATATGTCAGCGGAATCCCTAACTCTCTGCCAAAGCAGAGCTAAAACTCGGCAGCACTCAGCAAAACAAACAGAACTCGTTTCAACACTTCTAATAATCAATCCAAACCAGCATTTAATATCATAGCATGCTCAAGAACTCGTACTCATTTAAATCATCATCAAACTTCTATAAACTCATGAATCATGCTCGTAGTCCTTCACTGACTCTGATAGTCTCCTTCGTTGCTCAAAAGAAGAAAAAAAAATTTTTTTTTTGGGGCTTTAAAGATCGGTGTGTAACTCACACCGTGCTCCTTAGAGATGGTGTCTCCTAATCTTCAAAGCATGCGCTACGACAGCTAATTTTAAATCATGCGTGAGATAATTCATCTCGTGTGGTCTCCACTTGCTTTGACTTCTCTCTCTCTAAAGTTAGTCCCGTACTAAGGCAGGGGAAATAGCTCCAATGCAAAGGGAATGCTTTCAACTCTGTCGTCAGAGCAGAGCAGGGCTTAACTTCAGTTTTGCTTCCAGAGCAGGGCTCGACTAAAAACTATCGAAAGATCAAATATTTTTCCCCTCTTGCATCAGCACAAAACCTAGACCATTCTTCAATGCATCAATACAAATCGCATACTAAGTTTCTTCCTTAGCTCTTGAAAACTTTGTTCACCAACGCTCGGCCAAACGAACTTGACTTCATCAAGCTAACATTCACATAAAACTTCTCGACACATAATCTCTTTCTAACTCAATCTTGTCTATGTATTCGTGAAAATGCGGTTCATGAGATCCATGAATACCGCCGGATCATTACCATAACTCATGGTGTCTATTTTTCGTACGAAAGGCCGTATCCGGAAATAGCTTCCGATCGTATCTTCAGCTGGTGGTATCTCATTCTCAATTCAACTTTGAAAAAGTGCTCGCTCTTTGTAGTTGATCGAACAGATCGTTGATCCGGGGTAATGGATACTCATTCTTTATCGTCACTTCGTTCAACTCTCAAAAATCGATACACCACCTCAAACTTTCATCTTTATCTTTTACCAACAAGATTGGTGCTTCCCTTAGGGAAACACTAGGTCAAAAGAAACCCATATCTAGCTGTTCTTGGAGTTGCAGCTTTAACTCTTGCAACTCTGTGGGGGCCATTCTGTATGGCTCTTTCGACGTCGGTGACGTGTCGGGCTCTAAATCAATCGTAACCCAAACTGTCGGTCTGGGGTAATCCCCATAAGATCTTAGGGTAATATTCTCGCACGTCTGGCATCATCAACGTTTGCTTTGGATTCATCTCTCTGACTCAGATATACAACGTACGCGATTGTATCATTTCTCCGCAAGAACTTTCTTGCTTGCAGTGCCGAGATGATCAGCATCTTCTTCCATTTTCTCTCAATACCAATGAAGGTAGTAGGTTCTTGGCCAGGTGGCTAAAACGATATCCGTCTCTTCTTGCATTGTATCTTCACATGGTTTTTCCTCTAACCAGTCCATTCCAAAATTTATATCTAAATGCCCCACAGGCATCAATCTCAAGTTTCTCGCCTCAAGCTTAATCGATTTTAACTCGTATTCTAAGTTAGGGCACGCGGATGAAACCATAGTGGTTCAGCCTATGGGTGCGATTACTCTTTAGAGGTTGTGGAACAGGCTCTTCGTTCGGTATCGAACAAAACTATGGGCACATCCTTCAATTCGTCTAAATCTGAAAATTTTTCCTTGATTTTTGTCCGATGCTTTCTGCTCAAGCGCGAACAGTCTCTGTTGATGCGGTTGATTCGCCTGCGGAACTGGTAGTTGCTGTTGTGGTGGAGGTAGCGGTAGAATTCCCTTCCTTGCTTTGTGTTGTGGTCGAACTGATTCGGTCGTCCTCCGCTTCCACTTTGCTGACGATTCGGACACTGTTTCGCATAGCGCCCGATCCTTCCGCAGGTGTAACAGCTATTCTGTCTCATCTTACATCATCCCAAATATAATTTATCGCTCTTCGACAAAGCGACATCCCTCGTGATTCTTGAAAGTTTACTGCTGCAGAGGCAGTTGGGCCAACATCAGGCCGTTTGTTTCAGTTCTGATATTGTGGTGGCGCATTCTAACTCTGCCACGGCTTCTTAAGGCCTTGACTTCGGTCATCCCATTTTCTCTTTCCTTCTTGCCCTCGTCGAGAAAAGATAGATGGCACGTTTAAGTGCTCTAACCCATTTGGGGTGCTAAAGCTCAAATCGCGTTATCTGGCTGCATTGCCAAATCTACATCAAAATGCTCTATTTAACCACACTCTGACTCGTTTAAATCGTCTCGTACTTCTTATCTCAAACCTGATTGAAACAATTCTGACATCTTCTCGTTCATCTCTTCTCGATATGTGGCACACCGAACCAAGTCGCGAAACTGACGTTCGTAAACAGCTACGGTTTTATTGCCTTATCTCATATCATCAACTCTATTTCTTCCTTCAATCGATTTCTCTTTCTCGGCAAAGTCTAAAGGGACATGTATCAACCTTAGAACTACTTCTCATACTCGCAACTATCATCAGACTCTTACTCAACATCATACTATTTCTTTCTATTCTCATAACTCATCGTCAAAGACATACTTTATGTCTATCATCGTAAACATCAGTCAAAGTTCTTCTCAAGAATAAGGACTCTCTGGTCATCGTCATATAAACATATCAGAAAATTTTCTCTTTTGAGAACTCTTACCAAATGCGGGGCATAACGGAAATGAAATATCCCGTAATACTATGCCGTTGCTACTTCCATACTAGTCGTCATCTCAGTCTACTATCGTGGAAAACGTCATCTGTCCCAGTCTGTCATCTCGATCTCCTTGTATCTGCTATGGCCTATTCTGGCTTAGCATTACTTCTTCTCATCCTCGAAATAATTAGCTCTCTACATACTTGGCTAATATAAGAAAATCCATAATCGAACTGTTGTGCTCGTCCCGTAATAATATATTCTACGACTGCTCTCATAACTCGTATTCTCTTCCAAATACTCTTCTTGTATTCCATCCTAGCTACCTAGACATTCCTAACTCTTGTCGGATGTAGTAGGGACTAGGAGGTAATGAATAAAAATGTCTGATCTTTGAACAATCTTTGAACAAGACGAGCTCAAGTGATGGAATGATTCCATAATAGCCAGTGCTATCTCAAGGATAATGAAGAAGTTAAAATCAAAGGAAGATCAAAGGCTAGAACAGAAGTTAAGATAAAAACTGAGGTATGATATGATGGGGGAAAATCAATACTGGAAGTAGAAACAATCCACTACGTGGAAAATGAATAAATCGTCCACTGTTAAAACAAGGGGTAAGGATTCCCAATACAAACGATTTAGGCTCGAACACAGTGGATCTGCTCACTAGCAATTTGTTCATCTCATATAGGAGTTCAAATGGATGCAGAAAAATTTAATAACGACCAAGCGGGATAAGGACTCAATAAGTCTACTCTCTCGATTACTCTAGCGATGATAACGCGCGATCCCGGTGACAGTACCTCTATTACGAAGTACAATTGGTCAAAACATCTATGCATCCCATGAGGTCTCCATAATACGTTCGCCCTACAAGGGTCGTGTCTATAAATCGCGATGAAAACTCTTAACTCTTATCGCATTATCTCAACTATCTCTCTCTCTGCTTCTCTTCTTCATCTTCTTCTCGGTTTATGTCCCTTCCGTCCCATCTTCTTCTCGGAGGTATACTATAGCAGGAAAAGAATTTTACACTATCGACTTCGAAACTAGCCGTTCGTCAAAACAAAATACTCATTCTCTCTTTCTCACTTCGCTTCTATATCTCAAGTGATCTCAAAATTACAAGTTCTATTTTCTCAACTCAAGTATACATCTCAACTCGGTTATATATATATATCATATAGAATTCTCATGGTTCTCGTCACTTCTATCGTTCATCTAACATCATGCATCTAATCATCAATCTCAAAACTCTAATGTGGCATCAAGCTCTCTAGTCATCAACGTCATCTCGCTATGAAAGGGAAAATTGCCTCTCTCTCAAGGTCTTCTACAAAAGCGAAGGTTCTCTGTACAAAACGCCCTATACTATAATGATGCTCTCGCTATGCAAGCACCATAGGGACTAATCGTCATATAGGTTCCATACCATACTTCTAGCTATGTACATCGGCTATGCATCCCTATATAAATACACACATCTTCAGATAGTCTCGATCGTCATCATCAACCTCCATATCCTCACTCGGCTCTCCATACGGCGATGAAGGTGGATCGCCATAAGTAAAGTAACGGTGGCTCAAAGTTGCGATGAAGCCACGGAAATTGGTGCTCACGAAATGCTCGAACTCAGTCCTCAGGATATGTTGCTGCGCCAGTGAAGCCGCCCATTCTTACCACTCGGGTGGCAGCTGTGGAATCTAAGCGTAATGGCCTCTGCGCCATCAATCTCGTAGGGAAAAGCTCTCCTCCATCGTTGGTGATAGTATGCCAGAAGTTCACCAAAGGTGTCATCCTCGTCCGAGATATACTCCCTGAACCATCGCTACATCGCTGTCTCAAAATAACTCGGCATCTCATCCTCGTTTGGTACGGTGGGGCATCGGCTATACTAGCCTCAACATCTCTCCTCATCTTCCACATCAACTTCCTCATATCAGAATTCATTATCATCGACAATTTCGTCAGCAAAACAATACATAACTCATTAGTACATCAAACTCAGTTCTCATCAGAAAAGCGATAAGAAACAACATCAACTTCTTACCTCGTTAAGCCGGAGGAGATGGTGTGCTGGGGTTTTGTTTCAACTGACTCTCAAACCAGTCTAAGAACTCAAATTAGACTAGTACTCAATCTAAAAAGAGTAGAAGCAATCAAAGGTTCGACTCAATCAAGCAATTAACTCAGAGCAGACAACCTGCTCTGATACCACTCTGTCGCAGCCCGATTCCCAAACGCTAGTAATAGCGGGGTATGAGTATCGATACGACTAAAATCAAAGAATAAAGGACATCACAATTAAACTGAACATCAGCGGAAGCTTACATCAAAACACGCAAAGGCAAAGTCTCAAAACTCGACCCGAGGGTATATTCGTCAACATCGTTCTAACTTCTTGAATGTTAGGAATTTCAAGAAGAAAAGCAAAGTAGGTACTGCTCGTTTTCCATAGGGAAACATAAAATCAAGAGTATCGCAGCAGAAAGGCGTATCAATTATATGTATGGAGACATATAATCGCGAGTATATTGCTTGATTAGGAAGGAATAAAGCATCAATTCACTAATGTTTTATCAACATTAGAAGGAAAACAAAGTACATCATTCTTATGACTCTAACATCGAAGGAAAACATCAGAGGAGCTTCATCAACGAAACAGTCCCCACCAGCACCAGACCAATCTCGCTCCAGAGCTTAGCCTGCACATTTAGAAATATATGCAGGGCGTGAGTAATAATACTCAGTGGGCAAACGCCGGAAAAACATCAAAGGTGCTCTTAGAGCTATATGTTTGGAACTTGCCATAACAGCAGCAAAACACAGAATTAAGTTAGCATCAAAGAATCTGTGCATGCAGTTTTCATAATCATTACATCATAAAGAAACGATAGCGCTATCAAAGTATTCATCATGCATGTACCACATCTACAACTTATCATTTTATCGGTACTGAGAAGTAGGCCTCCCTCTCAAGTACCGTGACTGGCCGACCCGAAGACGGCTCACAGTCACCTCTGTGTACACAACCCCGCTTGCGGCAGGATCCGAATTCGTCTCATCAGTAGAGGGTAACATACAAGCTCAACATTAAATTTGGCAAGTCAAACAGTTCTTAAACATCATTTAACTCAAGATTTGATAAACTCGTAAATATCATCATTTTATTTCAGGAAGCTCATATGATAAACATATACTCAAAATATTGCCCACATGGAGTCCTTCGCTTAAGCTCGGATAGGAACAGGTGACTTACTTCTTTGTCTCGCTTGGGTCTTCAGGAATCATCAACATCATCACGAAAGTTCATGTGATAAAACAACCTTAGTTAGTACTCAATACTGAAATCCAAACTCGTCTCAACAATAACTTCTCGCTTAACGCCTATTTACCCAGTAAAACTAAATCTCTAGGCATACTCGACTTCTAAGGATTCCCACGTCTTACTCTCGATTTAACTCTCACTTGGACCATACTCATAGCAATCAAGCACATAGGCATGCGCAATCACATAAGCATACAACTTCACATAAAAACATATCACAAACAAGCCAACATAAGCTTGACTCGAAGACCAGAGCAGAGAAATGCTCGGTGGTCAAGGTGGAAAAACTCAGCCGGGCGGAGCGGAGCAGCTCGGCGAAACAGCGGAGAAAATGCTCGCCAGGGCAGAGGAATCAACTTGCCCGGGCAGCGAAGTCATGAACTCTCTGGCAGAGCAGCGGTGAATGCCAGAGGAATGGCGAACTCTCTGTCGCCAGAGGACTCAAACGTCAGAGGACTCAAAACTCAGAGGACTCAAACTCAAGAGGACTCCAAACACCAGAGGACTCAACTTCAGAGGACTCGATCGTCAGAGAAATCAAACATCAGAGGAATCACTAACTCTCTGTCATTACATCGAGGAAATGAACTCGCTGGCCTCTCCAGCGGGGAAATGAACTTGCTGGCATCTCCAGCGGGGAAAAAAATGACTTCTCTGGCATGCCAGCGGGGAAACGACTCGGTAGAGCAGGACAAGACTCAAAGCAGAACCATGCAGCCAAGAGTAAACTCGAAACTTATTTAAACACTTCATTCCTCAAAACATCACGTTAATCCTTCATATATTCATGCTCATCATCAATCATCATACCAGACATAACTTCAAGGATTTTCCAGATCTTAAATCAAACTGGAATTTGTAAAAACTCATATTTCCAGACTCAGTTTTGCAAACACTCACGCTCAAGACTAAGTTTTGTAAAACATAACTTAATCACTTCAAAACATCACATATAACATACAAATCACCACATATTGCACATTTCTCATCTCGGTTTTAAAGAGAAAGATTTTTACAGGGCACGAACCCAAGTTTTCGAAAAACAAACGAAGAAAGGAGGAGTTTTTCATGCTTCAAACATCATTTACACACATACATCACACGCACATAACTCACAGAAGTCTGGATCCAAAAGATTGAAACACTTACTCAAGAGGTTTCAAGAAAAGTGACGTCTCTTCTCTATTCTTCAGCTTCAAACTCCACTAAACTTTTTGAATCAAGAGTAGAAAGTGTTTAGGGACTAGATTTAGTGGAGTTGTACACCATAGATACGTCTTTAAAAGCTTGAGCTTCGTCTCCAATGGAGAAAAGAAAGAGCGGCGTAAGGGAGAGAGAAGAAGGTAAAGAGCCGAAAATGAAAGTGACGGCAAGAGAGAGAAACTCTTAGGCTTTAAACAAGATTCTTATTCCTTAAGATAAGAAGCATTAAATGCTTGAATAGTAATTTGTCTCCCCCTTAGCAGCAAGTCTCATCCGCCGGTTATCCCATGTGGGAAAAGAGATTAAAATAATGGTGGTGAGTGTAGGAATGTGTGCGGTGGTAATTCTAATCATATGTGCTAATTTTCGAAAATCATACTGACTCAAAAATAATAGTGCGCATGTATCATATAAATCACATAACGTCAAACAAATAACTTACAAAGTTATCTAAAAAAAACGGATCATCACTCGTCATTACTCTAATCGTCACTCTAGATTAATCATCTTTAGCGACTCTCAATCACTTCCTCGACTCTATTTGTCGTCTCTCATCTCAACTCTAAATCAATTATCATCTCCATCTTATCTCTCACATCGTTCTCAATTCTATCAACTTCTCTAACTCAACTCGTTTCTCAAATCTCATCACTCTAACTCCATCAGTGGTTCGTCTACTCATAACTCTATTTAAAAGAAAATCTGTCTTATCTGGTCATAAAACAAAATAATCTCGCATCTCAACATCTCAGTATCCTCAGTAGTGTTAAAACACTATCTCTCAACATAAGGGCAAAGTACGGGGTGTTACAGGAGGTTTTGCGGAAAAATAAGGCAGCTTTCGGATGGGGTCTTGCCGATATTAAAGGCATTAGCCCCGCCACTTGCATGCACAGGATCCACCTTGAGGAAGGGGCGAGGCCCAAGAGAGATGGCCAAAGGAGATTGAATCCGGTCCTCATGGAGGTGGTACGCAAGGAAATCCTCAAGCTATTGGCAGAGGGGATCATCTACCCGATCGCCGATAGTGAGTGGGTTAGTCCGGTGCACGTGGTGCCGAAGAAAGGAGGGATCACTGTCGTCCTTAATGATGATCAAGAGTTGGTGCCAACCCGTCCCGTTACGGGATGGCGCATGTGCATCGACTACAGGAAATTGAATGCAGCCACCAAAAAGGACCATTTTCCCCTCCCATTTATCGATCAAATGCTTGATCATTTAGCTGGTCATAATTTTTATTGTTTTCTTGATGGACTTTCAGGGTATTACCAAATAGCCATTGCACCAGAGGACCAAGACAAGACGGCGTTCGCCACTCCCTTCGGCACCTTTGCGTGGAAAAGGATGCCGTTCGGCTTGTGCAACGCACCGGGGACTTTCCAACGGTGCATGATGTCGATCTTCGTGGAAATGATAGGTGATTTTGTTGAGATTTTTATGGATGATTTTTCCGTGTTTGGTTGCTCTTTTAATGATTGCTTGGCGAAAATTGACTTGGTGTTGCAAAGGTGCATACTGAGTGGGTTGACTTTAAGTTGGGAGAAGAGTCACTTCATGGTGACTAGTGGCATTGTTCTTGGCCACGTTGTGTCTAAAAATGGCATAGAGGTCGATAAAGCCAAGGTAGAGGTCATTCAAAAGTTGCCTCCACCTATTGATGTAAAAGGGATTAGAAGTTTCCTAGGTCATGCCGGGTTTTACCGGCGTTTCATTAAGGATTTTTCTAAGATTAGTCAACCTTTATGCCGTTTACTTGCCCAAGATGTGCCTTTTGATTTCAATGATTCTTGCATGCATGCTTTTGAGTTGCTAAAGTCCAAGTTGAGCACGGCTCCAGTCGTGGTTGCACCCGATTGGGCAATGCCTTTTGAAATCATGTGTGATGCTTCTAATTCCGCCGTGGGTGCGGTTCTTGGTCAACGTGTTGATAAGATGTTGCGTGTGATTTACTATGCTAGTTTGACTCTCAATAGTGCACAAGTGAATTACACCACCACTGAAAAAGAGTTGCTTGCTGTGGTTTTTGCTTTAGATAAGTTTGGTGCTTATATTATCGGGTCTAAAGTAATTGTACATAGTGATCATGCCGCTCTTAGATATTTGTTGACTAAGTCCCAAGCTAAGCCACGTCTTATCCGCTGGATTTTATTGTTGCAAGAATTTGATGTTGAGATTAAGGATAGGAAAGGAAGTGAAAACTCTGTGGCCGATCACTTGTCTAGACTTGAACAAAATGAGGTAGAGTCACACGATGCCGCTATTCATGAGTCTTTCCCATTTGAGCATGCATACGCATTGACTTCGGTCCCGTGGTTTGCAGATATTGTCAATTATCTTGCTTGTGGAGAACTCCGACCTAACCTCACTTCCCAAGAGAGGAAGCGTTTTCTATCTCTTTGCAGGCAATACTATTGGGAAGACCCCTACTTGTTCAAATTGGGAAAAGACGAGGTGATACGAAGATGTGTGCCCAACGAGGAGCAACAACGCGTCTTACAGTGGTGTCATGACGCGCATTGTGGAGGCCATTTCGGCGGCCAAAAGACGGCCCACAAAGTGGTCCAATCTGGTTTGTATTGGCCAACCTTCTTTAAGGATGCTCATTCGTTCTATTTAGCTTGTGATCGCTCCTAGCGGAGAACTGGGTCTGATCGGATTAAGTTGTATTATCTTGTTGTTGCATTTTTAAGCTTTAACCTCAGACACTTTGTGGGAATGTTGAAATCTTGAGGGACATGGATTGGTTTGAGATTTGTTGGTGAGTAAGATCACAAGTGATTCTCGTTTGATGATTTGGGTGTTGCTTGAGGACAAGCAAATGATTAAGTGTGGGGGGGGTTCTTTACCTCATTTCTGAGTGTCTTTTTGTATGTTTTAGCACTCTTTTGAGCATGCTCTGTGCCTTGAAGTGTCTTCTTTTACTTGCTCGTTCGTCTTTTTGTGCTCTTGGGTGTTACTTGCAGGTTGTCTGGTTTTCGGGCGAGTTTTAGAAGTTTTGGAGGCCGTTTTGAAGAACATTGGAGCAGCCACCGCCGCCTGTTGATGATTGGAGAAGAGCTGCGAAGGGGGTAGGCGGCGGCGCCGTAGGGCGGCGGTCGCCACCCACGATTTTCGGCAGTTACGTTTCAAGGGGTTTAAAACCCATTTTTAGGGTTTTTCTGCGGTATTCTGGTCCCAGCAGCCTCCTGAACGTTTTACACCTCTTTTGTTTAGTTTTTGGAGAGATTTTAACATCAACAACACTTGTGGAATCTTTGGATCAAAGATTGAAGCCCCGTTTACATTCCGTTGGATTGGATTTCTAGTTCATGCTCTTTGTAAGAATCCGTTGTTCTCTCAATTGAAGATTGTTATGTCATTGGGTTTATTTTATTGTTCTCTTATGATCTTGTTGAATGAAATGGTTTTGGATTAATTCTCTTGATGTTATTCAGTCTTGATCATTTAATTACTTCGTTGATTCATCATTGTTGCCTACGGATTTCTCTAGTTGAGTATGATTAGGAATTTCTCCCTTATGGTGATTAAAGCTTTCTGTGAGTTGAATTTGATGCTTACTTTAGTTTCTTGCCTAGGTAATAATTAATTGTTAATGTTATTGAGTTTATGATCGTTTGGTTCAGAGTCGAGATTGAAACCCTAGTTGATTTCATTAATGTTTAAACGCCATGTTCTTAGTTCTTATATGTGCTCTCATATGTTTTCTGCATTATTTAATGTTTATTGCTTCCTTTCAATTACGTTTTGGTGATAGAGTGAGAAACAGTGTCAGACCCAACTACCCGATTAGAGTGTTTAGGTTTATTTCCTGTTTTCTGTGAGTAACACGATTAGAGCCCTGCTAAGTCTTCCTTGTGAAACGACTTGAGTCACCTTACCACCCTAGGACGACCTCGTATAAATTCGAGTCCATTCATTAGGTGTTTTAGGATGAGTCATTGGGGTTTTGTTTCGAACAGACTCCCAAACTAGCCTAGGAATTTAAGTTAGACTAGTACTCAAATCAAAGATGAAAGCAATCAATGAATCCACTCAATCAAGCAATAGACTCAGAGCAGACGAACTGCTCTGATACCACTCTATTGCAGCCCGATTTCAACGCTAGTAATAGCGGAGTCTGAGTATCGATACGACTATAATAAAAGAATAAAAAGATAAGAAGAACTAGATTGAACGTCATGCGGCAGCTCACTTCAACGCATGCTAAGGCAAGGTATCATAGATCAACTCAAGGGTATTAACGTCATGGGGAAACTTTCAGAAAGACTTTTATCTCCCACATCCAATTGAATCTCTGTCCTTCTGGTATCCGCGTAAGATTTTTGGCGGTCTCGTGTTTCTTTGATTCTTATCGAATCTATCGAACAATAGTGATCATCTCTTCTATCGCTTCGGGTCTAAGTACCTTTCTTTCTATAACTTCATTCTAATCCAGCGGGGATCTGCACTTTCTTCCGTAGAGGCCTCCGTATGGGCCCACGTTGATAGTTGATTGAAAACTATCATTATACGCAAACTCAAATAGGGGCAGAACTTGCTCCCATTGGTTTTCTCTATCTAATATAATAGTTTGGATCATATTTTCCAAAACTTGTATAGTCTTCTCGAACTATCTCTCTATCTATCTGCGGATAAAGGGCTGTACTAAAATTCAATTTAGTACCTAACTTCTTCTATGTACTCATCTAAAACGGTGAGGTAATTTTGAAATCTCTATCAGATGAAATCATCATTGATACACCATGTTGTCGCACTCTTTTGTGAACGTAGATCTGAGCTAGCTTGTCAGACCAATAAGTAATCGAAATCGGTATGAAATGTGCACTCTTTGTCAGTCTATAAACGATTACTCAAATAGCAGTGTTCCTCTCCTCGACTTTGGCAATCTGACGACAAAGTCTATAGCTATGTGATCCCACTTCCATTCTGGAATTTCTAGCGGGTGAAAATAAGATTTTCATAAGGTCGCTGACACAGCGCCTTCACTTATTAACTTGCTAGACATCTTTTTGCGAAACATACTATCTCTCGCTTCGTACCTTTTCATCAGAACACTGCTTAATTGGGCTTCGTCGATGTACGGTATAGGGTGTGTCATGAGCTTCGCTCATAATTTTATTCTTCAACTCATCCCTATCAGGTACACGTAATCTTCCTTCATACATGATGGCATTACCTGCCACTTATTGGTAACTTTCTACTTTCTCGATTCAAATCTTCAGTCAAACTTTTCATCTTCTCACTGCGCTGTGCAAATTCTTGATTGCAAATCAAGTGTGATGTCGTAGCAATCACAATCTCCGTCGGTTTAAGAGGTATTACTACTTCTAAATTCTTATTCTCGAATTCTTTGATCAGATTCTTCTCTCGAGTAAAGAAAAATTATAACTCTACTTGATTTTTACTACTCAACGCATCAACTATGATATTGGCCTTCTCGAGGTGGTAATTTATTCCAGATCATAATCTTTACTAACTTAGCCATCTTCTCTGTCGCTTATTATAATCTTATGCTCAAAGAAATATTTGAGACTCTTGTGATCTGTATATATATATATCTCACACCGTACTCCGTAGAGATGGTGTATCCAAATCTTCAAAGCGTGAACTCCCACTGCTAACTCTATATCGTACGTCAGATAACTCATCTGGTGCAGTCTGAGTAAGCTATCACTCTTCCATCTTGCATCTTGCATCTTGCATAAGTATATATCTTAGACTATTTTTTTTTACGCATCTAAATAGACAACATACTCTTTATCTACCCTTAGTATATCTAGTACTGGAGCAGTAATAAGTCTCATTTTCAATTCTTAAAAACTTCACTCATACTCGTCCGTCCATTTGAATTTGGCTTCCTTCTTTAGCAGGTACGTCGTTGGCTAAACAATTGTTTAAATGCCCTCTATAAATCCTCGATAATAACCTGCTAATCCTAGAAAACTACAAATCTCGTGCGACGTAATCGATGATCTCCACTTTTGAACCGTCCATTTGAATTTGGCTTCCTTCTTTAGCAGGTATGTCGTTAGCAGAGCTCGATTCAGCTCTGCTATCAGAGCAGAGCATAGCTTAGTTCAGCAGAGCTGGTTCAGCTCTGCTATCAGAGCAGAGCTCGATTCAGCTCTTCTATAAGAGCAGAGCTCGGTTTCAGCTCTGCTATCAAAGCAGAGCTCGATTCAGCTCTACTATCAGAGCAGAGCAGAGCTCGGTTCAGCTCTGCTGTCAGAGCAGAGCTCGGTTTTAGCTCTGCTACCAGAGCATAGCAGAGCTCGATTCCAGCTCTGCTACCAGAGCAGAGTTTGGCTCGACTTCAGCTCTGCTTATCAGAGCAGAGCTCGATTTTCAGCTCTGCTACCAGAGCATAGTTCAGCTTGACTTCAGCTCTGCTTATCCGAGCAGAGCTCGGTTTTCAGCTCTGCTACCAGAACATAGCAGAGCTCGATTTCAGCTCTGCTACCAGAGCAGAGTACACCTCGGATGCCAGAGCAGAACAAAAATTGCTCGACAGAGCAGAGCAGAGTAGCTCATACCAGAGCAAACATCTCAGAAACTTAATTCCTAGAAATTCTGTTAGGAAAAATTTTAACTCGATTTGTTGATTCACCAATTAAAATATATCTCGCTGGTTACTCGTGTTTAAAAGAAATTAGTCTCGTGTGCTATAATACTCAAGGAAAACATATTCATTTAATCATAGTCACACATGTAACAAGTAGGTTACATAAAAGTCATTTAAATATTCTCACTCAATTTAAATCGATAAAATCCTCACGTCAGTGTAAATCTAACGTCAACTCTATCATCTCACTATTTCAACTCTTCTCTATTGTAATTCTCACTTACTCTCATCGACTTTATTTCTAGTCGAGTATCCTCTTAAACTCTACACTCTATACCATCTCAAAATAATTATGCTTCCCCATATCGAAAATAGAATCTATATCCTCATCCCAATTCCATCAGCATCTCTTATCAAAACTCATTCTCTCAAAGTAATTCATTCATTAGTTCCATCATCAGAATTTTAGAATACTCATATCTCAATCTATCGAGAAATTTCATCTCGGTCTTAAACTACTGTTAATATCTTAGAGTTCGTAATAATGTCTCGATCCTATCAATCATAGGGTAAAAATACGGGGTGTTACAAAAAGTTTGCTTTAGTATAACTGGGAGATTGTTGTATTTGTATACTGAAAGCTAGAACGTTTTATGCTTGTATACAATGTTTCCTAAGTTCACTATTTTAATCTCCTATCTGATTGTGTTCATGATTGCATATGTATGTCATTTGTCTCTATATAAGTAGATTATATGGTGTGTTGTAGATCACAGAAGACCATATAATTGGAATAACCTTAAGAGATATAAATTGATCACAGCCGAGATGACTCTATGTCACGACCGCACTTGCTAAGGATAGCAAATTCGGGAAAACCGCGACTAAGGGAGGGAATTTAGGAGCGGGATTTAGAAAGGGCATATTCGTTTTCTTGATGACTCGACTTGTATAAAGAAATCAATCGAAATATCTAGATATCAACGAAGGCCACAAGGGGACCGTACATAATATTATCCCAAAACGGGGTACTCAATGGTTTTAGTACATTATTAAATAATACATATTGTTTGACAAATGACATAATATCTTAACATAATCAGTGTTCGCAGCGGAATAACAATTTGAGTATATGTATGAAGACATATACTCTACTCTGAGGTAATCATCCTAGATCGACAAAAGCTCCGCTTGCACACTACATCCTCGATCACAGCTCAACCTGCACATTTATAAATACATACAGGGCTAAGTACAAGAGTACTTAGTGGACACTTGCCGAAATTTACATACATGCATAATATTTTATTGTCAAGCCTTTCAACAGTAGTAAGATACGAGGGTTTTCCTTTAAAGACTCGTATTTACCAAACATAATATCATTTCTTTTCATCAATAACCCGCGCAGGTATTTTATATCATTAATCACCATATCAATAACTCGTGCCGAGAGGGAGGCCTCCCTCTACGGACACTATGATCGGCCAACCCGCTAGATGACTCACGATCACAAGGGTGTACACTAATTCCGAAGGGATTTGCGGTCCCATCCAGAATCCGAATTCGATTAACATCAGATAGGCAATTAATAATAAAACATAAAGCATTTAGGCATTGACAATATCATTTAAATTCATAAGCATAAAGTCTTAGCAATTCTAATATATATGGTTTTAATTTATACGTAGAAAGCCCACCTGAATAGCAGACTCACGATTTAGCTCTAACTTTGGTGCTTGACCTTTAATCCGAGAAAGTAAAATAAGATTCTAATTCTCGAAAGATCTCAATAAATGAGGATGCGTGAAATGATTATGCATGACTCATATTCCGTTAATTAAAAAGAAATGCTAATCCTATTTAAGGAATTAAAGCTCGTCTTATGAGGTCGGATTATTAATCTTTAATAATCTACTCATCTTAAAATAATCTAATTCACTTACTAATTAATAATTAGTAAATCTTAAAATTTTCTCTAATTAAACTTAATAGAATAATTATGAAGGGCCAATTAAAATAAAATAATCAAGGCCCAATAGGAATTTAATTCGAGCCCAAATGAATAAATATCCGGCCCAACATATAAACTGAACCAGGCCCAAGAAAAATAAAAACAAGGCCCAAAAATCGGCCCAAATGAAAATAAAACAAGGCCCAAAAATCCTCCCTTAAGTCTTCACTCTCGGTTCTCTCTATCTTCTCTCACGTCTCATATATATTTTTCCATTTTAGTCTCTTTTATCATAAAATAATGAATCATGCTGTTTACTGCATAAATCTTATCTTTGTTTCACAAGTAGTTGGTGTGATGCCTTTTTCTTCGTTTTCGATGTGGACAAGTTGAACTAAATCAGATTATGTTTGAATTAATAAGTGCTTTATCTCTCTTTTATCTTATTAAAGTATAACACTCCCCCTCTCTCTCTTAAATATCGGTTCTCTCCCTTTTTTTTTATTAAAGTTGAACACTCTTTCTCTCTCAATTATCGGTTATCTCCCTTTTTTTTATTAAAGCAGAACACTCTCTCTCTCTCTCTTAATCTGTATCCAGCCGAGGAATCCGCCGCCGCTGCAACTGGATTCCGGCGAGCACCGTCGGCTGGGAGCCATTGCCGCCGTCTGGAGCGGCTGTTGCTTCTCCTGGAGTCGCCGCCGACTGCTGCTGTTCGCTGGAGTCGCGGCCTGGAGTTGCAGAGCTCCGACAGCCACTACTCTCTCCTTCTCGTTTTCCTCCTCTCGCCTACCACGCTCCGGCGGACAGCCACGACGATTGCCGCCGTCACGCCTGCCGCCTCCTGATCCTGCTCGGCGTCGCCCCTCATCTCCTCTCTCCCATGTTTCTACGGCCGGACAGCGCCAGCGGTAGCGCTGCCATGACAGCAGCGGCGCCGCCTGCGGCTTCGCCGACCACCATCATACAGTCGCCACATCTCCTTATTATCTTCTCTTAGCTTACCCCCTAGTTCAGCTCCTAAATTCCCAATCTATAAAAATTTGTTTTCTTTTCTGCAACAAAGTCTTATTCTACTTCTTGCTTCTAATTTGCTGTCAATTTTGTTGAGTTTAAACAAATGAAATTGTTGAGGGCATCAGATTATGTATGGGCGTGTGTTTTTTTTTTTGTTTAACAGAAGTTTGGTGTTTGATTTGAGAATAAAATGATCTGTGAGAGGCATATTGTTGGGTTTCTGCATAAGCTATGAATGAAGTAGCTTGTGTGATGAAATAAAAGTTTATTGAAACAATGAAATTATCGATTAGTATTCTGTTGAGGAAATCAGGTTGATGTTCTGCTATGTTATGTATGGTGATCTTGTTTCTGCAGAAAAGATTTGCAGAAAATGGTTAAGAGCTTGTTCTTGTTGATTCAAGAGAAATAAGGGGAGAAAGAGATCTTTACCGTTTAAAATCCTTTGCAGCTGCTAAAGATTTTAGGTAATGAGGATGGCTTTTAAAGGAGGTAAATACTGAACTAAGGAGAGGCTGATCAGTGTGAAAAGATGGTGAATAGTGCAGCTGAATTGTAGAGGCGTGGTTGAAAAATTAAAGTGATTAGATTTGCCTGCTGACATTTGAGATTTGCTTGCTGAAATTTTTGACTATGTAGGAGTGGAAAAAGAGAAGCTAAGGCATGGGTAAGTATAGGTGAATAGAGTGGCTGAGGGAGCATGGCGTGCTAGATTTAATACACGGAATAATATTTCAATTAATAACGTAGATTTAATTCTTCACAAGTCGGAATAAATTCACGACTCAAGAAATAATAATAGAAAAATAATTCTATTGTGATTAATAAATAACATGACTTAACTAAGTCAGTTATGAATCTAAAATAAATAATTATTGGCTTACTCAATAATTTTCATCGCGGTTTTATTTACGCGAAACTACTGACTTGGTAATAAAATAATAATCCTGCTTAATTGAATATAATCCAGTGTCATAACCTGAATTTAAATCATAATTATTTACTGGGCTTGATTTACTGAAAGATGAAATAATAATTATTGTATTACTGGATTTAAATATAATAAAAGAGCGGGTTGTTACATACTACCCCTCTTAACAAAAATTTCGTCCCGAAATTTGCATACCTATGTGAAAAGTTCTGGGTATTTTTCTTTCATCTGGTCCTCAAGTTCCCACGTTGCTTCTTCAGGTCCATGGTGTCTCCACAGTATTTTGACTGACGCGATCGATTTATTCCTCAACTCTTGCACCTTTCGGTCCAAAATGGCTTCAGGTTTTTCCTCGTACGTCAAGTCTGGGTTAAGAATCATTTCATCTTGGTGAATCACGTGTTTGGGGTCAAACACGTACCGTCTCAGCTGTGACACGTGGAACACATTGTGGACGTTTCCAAAGCTAGGTGGCAGTGCCAACCTATACGTTACGGGACCTATTCTTTCAAGGATCTCATAAGGTCCTACAAAACGGGGTCTCAACTTACCCTTAACACCGAATCTAACGATCCCTTTCGAGGGTGATATTTTAAGGAAAACCTTGTCTCCAATCTGAAATTGTAGTTCGGTTCGTCGGGTATCAGCATAAGACTTTTGTCTGTCCTGGGCCTCTTTAATTCTTGCTCTAATCTGGCGGATGGTCTCGATCATCTCGCTTACTGCATCTGGCCCAAGGATTTTTCTTTCACCCACCTCATCCCAGTAAAGTGGTGATCTACACTTCCTTCCATACAGCGCCTCATAAGGTGCCATATCAATGGTTGCCTGGTAACTATTGTTGTAGGCGAATTCGATTAACGGCAGCACTGATTCCCAACTTCCTCCTCGGTCTAGCACCACTGTCCTCAACATATCTTCAAGGGTCTGAATTGTCCTTTCTGATTGTCCATCTGTTTGAGGGTGAAAGGCGGTGCTAAAGTTTAATCTCGTTCCCAACTCTTTCTGCAAACTGATCCAAAATCTAGAAGTAAATTTTGAATCTCTATCTGAAGTAATGGATATTGGTATTCCATATGTAGCCGTACAATCTCACGAATGTACAGTTGGGCTAGTTTCTCCGATCCATGGGTAATTGGAATCGGTATAAAATGAGCGCTCTTCGTGAGACGGTCTACTATTTCCCAAATAGCTGTGTTGCCCCTATTTGTCTTGGGTAAACCCGTCACGAAATCCATCGCTATGTGCTCCCACTTCCATTCTGGAATTTCCAATGGCTGCAATTTCCCATATGGTCGTTGATGTAAAGCTTTCACTTGCTGGCATGCAAGGCAACGCTCTACAAACGAGGCTATATCTCGTTTCATCCCGTCCCACCAAAACTTCTGTTTTAGATCTTGGTACATTTTGGTACTCCCGGGATGAGCGGTATAGGGCGTGTCATGAGCTTCACTCATGATCTCGTTTCTGAGTTCCTCGTTATGGGGAACACACAATCTTCCTTCAAAAAGAACTGCGTTATCCGTTGCCTCTTGGTAGCCTCCCGGCGTGCCTGTTCGGATCTTGAGACAAACTTTTTCCAAGCTCTCATCCGTTCTCTGGGCACTGACGATCCTTTCTCTGAGGTCTGGGACGGCTACCAGAGTTGCAATAATTGCTCTTGTCGTTGCCGGTGGCTGAACCACTTCTATCTTCAATTTGTCAAAATCTCTTACAAGCGTGTCCTCTTGAGTGAGAAAAAGTCCTAACTCGGATTGAGTTTTACGACTTAAAGCATCAGCTACTACATTAGCTTTTCCCGGGTGGTAGTTGATACCGCAGTCGTAATCCTTCACGAGCTCGAGCCATCTCCTCTGTCTCATATTCAAGTCTTTCTGCTCGAAGAAATACTTAAGGCTTTTGTGATCAGTGAAGATTTCACATCTAACTCCGTATAGATGGTGTCTCCAAATTTTCAAAGCATGCACAATTGCTGCCAGTTCCAGATCATGAGTGGGGTAGTTCAATTCATGTGGCCTTAGTTGTCGCGAGGCGTAGGCAATGACCTTTCCTTCTTGCATCAACACACAACCTAGCCCATTTTTGGACGCGTCCGTGAAGATCACGTATTCTTTATCGGCTGCTGGAACTGCTAGCACTGGTGCAGTTGTCAATTTCTTCTTCAGCTCTTGGAAGCTGGCTTCACACTCTTCGTTCCACTTATACTTGATTCCTTTGTGAAGCAATTGCGTCATTGGTCTCGCTATTTTAAAGAATCCTTCGATGAATCTCCGGTAGTATCCCGCCAAACCTAAGAAACTCCGGATTTCATTAGGTGTGGTTGGTGATTTCCACTCACGCACTGCTTGCACCTTGGCGGGGTCCACCTTGATTCCATCTGCTGATACGATGTGCCCTAGAAACATTACTTCTTTCAACCAAAATTCGCACTTGCTGAATTTGGCGAACAACTTCTCCGTCTTTAATGTCTCCAGGATGATTCTCAAATGATTTTCATGCTCTTGGTCATTCTTAGAATAGATGAGGATATCATCTATAAACACTAAGACAAATTTGTCTAAGTATGGATGGAAAACTCGATTCATGAGGTCCATGAATACTGCCGGTGCATTGGTTAGACCAAATGGCATGACAATGAATTCATAGTGACCATATCTTGTGCGGAAAGCGGTCTTAGATATATCCTCTGGTCTGATCTTCAGTTGATGATAACCAGACCTTAAATCTATTTTTGAGAATACACTGGCTCCTTTGAGTTGATCGAACAAATCATCTATCCTTGGAAGAGGGTATTTGTTTTTAAGCGTCAGTTTGTTCAACTCTCGATAATCAATGCACATTCTCATGGTTCCATCTTTCTTCTTGACAAAGAGTACAGGCGCTCCCCAAGGCGAGACACTGGGTCTGATGAAACCCAAGTCCAAGAGTTCCTGTAGTTGCACCTTTAATTCTTGTAGTTCCTTTGGGGCCATCCTGTACGGTGCCTTTGATACTGGGGCAGATCCAGGTTCTAGATCAATGGTGAAATCTAGTTGCCTGTCTGGAGGTAGTCCTGGCAATATTTCAGGAAAAACTTCTGGAAAGTCTCGTACTATTGCCACATCTTCCACCTTCTTGTCTTCACTAGCTTCCCCGTTTAGGTAGACGAGATAAGCTGTGCTTCCTTCCTTCATCATCTCTTTTCTGGCTTGTAATGCGGATATCACTGGTACTCTTTTCTTCATACCTATGCCGTGAAATTCCGTCGGTTCCTTTCCAGGTGGTCGAAGAGAAATTTTTCGTTCACTACAAAGGATGGTGGCGTGATTCTCAGCTAGCCAGTCCATTCCTAAGATCATATCTACGTCCCACATGAGCAGAATATTAAGATTGTTCGCTACCATCTTAAGTTCTCCTATTTCAAATTCTACGTTCGAGCAAACATGTGTGGTGGTAGATCTTTCTCCTGAGGGTGTAGTGATTCTTAAGGCACACTTAGCTCGTTCTGATTCGATTTCTACGGTATCTACGCAAGGGGCAGATATAAAAGAATGCGAGGCACCAGTATCGAACAGAATCATTATGGAAAAAACCTTTAAGCTTGCCCACACCTGCCAGGTTTCCCTGGTTTTTCTCGGGCTGGTTTTGGGTGAGAGCAAAGGCTCTCGCCTGCTGCGGCAATGGTTGCTGCCGCCTCTGTTGCTGTTGGCGCTGTTGGTGCTTGTGTTGGTATTGCTGCTGGTATGGCTGTTGTTGGCGGGACTGGTATTGGTATTGCTGCTGGTATGGCTGTTGTTGGCGGGGCTGGTGTTGCCCTTGAACTGCTTGCAGGGGCTGGGCATAAATGGCCCTGATTGTCGTGCCCTGCTGTTTGTTGGGGCATTGTGAGGAGTAGTGGCCCTTCTGGCCACACGTGTAGCAACTGTTAGTTCCAGCCCTACAGACACCACGATGTGGTTTGTGGCATTTTGGACAAAGGGGAACTTCATTTTGTCTTTGGCTGCCTCCAGCCGGGGCAGGACCCTGTTGCTTCCCTTGTCCTTGTTGCTGATATTGTCCCAGCGGCGCATTTCCTTGCCATGGCCTCTTGTTAGTCTGGTTTTCATTTCCTCCATGGTCGTTCCAGTTGCGCTTCCCTTTAAAGTTCTGAGGGCGTGCAGGTGGGTTGGCTGGCGCTGAGGTCTGTGGCGGAGCCAATCTTTCTACTGGCATCGCAGCTTCGATGTCTAGTGCCCTGTTCAAAGACTCAGTGTATGAGAGTCCACCATGACTAGCTAGAGTCATCCGAATCTCGTGCCTCAGACCAGCACAAAATTTCTCCGCCATTTTCTCATCAGTATCCACCTGTTGTGGAGCATAACGCGATAGATCGCAGAACTCTCTGTCATACTCTGTCACCGTCTTTTTCCCTTGTTTCAGGCTATAGAACTCAGCCTCCTTCTTCTTTCTGTAGCTTTTGGGAATATACTTATCATATAATCCCGTCTTAAAGTCTTCCCAAGTGTATGCTGCCCATTGTTCGGGAGTCAGAGTCTTTCGGCAGGCTTCCCACCAAAAGTCAGCCGATCCGGCTAGTTGGAAAGACATACACGAGAGTCGCTCCTCTTCTGTGCAGTGTAGGAAGGTGAAGATACGCTCCAAGGCGCGTATCCAAGCTTCGGCCTCGGCTGGGTCGCCTGTCCCAGTGAATGTGGGCGGATTCTGTCGAAGAAACAGTTCTTCAGTCCTTCTAGCAGGGGGTGGAGGGGGTGGGGTAGGTTCCTTGTCGTTTCGCCGTCCCTCAGGTATTTCATCACGATTTCCATTGTTGTTAATGTTCCTCCTAGCGGGGCGACCTCGTTTAGGCGGCATTCTGTACAATACAAACACCCATTTTAACGCATTCTATACAGGAGTCTCTAAGGCAATTAATAAAGAACTGTTTGTCAAATTTAACTTATTATAACTCCAAAACTAAAATATAACAGGAACCGTTACATGCACAAGTCACATTTTTCAAAATTACTATATTCTTAACTGACTCGTGAAGAATGAAACCCGTAGAGAAACATAAAACATACACGAGATCGTCGTAGAAAACCCATGCTAGGGTCATTTATATCTCATGCAAAATTGCCTCATCGAGGGCTTTTACATCGTCAACCCAAAATGTAAGTAAAGTCTATCTAGTACTCCCTATGATGTACCGGCTTACTAGTTAAGCAATCACAAAAGGGTTTTTATTCACGGAACGTCCTAGAGACCAACATTTCCGTACTAATGCTAGCTAGAAACAACATAGATAAAATCATAGTCATTGGAACGAATTATCGTTTCCGGAGTACATCCACAAGCTAAAACTATCAAATCTGTGAACTCTGAGTCGCGGTACGACTGCTCCTCGGTGACGCCAGGGGGTCCTCTTCTGGATCCTCCTCGGGGTCCTCTTCCGGATCTTCCTCTGGGTCCTCCTTCGGATCCTCCTCGGGGTCTTCCTCCTCATCCTCCTCTATAGGGTATTTGTCCCTATCTAGGAACTCTCTCATGTTGGCCATGACTCTGTCGACATCTGCCATGGAAGCCTCACACCTTGCGTCTACCGTAGGTATCAGTGGTGGTGGAGTAGCAGTAGCTCGGATCGCTGAGTCAGGAGGCGATGGGAAATCCCTACGAGCCCGTGGACGAGAAGGGCCTGCCTCGTCATCGTGCCTACCACGGCGCCCTAGAACTGAGGCACGTGGTGGAGAATCTCGTGGCAAGGCCATCGGAGACTCAGGGGCAGTAGCGGGTGTCTCCGCTGGCAAAGGCGTCCCCACCTGTACATAGTCTCCCGGAAGGATGTAGGGCCCTAGAGGGGCGCGGCCCCACAAGGTGAAACAGATCTGAAGCTCCGCAATAAAGCTAGGGAAGTTTCCCACGAGGTCGTGATAATCTTCCCGGCGAAAGATGTAATGGGCAGAGATCAGCCTAGCCCATCCTTGCCACTCGAAAGGTAACAGTAAAATCAACCTCAGGATACCGTCATACCCTGATACTCCATGTGCACTCGCCTCGACCCAGTGTCTGTGAAAACCTGCGAGGAACTGTCCGAGGTTATCCCCGTGACATGGAGCATAGGTGCGGTAGGACCGCTCGACCTCCTCTGGACTAGCCCATGGGGGCAGTGGTCGTCGTTGGGTGAAAACAGTCCTCGCCATCTAACAAAGGAAGTTCTATCGTCAAAAGTAGCACACGACAAGTAACTTAAGGCGATAAGGTTCTAAATATCTAAAATCGGAAAACAAGTTCGGTTCAATAACCATAACGTGCAAAAACACCTCATCATCTAAATCTAGCATTTACACAAGCCATACAGGTTCTTAATACTTAATCACAGATTACCAATTCGACTATCATATAGTTCTAGTGTCGTTGTTTACCGAACTTAGGGCTTGTTATGTGATGATGATATTTTCTTAAATCTAGCAACGAGCACTAAAAGTTTCAACAAAATAAGTTCAAAAGGCCAAGCTAATTCGAGATCTCATCATAGAAAAACACTCGAATATTTAAGCTATGCCCATGCCATCAACGTACTATTGGCGTTCGTTACGCTGCTCAATCTTCATGCTCGTGGTTTCATCATGCGACCCTTCGTGTGATTCTTCTTTCTCTATTTCGACCGTCATTGTCGATGTCATCGTAACATGAAGAAAAAGTTAAGGCATCTCCCTAAGTTCTCTTCTATGTTCCGTCGTGAGAGTGAGCATATATAACTTAACAGTTCTAAGTTCTTGTGATTCATACAATAGTCATACTTATTCATGCTTCATACATTTCAAGAAATTAACTTAATTAAAACTTGAAAGCACTTACCATAACCTCCGTTGAGCGTGACGAGATGTAGTGCCAAGCTTTTGTCAACTAGTTCAAAAGTGTATTAACTTACTTAATCTAGACTCAACTTAGAAGGAATGAGTAGTACTCAGAGCAAAAGAAATGCTCTGATACCATTCTGTCACGACCTCACTTGCTAAGGATAGCAAATTCGGGAAAACCGCGACTAAGGGAGGGAATTTAGGAGCAGGATTTAGAAAGGGCATATTCGTTTTCTTGATGACTCGACTTGTATAAAGAAATCAATCGAAATATCTAGATATCAACGAAGGCCACAAGGGGACCGTACATAATATTATCCCAAAACGGGGTACTCAATGGTTTTAGTACATTATTAAATAATACATATTGTTTGACAAATGACATAATATCTTAACATAATCAGTGTTCGCAGCGGAATAACAATTTGAGTATATGTATGAAGACATATACTCTACTCTGAGGTAATCATCCTAGATCGACAAAAGCTCCGCTTGCACACTACATCCTCGATCACAGCTCAACCTGCACATTTATAAATACATACAGGGCTAAGTACAAGAGTACTTAGTGGACACTTGCCGAAATTTACATACATGCATAATATTTTATTGTCAAGCCTTTTAACAGTAGTAAGATACGAGGGTTTTCCTTTAAAGACTCGTATTTACCAAACATAACATCATTTCTTTTCATCAATAACCCGTGCAGGTATTTTATATCATTAATCACCATATCAGTAACTCGTGCCGAGAGGGAGGCCTCCCTCTACGGACACTATGATCGGCCAACCCGCTAGATGACTCACGATCACAAGGGTGTACACTAATTCCGAAGGGATTTGCGGTCCCATCCAGAATCCGAATTCGATTAACATCAGATAGGCAATTAATAATAAAACATAAAGCATTTAGGCATTGACAATATCATTTAAATTCATAAGCATAAAGTCTTAGCAATTCTAATATATATGGTTTTAATTTATACGTAGAAAGCCCACCTGAATAGCAGACTCACGATTTAGCTCTAACTCTGGTGCTTGACCTTTAATCCGAGAAAGTAAAATAAGATTCTAATTCTCGAAAGATCTCAATAAATGAGGATGCGTGAAATGATTATGCATGACTCATATTCCTTTAATTAAAAAGAAATGCTAATCCTATTTAAGGAATTAAAGCTCGTCTTATGAGGTCGGATTATTAATCTTTAATAATCTACTCATCTTAAAATAATCTAATTCACTTACTAATTAATAATTAGTAAATCTTAAAATTTTCTCTAATTAAACTTAATAGAATAATTATGAATGGCCAATTAAAATAAAATAATCAAGGCCCAATAGGAATTTAATTCGAGCCCAAATGAATAAATATCCGGCCCAACATATAAACTGAACCAGGCCCAAGAAAAATAAAAACAAGGCCCAAAAATCGGCCCAAATGAAAATAAAACATGGCCCAAAAATCCTCCCTTAAGTCTTCACTCTCGGTTCTCTCTATCTTCTCTCACGTCTCATATATATTTTTCCATTTTAGTCTCTTTTATCATAAAATAATGAATCATGCTGTTTACTGCATAAATCTTATCTTTGTTTCACAAGTAGTTGGTGTGATGCCTTTTTCTTCGTTTTCGATGTTGACAAGTTGAACTAAATCAGATTATGTTTGAATTAATAAGTGCTTTATCTCTCTTTTATCTTATTAAAGTATAACACTCCCCCTCTCTCTCTTAATTATCGGTTCTCTCCCTTTTTTTTTATTAAAGCTGAACACTCTTTCTCTCTCAATTATCGGTTATCTCCCTTTTTTTTTATTAAAGCAGAACACTCTCTCTCTCTCTCTTAATCTGTATCCAGCCGAGGAATCCGCCGTCGCTGCAACTGGATTCCGGCGAGCACCGTCGGCTGGGAGCCATTGCCGCCGTCTGGAGCGGCTGTTGCTTCTCCTGGAGTCGCCGCCGACTGCTGCTGTTCGCTGGAGTCGCGGCCTGGAGTTGCAGAGCTTCGACAGCCACTACTCTCTCCCTCTCGTTTTCCTCCTCTCGCCTACCACGCTCCGGCGGACAGCCACGACGATTGCCGCCGTCACGCCTGCTGCCTCCTGATCCAGCTCGGCGTCGCCCCTCATCTCCTCTCTCCCATGTTTCTACGGCCGGACAGCGCCAGCGGTAGCGCTGCCATGACAGCAGCGGCGCCGCCTGCGGCTTCGCCGACCACCATCATACAGTCGCCACATCTCCTTATTATCTTCTCTTAGCTTACCCCCTAGTTCAGCTCCTAAATTCCCAATCTATAAAAATTTGTTTTCTTTTCTGCAACAAAGTCTTATTCTACTTCTTGCTTCTAATTTGCTGTCAATTTTGTTGAGTTTAAACAAATGAAATTGTTGAGGGCATCAGATTATGTATGGGCGTGTGTTTTTTTTTTTGTTTAACAGAAGTTTGGTGTTTGATTTGAGAATAAAATGATCTGTGAGAGGCATATTGTTGGGTTTCTGCATAAGCTATGAATGAAGTAGCTTGTGTGATGAAATAAAAGTTTATTGAAACAATGAAATTACCGATTAGTATTCTGTAGAGGAAATCAGGTTGATGTTCTGCTATGTTATGTATGGTGATCTTGTTTCTGCAGAAAAGATTTGCAGAAAATGGTTAAGAGCTTGTTCTTGTTGATTCAAGAGAAATAAGGGGAGAAAGAGATCTTTACCGTTTAAAATCCTTTGCAGCTGCTAAAGATTTTAGGTAATGAGGATGGCTTTTAAAGGAGGTAAATACTGAACTAAGGAGAGGCTGATCAGTGTGAAAAGATGGTGAATAGTGCAGCTGAATTGTAGAGGCGTGGTTGAAAAATTAAAGTGATTAGATTTGCCTGCTGACATTTGAGATTTGCTTGCTGAAATTTTTGACTATGTAGGAGTGGAAAAAGAGAAGCTAAGGCATGGGTGAGTATAGGTGAATAGAGTGGCTGAGGGAGCATGGCGTGCTAGATTTAATACACGGAATAATATTTAAATTAATAACGTAGATTTAATTCTTCACAAGTCGGAATAAATTCACGACTCAAGAAATAATAATAGAAAAATAATTCTATTGTGATTAATAAATAACATGACTTAACTAAGTCAGTTATGAATCTGAAATAAATAATTATTGGCTTACTCAATAATTTTCATCGCGGTTTTATTTACGCGAAACTACTGACTTGGTAATAAAATAATAATCCTGCTTAATTGAATATAATCCAGTGTCATAAGCTGAATTTAAATCATAATTATTTACTGGGCTTGATTTACTGAAAGATGAAATAATAATTATCGTATTACTGGATTTAAATATAATAAAAGAGCGGGTTGTTACACTCTAGGACGAGTCGTTGGTTTAGGCTGCAGTATAGATGGAATGAGTTTGTCTTGACTACTTGTATATACTGGTACGTCATAACGTATTGATAGGATCACAGTGAGATGTATTCTTCTATCTGACATAAGAGAAGAATCAAGATCTCGGTGACATAATAGAATCTTAATACTAATAAGATTTCAAATATATATGTTGATTCGTGTATCACTTTGATTTACTATGGGTGAGAGTTATATAGTAACTTGAGTACTCTGTATCTTGGGTGATAGCGGTCAATATATGATTTTTGGTTATCTGTATTAGTACCTGTATCCGGTATAGGATAATGACATCCCCTTAAGGAGCTCAATAAGGTTTATTGTGTTAAATCCTGCAGGTTGATTAAGTTCAGGCGCAATAATAAGGTTTGAGTGGTACTGCTTAAGGATTATAAAGAGATTAATTAATTTAAGCTGTCAGAGCTGTAATTAATTAATGGATGTCGGATATTTTAAATATGGAGATTTAATAAGTCTAAATACAAGCCCCGACTCATCACCGGCAATAAAGGGGTAAGTCAGTGATGGTTCTCTAGTGGAATGAACTAATATTTATAAATTAATTATGGTCTGGGCTGACCATGGAGAATTAATTTATTTGAGGCCCATCTTTATTCCTTGTATCTGGTCCCTGGACTGGCCCAAAGTCTCCTTGCCCTAGCAGAGGGAGAAAACGCCTAGCACTAAGAAACTGGCGCCACAGCTGTGATTTATTTATTTAAATACAATTGTCTGCTCTCAGGAAATACACACTAATTAATCAGGGTTTTTGTGAGAGAGCAGAGAGGCGCCAGACGTGTAAGCAGATTCTCTATTGGGACTTTCATAGCTCATTGTCCATCCAACGGTGAAAGCTGAGCGGGATACAGTTCAGAAGATTTGAGCTGGAGTCAGATTTTCGCAGGAAATTAAGTTCTGGCAGTTTCAGGAGAATGGCCATAACTTCCTCCACAGAACTCCGATTCAGGCGAAATAGGCGGCCACGAAAATCTCTCTCGAATATGAAGAAGTCGTATTTCTGGGCAAAATACGATTTGAGGACGTTTGAGGCTTGAAACGAAGGCTTGAAGCTGACTGGTCTGTTCAGCTACGAATTTGACGAATTCTTCAGGTATTTCTGAACTCCAACGTGCAGCACTTAATTTAATAGATGCATGCTAGGTTTAATCGATGTATGGTGAATTAAGATAATCCAAGAGACGAACCTCGGGCAAATCGAGTATTAATTAAGTTTAATATTCCTTCAATAAAAACGCCATTCTTAACCCAAAATCTCCAAAATTACACTCTTCCTTCTATAAAACATAAATCTCCTGCAAAGCATAAAACAAACCATAAAACGCACTAATTTCCAGAATATTTAACTTAAAACATGCACATGCAAACTCCTAAAATTGGAACAATTAAGCATAAATCAACCCCCTCCCCCCCACACTTAGCCTTTTGCTTGTCCTCAAGCAAAATCCGTATGAATCCTAGGAAGATATTGGTTTCAACGATGCTTATTTCCATCCAAACATTCACTAGTCAATTCAAAATTTTACAATCAACATACATCTCTCTATCATGCAAGTAACTCAAAGTTTAAGAAGCAACAAAACAGTAATGCAAATAATTCGATCAGACCCAGTTCTCCGCTAGAAGTGAATTCCCTAATGTGATCGCCTTTATAATCAATATCACCATTTTTTACACTTTGTGTGCTTAATTTTTCGACAGTTAAGCCATAATTCATGAAATAAAAACCATTTGGATGTAATCCAAAGTCTTTTCACATGGTTTCCCATGCTCATAGTTAGACTAGAGGAGCAGAGACTCAGAGCTGTCACGTTTCAGAGTTGGCTAGATGTTTCAGAGCTGGTATTTTCAGAACTGGCAATTCGTCCAGCATTTTTCACAGATAAGGATACGATCGTAGGCAATCACAATGACAACACTCCTTCTAGCATCTACCGGACAAATCACGTTTTACTTACTTACAATCGTGTTGCAACAAAACTCATAATTCTTTGCACAATCAAGAAACATATATCAAAAGTAAAACAAGAATAACCACCATTCATTCACAAACCCGAAAATCACATCGAAAACCTTCTTCACTTCCACAAATTCATAAAAATTAGCAAGTATCAAAGAGCAAGCTAAGCATAAAGAGACCAATCTCGCCCAATTGAAACATGCACAAAATAAGACACCCCCCATACTTAAAATATGCCATGTCCTTAGGGCATAAAATAAAAAGAGTTAGAAAACATCCCTGAATTATCGGCATTGAAAAGTATAAGCTCTGTGAGAGGCGGTGAAAAGTGAAGTTTGCAGTCTGTGGCAGAGTAGAATTTCAGCGCTGGCATTTGTAGAGTGGAAATTCAGCTCTGACTCTGTACGGCAGAGTCAGAGTAGACGTGCAGCGCTGGCCTTCTTTAGAGTAGAAATTCAGGTCTGGCCAGTTCAGAGCTGGCCTTTTCAGCGCTGGCGGCAAGGTCAGAGTAGAAATTGCAGCGCTGAAATCAAAGACATTAACTCCCAAAAATCAAAGTATCCGAACAAGCAACCAAAACTTAGGAAAACACAAAACAAAAACGGAAAACTTAGGAGTACTCAAGTGCCCATAGGAGGATTTCATGCTATGCCCGTCTACTTTGAAATTCTCTTTAGTATTCTCAATGTACAGCTCGGCTGCACCAGGGTCAAACACATCCTTTAGTAATGCACCTTCTTGCTCCCGAGATAGCTCTGCCGATCTGAACACCAACTTCTCCTTTTCCTCTTCCGGCCAGGTGCTCATCAATGTCTCCTTCATAAAATTCTGGCCTGTGCTGGTCAGAGCTGTTGAACTGATTAGAGCTGGGCTCGTCAGACCTGACGAAAGAATGTTTGCTCTGGCTTCCAACATCAGAGCTAGAATCGTCAGAGCTGGCGGAATGGGCAGAGCTGGCAAAATAGTGTTAGCACTGAAAATTTCCACTTCTTCCTTATGGTTAGAAATCTCAACAAGAGAACAATAATGAAATGACGAAGTAGAAATAGCAGGCTTCTTATCGAAAACAGAAAATGTTACCGATCTACCTGACCCGGCCATACTCACAGTTCCAGATCCCACATCAATGCAAGTCCGGGTAGTAGCCATAAAAGGTCGGCCAAGCAGAACAAGATGGCCATTCTCTCCTGTAATGCCTTGCCCTGCATCAAGCACCACAAAGTCTGCCAGCACTTTAATTCCTCTCACCGTGAGTTCGACATCCTCTAGAAGGCCACGGGTGCTGCTAATTGCGCTGTCAGCAAGCTGAAGTCTCATATGCATGCTTTTAAGCTCGTATTCCTTCCTGCCCAATATCTGAAATATCACAAACGGCATCAAATTGATTGCCGCACCCAACTCTAACATTCCCGAGAACTCTCCAGCTCTACCCAACCCAATACAAAGAACGAAGCTGCCAGGATCTCCTTGCTTCGGTAATGGTTGAGTTGGATCATTAATCGATGGTGGCAGAGGTGGGCTGGGACGTTGGACAGCTTTTGGGTGTTGATACGGCGTAGTGGACTTGTGGAGTTTCAGCTCTGGCCGCCTCATCAACTCTGGCTGTCGTGTCTGCTCTGGCTGCCTTCTTGACAGTGCTGGACTTGGCAGCGCAGGACTTTGCAGGACTGGAAAATGCAGGGCTGGAGGTTGCATAGCTAGAATTGGTAGGGTTGAATTTTGTCGAGCTGGATTCTGCAGCTCTAGAATTTGCATAGCTGATTTCTGCAGAGCTGAAGTCTACAGAGCTGAAGTCTGCAGAGCTGAAGTCTGCAAAGCTGAATTCTACAAAGCTGGATTGATCAGCTCTGGCATTCTGGTCTGCTCTGGTGTCCATGTCTGCTCTGGTACCGTCTGCTCTGGTTCCTTCTTCTGCTCTGGTACCCTTATCGACTTTGGCATCCATGTCAGCTCTGGCACGCTAGTCTGCTCTGGTATCCATGTCTGCTCTGGGATAGTAGTAATAGCTAAAGCCTGGTTAGCTTGCAGGGGTTGACCATGAAATTTTACGGGCTGCTGCTGCTGCTGCAATTGGTTCAAAGTGCCCGACAGTTGCCCCACGGTGGTCTCAAGTCTTTTTATGGTGGATGCTTGAGACTCCATATTCTTCTTAGTCATTTCCATAGTTTGCTTACTGATCTCCATGAAAGTCTGCAAAGTATCTTCTAATGATGACTTCTGGTGCTAAGCGTGTTTTTGATACTGTTGAGCATTCTGAAATTGTTGAGAAGGTTGAAAATTCCCTTGCTGCTGATATCTCGGTGGATATTGTTGGGAAAAATTTTGCTGCGGTGCATAGGGCTGCTGTCCTCTCCATCCACCATTAAAATTCTGTTGCCCTTGATTATAGCTCTGCCCATACTACAGTCTGCTCTGCCCTTGATTAAAATTCTGCCCGAATTGTGGTCTATTATGCCCTTGATTGTAGCTCTGAAATCCTTGTGCCACATAGACCTCAGCTTGACCCTCTAGAGTAAATTCGCCCATTCTGTGACACTCATTAGCTCCATGGCTAAAATCTCCACATATGCCACAAGGCTCGACATTCTGCACAGGGACGGGGGAATTTTCTATCTTGCCCATCTTGAGCTGTTGCACTTCTCGCATAATTGAGGCTAATTGTTGCTGCATCTCAAACTGGTTCGTCACAGCGCTGGCCTCAACTCTCCTTCCACGGGCTGATTTCTGTTGGGAGCTCTCGGCTAAGGTCTTGAAGATCTCCTTTAACTCTGTTGCCGTCTTCCTAGCGATGTTCCCTCCTGCCGTGCTGTCCACCATAAATTGGGCAATTTGCACTAACCCATCATAGAAGAATTGCATCAACATGATATTCGTAAATTGATGTTGAGGGCATTGACGGAGGAGTTCTTGATATCTATCCCATGCTTCCTGTAAGGGCTCGTCCGATCCTTGGGTGAATTCCATGATTTGCGTTTTGAGCTCCTGTGTCTTGTGGCTGGGATAGTACTTGAGCATGAACTTTTCACAAGCTTCTCCCCAAGTAGTGATGGAGTTGGGCGGCAGAGATAGCATCCACGTCCTCGCCCGAATCTTTAAGAGCATACGGGAAACACTTGAGCTTAAGTTGATCCTCCGTAAGATTCAGCAGTGGGATGGTTTGAACTTGCGTGCAAAAATCCCGGATGAATTGCAGGGCGTCCTCACTCGGCTTTAGATTATAATTTCTGATTGTGGTGGGGAGCACAATAGCCGAAGTGTTGGTATCTCCGATGACGGGCCTGGTGAAATCTCCCATGTACTCCATATTTTTTGCCATCTCCTCTTTGTTTGAATTCTGCTCTGATCGGTCAGAGTCAGAGTCAGCTTTCTCCTTCGTGTTTAAGGTCTGCTTTGCCATGTCTATGGTCTGCTCTGCAAGGTCAGAGTTGGCTTCCTCTGTGGGCTGCTCTGAAGAGTCAGAGTCAGAGCTCGCTGGCAGCTCTGTAGGCTTTTCCTCTTGCGTTTCTAAGCTCTACTCTGGAAAGTCAGATTCAGAGTCAGAGTTGAAACCGTCAGCTCTGTCACGTGCTTCTCCTTCAGAGCCAGACTCAGAATCGTCTGCTCTGTCCTTTGCAAACCCTCATTTGCAGCTGTTCTTCCTGAAAATCCCTTCGCTCGTACTGTGCAACGGAGACACAAGTTTGCCTTTAAGACTACGGCGTCCCTGCATACACAACACTAAATGAACGGATCAAACGCACCGGCGGGAGGAAAAGTAAAAACAAAATGAGAAAAATTGAAATTTAAATAAAGCAAATAAAAAGCGCCTAAAACCTTCCCCGGTAACGGCGCCAAAATTTAACTCAACCTAAACACTACTCTAGATTGACTCGCAATAGGACGAGATCTATTGTAACGTGTAAGCTAACCCAAGTCGTCTCTCAAGGAAGATCTTCAAGGGCTTCTAATTGTATCGCAAGAAAAACAGTAAAGATTTGATTTAAAAACTTGTAAAATAAACTTAAACATGAATTTAAACTTAAACTTAATCTACGCAAGAACCTATGAAAACCCTAGGCAAGAATTAAACAACTTAAAGTAAATCTAAACTTAAGAATTTAAAGACGATTAAACTATGAATTTTAAAGACTTGAATTAAGACTTCTAAACTAGGCATGAAACGAAATTGCATAATTTAAATTGCATGATTGAAAAGAAAGCATAAACGTAAAAGTAAAGCATGAACATAATGAAACGAAATAAATTGAATTAAAATACGAAATACTGTAAACCACGAGGATGAAATCTGTCACTTGATTACACATTCGAAACAAAAACTAAAATAAACTAACTTGAAAGCAAACTAGAACTAAAAAAACTCGAAAACTTGAAGAAACTAAGAAAGCAATAAAACGCCTAAGTCTTGGTTGCCTTGCGGAAGAATAACTCTCTCAAGGTGAAACTAAGATTAGGGCAAAAAGATTGATTTTACAATAAATAATAGGCCCTATTTATAGACTTCAATTCAATCTTGATCACCATCAAACTTGCCATGCAAAGTTGGACTCTTAAGGAAATAGAATCGTGCAAGGGAAGGAAAGTCCATCAAAATCGTGCTCTGCAAGTTATCTTCACTCTGGCGAGAATTGGATACTCTGAACGTTCGGCTCTGGAAAGCATAGTGCAGAGCTAAAAGTCAGCTCTGGCATTAGCGCGCTCTGCAAAAGGCAGAGCTGAATGTCAGCTCTGCATAGTTCAGCTCTGTAAAGTTGACTCTGGCAAAATTAAGTTGACTCTGTCGATCTTTAGCTCTGCTCTGTCAAGTTTACTCTGGCGCGTAAGTCAGCTCTGTCGAGTTTGGCTCTGCTCTGACAAGTTTGTTCTGCTCTGGAGATTTTAGCTCTGCATAGGGAAGTTCAGCTCTGGAGATTTCGGCTCTGACTCTGCAAGTCAGATCTGCTCTACTACAGAGCTATCCTCTCAGCTCTGCTCTGGCGAGCTTCTCTGCTCTGCTCTGCAGCGGGCTTTTCGGCTCTGGCGCGAGCTTTTCAGCTATGAACACCAGAGTGTGCCTAAAAATGCCATTCTTAATCCAAAATCTCCAAAATTACACTCTTCCATCTATAAAACCTAGCAAAGCATAAAACAAACCATAAAACGCACCAATTTCCAGAATATTTAACTTAAAACATGCACATGCAAACCCCTAAAATTAGAACAATTAAACATAAATCAGTGATCAGGATTAGAATGAAGTCTATAAATAGGGCTTTGTTATTCATTGTAAAATCAATCCTTTTGCCCTAATCTTCGTTCCACCTTGAGAAGCATTGTTCCGCAAGGCAACCAAGACTGAGGCGTTTTACAAGCTTTCTTAATTTCTTCAAGTTTTCAAGTTTTTAGTTCTAGTTTACTTTCAAGTAAGTTTATTTTAGTTTTTGTTTCGAAGGTGTAATCAAGTGACAAATTTCATCCTCGTGACGTTTACGGTATTTCGTATTAAATAGAGTTATGTTTATGTTTTACGTTTATGCTTTATTTTCAATCATGCAATTTAAATTCTGCAATTTAATTATATTTATGCTTTCCTTTAAATTATGCAATTTAGTTTATGTTCATTAGATTAGGAGCTTTAATTTACAAGCATTTAAATTCTTAAGTTTAAATTTACTTTAAGCATTTAATTCTGCCTAGGGTTTTCATAGTTTCTTGCCTAGATTAAGTGTAAGTTTAATTTACAAGTTTAAGTTTACCTTTTTCAAACCTTTACTACTTTTTTGCGATATAATTAAAAGCCTTTTAAGATCTTCCTAGAGAGACGACTTGGGTTAGCTTACACGTTACAATAGATCTCGTCCTATTGCGAGTCAATCTAGAGTAGTGTTTAAGTTGAGTCACTGACATCATGATGAACCTCACTAAGGTGTTTGGGAAGTCCGAGAGATCTGCTCGCTTTAACATAATGAGTGAAATCTTAGCATGTAAGATGAGCGAGGGCAGTTTTGTACACGAGCATGTCATGCATATGACAAATCTTTTTGATAGGCTCGAGTTACTCGGAGGAGGTATCGAAGGGGAAGTCAAAGTCGATATCATCCTGAACACTCTCCCCAAGTCTTTTGAGAACTTCCGTCTCAATGCCATTATGAGCAAGGTTAACTATTCTCTCAATGAGTTGTTGAATGCTCTAGTTATGGCAGAGGGAGCCATGGGCAAAGGGAAAGAGGTACTTGTAGCTGCCAAGGGATCTGCTTCTTCGTCGAAAGGTGGAAAAAAGAAGTGGAAAGGTCCGAAGGGCAAGGGAGGCAAGCAAGCAAATGGAAGTAGCGGAGCAGGCGGCGCTACCGGCCGCGTGAAGAAGCCAACGGAGAAGGGAAATGCGGCGAAATTTGCAGCTCTTGTAGTTGGAGATTTATCTTTATGTTTTGGTGATGACATTTTAGTTTTGAGAGATATTTTGTATGTGTCGGAGTTTCGGCGGAACGTCATTTCGGTTTCAAAATTATTTTTGGATGGATATTCTGTTACTTTTGATAGAGGTGTTTCTATCATGAAAAATAACATGATTATTTGTTTCGAAATTTTGAACAACGCTCTCTACACTATTACATGTCCAAATTATAGTTCTGTCCATGTTGCATCTACATCACAAATTTGTCCAAATCCGAATAAGAGGAAATGTTTTTTTCGTGAACAATATATACATGCTTGGTACCTAAGTTTAGGCCACATCAATCTAAACAAGATCCAAAGGCTCGTGTCGAATGGAATTTTAAAAGATTTTCAAGTTGTTCCATTTAGAACCTGTGAATCATGTATAAAAGGAAAGATGACGGCGAAGCCTTTTAAGGCAAATGGGAATAGGGCCTCGCATGTGTTAGAATTGATTCACTATGACTTGTGTGGACCGATGTCCACAAAAGCTCGTGGAGGGTATGAGTATTTCGTCATTTTCATTGACGATTACTCAAGATATGGATATATTTACTTCACCACAAGTCTGAATGCTTTGAGAAATTCAAAGAATTCAAAACGGAGGTGGAGAAGAGATTGGATAAATCTATCAAGTCATTGCGGTCTGATCGCGGTGGCGAATACCTCGGAAATGAATTCAAGCAATACTTGTCAGATTCTGGGATTACAACCCAATTGACTGCACCAGGTACTTGAAGGAATATTAAACTGAATTGATACTCGATTTACCCGAAGATCGTTTCTTGGATTATTATTAATTTATCATACCACCATTAAGCCCTAACATGCCCCTATGAATTTAAGTGCTGCACGTTGGAGTTCAGAAATACCTGAAGAATTCAAAAGAATTCGTCAAATTCGCAGCTGAACAGACTAGTCAGATTCAAGCCTTCGTTTGAAGCCTCAAACGTCCTCAAATCGTATTTTGCCCAGAAATACGACTTCTTCGTCTTCGAGAGAGCTTTTCGTGGCCGCCTGTTTCTCCCGAAACTGCCAGAACTTGATTTCCTGCGAAAATCTGGCTCCAACTCAGATCTTCTGAACTGTATCCCGCTCAATTCTCAACGTTGGATAGACAACGAGCTATGAGAATTCCCAAGCAGTAGTAGCCATCACCCTCAGTACCGCCCCCTCTCTTTTACTGCTCTCTCAAACCCTAATTTTTGTTCTACAGCTTGATACTGAGAGCAGATAGCAGTATTTATATTTAAAATAAAATATAATCTAGGGCTGCACAAGGAGGTGGTGGACGAAAATTACTGCTTCCTGGGCTCAGGAGTCTTTGGGACAGTCCAGGGACCAGATACAAGGAATAAAGATGGGCCTCAAATAAATAAATTCTCCATGGTCAGCCCAGACCATAATTAATTTATAAATATTAGTTCATTCCACTAGAGAACTAATATTGACTTGCCCATTTATTGCCGATGATGAGCCGGGGCTTGTATTTAGACTTATTAAATCCTCGTATTTAAAATATCCAACATCCATAAATTAATTAGAGCTCTGACAGCTTAAATTAATTAATCTCTTCGTAATCCTTAAGCAGTACCACTCAAACTTTATTATTGCGTCTAAACTCAATTAACATGCAGGGTTTAACGCAATAAACCTTATTGAGCTCCTTAAGGGGATGTCATTATCCTATACCGGATACGGGTACTAATACAGATAATCAAATATCCATATATTGACCGCTATCACCCAAGATACAAAGTACTCAAGTTACTATATAACTGTCACCCATAGTAAGTCAAACTGATATATGAATCAATGTATATATTTGAAATCTTATTAGTATTAAGATTATATTAAGTCACCGAGATCTTGATTCTTCACTTATGTCAGATAGAAGAATACATCTCACTGTGATCCTATCAATACATTATGACGTACCAGTATAGACAAGTAGTCAAGACAAACTCCTTCTGTCTTTACTGCAGCCTAAACCAACGACTTGTTCTAGAGTCATCTCGACTGTGATCAGTTTATATCTCTTAAGGTTATTCCAATTATATGGTCTTCTGTGATCTACAACACACCATATAATCTACTTATATAGAGACAAAGGACATACATATGCAATCATGAACACAATCAGATAGGAGATAAAATAGTGAACTTAGGAAACATTGTATACAAGCATAAAATGTTCTTGCTTTCAGTATACAAATCCAACAATCTCTCACTTATACTAAAGCAAACTTTTAGTATACAATGTGTCTATTTACTCAACTCCTAACACTTCTCCCACTTATACTTAAAGTTTTCTAAGTGGGTGGCATCAATCGCATTCCCATCCTTCAATGAACATTTGCGATATGCCCTTTGTGAAAGGATTAGTTAGTTTCTCCAATACATGTTAATTGATTCTATGAGCACATAACCTCGATTTACGAATAATCGTATTACTTGGTACTTACTCTCCATGTGTTTGATCCCTTGTGATTCTTGGATTCCTTAAAGTTTGCAACTGCACTTGAGTTATCACGAAGGGGATGCTCTCACGCTAACTAGGAATTGCTCTTAGATCCTGGAGGTAGTGGTCAAACCATAACGGTTACCTCCCAAGGAAAACACATGGCTCGAGGTAATTTTTCTTTGTTTCAGTTAGCTTGGAAATCCGACTCCGCATAATCCAGTGTCCTTAACTAGGATATTGCCTTCATTTCCTCAACCTCAACATGCATCTTAAGACATAGTCTTTAGATAAAGGAACGCCATATCTAAAAGGTAGCAATCCTTTCTTAGAACTTAGGTAAATATTGAATATCCAAAGCCTAGGTAAAACTGACTGCAAAGAACTTGTTCTTTGTGGTTTAGTTGACAAGTTTTTAAACCTCTCTTCAATGAACCGAATTGAGTGTCTGTGTCGAAAAGGAGTTCAGACCAGTGTTTTGTCTCCGTGAGATCTTAGTGCCCAGTGTGCGCTAGGAGTGAGAAATCCAACCCAGTGTGTTGGTACTAAAGAAAGGATCTTCAATCATCTCGGTTTGTGTGCACCCGCAATCACACGTTCAGGTTTGTTGTGCACCCGTAAGCACACGCATCGGTTTGCAGTGCACACGTAAGCACTTGCTGAAGTTGTTGGACTGATCAACCGACCGTGCATGTAGGAAGTGTTTTCCGAACCACATAAAAATCTCTGTGTTATTTACAGCTTTCAGTACTTACCTTTTTACTTGTGTTCTTACCTTCATAAACTGAAAACTGATTAATTGCAAAGACATACTTAACTGCTGACAATGTGTTTAATATCACAGGCTATTTCGAAATAAAAGTTTTCCACTGTGTGTGTTATCAGTCTACCTGATCTATCTTCTGATAGTCAGTAAGATTTATAACATCTCTCTGTTTATCAAACTCGACTGAAGTCTTACGTGTATCAGTTAAAGTCTTTGACTTAACTGATAACTCCTTACTGAAGAGTTTTCAGTATCAGTCGTCAACCCTGTTTTGACAAAACTCTTTTCAGTAAACAGGTTGAGTCAGTTTGTATTTGAAGTTTCGTTTTAACTAAACAAAAATAGCCTATAGGTGTATTCTTCCCCCCCCTCCATACACCTATTCGAGACCCTCCGAACCTAACAATTACTCAAGATATGGATATATTAACTTACTTCACCACAAGCTAGTCTGAATACTTTGAGAAATTCAAAGAATTCAAGGCGGATGTGGAGAAGAGATTGGGTAAGTCTATCAAGTCATTGTGGTCTGATCGCGGTGGCGAATACCTCAGAAACGAATTCAAGCAATATTTATCAGATTCTGGGATTACGTCCCAATTAACTGCACCGGGTACTCCCCGACAGAATGGTGTAGCGGAGAGAAAAAACAGAACTCTTTTGGAAATGGTACGATCAATGATGAGTTATGCATCGTTGCCTATTTCGTTTTGGGATTTGCCTTGGAAACAGCGGCTTACTTGCTGAATCTAGTACCGTCCAAATTTGTGCCTAAAACTCCTACCGAATTATGGTCAGGGTGAAAGCCCAGCTTGCATCATATAAAGGTATGGGGTTGTCCTGCATACGTGTTTGACAAGGAGGCAAAGAAATTGGAGCCTAGATGTGAAGTAATGTTGTTTGTAGGATATCCTAGGGAAACGAAAGGTGGTTATTTCTATAATCCTAAGGATCAGAAAGTGGTTGTTAGCACCAACGCACGATTCTTGAAATAGGAATATATAGATAAACACAAGTCTAAGTCTGAGATTGTCCTTCAAGAAATCGAAAGCAATGGTCAGACGATTCCATCACCCCAGCCAAGTGTGCAAGTGAATGCACCACAGGATACTGCACAAACCATTGTCATAGTTGTACCAACACCGCTTCGTCGTAGTGGGAGGGTTATCATCCAACCCGATCGATTTATGTTCTTGGGAGAATCTTCGGATCTTGTCCCTGTTAATGAACAGAAGGATATCGACCCTAACAACTTTAGACAAGCGATGGAAGATTTAGATGCAGATTCTTGGTACGATGCCATGGTTTCTGAAATAGAATCCATGACTGCTATGGAGGTATACGAGAAAACTGAATTACCAGATGGCTATTTGGCCATAGGTAGTAGGTGGGTATACAAGAGAAAGAGAGATTCGGATGGCGAAGTCGCAGCTTTTAAAGCTAGACTGGTGGCGAAAGGTTATACCCAGGAACAAGGTATAGATTATGATGAGACCTCTTCGCCGGTTGCCATGCTTAAGTCCATCCAAATACTCCTTGCCATAGCAGCTCACATGAACCTTGAGGTTTGGCAAATAAATGTCAATACCGCTTTCTTAAACGGTTTTCTTGAAAAAGGAAGGGACATCTATATGTAGCAACCCGAAGGATTTGTGAAGAAGGGCCAAAAGCTTGTGTGGAAGCTAAAGAAGTCCATTTATGGACTTAAGCAAACTTCGAGGTCATGGAACAAACGTTTTGACGAGGTCATTAAATCCTATGGATTTACTAGTTGTGAGAATGAAAGTTGCGTGTACCGCTTAGATGCCAATGGTCACGTGGTTTTCCTTGCACTTTATGTAGATGATATCCTCCTCATTGGCAACAATGTGGCGCTATTATCGAACATAAAGAAGTGGTTATCCGAACAGTTTCAGATGGAGGACTTAGGAGATGCAGCGTACATCCTGGGGATCAAGGTTGTTCGTGATCGCCAGAAAATGATGTAAAGCTTATCTCAAGTATCCTATATTGATACTGTGATTGCTCGTTTTAGCATGCAAACTGCCAAGAAAGGATTGCTACCTTTCAGACATGGCATTCCTCTGTCTAAGGACTTGTGTCCTAAGACGCCTAGTGAGGTTGAGGAAGGTACCATATGCTTCTGCTGTAGGTAGCCTCATGTATGCGATGTTTAGCACGAGACCTGATATTTGCTATGTCGTGGGCATGGTTGCGAGATATCAGTCAAACCCTAGACTAGGACACTGGACTGCGGTAAATGTTCGCTATTTTATTAACACGCCGCAAGTGTACGGGTGCAATTGTGTACAGTAGCAAGCAAGGTCGTATTCCACAGAGACTGAATTTACCAATTCCTATCCTAAATTATTTTACTCTATCTGGACAAACGAAATTAAGAGTTTTGTTTTTAAAACTAAATAAATAAAAAACAGGAAACAAAATAAATCAAGCTGCGAAGCAGAGAATCAGATAAGAGAAGATTTCCCAAGGCAAAGGTTTCAACAGATTCTCCTAACTAACAATTCAATTAATCAGATGATTCCTAAGGCAATCTCTAAACTAGTCCATACCCACTCCCGTGGCATACAAACCGTTGATTACATGCAAGGCTACCGTCCCCGGATCACACTTATAACATGCAACTCCTAAAAGCTCATAGGATTAACGCCCTCACACATATCAATTCCCTTTAGAATTAAATATATGTGTTCTATGTTCTTAGTTCAGGTAATAATTATCATCTCCCGATATCAAATTAAAACCTAGGATTATGCTAAATTGGTGATCAATCAATAAAGCAAATAAGATAAACAAGAACATAAAAAGGAAGAATAATCTCAATTTATTGAATCAAACAGTCAGAAAATCAAATCATGTCTACTCCCAAAACCCTGGGAAAAAGGGATTCTAGCCACACATAGACATATGAACTAGAATACAATTCTCAATCAAATAAATAAACATCCAACAAGAAAAACCGTAGTAAAATCGAGAATCTTCAATCTTGCTCTGTCTCTGTTCTCCGTCTCTCTCAGCTCTCAGGAAAAGAAAAATATGATAGATGGTGATAAAAGGTTGCAGAGAATAAGTTCTTGGGGAGTATTTATATGCCCTAGGTCTTGTAGCTCTCAAAAATACCCAAAATCACAAAAAAAAAACGAATTTTGGGCGGAAAAACGGCGTCTCGCGCGGCCGGGTCGCGCTTCCGCGCGCCGAGCCCGCGCGCGCTGTCCAGCAGGTCTGTCTTCGTCGCGCGGCTGGGTCGCGCGGCCGCGCGTCTGGACCGCGCGACCTCGCGCGGCCTTGCGCAGTGATTTTGTTTTGGCTCGTTCTCCCTCGTCCGAACTCCAATTTACGAACCGTTTGCGCTCACGAACTCCTATCGAGACGAACTACAACTTCTATTTCAGTCAAATCTTCCAAATTCTGCTTCTTTATTTCTGAAAAATACGTTCAAACACAAGCAAGTGACAAGTTCTTGACCAAAAACCAATATAAGTTCAAATAAATCAACAAACACACAAAATCCTCATAACTAAACATCAAAAATGACACACCATGAGGTAAAAATGCATGTTTATCAACCCCCCAAACTTGAACTATTGTCCGTCCTCGGACAAAACAAAGATGAACCAAGAATGAATCAACAAGAGCGTCGAGAAAAGTGGATAACATTATGGCTTCAGATTTGTCAACAAAATACCAACATGCATTTGTATCTCCTATCATCACAATATCACAATCATGACAAACTCAAATTATGGTCTCAATGAATTGCAATCCTCACCAAAAAGATAAAGAATATAAGAACTCTCAACTCTCAAGTGTATCAATTCAAAAAGGACGTGTATACGCTCAGTTCAAGCTAAACAAGTACTCATCCATAAGCTTGTCAATCGTCTCACCTCTCCACCACTAAATGTGTGCTCCTATAACCAAGATCAAAAAGGTCTTTATTGACGGTTGTAATGTAGGCTCTTTGGTAAGGTAGGATAAATTTGGCTGAGTGACTAAAAGATACTCCTCAATGTAGCTCGATCACCAACCTTATAACATTCTTAAACCATACCATCTTCCACCTCTCACAAAACTAGATTTTTCAATGCGAGAAATCATCACAACTCAACAATTATTTCTCATAACATTATGTCTCTCTAATGCATCCTATGTACCCATTTTTTCAATTCTTTTGCTCTCTCTTTTCTTTTCTTTTTTTCTTTTCTCCACCATTCTTTTTTTTTTTTTTTTCAACAACTTGTAGGGTACTAGGATTTTCAATTTGAAACCACAAAACATAACTCATGATCATTCATCTCCACAAACCAACTATTCCATATTAACAATTTCCAAGCTCTCACCCATAGCTAAATCAAAGAATATGGAAAAATAAGGCTCAAAGGGGTTGAACTAGGATCATATAAAGATATAGGACAAATATGGGATAAATAGGCTAGCAAAGATGGCCTTCTATCATCTCAAAGTTATTAAGCACACTATGTGACCTCGAGGGAGAAACCAAGACAAGTTCTAGTGAGACACAAGCATACTCAAACAATCACTCAAGAATAAGAAATAAGACTGTAAAAATAATGACAGTCAAGGCTCAAAACTCACAGCTTATTTCATTGATTGCAACCACATAGAGACCATGCTTATCATTCATCATTCATGCTCAATCACAACAATATCAACACAAACGCATGCAATTTCACAAGTTTTAAACAGAAATCATCATGAACCAGTTATCCACAAAACTCTACACTACTCACATCATCATCAAGGTAACATCACGAAGAAACCACCAAAGCAAGACTAAGAAAACTCAACGACGACACAAACAAAGACAACCAAAAAGAAAAGTGCACCCACAAAGACACATCCCCCCAAACTTATTCACCACCAAGGAGAATAAGTTTGAAAAGGATTTGTGGGGCACGAAAACAAACAAACAAACAAACGAAAAGGAACAAACTAACCAGAAATTGGGTTGCCTCCCAATAAGCGCTATTTTTAACGTCATTAGCTCGACCGAACAGCAAACTCATCAAGGAGGCTGGTACAAGCAGTTCTGCGAACAGCTTCTCCCTACTTCATGCTTCTCAACCAACACTCCTCCTTTAAACTTCCGATCACCTGGGTCCTGCCAAGAAAAAGGATCCGCATCAAATGTATTAAAAACATCAACACTTACCTTGCCCGGATCTTTTGCTTTCTTTGGCGCTTCATTTTTGTGGATGTGGCATGGTTCATAGACATGGAAAGTTCGGCTCTCATCATGAACTCGCAGTGTGAGCTCTCCTTTCTCCACATCAATCAAAGCTCTTCCCGTTGCCAGGAACGGGCGCCCCAAAATCAGCGGAATTTTGTTCTCATCCTCAATGTCTAGAACCACAAAATCTGCAGGGAAAATAAAATCCCCCACCTTCACGAGTACGTTCTCCACAATTCCACGAGGGTAGGTGACCGACCTGTCCGCCATCTGCAGCCTCATTGATGTCTGCTTCAACTCTCCAATTTCCAGCTGCTGAAAAACAGATAGAGGCATAAGATTTATGCTCGCCCCCAGGTTGCAGAGTGACCTTCCGAAATGCTGGCCTCCAATAATGCAGGAAAGTGTGAAGCTGCCCGGATCTTTGACCTTTGCCGGCAGCTTCCTCTACAAGATTGCGCTGCATTCTTCATTGAGATTCACCGTCTCAAACTCTTCCAATCTCCTCTTCCTCGAGATAATCTCCTTCAGGAATCTAACATACTGCGGCATCTCCTGCAGTGCTTCCACCAATGGAATATTAATGTGTACTTTCCTGAAGATCTCTAAGAACTTGGAGAACTGCTCCTTCACCCTCTCTTTCTTATGGCGCTTAGGGAGAGGAATGGCCACAGTTGCTGGCGAAGTAGCTTTTTGCTTTTCATCCTTCTTTCTGCCAGAAACCTCAACAGTGACCTCCTCAGCTTTTTCCTCAATCAGCCGTGCGCTCTCCTCTTTTGCCGTCATGGCCCCTTCCTGTGTAGTCCCGCTCGGCAGATCAACCATCTTAAAGTGACGCTGGGGAAACGGCAACCACCCAGGAGGACGCAGATGAGGTGGAAGTCGTCGACCTTCCTTCCAGACTCTCCACGATAGCTCTGGTCTCTCCATCTCACGAGATCCATGGCTGCAATCTGAGGTGCCTTCACTATTTAACCCAATGGCCATGCACTGCTCCTTTGGGTTCGCTTTGGCATTGTTTAAGAGGTTACCCGACTGTTGGAGTTTGTTGACGGCGGTGGATATTTGACCCAATTGGGTCTCGAACATCTTCATTTGAGTCCCCACAGCAACGGCATTGGACTCTAACTTTTCCATCCTCTCATCTGCCTTGGAGATGAACTTCATCATCAGCTCCTCTATATTTGGCTTCTTCTCTTCATTAATGATTCCATTCGTAACAGAGAAGCCTGGTGGAGGTTGGATTGCATTGTTGGGATTCCCATAAGCCAAATTGGGATGTGGATGCCCTCCATGATGAAACTGCTGTCCACTATTGTATCCACCCTGTTGCCCATGCTGAAAGTTCCCATAGTTTCTGCAATTGATGTAGTTGACGTCTTCTACGCCTGTCGGAATCTCTACAGCTGGCTCAGAATTGCCAACGGTCATAGCATTGATTTTCGAGTTCATCTCTGCCAGCTGAGTCAAAATCAATGCCACGGGATCTGAACTGGAGGTAGCAGCAACTTTCTTCAAGTGAACTCTCTCGGATGGCCATTGATAGCTCGTGGTGGCCATGCTTTCAATGATCTCCATGGCTTCAGAACTCCCCTTCTTGAGTAATGAGCCCCCTGCAGCTGTATCCATGAACATCCTGGTGCGCTCTCCACAAGCGTTATAGAACATGACCACCAGAGTCCCCTCATCGAAGCCATGGGACGGGCACTTCCTCAACTTCTCCTGGTATCTCTCCCATGTCTCTGCTAGTGTCTCTCCATCGAACTATTGGAATTGGAGAATCTCCATCTTTAACTTCAATGTGAGCCCGAGAGGATGGAACTTCCGTAGGAAAAGATCAGCCAAATCCCCCCATACAGGATTAGCTCCCAGCTGCAAAGTATGATACCATGACTTTGCCTTATCCCGGAGTGAGAATGGGAAAAGGCGGAGTCGTATGATGTCATCTGGGACTCCGTTCATCTTGACAGTGTTGCACAACTCCAAGAATTGCGCCAGATGCGCATTTGGGTCCTCCACGGCTTTACCTGCATATTGGTTTTGCTGCACCATGGTAATCAGCCCAGTCCTTAGCTCGAAGTTATTCGCGTTGACTCTGGGCGGCTCTTGGTACTGGTACAGTGGAGTAAATGCCTCATCAATAGGCGGCTGTTTCTGCTCAGCAGCATTTTTCTGAGCATCCAACACCGCCTGCAACTGCTCTCTCAACGCACGGACTTCTTCCGCAGTGGCCATAGAATCCAAATTATCTTGCTTTGCTTGGCTGTTCTTGCGGCGGAGATCGCGTGTTCATGCACTACATAGAAAACTCCAACGCAAGAATCAGAACCGCAGGAAAAATAAAGAACAGAAAAATAAATAATAGAAATAAAAAATCCAGAGTAGTATCAAACAATTAACAGAATAGTACTGATAAAAATCAGTCCCCGGCAACGGCGCCAAAAACTTGTTCGCTATTTTATTAACACGCCGCAAGTGTACGGGTGCAATTGTGTACAGTAGCAAGCAAGGTCGCATTCCACAGAGACTGAATTTACCAATTCCTATCCTAAATTATTTTACTCTATCTGGACAAACGAAATTAAGAGTTTTGTTTTTAAAACTAAATAAATAAAAAACAGGAAACAAAATAAATCAAGCTGCGAAGCAGAGAAACAGATAAGAGAAGATTTCCCAAGGCAAAGGTTTCAACAGATTCTCCTAACTAACATGTTCAATTCAATTAATCAGATGATTCCTAAGGCAATCTCTAAGCTAGTCCATACTCACTCCCGTGGCATACAAACCGTTGATTACATGCAAGGCTACCGTCCCCGGATCACACTTCTAACATGCAACTCCTAAAAGCTCATAGGATTAACGCCCTCACATATATCAATTCCCTTTAGAATTAAATATATGTGTTCTATGTTCTTAGTTCAGGTAATAATTATCATCTCCCGATATCAAATTAAAACCTAGGATTATGCTAAATTGGTGATCAATCAATAAAGCAAATAAGATAAACAAGAACATAAAAAGGAAGAATAATCTCAATTTATTGAATCAAACAGTCAGAAAATCAAATCATGTCTACTCCCTAAACCCTGGGAAAAAGGGATTCTAGCCACACATAGACATATGAACTAGAATACAATTCTCAATCAAATAAATAAACAGCCAACAAGAAAAACCGTAGTAAAATCGAGAATCTTCAATCTTGCTCTGTCTCTGTTCTCCGTCTCTCTCAGCTCTCAGGAAAAGAAAAATATGATAGATGGTGATAAAAGGTTGCAGAGAATAAGTTCTTGGGGAGTATTTATATGCCCTAGGTCTTGTAGCTCTCAAAAATACCCAAAATCACAAAAAAAAACGAATTTTGGGCGGAAAAACGGCGTCTCGCGCGGCCGGGTCGCGCGCCCGCGCGCGCTGTCCAGCAGGTCTGTCTTCGTCGCGCGGCTGGGTCGCGCGGCCGCGCTCCTGGACCGCGCGACCTCGCGCGGCCTTGCGCAGTGATTTTGTTTTGGCTCGTTCTCCCTCGTTCGAACTCCGATTTACGAACCGTTTGCGCTCACGAACTCCTATCGAGACGAACTACAACTTCTATTTCAGCCAAAGCTTCCAAATTCTGCTTCTTTATTTCTGAAAAATACGTTCAAACACAAGCAAGTGACAAGTTCTTGACCAAAAACCAATATAAGCTCAAATAAATCAACAAACACACAAAATCTTCATAACTAAACATAAAAAATGACACACCATGAGGTAAAAATGCATGTTTATCAGTAAAGCATATTCTCAAGTACCTAAAAAGGACTCGAGACTATAGGCTAGTTTTCCAGTCAGACAGTCTAACTTCTTTGGGTTATACCGATTCGGATTTTCAGGCTGACCGGGATGAGAAGAGATCTACCTCTGGTTATGTGTTTACCTTGGGAGGTGGAGCTGTATCATGGCGGAGTGCAAAGCAGAAGTGCATTGCAGACTCCACCATGGAAGCCGAGAATGTAGCTACTTCCGAAGCTGCTAAAGAGGCTGTATGGTTCTGGAACTACCTCTTGGATCTAGGAGTGGTACCTAATTTGCCTAAGAGTATCATAATTTATTGTGATAACTCGGGCACAGTGACAAATTCTAAGGAACCCAGGATCCACAAGGCAACTAAACACATAGAATGTCATATAATTGGAATAAACTTAAGAGAAATAAATAGATCACAGCCGAGATGACTCTAGGACGAGTCGTTGGTCTAGGCTGCAGTATAGATGGAAATAGTTTGTCTTGACTATTTATCTATACTGGTACGTCATAACGTATTGATAGGATCCCAGTGAGATGTATTCTTCTATCTGACATAAGTGAAGAATCAAGATCTCGGTGACTTAATAAAATCATAATACTAATAAGATTTCAGATATATATGTTGATTCGTGTATCACTTTGATTTACTATGGGTGAGAGTTATATATTACCTTGAGTACTCTGTATCTTGGGTGATAACAGTCAATATATGATATTTGGTTATCTGTATTACTACCCGTATCCGATATAGGATAATGACATCCCCTTAAGGAGCTCAATAAGGTTTATTGCGTTAAACCCTGCAGGTTGAATAAGTTCAGGCGCAATAATAAGGTTTGAGTGGTACTGCTTAAGGATTACAAAGAGATTAATTAATTTAAGCTGTCAGAGCCTTAATTAATTAATGGATGTCGGATATTTTAAATACGGAGATTTAATAAGTCTAAATACAAGCCCCGACTCATCATCGGTAATAAAGGGGTAAGTTAGTATTGATTCTCTAGTGGAATGAATTAATACTTATTAATTAATTATGATCTGGGCTGATCATAAGAATTAATTCATTAGAGGCCCATCTTTATTTCTTGTATCTGATCCCTGGACTGGCCCAAAGTCTTCTGAGCCCAGTAAAGAGTAAGGGACACCTATTACAGTTATTGGGGCCCTAGGACTGTGTTTTGTCTATAAATACAGCTATCTGCTATCAGAATAATACACACAAAAAATTAGGATTTTAGAGAGAGTAATAGGGGGCGCCGATTTCAAGGTAGTCGAATTCTCTATGGGAGTTCTCATAGTTCGTTGTCCATCCAACGTTGGAAATTGAGCGGGATACAGTTCAGAAGGTCAGAACTTGAGTCATTCGATTCAGCTGCCAACAGCCTTTGCATCCAATTCACAAGTGATTCTAACTCCAATGTGCAGCACTTAAAATCATAGGAGCATGTTAGGAATTAATCATTCTATGGTGAATTATGATATCCGAGAAACGATCCACGTCGGGTTACATCCTTCACAGGTTGATTAAGTTCAGGCGCAATAATAAGGTTTGAGTGGTACTGCTTAAGGATTACAAAGAGATTAATTAATTTAAGCTGTCAGAGCTTTAATTAATTAATGGATGTCGGATATTTTAAATACAAAGATTTAATAAGTCTAAATACAAGCCCCGACTCATCATCGGTAATAAAGGGGTAAGTCAGTATTGATTCTCTAGTGGAATGAATTAATACTTATGAATTAATTATGATCTGGGCTGATCATAAGAATTAATTCATTAGAGGCCCATCTTTATTCCTTGTATCTGATCCGTGGACTGGCCCAAAGTCTCCTGAGCCCAGTAAAGAGTAAGGGACGCCTATTACAGTTATTGGAGCCCTAGGACTGTGTTTTGTCTTTAAATACAGATATCTGCTCTCAGAATAAGACACACAAAAATTAGGATTTTAGAGAGAGCAGTAGGGGCGCCGTTTTCTAGGTGGTCGAATTCTCTGTGGGAGTTCTTATAGTTCGTTGTCCATCCAACGTTGAGAATTGAGCGAGACTCAGTTCAGAAGGTCAGAACCTTAGTCATTTGATTCAGTCGTTAACAACCTCTGCATCCAATTCACAAGTAAGTAATTCTAACTCCAATGTGCAGCACTTAAATTCATAGGCGTATGTTAGGAATTAATCGTTGTATGGTGAATTAAGATATTCGAGAAACGATCCACGTGGGGCTACATCCTTCAAAAACAAGATCGATGTTTCCAAAACTTAAAAGGTATTTTACATGAAAATCTTTGATCTGATTTAAACCACGTTCACCAAATCTGCTCTTAGGTCCCACTCCAAAGACCTGCCCTTAGGACTAACCGCGAGGACCTACTCTATAGGTTCTATTTCAAGAGTGTTCCCGAAATCCATGACACGATACTTGCTCCAAGAGCATTTAGCTCCTAACCAAGAGTAAAGGTCATGCTTTAAAGGAACTCGCATCATCAGGGGTGTGTTGGAAAAAGATTTATAACCGAATAAAGGAAACCTCTCTACATGTCCTCACCAAGGAAGATATTTATGATTGTCCTCGTCTGGCTCCAACAGAAACAGTAGTACTTTCTACAATACCTGATAACGGATGTTCCACTACAAAAATATTAAATACCCTTTGACAATAAATAGAGACTTATAGTAAATGACGATAATTGAAAATAAATCTCTAACTACTGAATTACTCTAAGATAATGGTGCCTGCAACAACGACTAGAATTGCTTCTAGGAAATGAGAAGTCCGCCTTTTTATACTCTGAAATGTGGAAGACGCCCTTTACATCTATTGGTGAACTAGGATACGTGGCGTATTCTAATTGAGTATTAAATTTAATGACTGCACGGCGCGGTCGAGGATGGAGAGAGCTCGCTCGCTGGGAATTAGAGCGAATCGCTGGAATTACTCCTCTAGTGCGGAACTCGGCGCGAGCATCAGCAGCCGCTGGGAATTAACTCGGGCGCTGGGATAGGCAGTTGTGCGCTCGCTAGGTAGACGGGCGAGGCCCCAGCGCCCACTGGGGTATAGAGCGGTCGCTAGGTGCGTGTTCGGCGAAGGCAGCGAGCACTGGAAATGTGTTGGCGTGAGGGCGCTGGGCGTTGGGAGAACGAGCACCTGCTGGGTGTTGCTCGAGCGCGAGTAGAGGCATGCGACGGTTGGAATTTTGGCGCAGGCCGCTGGGTTGGAGGAGGCACACCCATCGGCCGCTGAGTGCTTAGCGCGAGCATGGCGCGGGCGCTCGGAGTAGAGCAAGCGCCTAGAAATGCCCCACAAGTGCGGCTTCGCCCAATGAGCTCAGCACGATTGCAACTCCATGCTAATTCTTTCATCTTTTCTCCAGAACTTCTCTTGAATCAAACACTTCCACATCAACATCAACTTCCTGCAAAATATAATCCACACATCACAAATACACAATCATTCAAGCAAATATAACTCAAAATTATAATCATCAATCCCTCAAAATAGTAACAATTAAGCATAAATCAAATACCTTCATCATATTCATGCATAAGGTACGTGAACTCCATGCAAACACTCTTGAAATATTCAAATTTCTCTGGTTTTCTCCTCAATATCATTCTCTCAAAATCCTTAATCACATCACTAACTTGACCGTCAGAGTCTCTGCTAGAAGAACTTCTCCGAACTTGTTTTGCAGATCCCTTCTAGAAGCTTGAAGATCTTAGGGAGCTGATTTGTGCACCTTTTATTGGTTCATTGCAACTTACATCCATCTTTGATTTCTATTTTTAAAGATAGATCATTTTACATTATTGTAAGATCTTGATCCGGATCTTACACTCACCAAAGGAGAATTGTATAATTATTTTCCTGCTATTTCTGCGAAGATTTTCGACGAAAGAGAAGAGCCGAATGATTCCTCTAATTGAAAGAATAGATATTGGACTTCCATAATTTTTTCAGTTCTTTATACTAATTAATTTTGGTAGATTATTGACTTTCCTCATGCCTTCACTCACATCATTAGTTAATATCTTTAAATCTTAACACCATTAAATTAAATCATAAAAGTATCACATCATATCGAAATTCATCTACTAAGAGCATTTCTAGTGCATGGCGCTAAGAGGTGGCTCTAATTGGTGGTCACTACCTTATCGCCATCCATCTTCAATGCATTGGCACTATGACGTTATAATCTACATTTTCATTTAATCTCATTTTTATTCTTCTATTTTTAAAAAATTTAATATTTTATTAAAATTAAAATTCTAATATTACACTAATTAAAATAAAATAAAATAATTAAAAATTAGGTAAAAAAATTTAAGGAATTAAAAAAATTTAAACTTTAAAATTAAAGAAAATAAAAAATCAATAAATAAAAGAAAAGATATTAAAAAATAACAAAATATATTAAAAAACAAAAGCTATTAAAAAAGCCTACCTAACCCGCTTCTCTTCTCTCTTTCTATTTTTCATTTTATTACTCCTCCAGTCTCATTACAAATGTCATACTTTTCATAATGGAATGTCCTATTACAAATGTCTTATTCCATTTTTGACAATATATTATCTCTATATACTTAATATTTAAATAATTTTCACCAACTCACTTTATCTACTTTCTACACATTTCTAACCTCCGTGTCCAAAAGTAATGAAATATTTGTAATTCCACGGAAGGAGTATTATTTTCTACGCATGTCTGGGACGCCAGCCTTCATCCTCCTTCGTGCCCGGCACCATCCATCATGCCGCGCTCGATCGGCCCCGGCACACCAACGCTCCTCATCGTCCTCATGCCAGCTCGAATTGGTGTTGTCTGGATGGCGCTGCAGATGCTCTAATATGGTTAACTAACATTAAATTAGGAAGTGGATACATCTACCAAAGATGCAATGTAGGTTTCCGATGGTCAACCTCGAAGATTTTCACTTATCAAATTGCTCTCTCTCTCTCTCCCTCTCTCTCTCCCCCACACACATCTGCCTAATCTAGTAGAATATTAAGGAAATTTCAGTTTCTACTAGATTAGGCAGCATATAAGATTCAATGACAGATTATGCATCATTTCATTTTCTACTAGATTAGGCAGATTATGCATCCTTAATAACCGTGCCCAAAAGAAGGAGGACATTTCCTTTGGGACGGAGGGAGTACATAAAAAAGAGAGCACTCATTGAAAAACCGAACCAATAAAACAAAAGACTTAATAACTGGATTCTCACTGAAGCAACCGAATGCACACTCTAAAAGAGATGTATGTACCCATGAAATGCCTAAGTCGACGAAAATATTTAAGTTTTTAATAGTATGAGGAAGAAAGAATCATTGTTACATCTGTCTGTTTCACAAAGGCAATAGTATGAGGAAGAAAGAATCATACTAATTGTTACATCTCTCTCTCTCTCTCTTCACAAATGATCTCTACAATTTTAACAAAATTGTGAAGAGTATAATAAAAGGTTGAACAGCTAAAGATGTGTAAAACTCAAAATCGTGCTACGGTACGAAAAATGGTTATAGCTAGGCTAGTATTTCCTTGATCTTTGTCTTCTGCTCATCCGTCAATGAGGTCGGGAAAACAACCTCAAATGCAACATATAAATCGCCCTTCTTGTTATTGAAATGTAATGGCATGCCTTCGCCTTTAAACTTCCTCACTTGCTTTGGTTTTGTGATTCCCTGTTCGAATATGAGACATTTAGATCATCTTCATTCTTTTTTTTCCCTTGGAAATCAAAATGCAACATATAGGTATGAAGAAACGGATAAGTGTGAAAATCGCGGCTAAGAATGTTCATTCACCTTGGAGCTGATGTCCACTAAATGCTCGTCAAGGTGTTTAACGGTCTTCTCAAAACCAACAAGAGCTTGAACCTAAGAGAGAGAGAGAGAGAGAGAGAGAGAGAGAGAGTTTTAATTCGGCATCAATCTTTAAGCTTTGACACGCATGAATCTTACAAATAAAGAGTTCAAGATTGTCCAAAAAGGAAACTTTACCAAAGTAATAGTGACTGTTGTATGCAGATCATTGCCTTCCCTTCTGAAGCGGTCATGAGGTGCAGTACGTACACGAAACTACACATATAAGAACCAATCGGTAAGATTAATGTTAAATAATTGAAAAATAAAATAAAATTAAGACCAAGAGAATCAATCCACCGCCAGATTGCCCCAATCAAAATAAAATCAATGATACGAATCAAACCTTAAGATCTCCTGCTTCACCATCAATTATTGGTTCGCCTTCTTCATAAAATACCACTTCCTGTAAACAAAGAACAGTGCAGACAATGAGATTTGTCTTACTTTAGTTGACATACCCAACAAAAAAAATATCAATGTTGCTGATCATTTTTACTAAAGAAACATTTCAAGGAAAATGACAAGATTGTGTCCTGTGCATATTGACTACCCAGCTTCAGGAGACTAGTGCATAGAGAGTAGGAATAATAATTCATGAAATGAGAGCAAGGAAGGTAGAAACCAGTCGGTATATGACATAAGGAAGTTTTCCATTTTGCAGAAGCCATGTTGGAACAACATTTAGAGCATAGGAGGTGGAGGGAAAGAAAGATAGCTTACTTGCCCATCCTGCATTCCTTTCTCGATATCCACGGTGATAAAATCACCCTCCCTTTCATACTTCACATTTGGACACTGTTCACATACCTGGAAAAGAAACAAAACAGAACCTTGGTTGAGTGACGCCTTGCGCTTCAAGACGTAGTTTCATTTGCTCATTGCAAAAGATATACCTGCTCAGTCATCTGCTGAAACATCCCAGGACCAATTTGCTTGTGGTAAACCTCATTTCTACAATTGCAGCGCCTCTTCCCTGGAGCTGGTTTTATTACATTTTTCACCCTCCAAACCTGATGGATTGCACATTCCAAATATTCAAATATGAGCAGCTATGCAAATGGCTCCATATTTCTTTAGTGTGCTTTAAGAAAGATTTTTTCATTTATTATAAGCACGTCAACATTTCATGCAGACGTATGGAATCATAACTAATCAAATATATCAAACATGTAAAAGGATATTCAGACTATGGACAATTCAAAAAAACCTACATCTGTTTTCTTTTTTATATATACTTATATGCTGTACAACCGTAAATACAAGCAAATTTTCATCTCCATAACTCAACTTATGATCAGAAAGGGGAAGATACAGCAGCAATTGAGCTTTACAATATTTTATTTTGCAGATTTATAGACATTATATTCACCATTTCTTCATAAATTGCAAAATATGTTTGTAAAGAGGTATATGTAATATATTGTTGTTTCCACATTCAGTACCTTCAAAGTACCCCCCATATACAGGTCTTCAAGTGTGGCATCCAAATCAACAATTACATCATCACCTTTGACAACCTTTTCTTCCTCTTCCATGGGACCTCCACCAAAGAAACTGAAAAATGTTTCTTTATCAGAAAATTATCCCATGGAATTATGGAACAAAATGTCAATTTCAATAACCAAACAAAGCAAAAGGTTCAACATACATGAATAATTTCTATCCGAACAGAACGCATCAACACTACAATCATATTAGCTTGGTCGACAATTATCGGGCGGTGTCATGTAACTCTTCATAGTAAACATAAAAGAATACAGAAGCACAGACATACCATAATCGTAACTTAGAAGACATAACACGGTATTGCAGAATAGACAATTAACCCAAAAACACAGCACATGTGTGATAGATGGAGTTCACTGATATCAATGCTTATGGAATAACCGAATAATATAGCCAAAAGTCACGTCTGAGACTTTCAATTCAAGATATCATTGATAGTGCAACAGCTACATAATTAACTTTCATACTAACATGACTGAGAAGCGGTAGACAATGAGAAAGCTTCATCTATCTGATGGTATTAGCACATATTTCAATTAATTAGTTTACATTTTAGTTTTTGCAAGTTCCTTGGCGCTTCTCTCGCCAAATTCACAGGCACAAAGACACACAAACAGGTGCAATTCAGTATAGAATGTCTAGGTTTCCTTAACTAAGCTTTCGACGTTTTCTTATATTTATAATAGTCAAGCTGGCAGCAAATCTATGCCATCTTAAACTTAATCTAAATAAGAGAAACGGATGGATACTAACTTTCAATTTTTCGGGCAAGCCTGTAATGTTGAGCTTGTTAACAAGAAAGCAATACGAAGCACAAAGTAACATAAGCTGCAAAAATTTCTTCATTTCCAAATTGAGAATAATAAAATCAATCAGCTACAACTGATGTAATAAACACACATAAACCAGCATAATGTTCAAAACGAAAAGTAATATTAACATAAATATGTAAGCACTTACGAGCTAAAAATATCTTGAATATTCATACCGCCACCTCCTCCTCTCCCACCACTAGCCGCATGCTGCTTGAGACCTTCCTCACCATATCTATCATATATACCTCTCTTTTCGCTATCCGATAAAACTTCATAAGCTACAGAATAGGACGATGCAACACAATCATAATCCTCCGAATAATTCATTAATGCTGAATGATGACAGCACTATTTTCCCAGCTTATTCGATTAGTACAATATTCAAATTATAAGGAAATCATGACCAAGAAAAAAAAATGGAATACCATTATTAATTTCCGCAAATCTCTTGTTCGCCTCCTCGTTCCCCTGATTTTTATCCGGATGATACTTCAATGCGAGCTTCCGATACGCACGCTTTATTTGCTCATCCGAGGCGCCTTTCGGAACTTGGAGAACATCGTAGTAACTCTTCCTGTTAGATGCTCAAAATCAGTAAAATAAATCAAAACCGGCACTTGCAAATTTCTATTCACAACAGAATCGGAAATCCTAACACTTACGCTGCAATGGCGATCAGGCAGTATGACGCGAAGCATAAAACCAGCAATAACTTTGATCTTCGATGCGCCATGGAAACAGGCACAGAAATCAAAATTACGAAAAGCTAGGGCTTCCAAAACGGATCTTCACGCTAGCAAAAAGAACAGCTTGCAGAAATTATCGAATTTCTGGAATCAGTACTCGACTACAAACGAATGTGCGTATACGTGAGAAATCGAACACCGCCGAGAGATTTCTATCTGTGCGAGTGATAGGAAGAAGCTGAACCGCGGAAGAGTGCGAGTTTTTCATATTTGCAGAGGAAAGGTGCCGAGAGGTCGAGTCGACGAAGGTTTCAGTATGCAACGTGGTCTTGGGGCAGCTGGCCAATCAGAGCATGCTTCCACTTGTTTGGACCAATAAGAGCTCGCCACGTGTAGACTGGGTTTCTCTTGACCTTGTTTTGTATGGCGTGGCGAACCGTCGAAGCAATTTTTCCACAGCCGGTTCGATCGAACCGGTTGTCAAATATTTAATTTTGTTTTATTTTGATTACTATTACTCCATTGGTCCACAAAAATTAGTGTGTTTATTAGTACTATTTTCGTCTGGCCACAAAAATTGTGTGTTTTCCCTTTTTAGAAATTTCATTTATACTTTAAACCTCATTCACACTCAAAATTTACAAAATACACACCATTTTACTTTTACAATTTGGATGGATCCAATACTACACTTTAACCCTAAAATCACATCTTTCAACTTCTTTATTAAAATTTGTGTCATTCACTTCACCACACACTCTTTGTCGACAGAGGGAGTACTATTATTACTACTAGGGTGTGTTTGGTAGGCTAGTTAATGATGGTTTGTTTATTTATCTGATGTGTGCTTTGTGTTTGGTAGCCTAGATTATTTAGTGTTAGGGCCCGAGGTTGAGCCTCGGCCCGTTGTAAATTCTCAATTTAAGCTTGGTAATTAAACTTTCCAAATTGGTGAGTTTAAAATAATCTATGTGCTACAACAGTGTTTAAAAAAAACCACATTTTCAACTTTACCCTTCTCCGAAATTCAAAAACAACATTACTCACGAATTTAAAAAAAAAAAAAAAAAAAACAGAAGCGGCCATCAACGCCATAACAGACCACGAGCTTGAACAAATCACACGAAGGCTTCCATGACTATAACCCAATTTCGAATTCAATAAATCAAAAGCCATCTTCCTTCATCTAGGACGCCATTATCACCTTCACGCTGTGAGCTTTAGATTTCTTCGAGGACGCCATTCTCTGATTCACGCGGTATTGTCTCTTCTGAGTTTAGGGTTTTGATTCACCGCGGGTTCGACAATATCATTACTGTTGAATTTGTATACTGAAAGCAAGGACTTTTTATGCTTGTATATACAATGTTTCCTAAGTTCACTGTTTATCTCCTATCTGAATTGTTCATGATTGCATATGTGTTGGGGGTGAATCCGACAATTACGGAAGCGACGTCAGTCACGTATGGATAGACGGGCACTAGCAACCTGAAACCACAAGCAATGTCAGAGCCCTCCGAAGAGCACCGGATGGGGGTGTCGATGGAAGGGCCTCCGACGCTCAAGTCAGAGAATTAATATAAACAAGAGACATAAGTAACGTAATGAAATAAACAAATGATAGAGATGAGATAGAGTAATGATAGTAATAAGGAGAGTTCTCCGGATGATCGGGGTATCCCGATAGTCGAAGTCAGAGCTCATGAGCGATGTGGAATAAGGGGCGACGGACGTCTGGGCTAGCGGGGCTAGTCAGGCGATCGGAACCCTAGAGAGTTGTAAGCGTGGAGGCGGAACGGAAAAGCGGGCGATAACAAGAGTGAGAGATCGTGTGTGAGTGCAGCGGTGGATACGAGTGATTGTGGCCTCCCCCCTCTCCTTGCTGAGTTGGTATATATATATATATATATTTGTCATGGACCTACGGAGGGGCGGCTAGGGTTTGGGTTCGCTGGAATGTCCGTTGCGACCCTAACAGTTTCGACTTCTTAGGAAACGATCTCCCGCGACTCTCGTTTGACTTAGTCGCCAAGTAAATGCCGCATTTAGGGTTTTTCTTGGCGGATTTACGTATCTCCCGCACATGAGCTTGGCTTTGAGCCTTGTGCTATGATCGTGGTATAGGCCGCTTTACCGAGTAAGCCCGTTGGGCCGTATAATTTTTATTAATTAGGCTTATGCAAATTTTATCCACTACAATATGTATGTCCCATTATCTTTATATAAGTAGATTATATGGTGTGTTGTAGATCATAGAAGACCATATAATTAGAATAACCTTATGAGATATAAGTAGTTTGTCGTTGGTTTAGGCTGCAGTATAGATAAAAGTAGTTTATCTTGGCTACTTGTTTATACTGGTGCGTGTAAATGTATTGATAGGATCACAGTGAGATGAATTCTTATATCTAAGCTAATTGAAGAATCAAGAAATCGGTGACTTAATAGGACCTAAATCCTAATAGGATTTCAGGTATATATATTAAATCGTATATGACTTTGATTTACTATGGGTGAGAGTTATATATAATAACTTAAGTACTTTGTATCTTGGGTGATAGCAATTTATATATGATATTTGGTCATCTGTATTAGGTAACCGTGTCCGGTATAGGATGATAACATCCCCTTAAGAAGCTCAAAAGTTCTATTGCGCTAAACCCCGCATGTTGATTAAGTTCAGGCGCAATAATAAAGATTGAGTGGTACTGCTTAAGGAATAATAAGAAATTAATTAATATAAGTTGTCAGAAGCTTTAATTAATTAATAGATGTTGGATATTTTAAATACGGGGATCCGATAAGTCTAAATACAAGCCCCGACTCATCATCGACAATAAATGGGTAAGTTAATATTAATTCTTTAGTGAAATGAATTAATATTTATGAATTAATTATGATCTGGGCTGATCATAAGAATTAATTCATTTAAGGCGCATCTTTATTCCTTGTATTTGATCCCTGGACTGACCCAAAATCTCTTGAGCCCAGTAGGGGAAAAATAAGTATGACTTATTAAAAGGCCCAAACTCTGTAATTATAATTACAAATATAGTTATTTGCTCTTAGAACAGAACACGCGTAAAAATTATAAACTAGGTTTTTTTAAAGATAAAAAGAGGCGCCGTTTTTTTGTCAGTATTTTTCTCTGGGAATCTTCGAGGTTCGTCATCCATCCGACGTCGGTGATTGAGTGGGATATGGTCAGAAGGTCAAGGCTAGAGTCTGTTCGCAAAGATCTTTGTATCCAATTCACAAGTAAGTAATTCTGACTCCAATGTGTAGGGGGTTGACACACACCCGTCGTGCGGTGCGGGCAAAATACTTGTGTATGCCCAGTACAGACAATACACGCTCCTACGTCCCACAACAAGAAATCAGTCTTAGTGGCAAGTGTAGGGTCGAATCCCGCAGGGAGTGAGGAACCACTTTGTGCTCCAACGACAAACTAAGGTGTCACAAGTCTCAATCTGTATACTCTGCACAAGAAATTAACAAGGTCAATAATAACAAAGGGGTGAGGTTATTCGGTTAGGTCATAACTGTTGTTAACATTCGTTTCGGTCATAGGCATACTGATAATTCGTCCATGATCCATATAAACCCAAGGCGTGGCCCAAAGACATTGGGGCGTTTCAAGGGGTTATACTTCACATTTAGGATGGTTGATCCCATTGTGGTCACTTGGTTCGAAGGTCACACATTCCCCGGTCACAAGGCAGTGCTTCACTTCTCCTTAGATGGTAGTCATACCCGTTACTCACCAAGTATGACACTCACCAACTTTCTCTCCCGAGGTCCCCAACTCCGCACTTTGAGTGACACATGCCTCCTGGACACAACCATTTCCGGCTTGTTAGCCGACCAGTCATAGACATGCTACGGCGCAGAAGTTACCTTCCTCGTTTGATAACCATGGCTTGATGCCTCGTCACAGTTGATGGATAGTCTCTAGAGAAGCCCAAGGCTGAGGAAGGACAGTGTATCCCATCAATCCTTTCCCCACCTTCCGGATCTACAACGCCTTTTGTTGACGCTGCTCAGCTACTCGGTCGTGGGTATACCAGTTGTCACACCCTGGTATGCCCTGGCCTTTGCTTGACACGGACAGCGTTTTACCGAACGGAGATCACCCGTTAGGCCCCTACTGCCCATGGTTTCGAACAGATCCTTCCGGAACCACGAGACTCAACCGAAAGAACAAATGCCTCACGAATGTTTACATGTTAACAACAATTATTTCCACCCCTAAAACCTCACCAACGGAATTACTCACACATAGCAGAATTCATAAATACGAAATGAATTAAACACATCATAGGACAAAAGGAAATACTTAAATAGATAAAGTAATACCTAAGGCTTGGAGCCTCCAATCTTGTTCGAATGCAAAACACAACGGTAATTAGAAATGGTACTGAAATGTAAATTGTTTGGGTGCCACACTTCGGCGAATTAAAGTAGTAAAACTAAAGTAAAACAAGAGCTCAAAAGGGCCAAGAGCTTGTGCACGCTGCACACCATCCATCTTTTATACTGTCGAATGGTCGAGGTCTAACCCTAGCTGCGCCAGCTTCATATCTTCATCGAGATCTTCTTTCCTTTTTTAGCTCAATCCTTAATTGATCCGATTGAAGATAGCTTCCAGCTGTATGCTGTAGTCAAACTTCCCATTCTTCCAGATTCTTCCAGCTCCTTCTTCGTTCTTCTACATCCTTCCTCCAAATCTTCGGGATTTACTTTTCTTTCTTGGCTTTTGCTATCTGCTTCTCATGGTAGTGGTCAGACGGATTGCTTTCTTCGGTTTGATTCATACCAGGTGGGTTGCTCCAGGTTCCCATGCCCCAACTTAGACTGGAGAGGTACTGCGGCCGAAGCTCCATGCTGGTAAACATGACATAGCAATCTGGGCTTGGTAATGCTCATTCCAACCACGTTCTTTCCGTTTCCGCTCCACTGGACCTTCCTTCCTCAACAACTTCATTTTCCCCCTGGACAGACCTGAACTGACACAAATAAAGAGAAAAATAGGGCCAAATGGCCCAAAAGTCGAAGACGCATCAGGGGTGTATTTAATTAGGATTCTACATGATTTTTTTGGATTTTAGAAATCTAGAGGTATTTGACGCGACTGTACTTCGAGTTTTATGCAAAGCTGTCGTATTGATCAACGTACAAATAAATTTATAATCTTACCCAAGACAGGCGTAGTGCCTAATGGTAAGCCATGGTCGATCCCTTAGGGAGTTGGTGCAGCTTGTCTCTTATCACGAACAAAAATAAGAAAATGGTGGGGTGGACTATCGTCCTGATCACGAGACACCTCTCGGGACTAAACTCAACTTGACTCGAAATAATGAAAATATACGGAAACACACTAAACATAAATATTAGTGATAAAAGGCAATCTGGTCAAGACGTTGAATCTGTGGATAATCTCTTGTACTCGCTCCTTGGTCAAGATAATCATTGCAATATTGTGTCTACCGGTTATAATTTACCAATGGCTTGTGTCCCCATTCTCACTTGTCATGTGCAATTCCATTGTCTAAGAAAATCTATGCTTAAGTGTGTTCAAAGTAAGGAACACCCTATACCATTAAACCATCTTGACCTAACCATGCAATAGGACACCTCAGAGCATCCAATTAAATCAAGAAGCATTTAGCCCTAGATAGACCCGGTATTGAACTTAGGCAGACCGTAGTCTACTTCAACCTCTCGTGCCCGCAAATACTCTCAAGACGCACAGTGACCGTACACACCCTATAATCTTGATTTATTGCTGATCTAAGTCTACTCAATAAATTAATGACCTATTAACTAATCAAGTTGATTTAGACACTTGGTTATAATGCTTAGCACTTCGGGAACACAACATGGAATTACTTAAGCACACAATTAGACCTCACGAGTTTATAAGTTTATATCCACATTATCTATGCCTTACCCACATTTATAAACTTAGCTAGACATTATCTGTTCAGGGATTCCGCAAGTGAGAAACGCATGATCGGCCAATATCTATGATTCTTGGATAATCGATCAGAAGACACGCAAGAAGATCTCTACAATCACATCAAGACCATGCTACCAACCATCCAGAATTTTTCACGACTTGTTGATCAAGTGATGTGCTCTGACAGAGAGCGCACTAAAGCAAGTCAAAAGGAAGAAAAGAGGTTCATGAAGACCAAGGCATAGCTCGCTCAACTTCACCACAAGATCATTTCCCTCATCACTGAATATAATCTCAATCATCCAATAGGGAGTGTTCTTCATGCCTTTGCCAAGCAAGAAATGCAACCAGTGCATAAGAAACTACAGTCTCTAGAGAAAAGATTCAACGAGCAAGTGCTGCTCGAAGAATTCCCAACTCACAACGGGCTCCCAAGGCTCATCTTTTTGTTGATGCCAAAAAGGAGAAAAGATCATATGAAGGAGATCATCCAAATCAAGAAGTTGAAAAGTTGATGTAGTCCATCCAAACCAAGACCAAGCTCAAAGCTAAAGACAAAGAAAAACATGTTGCAGCTGAAGAATACAAATCAACATCTCCAGTTCGACTGCAGAAAAGGTCAAGAAGCGATGATGGTGATAGTCCACATCAGTCAAGGAGACGACTGGAACTAGGCATGCCTGCCTCCTTGTTCACACCAAAGCCACATCAAGAGCTCCAAGCTTATCAGAATTCAGGGATTCTGATATCCCATGATTAAGGCCTAATTGTTCTTATTTTGAGGGTTTCCATGTGCTTATTTTGAGTTAATTATCCTAGAAATTGGTGCGTTTATGGGTTTGTTTTATGCTTTGCAGGAGATTCTGATTTTATAGATGGAAGAGTGTGATGTTGGAGACTTTGGGTGAAAATTGTGTATTCTTGCGCAAACCAGAGCAGAGCTCACATCGTCAGACCAGACCTCATATCTCCAAAGCTGAACTTCCCTAGTCAGAGCTAAAATCTCCAGAGCAGAACAAACTTGTCAGAGCAGAGCTAAATTTCCAGAGCTAAGACTCGACAGAGCTAAAGTTTCAGATCTGAACATTCCAGAGCGTACAATTTTCAGAGCGGACTATACGCGTCAGAGTCAACATATTACGCCAGAGCTGAACTCTAGAGATGACTTCCAGCTCTGCCGTTGTAGCACCCTTTCCTTATTGAGAAATAGTGTCTTAACACTAATGAGAGTACTGAGATGTCGAAATACGAGACTTTTTTTTATGAGCAGATAAGACAGATTGTCTTTAAATAGAGATATGAGTGGACAAACCAATGATAGAGTTAGAATGATGAGGTTCGAGAAATGAGTTGAGATAGAGATGCTGATTGAATTGAGCTGAGATTTTATTTTATTTCCGACTACCGGGAATAGAATTACCGGATATCGAGATATCAGAGATTTACTGTCCTATTAAGAAAATAGGAATAATGAGTTTGTCATTAAGAAAATACATGAGTCTTGAGAACACCGGTAAAATTTCAAGTTATTTGGACTTCTTTTACTATTTTTATAAAATACAAAACCTAAACTGCACATTACTACCGGGAATTTCAGAGAAAAGGGGAAAGAGTCATTCTTTTCAGTAGCTTCCTGTGTGATGTAGCTTTCAAAATTTTTATGATATTAACCTTATTGTGTTAGCTAGATATTCACCAAATGTGAGCCCAGTTTGACAAGATTTACTATTTATCAAAAATACAAGTTTTCGATTGCTCAAAACTGCCGAATATGGTAGACTGTAGTAAAACAGTCATATCTCCTAAAATACTTGGAGTTTTTGATCCTACTTTTTTTTAAATGAAACTAGACTCAAATAGGTTTCTTTTGGTATGGATTACGACTCCATTGGAGGTCTGTACCGAGTCTGGTGAGGTTTGTAAGTAGAGTCAGTGTAGTGTGAAGGTTGTTTTTGACTTATCTATGTGTGAATTTTATATGCTTATGTGTTCATGCTTGTTTATGTGCTTGAATGCTATGAGTATGATCCGAGTTGAGAGTTAAGTCGAGAGTAGGATGTGTGAATCCTTAGAAGTTGAGTATACCTAGGGATTGAGTCTTATTGGGTAAATAGACGTTGAGTGAGAAGTTATCGTTGAGACGAGATTGGATTTTTGTGATGAGTTCTAACTAAGGTTTGTTTTATCACATGAACCTTCGATGACGATGATGATGAATTATGAAGACCGAGCGAGACGAAGAAGTAAGTTGCCTGTTTTCTTTCCGAAACTAGCGAAGGACTTCAGGTGGGCAATATTTTGAGTATATGTATATCCTACGAGCTTTCTAAAGTGATTTAATGATTAGTTACAAGGAAACAATGAGAAAGGAAGACTAGTACTTAGATAAGAATAGTAAACCTAGTGAGGATTTGTCTGATCGACGTTTATTTTTTTACATGAACCGCCTATGCCAATAATGATATCTGAAGACACGAGTCGAGGGCATAAGTAGGATTTCTCCGAAGTACGAGGACCGAAGCTAGGATTTCCAAGTGGGCATTACTTTCTAATACCCCTATTACTGGTTTTCTAAATGATGATTATGATGATGTCTATAAGTTTTTAAGATGATTTGAGATTAATTGATGTTTGAACTAATTAACTTGCCGAGTTTTGATGACGACGAGCCTGTACGTTACCCTCTACGGATGAAACGATTTCGGGTCCTGCCAAAGGCAGGATTGTGTACACGGAGGTAATCGTGAGCTGTATACCGGGTTGGCCGGTCAGAAATGAATGTGAGCCGACTGTCAGGTCGGCCGGTTACGGTACTTGAGAAGGAGGCCTACTTCTCAGTACCATGATGATGATGAGTTGTAGAAGTGGTACTATATGCTAAGTATTTGTGACTGCAGTCTATCTTTCTTTACTTTATGATGCTTATAATTTATCAATTGCTTACACGGGTTCTTTTAAGAAAAACCCCCGTGTAAAGTATAAATGGCAAGTTAAATTTATAGCTCTAAGAGCGAGATTGCTTATTTTCGGCTTATGTCCACTGAGTATTTTATACTCAGCCCTGCATGTATTTCTAAATGTGCAGGATGAGCAAGGAGAGAGATTGGGGGACCGCTGGAGGGCTGTTGTTCCTAGACGACTTTTGAGTACCATATTTTGCTCCTATACGGCAGTGTGAATAGTTGAAGACTATGTCCTTTGAACTTAATTAGGATTGTCACTCTCAGCTATATGTCTTCATACATATAGTCTGATCACGTTTGTTGTGCTACCCTGGACAATATGAATCATTATAAATATTTAGCTAAACTCCCTTTGTTTTCGTTGACTAGAACCGTGATACATTTGAATGTATGAATCCAACAATGTTTCTATTAAGTTTGATGATATTTTATTTGCTTTAACTTGAATTATTAGTAGCTTCCGCTTGACGAGTCTTCTAGTTTCCCTTGGTTTACCCTATCATTTTATTAGTCGTATCGATACCCGATCTACACATCACTGGCTAGATGTCGGGCTGCGACATTTGTTTACCCAAAGCCTCGGTCATACTAACTGCAAAGAACTTGTTCTTTGAAGTTTAGTTGGCAAGTTTTCAAACCTCCCTTCGACCGACTGAATCGAGTGTTTGAGTTGTAAAGGAGTTCAGAAAGGTACTTTGTCTCCGTGAGATCCTAGTGCCCAGTGTGTGCTAGGAGTGAGAAATCCAAAAAGGTGTGTTGGTACTGAAAATTGGATCTTTAGTTGTTTCGATTGTGTGCACTCGCACACGTTCAGGTTTGCAGTGCACCCGTAAGCACTTGCAGAGTGAAGTTGTTGGTCTGATCAACCGACCGTGGATGTACGAAGTGTTTTCCGAACCACGTAAAAATCTCTGGGTTATTTACAGCTTTCAGTATTTACTTTCTTACTTATGTTCTACCTTTCATAAACTGAAAACTAATTAATTGCAAAGAGAAACTTAAAACTAACAACGTGCTCTACTCAAAGGCTATTGCGAAACAAAAGTTTTCCGCTACGTGTGTTATCAGTCTGACTGATCTGTTTTCTAATAGTCATTAAGATTTATAACATCTTTGTTTATTAAACTCGACTGAAGCCTTACGTGCATCGGTTAAGTTCTTTTGACTTAACTGATGTTAGGTCCTGAGGGTCTCGAATAGGTGTATGGGGGGGAAATACACCTATAGGCTATTTTCAAATTAATCTACCGACCTCAATCAGAGGGATCTCAGTCAGAGATCAAAACGAAACTTTCCATGCAAACAAAGACGTCTGTTTTACTGAAATTAGTTTTGACCAAACAGGGTTGACGACTGATACTGAAAGCTCTTTAGTAAAGAGTTATCAGTTAAGTTGCTGGAACTTAACTGATGCAAGTAAGGGCTTCAGTCGAGTTTGCTAAAACAGAGATGATAACACTCTTCCTGACTATCGAAAGATAGATCAGTCAGACTGATATCATACGCAGCGGAAATTAAACTTAGTTTCGAAATAGCCTCGGTGGAGCAAGTTGTTGGTTATGGTTTCTCTTTGCAGTTAGTCAGTGTTCAGTTTTATCAATTGAAATAACACAAGTAAGAATGTAAAACTGAAAGCTGTAAACAACACAGAGACTTTTACGTGGTTCGGAAAAACCCTTTCCTACATCCACGGTTGGTTGATCAGACCAACAATCCACTCCGCAAGTGCTTAACAGGTGCACTGCAAACCGAACCGTGTGCTTGCCGGGTGCACACAACCGTACACGGAAGAAAACCATTCTCCAGTACCCGCGCTTCACTCGCGTAGGATTTCCCTTGCTTAACACAACCCGTGCTAAGACTCTCAGAGTCAGAAAACCCTTAATTCTGACCTCCGAATCACTCAAAACACTCTTATGGGGGGAGGTTTGTGAAGGAATATTAAACTGAATTAACGTTCCGCTTTGCCCGATGATCGTTTCTTGGATTATTATTAATTTATCATACAACGATTAATCCTAACATGCTCCTATGAATTTAACAGCTGCACGTTGGAGTTCAGAAATACCTAAAGAATTCAGAAGAATTCGCAGATTCGCATCTGAACAGACCAGTCAGCTTCAAGCCTTCGTTTGAAGCCTCAAACGTCCTCAAATCGTATTTCGCCCAGAAATACGACTTCTTCATATTCGAGAGAGCTTTCCGTGGCCACCTGATTCGTCGGAATCGGAGTTCTGTGGAGGAAGTTATGGCCGTTTTACGGAGACTTCCAGAACTTGGTTTCCTGCGAAAATCTGACTCCAGCTCTGATCTTCTCGACTGTATCCCGCTCAGCTTTCACCGTTGGATGGACAACGATCTATGAAAGTCCCAAGAGAGAAATAAGCCCCACACGTTTTTCTTCCCTGCGCCCCACAGCTCTCAAAACCCTAATATTTTATCAGTGTATTTTCCTGAGAGCTGACAGCTGTATTTAAATAAAATTAAATACGTGTGGGCACAGAATTAGTGTAGGAGGCGTCTTTCTCTCCTTCTAGGGCTAGGAGACATTGGGTCAGTCCAGGGACCAGATACAAGGAATAAAGATGGGCCTCAAATAAATTAATTTATCTATGGTCAGCCCAGACCATAATTAATTTATAAATATCAGTTCATTCCACTAGAGAACCGATACTGACTTACCCCTTTATTGCCGGTGATGAGTCGGGGGGCTTGTATTTAGACTTATTAAATCTCCGTATTTAAAATATCCGACATCCATTAATTAATTAGAGCTCTGACAGCTTAAATTAATTAATCTCTTTATAAATCCTTAAGCAGTACCACTCAAACTTTATTATTGCGCCTGAACTTAATCAACCTGCAGGGTTTAGCGCAATAAACCTTATTGAGCTCCTTAAGGGGATGTCATTATCCTATACCGGATACGGGTACTAATACAGATAATCAAATATCATATATTAACCGCTATCACCCAAGATACAGAGTACTCGAGTTAGTATATAACTTTCACCCATAGTAAGTCAAAGTGATATACGAATTAACATATATATCTGAATACTTATTAGTATTAAGATCTTATAAGTCACCGAGATCTTGATTCTTCACTTAAGTCAGATAGAAGAATACATCTCAACTGTGGTCCTATCAATACGTAATGACGTACCAGTATAGACAAGTAGCCAAGACAAACTACTTCCATCTATACTGCAGCCTAAACCAATAACTTGTCCTAGAGTTATTTCGGCTGTGATCATATTATATCTCTTAAGGTTATTCCAATTATATGGTCTTCTGTGATCTACAACACACCATATAATCTACTTATATAGAGATAAAGAACATACATATGCAATCATGAACACAATCAGATAGGAGATTAGATAGTGAACTTAGGAAACATTGTATACAAGCATAAAACGTTCTTGCTTTCAGTATACAAATCCAACAATCTCCCACTTATACTAAAGCAAACTTTTAGTATACAATGCGTCTATTTACCAATCACCTTACACTTCTCCCACTTATACTTAAAGTTTCCTAAGTGGGTGGCATCAATCTGGCATCAATCGCATTCCCATCTTTCAATGACCATTTGCGATAAGCCTTTTGTGAAAAGATCAGTAGGTCTCTCCAAAATTTGAGAATTTATTCTTTGAGCACATAACCTCGATTTACGAATAATCGTATAACTTGGTACTTACTCTCCATGTGTTTGACCCCTTGTGGTTCTAGGATTCCTTAGAGTTTGCAACTGCACTTGAGGTACCACGAAGGTGATGCTCTCACGCAAACTAGGAATCACTCTTAGACCCTGGAGGTAGTGGTCAAACCAAAAGGTTTTACCTCCCAAGGAAAACACATAGCTCGAGGTAATTATTCTTTGTTCCGGTCAGCCTGGAAATCCGAAATCATATAATCCTAAAAGGAACTAAACTGTCTAACTGGTAAACTATCCTTATTCTCTAGTCAGGGACTTGAAAATATAATTTACCACAGTTCAGTATCCTTAACTAGGACTATATATATCTTACAATCATGCTAACTGCATAGCAAATATAAGATCTCGTACATAGTAATCCATACATGAAGCTATCTACTGCGGAAAACGTTGAATACTGCCTTCATTTCCTCAACCTTAATAGGCATCTTAAGACATAGTCTTTAGATCAAGGAACGCCATATCTAAAAGGTAGCAATCCTTTCTTGGCGGTATTCATACTAAAACGAGTATTCTCAGTATCAGTGTAAGACACTTGAGATAAGCCCAACATCTTTTTCTAGTGATCCCTTATAACCTTGATCACAAAGATGTATACTATACCTCCTTAGTCTTTCATCTGAAACTGTTCGGATAACCATTACTTTATGTCTTGACAATAGCTCCATATTGTCGCCAATTAGGAGGATATTATCTACATAAAATGCAAGATAAACCACATCACTGATGACACGAGAGCGTTTGACACGAGATGCTTCTCTCCCTCCCTCACGTAACCTTCAGGTTGTTGCACATGGATGTCCTTACCTTTTTCAAGGTAATATATATGACATCCATTTGCCAGACCTCGATGGTTTAAGTGAGCTGCTATGAGTAAAATGATCCGAATGTTCTGAGCATGGCACTGGCGAAAATATCATCATAACCTATACCCATACACTGGGCATAACCTTTCGCCACCAGTCTAGCTTCGAAAGCTATGACCTTGCTCATTCGGGCTTGTCATTATCTTGTATACTCACTTACAACCTAAGGCATTACTGCCTCCTGGTAGCAAGATTTTCTAGTATACACCCATATTCTTAATGGATTGCTCCATTGAGGCGTGCCATGAATCTACATTCTCGTTTCCCACTAATTCTAAGTAGATATCTGGGTCGATTCTCTTATATTCACTACCAGGGACTGAATCCAAAGATCTTCCCAAGAACATAAATCGATCGGGTTGTCCCACAACCCTCCCACTACAATGGATCTGTGGTGGCACATGTGTGTCAACAGTGCGTGCAGTGTCTTGTGGTACAAAACTCTTGCACACTTGGCTTGGGTGATGGAATCGCCTGTCTAATGTCTTCAATTTCTTGAAGCACACTATCTGACTTGGATTAGTGATTATTCCCATAGTCCACTTCTAAGAATCGTGTGTCATTGCTAATAACCACCTTCTGATTCTTTAGGACTAATTGCAAAGATGCATAACTCATTATCGGACATATTTTTCAAGAGTGACCTATTTCTTCTCTCCACCACACCATCTTATATAGGGATTACACGGTGTAGTAAACTGGGTTGGAATCCCAAACACTGACAATGAATCAGAAAAGATCATTCCTAACACATTATTGGCTCTTTCTCCCTTTTGCCATGAATGACCCGGTCTCCATCTTTTCCTCTATACAGGATTCGCAGGTTCCAAAAGGTACAACTTGGATTGAATCCAATGTACTATTTAGACACGAGCCTTTGAATCCTGTTAAGATAGATGTGACCTAATCTAGGGTGTCAATATATGTGTAAGATCCTCATGAGAGATTAGCCTTAACTTTTCTCTTTCTTTTGTTCGATGATGTAAATGCAATATGAAGGTATTTTGTAGACAAGTTATAGTATGAAGAGAGATGTTCAAAAATACCAGAATAGACAACTTTGTCATTTCTTATGATAGAAACACCACTATCAAAAATGACATAAAATCCATCTATTCAAAATTTTGGAACATGATAAGGAACTCTCAAAAACTAAACTATGTCTTTAGAACTTAAAGACAAGTCTCCAATAGCAACAACTGCGACTCTAGTCACGTTGCCTATGAAGACAATCATCTCATCACTTCTCAGCTTCCTTGTCAGCCTAAAAGCCATGCAAGGTGCAACAATAATTATCAGTTTCTCTCGTTATCCACTACTCACAACTGAGTAGAAAACGAGCTGACATGTCTCAGTTACTATAGCAAGTGAAGTACCTTAACCCTTTGCCTTGAGTATCGAAAGAAGAAATTTCCAATACTTAATCTTATCACACCACTACTCCCACTATTTCCTTTATCTTTCTTGCCCCTTGGACCCTTCTTCTTCCCGTCATTCGACGAAGAAGATGGCTCACCTTTGGCAATAACAAGTGCTTGCACATCTCTTTCCCACAACTTCCTTAGCCGTAACTAGAGTAACTCAAAAGAAGTATCTTTCTTGCTCATAACAGCATTGAGGCGGAAATTCTTAATTAAAAGACTTGGGAAGAGAGTTCAGGATAATATCGACTTTTGCCTCACCGTCGATACTCCCACTGAGCAAGTCAAGTCCGTCAAAATTTGCATGACATGCTCGTGCACTGAGCTGTGCTCACTCATAAAATTAACAAGATTACTCTCATCAAATTTAAATGAACAGCTCAGTCCAACTCTTCGAACACTTTCTTGAGATTCAGCATGATGCTAATAGCATCGTCCATGCCCTGATGTTGGAGCTACAAGGTTTGTGACATTATACTCATAATAAAGCATATAGCCATATTATTCGTCACATGCCACCTTTTATGTAGTTCCTTTTTCCCATCAGTTGTCTCATTGTTCGAACAAATAGAACGTTGAGTAGTAAGCAACACAAAATATGTGTTTAGTTTGTGATAAAGATAGAAATCCAAAACTGCGTTTCCATTTTATATATGTGGACCGGTTAAAAGAATTTGTGCAAGAATAAATAAACAATAAGAGACATAGACATATCTGAAGGTAACGAACATAAAGCACATAATTCGTAACAATAATATTGTAACCTTTTGATAAAACAATATTAATGAAACCTCCAACTGCCCAAGAAAACTCACGAGTAAGCCACGATAGGGTGAACGTTTACCATGATTTCCTCAACCAGACTATTTACCTAGTCGTTTAACTTCCATCCATGTCGACTTAACCTTTTGACAAAGGAAATTAATAGTCGGACTTTAACTAGACCATATCATTTTCAAGAAGGGACTCCGATGGGGAGTTGTACATTGTACTTGAAATGATATCTAAGCAGCGACCACAATTTAACCTCGATAGTTAAATTCTCGAAATTAGCATACTCACGAGGACCATACCGCTTTCAATTTAACCTCTTGGTTATCTTATTTAAAATCCATCCTCTAAAGTACTTATGAGAATCATACGAGTAAGCCACGATAGGGTGGACGTTTACCGCATAACTCCCACTACTTAAATGGATTTAAATATTTTTAATAGAAATCTCAACTTAACAAACTTGTGAAATCAAATATGAAGTAAGCCACGATAGGGTGAACGTTTACTCATATTCTCAATCACTTTGTCTTGAGACCGCATGTGGAGGTCTACATAATTTTAAGAAAAAATTATTTAGTAATAACCACAATCTAACTTTGATATTAAATTCTCGAATTTGACATACTCACTAGGACCATGCCGCATTCAATTTAATTTCTTAGTTATCTTATTTAAAATCCATCCTCTAAAGTACTTATGAAAATCATACGAGTAAGCCACGATAGGGTGGACGTTTACCGCATAACTCCCACTACTTAAATGGATTTAAATATTTTGAATAGAAGTCTCAACTCAACAAACTTGTGAAATCGAACATGAAGTAAGCCACGATCGTGTGGACGTTTACTCCCATCCTCAATCACTTTGTCTTGAGACCGTTTGTGGTAATTTAAATAATTTTTAATCATCTATAAAATTATTAATACAGCTTAGTCTTTTTCTTTCAAAAGGTTTGATCATGCTCAACACATAATCCTAAACATGCTCTTCTAGAACGCAACATGTAAAACATGCTCGCAGAATTCTAAAACATGCTTAAGAAAACGGTAAACCTACTAGCATGCTCGTCTAAATGCAATTAATAAACAAATATTAACAAGCAAAGACGTGCAAAAGCAGGTAAAGAGCATAAGGGATCAACAACCACGACATGCAAAGAACAGTAATAAAAGAATTAAAATTCTTCGTGACCCATTCGTGGAAACCCAACATCTATTCTATTACAAAATAAAATAGAAAATAAGCCCAAAACAGATAAACACTTGGCCCTACACATAGTCCGTCAGCTAGGGTTTGGGGCCCCCTGGGTGTGAGACGCAGCTAGGGTTTGGAAACCCTAGCCGCCACCACCTCCTTCGACCAGCCGCCTCTCCACCCGCGCAGAAGCCCGCCCCGCGCTGCTGCATCGCCCGGAGCCACAGGCAGCCCGGCCGTGCAGCGCCTCCTGGCGGAGCGGCAGTCGGCACACCGCCCATCCACCGCACGGAACGCAGCATCGCAGCGCTCCAGCGACTGGACACAGCAACGGAGCGGCAAGTGCGTCGCGGGCGCGGGCAACGGCAGCGGCAGTGCGTCGACTGCCGGCACGCCGCGCGCACGCGGCAGCATGCCGAGGCGTGCCCTGCCCCCATCGCTCGACTCCTCCTCGCCCTGACGTGCGCCATCAGCAGCAGCTCCGGCCCATCGGCGCGCAAGCAGCAGCTCGGCGCAGGCGCCTTGCGACACCGTCCCGGCATGCAGCGCACACGCGCTGCCCTAGGCGCGCACCGCCCCCGCTCGCCCCAGCCCAGCCTCGCCTCGCCTCGCCTCGGCCTCGCCCAACTGATCCGCACGAGCAGCAGCAGCAAGGGCGCACGGCGCTGGCCCAGGCGCGCGACGTACAGCGCGCAAGCGATCGTGCGCGCGCGGCCCTCGGCGCCGGCGGCCTTGCTCGCTCTGTGCCCTTCGTGCCTCCGTTACTCCAAACATCGTTCCTCGTTGTTGATTCGTCGTCATCCTCATTTCGTTCCTCGGTTTTACAGATTTACAACGGAAAAACAAATACAATTGAAATCCTAATCTAACCACGGATTTTCTCGTGGTGAAAAACGATTACAACGTCAAACGACGTATTCCACGAATCAACAGACCACGAAGAACAACAGCAGTAAAAACAACGCACATTATTAATCGTACATAAATTAATAATAGAGCCAAGAAATTAATCCTGGGCTCTGATACCAATTGAAGGAATATTAAACTGAATTAACGTTCCGCTTTGCCCGATGATCGTTTCTTGGATTATTATTAATTTATCATACAACGATTAATCCTAACATGCTCCTATGAATTTAACAGCTGCACGTTGGAGTTCAGAAATACCTGAAGAATTCAGAAGAATTCGCAGATTCGCATCTGAACAGACCAGTCAGCTTCAAGCCTTCGTTTGAAGCCTCAAACGTCCTCAAATCGTATTTCGCCCAGAAATACGACTTCTTCGTCTTCGAGAGAGCTTTCCGTGGCCTCCTGATTCGTCTGAATCGGAGTTCTGTGGAGGAAGTTATGGCCGTTTTACAGAGACTGCCAGAACTTGGTTTCCTGCGAAAATCTGACTCCAGCTCTGATCTTCTCGACTGTATCCCGCTCAGCTTTCACCGTTGGATGGACAACGATCTATGAAAGTCCCAAGAGAGAAATAAGCCCCACACGTTTTTCTTCCCTGCGCCCCACAGCTCTCAAAACCCTAATATTTTATCAGTGTATTTTCCTGAGAGCTGACAGCTGTATTTAAATAAAATTAAATACGTGTGGGCACAGAATTAGTGTAGGAGGCGTCTTTCTCTCCTTCTAGGGCTAGGAGACATTGGGCCAGTCCAGGGACCAGATACAAGGAATAAAGATGGGCCTCAAATAAATTAATTTATCTATGGTCAGCCCAGACCATAATTAATTTATAAATATCAGTTCATTCCACTAGAGAACCGATACTGACTTACCCCTTTATTGCCGGTGATGAGTCGGGGGGCTTGTATTTAGACTTATTAAATCTCCGTATTTAAAATATCCGACATCCATTAATTAATTAGAGCTCTGACAGCTTAAATTAATTAATCTCTTTATAAATCCTTAAGCAGTACCACTCAAACTTTATTATTGCGCCTGAACTTAATCAACCTGCAGGGTTTAGCGCAATAAACCTTATTGAGCTCCTTAAGGGGATGTCATTATCCTATACCGGATACGGGTACTAATACAGATAATCAAATATCATATATTAACCGCTATCACCCAAGATACAGAGTACTCGAGTTAGTATATAACTTTCACCCATAGTAAGTCAAAGTGATATACGAATTAACATATATATCTGAATACTTATTAGTATTAAGATCTTATAAGTCACCGAGATCTTGATTCTTCACTTAAGTCAGATAGAAGAATACATCTCAACTGTGGTCCTATCAATACGTAATGATGTACCAGTATAGACAAGTAGCCAAGACAAACTACTTCCATCTATACTGCAGCCTAAACCAATAACTTGTCCTAAAGTTATTTCGGCTGTGATCATATTATATCTCTTAAGGTTATTCCAATTATATGGTCTTCTGTGATCTACAACACACCATATAATCTACTTATATAGAGATAAAGAACATACATATGCAATCATGAACACAATCAGATAGGAGATTAGATAGTGAACTTAGGAAACATTGTATACAAGCATAAAACGTTCTTGCTTTCAGTATACAAATCCAACAGTTTGAACGAGTGCCAACTATACTTACAAAGAACAAGTTCTTTGAAGCAAGTTTGACCTTTGGTTTCTGGGTAAACAAATATATGCCTAGGGTCTAAGAGAATGTATGTAATCAGCAGTGACTGATTTTGGCTTTGAAATTCTCTTCTTCGATTCAAGCTTTGGGGAGTTTAAGCTTAAGGCTGAGTAGCAATTTCGGCAGAGCTTCAGCTTATGTTGTTGAATCGGTGAAGGTTGAAGTGATCCTCGAGCGCTATTTGTAGGAGAACTCTTGAATAGATCCGTTGGCGTAAATCGTCCTCAAGATTTCTTTCGTTGGAGAGCAATTCAAATTTGGGCTGAGGCTTCAATCTTCGAGGTTCCTTGTATGGGTGGAAACGACTCTCTTTGATGGACAGGAGATGTGACGTCTGTGAAAAGTAACCACCAGATAGGAATGACCTCTGCAGAGATAAGATCCTGAGATCTCTGCATTTAATGCGGCTGTACTTTGTGAGTACGTGTCTTCCTCTGAACGTTGGAAGATCAGTCCTAGGAGGAATGTTCAACTGATACTTGACTTTAGTATCAGTCCTTTGCGCGCATTAAGTAATCAGTCTTCAACTGATACTTCAGTTGGTATCTGCAGTCTTCAGTCTTCAGTCCTTCGTTCTTCAGTCTTCAGTCTTTGACACCACAAGCTAAACTAGAAACGAACTCTAACACTTGAGTTCAAAATAATTCTAGTCTATTACAATTAAGTCCTATGATTTTTGGTATCATCAAAACAAGGGTTAGGATATTCCACAAGGTTCCCAACAATTTCCCTCTTTTTGATGATGCCAAAACCACACAGCAGTTCTAGACAGCAAAAAGACTAAACTCACAGTACAAGTTCTAAACAAGGGGTGAAAACAGTCCCCCCTTAACAATAGAACCTAAAAACTTGTACTAAGAGTTAAGAACGAAAACAGTTCTAAAACAGAACAAGGAGAAGACAGAAAAACTATAATCAGAGCCTGGACAAAGAGTCATTGTCTTCAGGTTGAGATCAAAAAGAAGTTCTTTTTATTAATAAAAGACTGATAAGTTATCAGTCTAGGTACAAAGCACGACTTACATTGGAGTAAAAAGAAAAACAAAAACATCATGGGAAACCCATGGACTCCAGCAGTCTGCTTGGCTGCGCCTTGAACTTCTTGATCTTCATCTTCTGTCTTCGTATCTTCATGTTCCTAAGTTTGTTCCACTCTCACTTGTGTTCCGTTGATTTGAGGTCTTTATTGGAACGTCGCCCTTACATATTCTGGTGATCCTTTGCTGTCCCATCATCAGTCAAGAGCTAGAGGACAGGAGTAACCTTAGGGAAGGTTTCCCTCTGACTTCTGACTTTACCCCTTTTTGGCAACATCAAAAAGAGAGCTGACGATGGAGGCTATGATCGAATGGGACTTCAACTCCGATTCCCAAGCATTCGTGGGAGAGCTTGGAAATGGAGAATTGATCCCGAGATGCAGAAGGAAGAGGACGCCAGTGGAGAGGTGGAGAGATGAGAAGAGAGACGGAGAAGCGATGGAGACGGAGAGATGAAGAAGTGCAGGGTGAAGGAAAGGAAAGTATGCATAGCATGTTAGAGATAAACATGAGATGCAACTATGCATACAATCCAGAGGGCGAATAGACAGACGAGAAGAGAAGAATTATAGGAGTGCGAGAAGTGGGGAGAAGAAGTGAAGGAAATGCATGGCGAGGCTTTGATGAAAGAAGTATATCAAAACGCGCCTCGTCATACATGGGGAAAGGAGGAGGTGAAGATGAAAAATCGAATCAGTGGTAGTCGTGAGGACTAGCACTGTCGATATTGCGCCGGATGGCAGTGAGCTCCTGCTCATTGCTGTTGCACCACATCGAAGCTTCACCAAAAGGCGAGAGGCTTTCCTAAGAGCCAGGTGAAGTCTGTCTTCTTCAGACAGGTACTTCAAGCCGATGTGCCGGGCATGAGGATGGAAGACACTCGCTTCGCTAGATACAAGTGAGGGTAGAGCAAACTTTGACGTCGGAGAGACGTTGAGATCCAGTGGAATGGTCCGGTGAAGACCAGGTATGTGAGCGTCATTCTTCCACTCCATGACTTTGCAGTCATAGATTTCTTCTTTCGTCGGAACAATTTTTCTCTGCAACTTTGGAAATATTGAAAAATTTTCTCACAGTGAAGGCTGTGGAGAGTTGTTAGTTGATGCATAAAAATTGAGAAGACAACATGGTATAAATAGACAAGATGTGAACCATGTGAGAAGATGAAAAGTTTTTCGAAAACTGTGCCTAAAATGAATTTAAAGAAAAATTCGCGTCCGCTGTCACTGCGAGGGACTGTGTCTTCAAAACGTTGAAAGGCATCATTGCATTCTGTCATGTCAATGAGCTTCTCAAGAAATTTTATTGCAGAGGCAAAAGGTTGGAAAGATTTTTGGTAAAAGATCAGGACAAGTTTAATCAAAATAGATTTCCCCTTTTTAAAGACTTTTGTCCTTCTCGGATATGCCATTTTCCAACAATCAGTTAAAGTTTTTGAAAGAAACTGATCAGTTAGAGAAAAGTTTTTAAACTAAAAACACAAAACTCTAGACTGAAATAACTGATTTTAAAAGTAAGCTTTTAAAAATACTTACTGATCAACTGAACATTGTATGGAGTTTTTCCATGTCTCTGGGTGAGGAAGGAGCGATTCTGCATGTAGCATGCGTTGTTGACTGCTTCGGCCCAAAACTTCAAGGGGAGTTTTGATTCGGCTAGCATTGTCCTTGCTGCTTCCTTCAAAGACCGGTTTCTTCTTTCTGCAACTCCGTTCTGCTGTGGAATTCTTGCTGCAGAAGTTTGATGACTGATTCCTTGTTTATCACAATACTCACGAATGACAGTATTGAGGAACTCAGTCCCACGATCTGATCTGATGCTAATGATGTTGACTTCCTTTTCAACGCTCAGTCTTCTCAACAGCTTTGGAAGTTCCTCCAGCGTCTCTTTCTTCTTGAAGAGAAAGATAACCCAAGTATATCGTGAATAATCATCCATAACTACTAAGGTGTACTTCCTACCATTGTAGCTTCTTGGAGTGATCGGGCCAAACAGATCCATGTGAAGTAGATGCAGAACCCTTTCAGAGGAGTGTCCTGACTTTGACTTGAATGACATCCGTGTCTGCTTTCCTCTTTGGCATGCTTCACATTCTTGCTTCTTCTGGAACACAATAGAAGGAAGGCCTTCTACCAGTTGATGTTTAGCAAGCTTGTTGATCATCTTGAAATTGAGATGGTTGAGTCTCTTGTGCCACAGCCAGTTGAGCTCCGAGCTGTTCTTGCTGATGAGGCAGGTTTCTGGTGGGTTGTCTTCCCAAGAAACGACGTAGAGACTCCCTTGTCTGAATCCTTTCAGAACCACCTTCTTTTGATTGTTTCTAACAGTGAATTCATCTTTCTTGATTTTCACTGTGAAACCGCTGTCACAAAATTGACTCACAGACAATAAGTTATGTTTAAGACCAGAAACAAAGCTAACATTACTGATACTGGCGTTACCCATGTTGAGCACACCGTAGCCTTTTGTTTCTCCGATTGAGTTGTCTCCGAATGCAACTTTGGATCCAGCTTTCTCAACGTACTGAGACAGATATTCTTTGTATCCTGTCATGTGCTTCGAGCAACCACTATCCAGATACCACGTTCTGATTGACGCTTTGACCACTTCCTTCTTTTTGTGTTTCCTGACATTGACCTGCAAGGAAGAGTAGCTTCAGGCACCCAATCAAGCTTTGGGCCTTTGATGTTAGTTCGAGTTCCCTTTGGAACCCATATCTGCTTCAGAATTGGTCTGGCTGATCTCTTGCGCTTTGTTGATTGTCTGATTGATGTTGTTGGCGCTTCAGTTGGCACATGAGCATTCTTCTGTTGAGAAATCCTTTTGAAGGCCTCACTCTTGTAGCAGTTCTGTCTGATGAGTGGTTGAGGTCTTCTTTGCTCGGCGAAGTATCTTCCCTGAGATACTCGAGTCTTTATAGACTTATGGAGACTTGACTAATGTCCAGATGCTTGTTGTCGTGGATGTCGCTTGGCTCGTCTGGACTCAGCATTGCTTGGTCTCCATGGATGTTGTTCCTTCTGAAATTGAACTGATGTCAGTTTCTGACTGATGTGGCCTTTCTTCCCCCTGGATTGGTGAGGAAGATTCTTTTTGACTCCTGATGTTCCTTCCCCGATCTTTGACTGAAATCTGCTTTCCAGTCTTCTCAGTAGGGTGATCTGGTTGGGGGCCTCCTTTGCTCGTCTATAGCTCCGTGGAGATGGAACATTTGATCTAGCCATCAGTCTGCGCTTGCGAACTTCATCCATATCATGATCTCTTGATTCTTCTGATGTTGTGATTTCAGAAGGATCATCCTTTGAAATGATCATGATCTTCTTTCCTTTGTCAGCTGCAACATTTTCTCCAATGCTTTTAACAAGGCCTTTCGATGGAAAGTTGCTCATCATGGGTGACTGCATCATGCAGTTCTTGACTGTTTCTTCCAGCTTGTGATTGAGCCTCTTGATCTCATGAGATGCTTTCTCACATTCTGAGTTGGAGTTTCTGAGCTTTTTCTCCAGTCGGCTGTTCTCCATGATTAGCTGATCAAGACAAGTTTCATCCGGAAAGTTGATGATTGTCTAATTCTTAGCTCGTTCATCATTGATCTCCTTGTCCAATTTCTGATTCTGCTTGAGGAGATCTTCGAACATTTTCCTCAACTGACAGTGATCAGTCATGAGCTGATCAAACTCGTCAGTTTCATAGGATGAGCTATCTCCAGATTCTGAGTGGTCTCCTGAAAGTATCAGGAAGTTATCAGTATAAGGAGTTTTCGAGTGAGAGATTACCTCTGAGCCATTCATTCCATTGTCGTAGCTGTTGTCAGCCACGCTTTCTGATTCATTGGCCATCAGGGCTCGGCTCTCATCGTCTGAGCTGGAACTGTCGAAGTCGGATGATTCTGATGTGTCTTTGGAAGAATCAGCATCGTCAGCAACCATCGCTTTCTTCTTCGAAAAGCTGCGATCTTTCTTAGCTCTCAGTTCTCTGCGCTCAGCTTGAGTCAGATCAGGGCATTCATGTCGAAAGTGCCCTTTCTTTCTACATCCAAAGCATTCCATGTCTTTGATGTCGTAAGCGGCTGACTTCCTTTCTCCGCTTCGATCTGTGGAATGTCGTAAGCATTCCATCTCTTTCCTTTCCTTTGTAGTGCTGCTTGTGGAACCTTCTGTACTTCCGGAACTTGGACTCCATCTTGTTGAATCTTTCAGTCAACAATGCATATTGACTGAAGAAGTCCTCTGGGTTGAGTTCCGTTGGTTCCTTGATCTGCTTCTTGCCTTCTCTTGTTGAGGCCTTCAGTGCAACTCCTCTTGAGGTTGATGGACCATCTTCGTCTGATCCTCCAGCCTTCTTGTTTCCAAGATTTCTCAGAAGGTTGAACTCATTTGCCATGAGATCGGAGAAAAGCTTGTTTATCGGGAGCTGACTGAATCCTGGCTTATGCTGATGAGCGACTGAGTAGATCTGCCATTCTCCATGTGGCAGTGCTCGAAGAATCTTCAGGTTGATTTCTCGTTGAGTGTATTTGTCTTTAGAAATGGATTGAACTTCATTCAAAATTTGGTTGAATCTAAGTTCCATTTCCTCGACAGATTCATTCTTGAGCATGAGGAAGGAGTCGAACTTCTGACAAGCTATAGATAGCTTATTCTCCTTGATTTCCTTGGAACCTACGCACATTCTTTCCAGGATATCCCACATCTCCTTCGCAGTTCCGCACTTGATGATCTTCATGACATGCTTGTCGGGAATGGTGCCGAAGATGATGCTTTTGGCGAGGTTGTCTAACTCATCTTGCTTTCTTTCTTCGGTGGTGATCTCTGCTTTTTGCTTGGGCTGGACCTCATCGTAAGGATCTTGTTGTGGATCAACAGGAACCCTTTTGACAGTTTCGATGATGGTGATTGGTCCGCTGGTGATGACTTCCCACATTCGGTAATTGATTTATGCTTAATTGTTCTAATTTTAGGGGTTTGTATGAGCTTATTTTAAAGATAATCTTCTGGAAATTGGTGCATTTTATGTGTTGTTTTATGTTTTGTAGGAGATTTAGGTTTTATAGATGGAAGAGTGCAATTTTGGTGATTTTGGGGTTAAGAATGGCGTTTTTAGGCACACTTTGTAGAGCAGAGCTGAGCTGAATTGCAGAGTGAAAATCGAAATCAACAAGAGCTGAACTTCCCTAGAGAAGTCCGCTGACAGAGCAGAGAAGTCCTATGCCAGAGCAGAGAAACGCGCCAGAGCAGAGAAGTCCTACGCCAGAGTAGAGAAACGCGCCAGAGCAGAGACGCTCGTCAGAGCAGAGCTGCGAAGATAGCGTTGTAGCGGACCAGAGCCGACCTTTCCAGAGCAGAGTTATTCTCGCTAGAGCTACGATTGTTGGCCAAAGAAGGAGTGTTTTCCATGGCGCGCATCCAGCTGGAGTTGCCTTATCTTGCACGATATTATTGCCTTTAGAGTTCTACTTTGAAAGGCAACTTCCATGGTGATCAAGAGGGGTTTGAAGTCTATAAATAGGGCTTAGTTATTCATTGTAAAAAAAATCCCTTCTGCCTCCAGGCGTGTAGTTAGACATTCCCCTTGCGCTAATCTTTAGTTTCCGGTAGGCAGCCAAGGCTTAGGTTTATTGCTTTCTTAGTCTTAGTCTCGATTAATGTTCTTAGTTAGTTTAGTATAGTTCTTTTAATTCATGTGTTAGATTATTTTTCCGTTTAGAGTTGTAATTACGTGACAGATTACTTCTCGAGACGAATTTACGGTATTTTTTAATTAAGTTTATTTATTTGTTTTTACTTGCTTTCTTTAAATTCTGCAATTTAAATTCTGCCTTTTTCATTATGCAAATTTACTTATGCGTTTTTATGATGCATTCTTTAAATTATGCAAGTTAGTTTCCGCCTAGTTGATTAGATTAGAAGTTTTAATTAAAGTTATTTAAATTCAATTTGTCTAGTTAATTCTTTACTTTAAGTTGGTTTAATTCTTGCCTAGGGTTTAATAGTTTCACGCCTAGATAATTTTAAGATTAAAGTTTTAGTTAAGTTTAATTTCACGTTAATTTATTTTCCATGTTTTAGTTTAATAATCTTAAGTTTACAGCTTTCTTGTGACATAATTAATTGCCCTTAAAGATCTTCCTTGAGAGACGACTTTGGGTTAGCTTATCACTGCTAGGATGTCCTTGTTCTATTGCAAGTCAATCTAGAGGTGTTTAGGTTGAGTCAAATTTTGGCGCCGTTGCCGGGGAAGGTTTTAGGCGTTTAATTGTGTCACTTTTCTTTCCGTTTTTCTTGTTTCTTTACTTTACGTTTTTATTTTACTTTTCTTTTCTTCCCACGCGGTGCGTTTAATTCGTGTGTTAAGTGTTGTGTATGCAGGGACGCCGTAGTCTGAAAAGAAAACTAACGTCCCCGCTGGATAACACTCGGACACATACCAGAGCAGACGTGTTATACTCTGACTCTGATTCTGAGGCGCACTCTGACTCCAGCTCTGACCGATCAGAGCAGAACACGAAGGAGGAAGCCAGCTCTGACCTCTCTAACCGAGCAGAGCAGAACACAAAGAAGGACGCCAGCTCTGCCTTTGACCGAGCAGAGCAGAACACAAACAAAGAAGAGATGGCGCAGAACATGGAGTACATGGGAGATTTCACCCGGCCCGTCATCGGAGACACCAACACATCGGCTATTGTGCTTCCCACCGCCGTCAGAAATTACAATCTAAAGCCGAATGATTCAAGTCTTCTACCTCTGTTCCATGGGATGCCGAGTGAAGATGCCCTACAATTCATCCGTGATTTTTGCACACAAGTTCAAACCATTCCATTGCTGAATCTCACGGAGGACCAACTTAAGCTCAAGTGCTTCCCCTATGCACTCAAAGATCGGGCGAGAACATGGGTGCTAACTCTGCCGCCCAACTCTATCACTACGTGGGGAGAAGCGTGTGAAAAGTTCATGCTCAAGTACTATCCCAGCCACCAGACACAGGAGCTCAGGACGCAAATCATGGAATTCACCCAAGGAGTGGACGAACCCCTACATGAAGCATGGGATAGATTCCAAGAACTCCTCCGCCAGTGCCCACAACATCAATTTACCAATGTGATGTTGATGCAATACTTCTACGATGGGTTAGTGCAAACTGCCCAATTCATGGTGGACAGCACTGCAGGAGTTAACATAGCTCGGAAGACTACAGTGAAAGAGATTTTCAAAACCTTAGCGGAGAGCTCTCAACAAAAGTTGGTCCGTAGAAAGAGAGTTGAGGCCAGCGCTGTGACGAACCAGTTTGAGATGCAGAAACAATTGGCCTCAATCATGCGCGAAGTACAGCAGCTCAAGATGAGCCATACGGAAGCTGCACCTGTCCCTGCGCAGAGCATAAATTATAATCAAAGCAATGGTGGATGGAGAGGTCAACACCAAAGGAATTTTCAGCCTGCTCAACAATTCCAAAATGCTCCACAACAGCCAATGCCTCCGCAAAAACAGTCCCTAGAGGAGACTATGCAGGCTTTTATGGAGGTTAGTAAGCAAAACTTTGAGATGACCAAGCAAAGTATGGAGTCTCTGGCTACCACTATTAAACGCCTTGAGACCACCGTAGGGCAACTGTCGGGCGCGCTGGACCAGCTACAACAGCAACAGAGCCAAACTCATCAAGTGCTAGCTCTGGCGAGGATGCCAGAGCAGACTAGGCTGCCAACTCTGACTCGACAGCCAGAGCAGAGGAGAGAGCCAGCTCTGGCTTGGCAGCCAGAGCAGAGGAGAGAGTCAGCTCTGACTCGACAGCCAGAGCAGATGAGAGAACCAGCTCTGGCTTGGCAGCCAGAGCAGATGAGAGCGCCAGCTCTGGCTTGGCAGCCAGAGCAGAGGAGAGCACCAGAGTTGATAAGGCCAGAGCAGAAACTTCACAAATCAAGTATGCCATATCAACCACCGAAGCCCACCCCGCCTCTGCCACCATCAATTGTTGATCCAACCCAACCATTGCCAAAGAAAGAAGATCCAGGGAGTTTCATTATTGGTATTGGTTTAGGTCGAGCTGGAGAATTCACGGGCATGTTAGACTTGGGTGCGGTAGTCAATTTGATGTCGTATGCTATTTTTCAGAAATTAGGCAGGAAGGAAGAGGAGCTTAAAAGCACGAAAACAAGACTTCAACTAGCTGATGGGGCAAATTATAGCACTCGTGGTATTTTAAAAGATGTTGAAGTCATGGTGAGAGGAATCACGGTGCAAGCCGATTTTGTTGTGCTCGAGGCAGGACAAGGCATTATAGGAAAGAATGGGCAACTTGTTCTACTTGGTCGACCTTTTATGGCTACTACCCAGACGCGTATTGATGTGGGTTCTGGAACTTTGAGCATGGCCGGGTCTGGTAGATCGGTAACATTCTCCGTTTTTAATAAAAAGCCTATTATTTCTAACTTCTCAATGCATATCTGTTCTCTTGTTGAGATTGCTGACCATGAGGAAGAAGTAGAAATTTTCAGAGCTAACTGTCTTTCGCCAGCTCTGCCAAGCGCTCCAGCCCTAACTCTTCTGCCAGCTCTGCCCGTTCAGCCAGCTCTGACTACTCCAGCTCTGCCGCTGAATGACAGAGCAGAAAGTCTTCCGCCAGCTCTGACTACTCCAACTCTGACGTTGGATGACAGAGTAGACATTCTTCCGTCTGCTCTGACGACCCCAGCTCTGACGAGCTCAGCTCTGAGCAGTCCGCCAGCTCTACAGAGTACTTGCCAGAATGTTGCTAAGGAGAAACTGATGTGCACCAGCCCGGAAGAGGACAAAATTATACAAATTTTTCTTGATAATTTGCAGGATGAGGAAGCCATTGAAGATCAGTTTTTGGCCAAGTTTTGAATCGACGTTAATGCCGTTCATGAGGTGCCAACTACCGTGAAAGAGGATGCAACTGTTGAGAAAGAACGAGCTGATGTGCTGCCATGCAAGGATGATACCGTGCTAAGAGTGCAGAGTGCACCACCTTTGGAAGAGAAGAAAGATGAGAGATCTCGACATAACTCTTGGTTCGAGAGAATGATGAATGTGATGAGCTCTGCTTGCTCACTAAGAGGACCCGCAGCTGAACTGGAGGATGATGTGCTTTCAGGAGGACTAATTCAGCTGACGTTTCATAGCGATTTTGGTTAAGGGATCCTCTTCGTCGGGCTGGCGACTTTAAAACTAGCGCTTGGTGGGAGGCAACCCACCGTTGGTTTAGTTTTTGTTGTTTTTGTTTTTCTTGTTCTTTGTTTTCCGTTTTTGTTTTGTGTTTTCCTAAGTTTTGGTTGCTTGTGCGGATACTTTGATGCTTGGTGTTAATGTTGTTTTGTTTTCAGCGCTGCCGTCTCTACTCTGCCCAAGGCCGCAAACTCCACTCTTCACCGCCTCTCACGATGCTTCAGTTTTTCATTGCCGCTAATCAGGGACGTTTTATACACTCTTCGTATTTCTTTTCTGCCCTGAGGACATGGCATGCTTTAAGTGTGGGGGGGTGTTTTGTTGTGCTTATATTTTCAAAAATTGGGTGAGATCAATCTTTCTATGCTTAGTTTTTTTCTTTGATACTTGCGAATTTTTATGAATTTGTGGAAGAAGAGATGGTTTTCGATGTGAATTTCGGGTTTGTGTTTGTTTTGGTGGTTATTCTTGTTTTACTTTTAATATGTGTCTCTTGATTATGCAAAGAATTATAAGTTTTGTTGCAACACGATTGTAAGTAAGAAAAACGTGATTTGTCCGGTAGATGCTAGAAGGAGTGTTGTCATTGTGATTGCCTATGATCGTATCTTATTTGTGAAAAACGCTGGAAACCAGCTCTAGCATTGCCAGCTCTTAAACATCTGGCCTGTTCTGAAACGTGACAGCCCTGAGTCTCTGCTCCTCTAGTCTAACTATGAGCATGGAAAACCACGTGAAAAGACTTTGGATTACATCCAATGATTTTTATTTCATGAATTATGGCTCAACTGTCGAAATCTTAAGCACACAAAGTGTGAAAAAGGGGTGATATTGATTATAAAGGCGATCACATTAGGGAATTCACTTCTAGCGGAGATTTGGGTCTGATCGAATTACTTGCATTACTGTTTTGTTGCTTCTTAAACTTTGAGTTACTTGCATGATCGAGAGATGTGTGTTGTTGGTAAAATTTTGAATTGACTTTATGAATGTTTGGATGGAAATTAGCATTGTTGAAATCAATCTCTTCCTAGGATTCATATTGATTTTGCTTGAGGACAAGCAAAAGGCTAAGTGTGGGGGGGTTGATTTATGCTTAATTGTTCTAATTTTAGGGGTTTGTATGAGCTTATTTTAAAGATAATCTTCTGGAAATTGGTGCATTTTATGTGTTGTTTTATGTTTTGCAGGAGATTTAGGTTTTATAGATGGAAAATTGCAATTTTGGAGATTTTGGGGTTAAGAATGGCGTTTTTAGGCACACTTTGTAGAGCATAGCAGAGCTGAATTGCAGAGTGAAAACCGAAATCAACAAGAGCTGAACTTCCCTAGAGAAGTCCGCTGCCAGAGCAGAGAAGTCCTATGCCAGAGCAGAGAAACGCGCCAGAGCAGAGAAGTCCTACGCCAGAGCAGAGAAACGCGCCAGAGCAGAGACGCTCGTCAGAGCAGAGCTGCGAAGATAGCGCTGTAGCGGACCAGAGCCGACCTTTCCAGAGCAGAGTTATTCTCGCCAGAGCTGCGATTGTTGGCCAAAGAAGGAGTGTTTTCCCTTGCTTAACACAACCCGTGCTAAAACTCTCAGAGTTAGAAAACCCTTCTGACCTCCGAATCACTCAAAACACTCTTATGGGGGGGAGGTTTGAACGAGTGCCAACTATACTTACAAAGAACAAGTTCTTTGAAGCAAGTTTGACCTTTGGCTTCTGGGTAAATAGATATATGCCTAGGGTCTAAGAGAATGTATGTAATCAGCAGTGACTGATTTTTGCTTTGGAATTCTCTTCTTCGATTTAAGCTTTGGGGAGTTTAAGCTTAAGGCTGAGTAGCAATTTCGGCAGAGCTTCAGCTTATGTTGTTAAATCGGTGAAGGTTGAAGTGATCCTCGAGCGATATTTGTAGGAGAACTCTTGAATAGATCTGTTGGCGTAAATCCTCCTCAAGATTTCTTCCGTTGGAGAGCAAATCGAATTTGGGCTGAGGCTTCAATCTTCGAGGTTCCTTGTCTGAGTGGAAACGGCTCTCTTTGATGGACAGGAGATGTGACGTCTCTGAAAAGTAACCACCAGATAGGAATGACCTCTGCAGAGATAAGATCCTCTGAACGTTGGAAGATCAGTCCTAGGAGGAATGTTCAACTGATACTTGACTTTAGTATCAGTCCTTTGCGCGCATTAAGTAATCAGTCTTCAGCTGATTCTTCAACTGATACTTCAGTTGGTATCTGCAGCCTTCAGTCTTTAGTCCTTCGTTCTTCAGTCTTCTGTCTTTGACACCGCAAGCTAAACTATAAACGAACTCTAACACTTGAGTTCAAAACCATTCTAGTCTATTACAATTAAGTCTTATGATTTTTGGTATCATCAAAACAAGGGTTAGGATATTCCACAAGGTTCCCAACAACTGATAACTCCTTACTGAAGAGCTTTCAGTATCAGTCGTCAACCCTGTTTTGGTCAAAATTCTTTTCAGTAAACAGGCGTCTGAGTTTGTGCTTACAGTTTTGTTTTGATCTTTGTGTTAAGATCGAAAAATAGCCCATAGGTGTATTTCTCCCCCCCCCATACACCTATTCGAGACCCTTCGGACCTAACAATTGGTATCAAAGCAGATTGTTCGCAAGAACAATTCTGTTTTGATTAGGTTCTAATTGAACTAGATCATTTTTCTCAAAGGTCTCAAAAAACTTTTCTCTTTCAAAAAGTGCTTGCTGTTTGAGTTATCTGTTGTTATCTGTTCTCTCTTTTTATATGGAGACTAACCACAGCAGGATATCCTCTCTACCTATGTTTAGTATTGAAAAATACGACATATGGAAGTTTCGGCTTGAAAGCTTCCTCACCGCCCAGCATTGCCGAATGTGGGAAGTCATCACTGAGATTGTCAAAAGAGTTCCTATTGACCCATCTCGGGATCCATTCGATGATGTCCAGATCAAGCAAAAGGCAGACTTCACCACAGAATAAAGGAAGCAAGATGAGCTTGACAACCTCGCCAAAAGCATCATCTCCGGCACAATTCCAGACAAGCACATCACCAAGATTATCAAGTGCAAAACTGCAAAGGAGATGTGGGACATTCTTGAAAGAATGTGCGTTGGATCCGAGGAGATAAAGGAGAACAAGTTGTCCATAGCTTGTCAAAAATTCGACTCATTCCTCATGCTCAAGAATGAATCTATCGGCGAGATGGAACTCAGATTCAACCAGATCCTGAACGAAGTTCAATCCATCTCGAAGGACAAGTACACTCAACGAGAAATCAACCTGAAGATTCTTCGAGCACTTCCACGAGGAGAGTGGCAGATCTACTCAGTCGCTCATCAGAACAAGCCAGGATTCAGTCAGCTCTTGACAAACAAGCTTTTCTCTGATCTCTTGGCAAATGAGTTCGACATTCAGAGAAATCTTGGAACCAAGAGGGCTGGAGGATCAGACGAAGATGGTCCATCAACCTCGAAAGGAGAAGCACTGAAAGCATCAGCAAAAGAAAGCAAGAAGCAGACAAAGGAACCGGCGGAACTCAAGCCCGAAGACTTCTTCAGTCAATATGCTCTGTTGACTGAAAGATTCAACAAGATGGAGTCTAAATTCCGCAAGTACAGGAGGTACCACAAGCAGCACTACAAAGGAAAAGAAAGAGTATGCAAGTCCAGATATTCCACTGACAGAAGCGGAGAAAGAAAATCAACCGCTTTCGACTTGAAAGATGTGGAATGCTTTGGATGCAAGAAGAAAGGGCACTTTCGAACTGAATGCCCTGAACTGACGCAGTCTGAGCGCAAGGAGCTAAAAGCCAAGAAAGATCGCAAATATGCGAAGAAGAAAGCGATGGTTGCTGACGATGCAGGATCTTCGGAAAAAGCATCAGAATCATCCGACTTCAACTTAACCAGCTCAGATGATGAGAGCCAAGCCCTGATGGCCAACGAAACTGAAAGCGTGGCCGACAATAGCTACGACAACGGAATGAACGGCTCAGAGGTAAACTCTCACTCAAAAACTCCTTATACTGATAACTCCCTGTTGTCTTCAGGAGATCACTCGGAATTTGGAGAAAGCTCAGCCAATGAAACTGACGAGTACGATCAGCTCATGACTGATCACTGTCAGTTAAGAAAAATGTTCGAAGATCTACTCAAGCAAAATCAGAAAATGGAAAAGGAGATCAATGATGAACGAGTCAAGAATCAAACAATCATCTTCTTTCCGGATGAAACTTGTCTAGACCAACTTATCATGGAGAAGAGTCGACTGGAAGAAAAGCTTAGAATTTCTACTTCAGAGTGTGACAGAGCATCTCATGAAATCAAGAGGCTCAATCACAAATTGGAAGAAATAGTCAAGGACTGTATGATGAAGTCTTCCATGATGACCAACTTTCCTTCAAAAGGCCTTGTTGAAAGCATCGGAGGAAAGATTGCTCCAGTTGATAAAGGAAAGAATATCGTGATCAAAGAAGCAACTGACGCTTCTGGAAATGACACTTCAGAAGAATCAAGAGATCATGATATGGAAGAAAGTTCGGAAACGCAAGCTGATAGCAAGAACGAATGTTCCTCCTCCACACAGCTACAGACGAGCCAAGGAGGCCCCTAACCAGATCATCCTACTGAGAAGACTGGAAAGCAGATTTCAGTCAAGGATAGGGCAAGGAACATCAGGACTCAAGCATAATCTTCCTCACCAGTCCAGGGGGAAGAACAACAACATCTGTCAGAAACTAAAACCAGTTCAGTTCCGAAGAGAAGAACATCCATGGAGACAAAGCTATCATAAGTCCAGACGAGCCAAACGCCAATCACGGCAGCATTCAACTGGACATCATATGACTCATGTTCCACAACATCAGTCAATTCTCCATCAGTCAAGAGTGACTTACGTATCTCAAAGGAGATACTCTGTAGAGCAAAGAAGACCTCAACATCTCACCAGATAAAGCTTCTACAAGAGTGAGACTCTTAAAAGGAAAGCTCAACAGAAGATTGCTCATGTGCCAACTAAAGCACCGACTACTTCAGTCAGACAACCGGCAAAGCGCAAGAGATCAGCACCAAGACCAGTTCTGAAGCAGATATGACTTCCAAAAGGAACACGAGCTAACAATGAAGGACCCAAACATTGATTGGGTACCTAAATTAACTCTTCCTTGCAGGTCAAAAATAGGAAACACAAAAGGAATGAAGAAGTTAAAGCCTTAATCAGAACATGGTACCTGGATAGCGGCTGTTCGAAGCACATGACGGGCTACAAAGAATATCTAACTTAATATGTTGAGAAAGTTGGATCAAAAGTTGCATTCGGAGACAACTCAATCGGAGAAACAAAAGGCTATGGTGTACTCGACATAGGTAACGCCAGTATCAATAATGTTAGCTATGTTTCTGGACTAAAACATAACTTGTTGTCTGTGAGTCAATTTTGTGACAGCGATTTCGCAGTGAAGATCAAAAAGGATAAATTCACTGTCAGAAACAATCAAAGGAAGGTGGTTCTGAGAGGGATCAGACAAGGAAGTCTCTATGTCGTCTCATGGGAAGATAGCCCTCCAGAAACATGTCTCATCAGCAAAAGCAGCTTGGAGCTCAACTGGCTGTGGCACACGAGACTCAATGGTGGACGTCGTATTCCACCAAATAATTCCTGCGGAATTACCAAAATAAATTAATACAATGGCAAGCAGGGTCGATCCCACAGAGAGCAGTTAAAAATCATTCAAATCCCTAAATCTATAAAAACGGTGATGCCACCACGCCTTAATTTTAAGAGGAGTTAATTAAACTAAAAACGCAGAATTAAATCAAATAAAATACGCTTGAAGTAAATCAATAAAAAGGGTAATTCGGCTCAAATAAATCCACTCTAATTCAACTCTGATCCTCGACGCAATAATTAATCAATCCCTATCAACCAACCAGTTATAGGATACCGTGAAACGCAACGGACGTACCCCAATTCCTACTTACGGTGTCGATAAACAGCTGGAGACGCCAGACCTGCTTATTTCCCTTATTAAAATATAACCTAGCTGGAGACGCCAGACCTAGATTAAATATTCTAATAGCATTAAGATGAAGGAACCCAGTTTATATCAATTATCCTAGAGACGCTAGTGATAATTAATATACCAATTAATTCCTACTACGACCATGGTAGTTGTATCCATAATCAGTCCTATTCCAATAATTACGGATTGACAGGAAGTAATTGACTGTAATCCAATTAAACTTAAGTTGATCAGGCTTAAATAAAATTAGAATTATCTTGGAACCTAGGAATTAATCGGAATCAATAGGAATCAATTTTAAACCAATTAGGTCTCATAGATCATTAAATTAGAGTTTCATTATTATCGCCGAATTAAAAGGTTTAGCTACTCATGCTTAGAATAAAAACAATCAAATAAATAAATTTAAACATAAATAAAATAACGAACAATACTAAGAAAATAATTGCAAGAAATTAAATCAAACTTGAACCAATTGAAGAAGAAATCGTCTGCCTCCTTCGAACCAATCCAGCCGCAATTCAATAAAATAAAAGCAAGAATTAAACTAATGAAAACTATGGAATTTAAATGCTAAAGACATAGGAATCGAGAAATTGCATGAAGAGAAAAGGGTTGCATGGAATAATCAAAAGCAAAAGTCAAACTGCTATTCCTAATCAAAGTTGCGGCTGCAATATAAAAGTGAATGTGTCTAAAGTTAAACCTAAACTAATATATATATGAGGCCATGCATGCGGCCTTAACAAAACAAAGGGAATTAAATCCCTTCTAAAGTGCCGCCTAATCATCCCCAATGGGCTTCGGCCCTTTTCACCTAAATAATACCCAAAATAAAATAAAACTAAGAGTTTTGAGCTTCATAAAAATGTAGCAAGTAATTAAAAGCCCAATCTCTACTTTCTTCCATCTTCACGTCGAATCCCATCGCAAACTCGTCTTTCTCCACTTTCGTCGAATCCCATCGCAAACTCGTCTTTCTCCACTTTCTTCCAATTAGCAGCTCCATCTCCAATTCTTCTCATTCCTGCGCCAAAACATAGCAGAACATGTAATATCACATGAAACCACGGTGAAACGCACACTAAACTAGGTAGCTAAAATACACACATCAAAAACGCGCATACATAACACTGCATAGATAACGGTTTTTGCAAAACCGTTATCTATGCGCGCCTTTTTTATAATAGATAACGGTTTTTGAAAAATCCGTTGTCTATGTACTGTTATATATATGCATAGATAACGGTTTTAAGTAATGCGTTATGTATTAGCGTTATCTATTAGTCACAAAGATAACGGTACTCGTGAACCGTTATGAAAAACGTTATATATGTGCATCTATTATAACGGTTATTTCTACCGTTATGAAAACTGTTATGTAATTAGAAATTTAATTAACTGTTATGAGATTTTTTTTAAAATTTTTCCAAGTTTTTTTATAATTTTTTTAAAACCATAATATTTCTATTTTTTTTAAAACAAATACTACTCCATGTTTATCTAAAAATAAAAGTATAAAAAATTATTTTCAAATTTGTATTTAAATAAACTATAGTTAATTTTAATTATTAAAAATGAAATAATTTTAAATTATCATTCCATATGCATAGATAACGGTAGGAAGTCATACGTTATGTATGAGCGTTATCTATTAGTTGTATACATAACGATATCATTGAATCGTTAAGACAAGCGTTATGTATGAGCGTTTTTTTTATAATGGTAGTTTCTACCGTTATATATAGCGCCTATCAATGTTATGTATAAACATCATTTTTTTCATTTTCTTTTTATTAATTTTTTCAAAACTATATAATAAAGAATAATAAATAAATTGTTGATTTGTAAAATCCCAAGTTATTCCTAGATCTTGACTTTGTGAAATAGAAAACTCTCATTTGAAATTACTTATATATATTAGTGTGTGTAGAGAAAAAAATTCTAATATCATTAGTTGAAATAAAAAAATAAAAATTAAAAAATATTATACTGAAAAGTAAATGATATTATAATTATAAATATTAAAAAAGAAAATACAAACTATTCCTAATATTATACATTTAATATTTTTTTTGCTAATTTCAATAAATCTAAACTATTAAAAAATAAATTAAATTTAACATAGATAAATATTTTTTTGTAAACTGTTATATATAACCATCATTTTCTTTTTAACTTTTTTTGCATTTTTATAACTTTTTAATTTTAAATAATAACCCAATCTAATTCACTCAAACTGTAAACTCTCTCTCTCTCTCGTCTTCCTCCCAAATCCCAGCGGCGCCCAACGCACCAAAACCCTAACTTACTCTCTCGTCCTCCCCCAAATGCCAGTCCGCTGCGCCTTCCGCCATTTCGCTGCGCCCCCAGCTCCAGCCCTAGCTTTAGTTCGACTCTGTTCCTGTCGTCTTAAGACTCATCCTTCTCTCCAGATTCAGCACGACGCTCTGACTTCGGCTCGTCTAAGGGCGACGAATTATTGTTGTCACTCTTCATTTTAGCTTCAACCGGAGCTTCTGTTGTTCCGAGAAAAATCAATAATGGCTACCACTTGATTTTCATCCAGGAGTCCTCCAATGGCGGCCTCGTCGACCTCCTGCAGCTCAAGCAGAAGAACAACATCTACGGCGCGGATATTCCCCGCCCGCAACTCTCCGTCAAGTAAGGGTTTATAATTGGTGCTCGCTTTCCTACATTGTAACCTAAGTAATTAATTTTCGAATTTGCAGGCACGAAACTGGTAGCCGTTTGAGAGTCCACATCACCGACGCAGAGAAGCATAGATGGGAGGTTCCGTGCGGTGCCGCTCTTCAATCTCTATCCCGATTTGGTTGTCTCAAGACTCTGCGTAGGTCAATCTTCTCTCTCTCTCCCTCTCTCTCTATACAACCTTCTTTCTCTCTACAACATGGTTTCTCGTTATTCTCAGGGACCATGACGTTGGGCGAGCAGTTGTAGAGAGTTGAGATTTTTTTTAATTGAAATTTGTGTTTTATTGATTAGGATCTAGATACAAGTTGGCAACTTCTGTTAGTTTATGTTTCTGGGCAGTGATTGGCGTGATTCTTATTGATGATAATCTCTGAACTGCTATATGCGAAGTTTTGCTCTGAATCTTTGCATTGCTATTTTACAGATGGAATAAAGATTTCTCACAGATGAAAAATGAGATGTATTACCAAATGTGACAGATTTTTCCATTGCCTTAATGCCTTTTGCAAAATTTACTATCATATTCTAAACTACTATGAAGAAAACAGGACAAACATCAAAATCAAATCAGTAGGAAGCCAAGAATCCACTGTATTCTATTTTGAGCCTTCATTGTCATAGATGCTTCTGATAGCTTTCTGGGTTGAAACTTTGGGTGTAGCTGAAATTGGTATATTAGCTTGAAATTATTTTTTGTGGATGATAAAATTATGCTCTGTTTTCTGGTTGCAGATTGAGATTGAAGTTTCATGTGAGAGATACAGGTGGATAGACATGCGTAACTTCTTTTTATTGAGAATTAGTCTTTAATAATTCGTAGCTAAAACATGAGGTCTTTTGTTAAAGACTTTGAGGTTTAACTTGCTAAATTCCTTTTGCCCTGAATTCCTTTTAGTTTATTCTAATATGAGTGCTAGTTTGCACATTATCCACATTTATGCTTCTGCTAATTTATTTAATTATATGCATGCTTAGATTGATCCAGAATTCACATTTATATATGGTGTTTCTCTCAAGCCTTTTTTACCTTTTCTTTTACTATTTGTGATCCGAGATTCCGAAGATGATTCCATGTAAGTGTCAGTTGTTAAGTGAAGTATTTTTCCGTTATCCCTGTTTTAATTAAGGGTTTTTAGTTTTTATCTATATAATATGCATAAGACAGACTGCTACATGTAAAAACGGAGGTTATGCCAATGATTCAAAGGTTTGTTTTTAATACTCAGTTTAAGTATTGAGCTTCTACTTTTCTCGTTACTGAATAGTTTGAGTTTTTTCTCTTTTCCGTGTCAAGAATTTGGAGAAGGGAAAAAAGTAATCCTATGTTTGTATTCTTAAAGCTTGGTGCATGTTGCAGTGAGTTCCAGAGTTGAAAGAAAAGTTTTGGCTGATATTGGCAATGGGAACTGCATATTTTCAAAAACTGAACAGGGAAAAAGCTCTATATCTGGGTAAGTAATTAAGATTTTTCAGCATCCCGACATGATTCTTTACATGTTGGATATTTCTCTCGTTATGGTTTGAAGGTGTATTTTATGAAAACCTGTTATATATAAATGGCTATTGTCAGTAATTCGAACAATTTTCAAATGCTCTGTGAAATGCATTGATGTAATTAGTTTTGTACTTTTACGCATTGATGTAATTAGTTTTGTACTTTTACCTTCTATCTCAGACAGAGAAGAAATCTTAGAATTTGATCATCTAGTTTCCCAGTCTAATGCATCCCATTATTGCAGGAAAGGAAAAAGTGATAAGGTGTTATATTACATCAAGAGGAACCCCTATCTTGTTTTTCAGTTTAACAAAGAGGAAGATGATAAAATGACAACTGCAAATGTTGCTGCTGTTCGAGCTGCTACTAGAGTGGGTGATATTACATCAAGATAGCAATTTTGTTATTTTTTTTTTTTTTTTGACATACGACTGATAGAACATGTGTTTCTGTTAACTCTATATGGATGGTGATTGTATGAATATTTTGAATGGTATATGACATGATTTATAGATGATTTTATTATTTTGTTTGTTTTAGAATTAATTTTAATTGCAAATAAATTATAAATTGTAGCATAAATAACGAAATATAAAAAAATATACATAACGGCTAACCGTTATGTATAATAACATACATAACGTAAAAAAAGGGTTATCTAAACAACAATTTGATGTTATTAAAACATTCAAAGATCACACAAACAAGAGTGTAATGTATTTGAAAACAACCGTTATGTATAACTACATAGATAACGGAGAAAAATAAACTTTCATAACGATCAGAAATGTTATGTATAAGACTTATAGATAACGGATTATCAGGCGTTATTTATTTATGGACAACCGTTATGCATAATAGTATAGATAACGTATAAATATCCGTTATGTATGCGCGTCACATACATAACACCACTATACTTAACGCAAGTTTCTCCGCATAGATAACGGATAAAATCCGTTATGTATGCGCATTTTTGGCGTAGTTGTCCTCAAGTATGAAATAAGAGAAGAATCAATGGTGAAATTCAGCCCCTAGAAGCAACTCCCTTCCTTGACACGAAGACTCTAGAAACGAACGAACTGAAAACAGACACAACAACACACGCAAAGAACAGGAAAGTAAAAAAGGGAAACGAGACAAGACACGAACAAACCAAACGACTAGCCAAGCAACATCAAAGCATCAAGAATGCAACAGTCTATCAAATCGAAACATGCAATTCACCATCACTTCCCAACTCTCGAACTAAGAACATGAACCTCCAAAGTGTGTTTTCATTATTAATCTAGTCCAAATTAGGCAACAATGAGTTCAACTCTCACGCTCATTCAATCTCTCCATAAGATAAGGTAATTCTCACACAAGAAGAAACTCCAATTAGTCATGATATTTCGCAGTCACATTATGGCTCAAAAAGGTCTTTCTTCTTTGGTTGTAATGGGGCTTAAGGACTATCAATGATGTAGGCAAGATCCTAGGGGTCCTAAGCTCAAACATTGAAGATCAAATATCGTGCATGCTCGAATCAAATCACACCTAAAGAATTCTAAACATATGAAGAATAACCTCCAACTCAACCATGGGCAACAATCATCAAACAACTCAATGCACGTATACTAATTCAACCTTGGTGCAACCTTTATTTCCTCTCTCTATTTTTTTTTTCTTTTTCTTTTTCTGTTTCCTTTTTTTTTCTTTTTTTCTTTTTTTCTTTTTTTTCTTTTTCTTTTTCTGTTTCTTTTTTTTTTCTTTTTTTTTTCTTCTGCACCACTTCATTAAAACAACACAATCATGCAAGGAGTACATAAGGAGGGCGGTATCTTGTGCTGCTTTATCAATGTTTATGCGCCAACTGAATCAAATGAAAAGAGGATTCTCTGGGATGCAATTGGTTCTATTGTTGAACAGAATGCGGATCAAAGTGTGTGTATTTTGGGAGATTTTAACGCAGTCAGGAGAAGAGAAGAGAGGGTGGGCAGCGGGGAGACGTTTCGAGCGTCGGATGCAAGGTTTTTCGAGGAATTTATTAGGGGAAACGATCTGAAGGAAATTCATACACAAGGTCGAAAGTACACTTGGTACAAGCCCAATGGCAAATGCAAGAGCAAGATCGATCGTTTCCTTGTTAACGAAACTTGGATGCTTACTTGGGAAGGAAGTTCTGCACGTGGTCTTCAGCGTTCGATCTCGGATCACTGTCCGATTGTTCTCACTACTAGAACGGAGGATTGGGGACCAAGACCTTTTAGGTTCCTAAATGCTTGGATGAATCACCCGGAGTTTGAGGAGGTTGTAAAGAAAGTGTGGACGGGGACTGACTGTCAGGGATGGAGCTTTTTCGTGGTTAAGGAGAAATTGAAGAAACTTGGCGAGGCTTTAAAAGTTTGGAATCGCACATCATTTGGTGAGATTGATTCTAAAATTCACGAATTAAAGAAGGAGTTACAACAGAAAGATGAGCTTGATGAACAGAGTTCTTTAGGCGAAGTGGATGTTATCAGAAGAAATGAGCTCCAAGCTCTCCTTTCCCTTCAGCTGAAGCATAAGCAGATGACTTTACAACAGAAGGCTAAACAGAAATGGCTTAAGGAGGGAGATGTAAATTCTGGCTTCTTCCATAAGGCGATTAAAGGGAGGCGGTTGAAGAATGACATAGGCGGACTGATCTTTGATAACTCATGGATCTCCAAACCGGAAGAGGTAAAAGCTAGGGTGAGAAATCATTTTGAAACCTTTTTCAAGCAGAAAGATAGACAGATGCCTGTTATTCCCATTGACTTCGTGAGAAGGAAAATCTCTGATGAGGAGAGAAATTGGCTGATTAGAGGTTTCGAACCTGAAGAAGTTAAAGAAGCGGTCTGGAGGTGCTCTGGCGATAAGAGTCCAGGACCTGATGGCTTTAACTTTTCATTCTGGAGATCGGCTTGGCATGTGGTTAAGGAGGATATTCTCCAGGTCTTGAAGGACTTCCACGCGAACGGTAAAATTCCTAAAGGAGGTAATGCTTCTTTCATCGTTTTAATACCGAAGAAAGAAGGGGCTGATTCGTTGAACGAATTTCGCCCAATCTCGCTCATTACCAGCTTGTATAAAATCATTGCCAAGATCTTGACGGGGAGACTGACGAAGGTGATGGGGTCGATCATCTCTGATAATCAAAGCGCTTTCGTTAAAGGCCGGTTCATTCTCGATGGGGCGGTCATTTTGAATGAAGTTGTGGTTGAGTCAAAAAAGAAGCGACGAGGCCGGATCTTCTTTAAGATTGACTTTGCCAAAGCTTTCGATTCAGTTCAATGGGACTTTTTGGATACTTTGCTTGACAGAATGAACTTCGATGGGATTTGGAGGAAATGGATTCAAGGGTGTCTACAGTCAGCCACGGCAAGTGTCCTTGTCAACGGGTCATCAACGGGAGATTTCAAAATGGAGAGAGGCTTGAGACATGGCGACCCGATGTCTCCCTTCTTGTTCCTCATTGTCGCGGAAGGGTTGAATGCGCTCGTTGAGAGAGCAGTGGAACGACAGTTATTGTTTCCTATTAAGATTGGTAAGGATGAACTGCCGATTACACACCTCCAGTACGCGGATGACACCTTATTTATTTTAGAGGCTGATGAACGTAATGTGGAATCACTGAAAAGTCTGTTACTTCTCTTTCATTTTGTCTCGGGTCTTGCTGTCAACTTCGCGAAGAGTAGCCTGATGACGGTGGGAGTGAATGAGTCAGTCGAGAGGACATGGGCTTCGTTTCTCCATTGCAAGATTGGTTCCTTCCCGTGTCTTTACTTGGGAACCAAAATTGGAGGCCGAAGCAATGGTGTTAGCGAGTGGAAGTTCTTGGTGGATAAAGTCTCAAACAAAATTGCAAGCTGGAGAAAAAGACCTCTTTCTTTGGCAGGGAGGATCACTCTTGTTAAATCGGTGCTTCAATCGATTCCGGTATATCAACTGGCCTACGCTTTCATTCCCAAGACTGTGATCAAGAATCTCAATTCCTTGTTCTCCAGATTTCTGTGGGGTGGAGGCTCTCAGTCGGGAAGAATCACCTGGTTTAAATGGAGCTCCTTGTGTTCCAATAAGAAAACAGGAGGTCTTGGGTTTCGGGACGTGGAATGGTTTAATCATGTTCTGTTAATTAAATGGCTTTGGAGATTTTTGGTGGATGGGGGAGCTTTGTGGGCGAGAGTGATTAAATCTATTTATGGGGAACTTGTCTGGGGCGAAGAGGGGGATTGCTCGGTGGTGGGAAGAAGTGGGCAGTTGGGGTGGTGGGCGAAAATTGTGGAGAAAGGGGGAGGAAGGGACGATAGATGGTTCATTGATCACCTTAAACACCGTCTCGGGGATGGGATGAATATAATGTTCTGGGAGGACGTGTGGGCTGTTAACAAACCTCTCAAGTTCTTTTTCCCGAGATTGTATAATTTGTGTTCGAATAAGAAAGGCCTCGTTGGAGAGAGTGGGTTTTGGGAAGGAGAAGAGTGGGTGTGGTCGGTGAATTGGAGGAGGGCTTTGAGGGAAAGGGAGACTAGACAGGTGGAGGAACTTTTGAGACTTGTTGCTGCTTTTGTCCCTTCTACAGGTTTAACTGATGGATGGAGTTGGAGGGCAACTACGGACGGTATATTCTCAACAAAGTCGGCTTATGATTTGGTGGCGGCTTCCAGAGAGGTGCAACAAACTCAACCGGCTGAGATGGCAATGATTTGGGAGGCTCCAACATCGCACAAAGCCAAGGTGACGGCGTGGAGATGTCTTAGAAACCGTTTGGCTACCTGTGACAACTTGAGAAGACGACAAATTCAAATTAGCTGGGAAGAGAGAGGATGCAACGCCTGCGTTGCTGGAGAGGAGACGACGGAACATCTGTTTCTTCATTGCCCGAAAGTTGCGGCGGTGTGGGACCAAATCTTCCAATGGTTACACATCAAAACGGCAAATCCAAGAGGTACTCTACATCACTACACTTCCTTCATCTCTGCTGCCAAAAAGAAGAAAGGAAGAAGATTGCTAAATGCGTTATGGGTAGGAACTGTTTGGACGCTGTGGGAGAAAAGAAACGAGAGTCGTTTTCAAGGAAAGATTTGGGATATTGAGAGACTTGTTTTACAGATCAAGGGTAGACTTTGGAGTTGGAATGAGGTTTATAAAGTTTTAGAGTTGATAATACCTTTCACCATGTGGTGCTCAAAGGGTTTCAATCTTTCCTTCTTGTTTTAATTGGCATCCCTGGTGCCTTGCTTTTAATCTCAATAAAATATTTAATTTTACTGATCAAAAAAAAAAAAAAAACATCAAAACAATCTGCCCAACTGTCAACATCTTCCTCTGTTCGGCCAAACAGACCATCTGTCCTAGATTCAGAATGTAATTTCGGTTCGGTTCTGTTTGGGCAAACAAGCATCCTTATGCACATTCCTCAAAAATTCACTTAAGATGTAATTCAATTCTAACATGCACAATGGGACCAAAGAGAAGGTTCACAAAAAAAAGGCCTTGGCTATATATATATATATATAGTGACTAATATGAACAATCACGGCAAGGCTCAAACATGGCTCACTAGGGGTTAGTGTACGGGTAGGAAATCAAAAGCAGGCCAAACGGCTACCCTAGTGCCTCTTATCATTCACCACATATGACACACTTGATATCACGACTTCATGGATCATCAAATCTCTCAAAACAAAATTTAGTAGAGAGTGCTCTACTCAATTAAGCTCAATACCTCACTTATGTGTAGTTTAGATTCACTCATTAACCTTATTTTGTCATTCCAGGCATCATGTAATCAAAACACACACTGTCATTCACAAGTTCTCAATTCTTAAGTCGGGAAAGATCAAGTTATCACACATATTCAATCTAACATCATGCTCCAACAACTGAACTTATCAATTACTTTGGCTAGAAGACTCACAAGACTCAACATAAACTGACTCAACAAGCAAAGACTCAACGACGCCCCCCCCCCCCCCTCACACTTAAATTTTGCTTTCCCTCAAGCAAAACAAAATAACACATAAGGAAGGGACAACGAAAAACACAGAACACACTCAAAACAGAAAAACCAACACAAGAACAAACAAAACGAAAAGGAAAAAATGAAAGGAATCACCGCGCGCGCTGCCGCCGCAGCTCCTGTCTGATCGTGGCGCTCAGATTGGTTTGAAATGGATTTTCAAAAACAAGAAAGACGAAGAAGGAAATGTTGTGAGAAACAAAGCAAGGCTAGTAGCAAAAGGATACAGTCAAGAAGAAGGAATCGACTACGATGAGACTTTTACCCTAGTTGCCAGATTGGAAGCAGTCAGGCTCTTCTTAGCCTTTGCAGCTCACAAAGGATTCAAGGTACACCAAATGGACATGACATTTCTAAATACAGTACTCACCGATGAAGTCTACGTGGAACAACCTCCAGGCTTTGAGGTTGCAGGACCAAAAAAGGTGTACAAGCTGAAGAAAACGCTCTATGGTTTGAAACAAGCACCAAGAGCATGGTATGATACTCTTTCTGAGTATCTTGTTGAACAAGGGTTCAAGAAAGGATCAGTGGACAGAACCTTGTTCACTCTCAAAGAAGGAGAAGATCTCTTACTTGTTCAGATTTATGTCGATGACATAATCTTCGGATCCAAATCCGAACGCATGTGCAAGAAGTTTGCTGATATCATGACTAATAAGTTTTAGATGTCCATGATGGGAGAAATGAATTTCTTTCTTGGGTTACAAGTCAAGCAGACCAGCGAAGGAATACTGATCAATCAGTCAAAGTACGCCAAGGAACTAATCGCCAAGTTCGGTATTCAGCACATGAATCAGTCAAGATTCCAATGAACACAAACTGGAAAGTAGATCCAGGATCAGAAGGAAAATTAGTATCATCAACCAAATACAGAGAAATCATTGGATCATTGCTGTATTTGACTGCTAGCAGACCAGATATCGCGTATGCACTCGGGGTTTGTGCAAGATATCAGTCAGATCCAAAGGATGCTCATATGGATGCTGCAAAATGAATTTTGCGATATCTAAAAGGCACACCTAACTTAGGATTATGGTACCCAGCTGACGATGACTTCAAGCTCACCGGATATTTAGACTCAGATTTTGCATGATGCAAAATTGATCGTAAATCAACTTCGGGAACTTGTCAATTCCTAGGCAACAAGCTTATCTCATGGTTTTTAAAGAAGCAGACTTCAGTCGCCATCTCCACAACTGAAGCTGAATATGTTGCTGCGGGAAGCCGATGTTCACAACTTCTACGGTTAGTCCAACAACTGAAGGACTATGGGATCGAAGAAAAGGAAGTCCCAATCTTTTGCGACAGCTCCAGTGCTATTGCAATCTCACATAATCCAGTTCATCATACCAGAGTCAAGCATATTGCTATCCGACATCACTTCATTCGTGATCACGTCAAAAAGAAGAATATCTCTGTTGAATGTGTTCTGACCGTAGTTCAGAGAGCAGACTTGCTGACCAAAGCTCTTCCTGAAGAAAGGTTCAACGATCTGTGTGGAAGGATCGGCCTCATCAACCCAGAAGAGTGATGCTGTGTTTGAAGATCTCCTCAACAGTCACGATGACTGGTGGTCAACCAACTGGTGCTCTACAACTGCTGACGTGGAAAGCAATGAAGACAAATCTTCATCTAAAGGGAACTTATTCTGATAAGTCAACCAGAATCAGTGGTATCGACTGACTACAATGATCAGTCGATCAGTAAGTATCTTCAACTTACTCCTTGAAAATCAGTTATTTCAGTTATGAGTCTTTTGTTTGTTTTCAAAAGTTTTCTCTGACTAATCAGTTTGTTTCAAAATCTTTTACTGATTTTGTTGGAAAATGAAATATCCATGAAGGACAACTACTTTTAAGAAGATTTGATTTTGATTTAACTTGTCCTGATCTTCTCTCAAAATCTTTCATACCTTTTTGCCTCTGAAATGAAAATCTTGAGAATCTCATTGATTTGACAAAATGCAATGATCTTTCTCACCTTTTGAAGCTCCCGTCCTCTGCAGTGACGGTGGATGTGAAATTTTCCTTCAAAAACATTTTAGGCACAGTTTTTGAAAAACTTTTTCATCTTCCTTCTTGGCAAATGGTCTATTTATACCTTGATGTCTTCGTTTATTTTCTGCATCAACTAAAAACTCTCCACAGCCTTCACTGTGAGAAAAATTTCAATCTTTCAAAAAGTTGCAGAGAAAAGTAGTGTTCCGACAAAGGAGAAATCAATGACTGCGAAGTCATGGAGTGGGAGATTGACGCTCACATTATTGGTCTACACCGGACCCTTCCACTGGATCTCAATGTCTCTCCAACGTCAAACTTGTATCTACCCTCATTTATATCCAGCGACGCGAGTGTCTTCCATCCTCATGCCCGGCCCATATGGTTTGAAGTACCTGTCTCAAAAAGACATACTTCACCTGGTTCTCAGGCGAGCCTCACATCTTTTTGTGAAGCTTCCATATGGTGCAACAACGATGAGCATGAGCTCGTTGTCGACCGGCGTAATATCGATAGTGTTAGTCCTCACTAGAGTTGTCAAACCTTGCGGGCCGGGTCGGCCCGACACAACCCAGCGGCCTAGGCAATTTTTTAGGCCGGGTCGGGCCGGCCCAAAATTTCAGCGGGCCTTGAACATTGAAGCCCAGCCCGGCCCTATACGGGCCGCCGGGCGGGTTGGGCCAAAACGGGCCAAAATTGATAAATTAATATATATATATATATATGTATAGTTCCAAAAATTAATAAATTAAATCAAATTTAAAGAAAAAAATTGAAGACAAATTCGATCAAACAAAAAGGGCCTTAAACAATCTACATCTAAATTACGTAATTGATTAAAATTAAATGTAAACAAATATGACTAAAACTTAATGTAAACAATACGAATACAAGTAAAAAACAAAAACTAATTGCAAAAACAACAAAAACTGAAAACGATTTATTCACAAATTAATTAATACAGTAATCAAATCAACTGGAATAAAATAACAACCACAAAAAATAAATGAATCTTTCAAGTAAAAATAATTTAATATTGATTGTTGATTGCTAATTTAAATCCTAAGTTAGACTTCGACTCGTCATTGTCGTCAATTAAAGAAATGGACTTAGATTGGGTTGGGTCCATTGGAATTTGGGAGGAGATATAAATTTTTGAAATTTTCACCTTCTATATTGACGGGCCGATTTAGGCCCGAAAGCTCGGCGGACTTTCTGGCCCGCGGGCCGGGTGACCCTGCGGGCCGCATGGGCCGGGCCAGAGAGGCCCGGTTTTTTTTGGGCCTTGAAAATCCTAGCCCAACCCGGCCAAAACTACGGGCGGGCCCATCGGGCCGAGCCATTTTCGGCCCATTTTGACAGCCCTAGTCCTCACGACTATCACTGATTCGATTTTTCCTCCTCACATCTCTTCCCTGCATGTATGACGAGCCCTCTTTTGCCCTACTTCTTTCACCAAAGGCTCGCCATGCATTTATTTCATTTTCCTCCTCACTTCTATCACTCCTCTTTCTCACCACCTCTTGTCTCTCCCCCTCTTCCTTTAAGGTTCGTGTGCATAGCCGCATCTTATGAATATCTCCAAGATGCTATGCATACTTTCCTTTCCTTCACACTGCTCTTCTCCATCTCTCCGTCTCCCTTCTCATCTCTCTCTCCCCGCTGGCGTCTTCCTCTTCTGCATCTCTGGATTCATCCTCTTCTCGAGTCCTCTACGAGTTCTTGAGAATCGGAGTTGAGTACCGTCTGATCATAGCTTCCATCATCAGCTCTCTTTTTGATGTTGCCAAAAAGGGGGAAAGTAGGAAGTTTGAGAAAAATCTTCTCGAAGGTAGTTCCCCGCATCTTCTCGAAAGACTGAAGATGGTAAAGCAAAAGGATCACCAGAAGTTGTAAGGATGACGTTTCAGTAAAGACCTCAAGTCAACGGAAAATAAGTGTGAGTGGAACAAGTTTAGGAGCATGAAGACTGAAGATGAAGATCAAGAAGTTCAAGGCGCAGACAAGCAGACTGCTGGAGTCCACGGGTTTCCCATGTGTTTTCTTTGTTGTTTTTGCTCCCTTGTATGTTGTGCTCTGTACCTTGATAAACATGCATTTTTACCTCTTGGTGTGTCATATTTGATGGTTAGTTATGAGGTTTTTGTGTGTTTGATGGTTTATTTTGAGCTTATATTGGTTTGTGGTCAAAGAACTTGTCACTCGCTTGTGTTTGAACGTATTTTCAGAAATACAGAAGCAGAATTTGGAAGATTTGGCTGAAATACAAGTTATAGTTCATCTCGAGAGGAGTTTGTGAGCGCAAACGGTTCGTAAATCGGAGTTCGGACGAGGGAGAACGAGCCAAAACAAAATCACTGCGCAAAGCCGCGCGAGGTCGCGCGGTCCAGGCGCGCGGCCGCGCGACCCAGCCGCGCGACGGAGCAGAGCATGCTGGAGGAGCGCGCGGGCGCGCGAACAGGCCGCGCGAGGTCATGCGGTCTCGGCGCGCGGCCGCGCGACCCGGCCGCGCGAGACGCCGTTTTCTCGCCCAGTTTCCGGATTTTTCACTTAAAGCGCGTTTTTGGAGTATTTTCGGGCTTAGACGACCTAGGGCTTATAAATACCATCTTTTAGCTTATCCCAAAGATCTTTTATCATATTCTGACTTTTCCTGAGAGCTGTGAGACACGGAGCAAGAGCAAGACTGAAGATTATCGACTTCTCTACGGTTTTTCATAGTTTAATGTTTATTTGTTTTATTGAAGATTATATTCTAGTTCATATGTCTATGTGTGGCTAGAATCCCTTTTCCCAGGGTTTAGGGAGTAAACATGATTCGAATTTCTACATGTTGATTTAATTGATTGAGATTTATATTCCTTTCTTTGTTCTTGTTATAATTGTTTGCTTTATTGCTTGATCACCAATTTAGCATTATCATAGGTTTTAATTTGAGATCGGGAGATGATAATTAATACCTGAACTAAGAACACAGAACACATTTATCTTAATTCTAAAGGGAATTAATAATTGTGAAGGCTTTAATCCTAGGAACTTTTAGGAGTTACATGTTAGAAGTGTGATCCAGGGATGGTAACCTTGCATGTAATCAACGATTTGTATGCCACGGGAGTGGGTATGAATTAGCTTTGAGATTGCTTTAGGAATTATCTCGTTAATTGAATCAAACGTGTTAGTTAGGAGAATCTGTTGAAACCTTTGCCTTGGGAAACTCTCTTTCTTCTGTTACTTCGCATTTTCACAGCTTGAATTCTTTTAGTATTTCTTAATTTTGATTTAATTTCGTTTTTCAAAATAATCAAACCTTTACAATTCGGTTTTCCAGATAGAGTAAAGTGATTAAGAATAGGCATTGATAACAATTAATCCCTGTGGATTCGACCTTGTCACTGCTATACTCAATTGCACCCGTACACTTGCGGCGTGTAAAGAAATTAGCGAATAAGTTTTTGGCGCCGTTGCCGGGGACTGATTTTTATCAGTACTATTCCGTTAATTGTTTGATACTACTCTGGATTTTTTTTTATTTCCGTCATTTATTTTTTTGTTCTTTATTTTTCCTGCGGTTCTTTATTTCCGTCATTTCCTACGCTCCGCCGCAAGAACAGCCAAGCAAAGCAAGATAATTTGGATTCTATGGCTACCGCAGAAGAAGTCCGTGCGTTGAGAGAGCAGTTGCAGGCGGTGTTGGATGCTCAGAAAAATGCTGCTGAGCAGAAACAGCCGCCTATTGATGAGGCATTTACTCCACTGTACCAGTACCAAGAGCCGCCTAGAGTCAACGCGAATAACTTCGAGCTAAGGACTGGGCTGATTACCATGGTGCAGCAAAACCAGTATGGAGGTAAAGCCGTGGAGGACCCAAATGCGCATCTGGCGCAATTCTTGGAGTTGTGCAGCACTGTCAAGATGAACGGAGTCCCAGATGACATCATACGACTCCGCCTTTTCCCATTCTCACTCCGGGATAAGGCAAAGTCATGGTATCATACTTTGCAGCTGGGAGCTAATCCTGTATGGGGGGATTTGGCTGATCTTTTCCTGCGGAAGTTCCATCCTCCCGGGCTCACATTGAAGTTAAAGATGGAGATTCTCCAATTCCAACAGTTCGATGGAGAGACACTAGCAGAGACATGGGAGAGATACCAGGAGAAGTTGAGGAAGTGCCCGTCCCATGGCTTCGATGAGGGGACTCTGGTGGTCATGTTCTATAACGCTTGTGGAGAGCGCACCAGGATGTTCATGGATACAGCTGCAGGGGGCTCATTGCTCAAGAAGGGGAGTTCTGAAGCCATGGAGATCATTGAAAGCATGGCCACCACGAGCTATATCAATGGCCATCCGAGAGAGTTCACTTGAAGAAAGTTGCTGCTACCTCCAGTTCAGATCCCGTGACATTGATTTTGACTCAGCTGGCAGAGATGAACTCGAAAATCAATGCTATGACTGTTGGCAATTCTGAGCCAGCTGTAGAGATCCCGACAGGCGTAGAAGACGTCAACTACATCAATGGCAGAAACTATGGGAACTTTCAGCATGGACAACAGGGTGGATACAATAGTGGACATCAGTTTCATCATGGAGGGCGTCCACATCCCAATTTGGCTTATGGAAATCCGAATAACGCGCTTCAGGCTCCACCAGGCTTCTCTGTCACCAATGGAGTCATCAATGAAGAGAAGAAGCCAAATTTAGAGGAGCTGATGATGAAGTTCATCTCCAGGGCAGATGAGAGGATGGAAAAGCTAGAGTCCAATGCCGTTGCTGTGGGGACTCAAATGAAGATGTTCGAGACCCAATTGGGTCAAATATCCACCGCCGTCAACAAACTCCAACAGTCGGGTAACCTCTTAAACAATGCCAAGGTGAACCCAAAGGAGCAGTGCATGGCCATTGAGTTGAAGAATGAAGCCACCTCAGAAGGCAGCCATGGATCTCATAAGATGGAGAAAGAAGAGCTCTCGTGGAAAGTCTGGGAGGAAGGCCGACGACTTCCACCTCATCTGCGTCCTCCTGGGTGGATGCCGTTTCCCCAGCGTCATTTTAAGATGGTTGATTTGCTGAGCGGGACTACAAAGGAAGGGGCCATGACGGCAAAAGAGGAGAGCGCACGGCTGATTGAGGAAAAAGCTGAGGAGGTCACTGTTGAGGTTTCTGGCAGAAAGAAGGATGAAAAGCAAAAAGCTACTTCGCCAGCAACTGTGACTATACCTTTCCCTCAGCGCCATAAGAAAGAGAGGGTGAAACAGCAATTCTCCAAGTTTTTAGAGATCTTCAAGAAGCTGCACATCAATCTTCCATTGGTAGAGGCGCTGCAGGAGATGCCACAGTATGCGAAATTCTTGAAGGACATCATCTCGAGGAAGAAGAGGCTGGGAGAGTTTGAGACGGTGAATCTCAATGAAGAATGCAGCGCAATCTTGCAGAGGAAGTTGCCGGCTAAGGTCAAAGATTCGGGCAGCTTCACACTTTCCTGCATTATTGGAGGCCAGCATTTCGGAAGGTCACTCTGCGACCTGGGGGCGAGCATAAATCTTATGCCTCTATCTGTTTTTCAGCAGCTGGAAATTGGAGAGTTGAAGTCGACATCAATGAGGCTGCAGATGGCGGACAGGTCGGTCACCTACCCTCGTGGAATTGTGGAGAACGTACTCGTGAAGGTGGGGGATTTTATTTTCCCTGCGGATTTTGTGGTTCTAGACATTGAGGATGAAAACAAAATTCCGCTGATTTTGGGGCGCCCGTTCCTTGCAACGGGAAGAGCTTTGATTGATGTGGAGAAAGGAGAGCTCACACTGCGAGTTCATGATGAGAGCCGAACTTTCCATGTCTATGAACCATGCCACATCCACAAAGATGAAGCGCCAAAGAAAGCAAAAGATCCGGGCAAGGTAAGTGTTGATGTTTTTAATACATTTGATGCGGATCCTTTTTCTTGGCAGGAGAAAGGTGATCGGAAGTTTAAAGGAGGAGTGTTGGTTGAGAAGCATGAAGCAGGGAGCAGCTGTTCGCAGCACTGCTTTTACCAGCCTCCTGGATGAGATTGCTGTTCTGTCGAGCTAACGACGTTAAAAATAGCGCTTATTGGGAGGCAACCCAATTTCTGGTTAGTTTGTTCCTTTTCGTTTGTTTGTTTGTTTGTTTTCGTGCCCCACAAATCCTTTTCAAACTTATTCTCCTTGGTGGTGAATAAGTTTGGGGGGATGTGTCTTTGTGGGTGCACTGTTTGCTTTGGTTGTTCTTGTTTGTTTTGTCGTTGAGTTTGTTTCAGTCTTGCTTTCGTAGTTTCTCTGTGATGTTACCTTGATGATGATTTGAGTAGTGTATAGTTTGGTTGGATAACTGGTTCATGATGATTTATGTTTAAAACTTGTGAAATTGCATGCGTTTGTGTTGATATCGTTGTGATTGAGCATGAATGATGAATGATAAGCATGGTCTCTATGTGTTTGCAATCAATGAAATAAGCTGTGAGTTTTGAGCCTTGACTGTCATTATTTTTACAGTCTTATTTCTTATTCTTGAGTGATTGTTTGAGTATGCTTGTGTCTCACTAGAACTTGTCTTGGTTTCTCCCTCGAGGTCACATAGTGTGCTTAATAACTTTCAGATGATAGAAGGCCATCTTTGCTAGCCTATTTATCCCATATTTGTCCTATATCTTTATATGATCCTAGTTCACCCCCTTTGAGCCTTATTTTTCCATATTCGTTGATTTAGCTATGGGTGGGAGCTTGGAAATTGGTAATATGGAATAGTTGGTTTGTGGAGATGAATGATCATGAGTTATGTTTTGTGGTTTCAAATTGAAAATCCTAGTACCCTACAAAAAAAATGGTGGAGAAAAGAAAAAAAGAAAAGAAAAGAGAGAGCAAAAGAATTGAAAAAATGGGTACATAGGATGCATTAGAGAGACATAATGTTATGAGAAATAATTGTTGAGTTGTGATGATTTCTCGCATTGAAAAATCTGGTTTTGTGAGAGGTGAAAGATTGTATTGAGTAAGAATGCTATAAGGTTGGTGATGGTGTTAATTTGATTCGTATCTTTTAGTCACTTAGCCAAACGTATCATACCCTACCAAAGAGCCTACATTACAACCCTCAATAAAGACCTTTTTGATCTTGGTTATAGGAGCACACATTAAGTGGTGGAGAGGTGAGACGATTGACAAGCTTATGGTTGAGTACTTGTTCTGCTTGAACTGAGCGTATACACGTCCATGTTAATTGATACACTTGAGAGTTGAGAGTTCTTATATTCTATATCTTCTTGGCTAGGATTGCAAGTCATTGAGACCATAATTTGAAGTTTGTCATGAGTGTGATATCTTGATGATAGGAGATACAAATGCATGTTGGTTTTTTTTGTTGACAAATCTGAAGCCACAATGTTATCCACTTTTCTCTGCGCTCTTGTTGATTCATTCTTGGTTCATCTTTGTTTTGTCCGAGGACGGACAATAGTTCAAGTTTGGGGGGTTGATAAACATGCATTTTTACCTCTTGGTGTGTCATATTTGATGGTTAGTTATGAGGTTTTTGTGTGTTTGATGGTTTATTTTGAGCTTATATTGGTTTTTGGTCAAAGAACTTGTCACTCGCTTGTGTTTGAACGTATTTTCAGAAATAAAGAAGCAGAATTTGGAAGATTTGGCTGAAATACAAGTTATAGTTCATCTCGAGAGGAGTTCGTGAGCGCAAACGGTTCGTAAATCGGAGTTCGGACGAGGGAGAACGAGCCAAAACAAAATCACTGCGCAAAGCCGCGCGAGGTCGCGCGGTCCAGGCGCGCGGCCGCGCGACCCAGCCGCGCGACGGAGCAGAGCATGCTGGAGGAGCGCGCGGGCTCGGCGCGCGGGCGCGCGAGCAGGCCGCGCGAGGTCATGCGGTCTCGGCGCGCGGCCGCGCGACCCGGCCGCGCGAGACGCCGTTTTCTCGCCCAGTTTCCGGATTTTTCACTTAAAGCGCGTTTTTTGGAGTATTTTCGGGCTTAGACGACCTAGGGCTTATAAATACCATCTTTTAGCTTATCCCAAAGATCTTTTATCATATTCTGACTTTTCCTGAGAGCTGTGAGACACGGAGCAAGAGCAAGACTGAAGATTATCGACTTCTCTACGGTTTTTCATAGTTTAATGTTTATTTGTTTTATTGAAGATTATATTCTAGTTCATATGTCTATGTGTGGCTAGAATCCCTTTTCCCAGGGTTTAGGGAGTAAACATGATTCGAATTTCTACATGTTGATTTAATTGATTGAGATTTATATTCATTTCTTTGTTCTTGTTATAATTGTTTGCTTTATTGCTTGATCACCAATTTAGCATTATCATAGGTTTTAATTTGAGATCGGGAGATGATAATTAATACCTGAACTAAGAACACAGAACACATTTATCTTAATTCTAAAGGGAATTAATAATTGTGAAGGCTTTAATCCTAGGAACTTTTAGGAGTTACATGTTAGAAGTGTGATCCAGGGATGGTAACCTTGCATGTAATCAACGATTTGTATGCCACGGGAGTGGGTATGAATTAGCTTTGAGATTGCTTTAGGAATTATCTCGTTAATTGAATCAAACGTGTTAGTTAGGAGAATCTGTTGAAACCTTTGCCTTGGGAAACTCTCTTTCTTCTGTTACTTCGCATTTTCACAGCTTGAATTCTTTTAGTATTTCTTAATTTTGATTTAATTTCATTTTTCAAAATAATCAAACCTTTACAATTCGGTTTTCCAGATAGAGTAAAGTGATTAAGAATAGGCATTGATAACAATTAATCCCTGTGGATTCGACCTTGTCACTGCTATACTCAATTGCACCCGTACACTTGCGGCGTGTAAAGAAATTAGCGAACATACCTCGACTGATGTCTCATCAGTTTTTCTTTAAATGAAAAAGGAGCTTGTTTTTTATCTCAACCTGAAGACAATGACTTTTTGTCTAGGCTCTGATTATTGTTTTTCTGTCTTGTCCATGTTCTGTTCGAACTGTTGTGTTCTTTTCTCTGAGTACAAGTTTTAGGTTCTATTGTTAAGGGGGAATAGTATTCACCCTGTTTTAGAACTTGTGCTCTGAGTTCAGTCTTTTTCTTGCTTAGAACTGTTGTGTGGTTTTGGCATCATCAAAATGGGAGAAATTGTTGGGAACTTAATGAAATATCCTAATCCTTGTTTTGATGATACCAAAATCAATAGATTTCTTTTGTAATAGACTAGAACTGCTTGAACTCAATTGTTATAGTTCTTTTTCTAGTTTAGTTGCTGTTCTAAAGACTGAAGACTGAAGAACGAAGGACTGAAGTTGCCGACTGAAGCAACAGTCGAAGAATTAGTTTTGAACTGATTACTTAATGCGTGCCACGTGAAATCAGCGGACTGATACTAAAGTCAAGTATCGATTAAACATTCTTCCTCGGACTGAACCTCCAACGTTCAAAGGAAGCCACACACTCCAGACGTACAGCCGCATTAAATGCGGAGATCTCAGGATGCGTGCCACGTAAAAATCTCTGTGTTATTTACAGCTTTCAGTATTTACTTTCTTACTTGTGTTCTACCTTTCATAAACTGAAAACTGATTAATTGGAAAGAGAAACTTAAGACTAACAACGTGCTACTTAAAGGTTTTTGCGAAACAAAAGTTTTCTGTTGCGTGTGTTATCAGTCTGTTTGATCTATCTTCTGATAGTCAGTAAGATTTATAACATCTCTGTTTATCAAACTCGACTGAAGCCTTACGTGCATCAGTTAAGTCATTTTTGACTTAACTGATAACTCCTTACTGAAGAGCTTTCAGTATCAGTCGTCAACCCTGTTTTGGTCAAAATTCTTTTCAGTAAACAGGTGTCTGAGTTTGTGTTTATAGTTTCATTTTGATCTCTGTGTTAAAATCGAAAAATAGCCCATAGGTGTATTCTCCCCCCCATACACCTATTCGAGACCCTCCGGACCTAACACCTTGACAAGGCATGTGATTCTTACTTGAGATTGAATTCACATTCATATTTGTATTACCTTAACTGAGAATCATTACCAAAGTTTCAGTCAGGTGTTGCCAGCATTATTGAGTACAATTCTTTCTTTGTTAGTTGCAGGCAGTTTTCACAATTCTTGCTTAACTTAAGGGTTGTCTCCCCTTCTGTTGCATTAGAATGACGTGGTGGCTGGTGTAGTGGTGTGTGTGCATTTTCATTATTTTTTTCTCTTTTTTTTTATATATCTGGAACTGGAAGTAAATTATCCTTTATATGCAGCCGGGAATCTCACGAATGGCCTAATGTTGGGAGGTACAAAGTAGATGTCTCATCATTCGATCCTTACTTCACTTACAGAGTGACACAGGTTCATCTTGTTCTTGTTTATGAAATTTATGAAAATGTTGCTGCCGGAGCTACCAATTGAAAATGACTTATATTACAACTTTCAAACTGATAGCAGAAGAATTTAAATATCTGCATTGGACTCGAGAAGCCATTTTCAGAAATACTTATCATACCCTATCTTCTTATCTGTTTTTGTATATATCTATTTATAACTATTTTGCAATTTGTATAATACATGTTACAGCAATAATGTCATTGAGATACATACAATATAAGATCATGTGATGAAGTCTATATATGTAATTGATAGTATGCTCATACTATTAAATAAGCTACAAGCAAATATTGTTATGTTGAAAAAAGGAATTGCGTGAATTAATAGTTACCAATTAACTGATTGGATATTTTGAGGTTATTTTAAAGTATTACTATTTTTTTGTTTTTCTTTTTTTAAGTCTAGATGTGAGATGTGAAATATATGGTAGAGAATGCACATATGCGTGTATCTGTGATCCTTAAACCAAGTGATGGAGACTACTTATCTTTGACTATTCCTTTTAATGATGAATGATGATTTATTGATGCAGATTTGATGGAAAGATGATGCTGGAAAATATTGTTTGCTAATACTGTGCCTCTATTGAAGTGGTAAATATTTATTCATTTGGACTGCTTGTTCTTCGTCTTCATTTTCTGTTACTGCAGTGCCTCCACCAATGCCTCTAATTGAAAGGTGTAAGTGATGTTTCTGTTCTTTTAGATTAGGACATAGTCTAGTAGAGATTATGACCTGAACTTTTGTTTTTACGCATAAGTATGTTTCTCCATCCCTAAATCTATTGGTAGGTTGAGCTTTTTTTTCTATCACATATGCATTGGTATTAGTACTTATTTTTTGGTCTATATTTTGGAAGATTTGTGGATTTGAGTGCGATTTGTATCGGCTTCTCTCTAATCTGGAATATACTTCAGCGAATTTTGAACTCTGTATCGGCTTCTATATTAGACCTTTGTTCGTTTCAGTCCTTGTATAAATCTTAGTTAGCTAACTTCTGAGAATAAGTTTTGGGTTGAGATTCAATTGCATGTGACAATCTTTGCATTATGATTCTGACAGGCTTGTTCAAAGAGGTTTTGGATATCCCATTTTCTTTGAGATTTAATGGTTTATTTTCTCCGGACCGCTTTTATTTTCTTACCTTCTTTGCAATTAATAGTGTGTTTTTGTCTTTATTTAATCAGATAGTTTGAAATTGTTTTTGTTGTTGATGAAGATAGTGAATTGTTTTTGTTGTGTATATAAACCATTTGTTTTATTTGTCATATTCTCAGAATTTCAGGTGTGCCACTCATTGGGAGGTGGAACTGGTCTCGTTCTGAATGGGAGCACTTTTGATTTCTAAAATCAGGGAAGAGTATCCAGACCGCATGATGCTCACTTTCTCTGTGTTCCCATCTCCTAAAGTGTCGGACACCGTTGTTGAGCCTTATAATGCCACTCTGTCTCAAGTTGATGCAAATTGATGCACCGTTTTCCAATCGATAATGCAGTTGAAAACTGTGCTATGAGGACTACTACTAACGAGAAGGCTGAAGCAGAGAACATCGTTTTAAATGTCTAGCAAGTTGTGCGCATCTGTAATATGTTTTTTCTTTTAATTAAGACATGTAGCTAAATAAATAAATGTGATGTTTTCATTATATTTGGATGATAATGTATGAATATTTTTGGATGTTATATAATACTCCCTTCGTCCGCCAAGATTATGTAAAAATTACTATATTTGGCGTCCGCCAAGATTATGTCACTTTCCTTTTATGGCAATGGTCCCACCATCCTCTTTAATATTTTATCCATACTAACACTCTTTATTTACAAAAAACCCCCCCAAAATTCAATCTCAACCACACATCTCATAAAGTGGTGGGACCCTTTCTCCACTACATCAAAATCATCACCAATTTTATTAAATCTCGTGCCCAAGCAATTTTACATAATCTTGGCGGACGGAGGGAGTATATTTTATCGATGGCAATGTTATTTTATTGTTTTAGAATTATTTATTTAATTTTTGAGATAAATAACAGGAAAATTGAAAAAAATATTATAGTTATATCTATAATAACTGTTGATTTAAGCCTAATTGTTCTTAATTTGGGGGTTTGATTGTGCTAAATTCGAGTTAAATATTCTGGAATTTGGTGCGTTTATGAGTCTGTTTGATGTGTTGCAGGAGATTTTGATAAAATAGGAGAAAGAATTATAGTTTAGAGATTTTGGATCAGAAATGCTTGTTTAGGTGCAAAGTGGTGCACAGTGCTGAAAATCCAGCGCCAGAGCAGACTATAAAGCTAACAGAGCTTAAATGCCTAAGCTGACAGAGCTGAAATTCCTAAGTTGACGGAGCTGAATTACAGAGCTGACCAAGCTTGACAGAGCTGAATTTCATTTGCCAGATCTGACCAAACTCCGCAGAGCTGACTACGTCTCCAGAGCTGACTACGTATCCAAAGTTGACCGTATCCAGAGCTGACCGTATCCAGAGCTGACCGCATCCAGAGCTGACCTAATCCAGAGCTGACAATCCCTAGCCAGAGCTGGCAATCACATGTTCAGAGCTGGCAATCACGCGCAAGGCCGCCAGCACTGCTCCAGAGCTGGCAAATCCTCACCAGCGCTGCCGTGACTTGCCGAGCACTCTTTCCCAACCTGCAATCTCCTATGGGCGCACGACTCTATCTTTTAAGCCCAGATTTAATGGGCCATCTTGCTCTCATTAGGGTTGTTGAACAACATTCTATAAAAGGGGGTTAACGTTCATGATCAAAATCACTCTTCTGCCTCCGGCATATACTCTTCAGCCTTCGGACCAAGATAATCTTCTACCTTAGGCATCAAAACACTTTACAGTTTTCTTGTTTTCATAGTTCTTAAGATTTTCGAATTTTTGTTCTAGTTAGCGTTCAATTCAGTTTGGTTTAGTTTACTGTTTCGAGTTGTAATCAAGTGACAGTGATTTGCTTCTCGCGACGATTTCGGTATTTATTATTTACGTTAATTCTTTGCTTCTACTTAAATTATGTTTTGCTTTCAATTATGCGATTTCGTTTATGTCAGTTTAGATTAGAAGCTTTTAATTACAGTTATTTAAATTCTTAGCGTAATAACATTTAAATTCGAGTAGCCTTTACTTTATCGCTTTTAATTATGCCTAGGGTTAGTAATTTATTTATGCTTAAGTATTTGTGTTTCGCCTAGTTAATTCCGAGTTTAAATTCACGTTAAGTTTAATTTACAAGCATTAGTTTAATTTTGCAGTTTTCAAACGACAACCTTTACTACTTTCGTTGTGATATTTAGAAGCCCTGTTAAATCTTCCTTGAGAGATGACTTGGGTCAACTTATCATGCTAGGATGTCCTTGTTCTAATGCAAGTCAATCTAGAGGTGTTTTAGGTTGAGTAAAATTTTGGGTATGTAACGTTATGTATAACAGTTATAAATAAGGGATATTAGTGTTATTTATAAGGATATATAATTGTTATGTATTTCTGTCAAAGATAACGGTTAAAACAGTTAAGTATAATGCTTAAAGATAACAGAATTTCACCATTATTTATTTAAAAATTGCTGTTATGTATACCTATATAGATAGCAGAGAAATATAAACTTTCATTACGGTCCAAAACGTTATGTAAAAGGCCTATAGATAACGGATTATCAGGCGTTATTTATTTATGGATAATCGTTATGTATAATAGTATAGATAACGTATAAATATTCGTTATGTATGCGCGCCACATTGTTCGCTAATTTTTTTACACGTCGCAAGTATACGGGTGCAATTGTGTACAGTAGCAAGTAAGGTCGTATTCCACAGAGACTGATTAGAACCAATGCCTATCCTAGACTATAATCCTCTATCTGGAAAATCGAAATTGAGAGTTTTTATTTTAAAGAACAAAATAAACAAACAACGGGAAAGAAATAAATCAAGCTAAGAAATATGGAGAAACAGATATGAGCAGAAATTCCCAAGGCAAATGTTTCAATAGATTATCATAACTAATAAGTTCAATTCAATCATCAAGATAATTCCTAAGGCAATCTCAAAACTAGTCTATACCAACTCTCATGGCATACAAACCGTTGATTACATGCAAGACTACCGTCTCCGGATCACACTTCTAACATGCAACTCCTAAAAGCTCCTAGGATTAACGCCCTCACAATTATCATTCCCTTTAGAATTAAAATAATTGTGTTCTATGTTCTTAGTTCAGGTATTAATCATCATCTCTCGATATCAAATTAAAACCTATGATTATGCTAAATTGGTGATCAAGCAATAAAGCAAACAACGTACACAAGAACATAAAAGGGAATAGAAATCTCAATTTATTAAATCAAACAGTTAGGAAATAAAATCATGTCTACTCCCTAAATCCTGGGAAAAAGGATTCTAGCCACACATCGACATACGAACTAGAATAAAAATCTCAATAAAACAAATAAACATTCAACAATGAAAAACCGTAATGAAATCGAGAATCTTCAATCTTGCTTTGGCTCCGTTCTCTGTCTCTCTCAGCTCTCCGGAAAAGTAAAATATGATAAAAAGTGATAAAAAGGTCCCCGAGAATAAGTTCTTAGGGAGTATTTATATATGCCCTAGGTCAAGTAGGACTCAAAATACCCCAAAATCGCGTAAACATATAAAAATCCGAAATTGGACAGAAATACGGCGACACGTGCGGGCACGTCGCGCGGTTTACTCGCGCGGCTGCGCGTCACCCCCGCGCGGTCCTCCAGGAATTTCTGTTCTGTCACGCGGCCGTGGCATGCGATCGCATGCCCGGACCGCGCGACCTCCGACGCGTGCGCTCTGACCCGCGAACTTCCCGACACTCGTTCTTCCTCGTCCGGTGTCTGATTTGACCTCCGTTTGCGCCTACGGACTCGTCTCTTCATGTACTTCTCTCTACTATCCTCAAAATCATCCCAATTTGAGTCCAAAACCTGTGAAAAAACAGCACGAACACGGACGAGTAGTCTATTCCACAAAAATATGCAATTTAAACCATTGACAACTCAACAACTCAATGAGAAACGCCCAAAATACTAAAGAATAACGCGACATAGGAGTAAAAAATGCATGTAAATCAACCCCCCAAACTTAAACCATTGTCCGTCCTCGGACAAAACAAAGATGAACCAAGAATGAATCAACAAGATCGCAGAGAGTAGTGGATAACATTGTGGCTTCAGATTTGTCAACAAAAATAACAACATGCATTTGTATCTTCTATTATCAAGATATCACACTCATGACAAACTTCAAATTATGGTCTCAATGACTTGCAATCCTCACCAAAAAGATTAAGAATTTAAGAACTCTCGACTCTCAAGTGTGTCAATCAACATGGACGTGTATACGCTCAATTCAAACAAAATAATTGTACTCAACCATAAGCTTGTCCATCGTCTCACCTCTCCACCACTAAATGTGTGCTCCTATAACCAAGATCAAAAAGGTCTTTATTGAGGGTTGTAATGTAGGCTCTTTGGTAGGGTAGGATGTATTTGGCTAAGTGACTAAAAGATACGGCTCAATGTAGTTCAATCACCAACCTTATAGCATTCTTACTCAATTCTATCCTCCACCTCTCACAAAATCAATTTTTTCAAAGCAAGAACCATCACAACTCAACAATTACTAGGATTTTTTTTCCAATCAAGAACAAAATTCATAATTCGTGATCATTCATCTCCACAACCCAAATTATCTCATATCAACAATCTCCAAGCTCCCACCCATGGCTACGACAAAGAATATGGAAAAATAAGGCTCAAAGGGGTGAACTACGATCATAGAAAGATATAGGACAAATATGCGCAAAGATGGACTTCTATCATCTCAAAGTTATTAAGCACACTATGTGAGCTCGACGGAGAAACCAAGACAAGTTCTAGTGAGACACAAGCATGCTCGAACAAAACACTCAAGAATAAGAAATAACACTATAAAAATGGTGACAGTCAAGGCTCAAATCTCACAGCTTATTTCATTGATTGCAAACATCAAAAAGACCAAGCTTATCCTTCATCAATCATGCTCAATCTCAACAACTCTCTGAAATCAAATTCGAATGGGGGGAATTGCTGCTAACCTTTCTCTCTCTACAATTCACTGCGCAATTCATTTTTCTTCTTTGGAATTCTCTTATGAAAGACAATTTTTTGTGTGGTGATTGTTATAACGTGCTAGGGCTTAGTTGCCAATTTTTTCTTTATGGTTGAATGATACTTTGTCTCATTTTATGAATTTGATTGATTGTGAATTGTTAGTCCTTTGTTTCATCATTGCTAGCTTTCACAAATATAATCTTTTAAGCTGTTCAATTTTATTATTTCTGGTTCTGTGTAGAAGGAATTTGATTACCATTATGATCTTGAAATGTTCTCAGTTTCCTAATCAAGACGCGGAGCTCGCAACTCTCGAGTCCATTCGGCGGCGGCAAGGAAAATCACCTTCACGACGGAGGTTAATCGTGTGAATTGGATCACTTTGCCGATGATCATGGTGACGGTGTCGCAGTTTCTACTGCGGGTTTCGCCCATGTTCATGCTCGGCTACTTTGACCAACTCTCCCTTTCCAGTGCCTCCATCGCCACCTCTCTTTGCAACGTCAGCGGATTCAGTGTCGTTGTAAGTTGTCATCTATTCATTTCCAAATTTCATTATCAATTTTTTGTGCTTTCTAGGAATTGCCACCGAATTCACCTCCCAAAATGAAATATTATAAATAACTCTACACTCAAAACCAACATTGACAAGGCATTGCCTCATCATCCAAGTATATTGAGCGTTTACTATGTGTGGTAGGATGCTTAGATAGATACAAAATACTGCATCATTTACTTTGAACCTATAGTTGATCACATAATCTTTTAAATACTCAATCATATGTTCTATCCATCGATCTGGTCACACTAACCTAAATCTCTAGTTATACGTAACATAGTTCCAATTGCTACAACTTGGTTGCTTTGCTTCATGTGGAATAGAATGACATGTTAGATGTTGGTTAATTAAGTGAATGATACTGTGCAGATTGGGATGTCTAGTGCTCTGGAAACTCTGTTAGGTCCTGAGGGTCTCGAATAGGTGTATGGGGGGGGGGGGGAATACACCTATAGGCTATTTTCAAATTAATCTACCGACCTTAATTAGAGGGATCTCAGTCAGAGATCAAAACGAAACTTTACATGCAAACAAAGACGCCTGTTTTACTGAAATCAATTTTGACCAAACAGGGTTGACAACTGATACTGAAAGCTCTTCAGTAAAGAGTTATCAGTTAAGTTGCTGGAACTTAACTGATGCAAGTAAGGGCTTCAGTCGTGTTTGCTAAAGCAAAGATGATATCACTCTTCCTGACTATCAGAGGATAGTTCAGTCAGACCGATATCATAGGCAGCGGAAATTAAACTTAGTTTCGAAATAGCCTCGGTGGAGCAAGTTGTTGGTTATGGTTTCTCTTTGCAGTTAGTCAGTGTTCAGTTTTATCAATTGAAATAACACAAGTAAGAATGTAAAACTGAAAGCTGTAAACAACACAGAGACTTTTACGTGGTTCGGAAAAACCCTTTCCTACATCCACGGTTGGTTGATCAGACCAACAATCCACTCCGCAAGTGCTTAACAGGTGCACTGCAAACCGAACCGTGTGCTTGCCGGGTGCACACAACCTTACACTGAAGAAAACCCTTCTCCAGTACCCGCGCTTCACTCGCGTAGGATTTCCCTTGCTTAACACAACCCGCGCTAAGACTCTCAGAGTCAGAAAACCCTTCTGACCTTCGAATCACTTAAAACACTCTTATGGGGGGAGGTTTGAATGAGTGCCAACTATACTTACAAAGAACAAGTTCTTTGAAGCAAGTTTGACCTTTGGCTTCTGGGTAAACAGATATATGCCTAGGGTCTAAGAGAATGTATGTAATCAGCAGTGACTGATTTTGGCTTTGGAATTCTCTTCTTCGATTCAAGCTTTGGGGAGTTTAAGCTTAAGGCTGAGTAGCAATTTCGGCAGAGCTTCAGCTTATGTTGTTGAATCGGTGAAGGTTGAAGTGATCCTCGAGCGCTATTTGTAGGAGAACTCTTGAATAGATCCGTTGGCGTAAATCGTCCTCAAGATTTCTTCCGTTGGAGAGCAATTCGAATTTGGGCTGAGGCTTCAATCTTCGAGGTTCCTTGTCTGGGTGGAAACGGCTCTCTTTGATGGACAGAAGATGCGTCTCTGAAAAGTAACCACCAGATAGGAATGACCTCTGCAGAGATAAGATCCTGAGATCTCTGCATTTAATGCGGTTGTACTTTGTGAGTACGTGGCTTCCTCTGAACGTTGGAAGATCACTCCTAGGAGGAATGTCCAACTGATACTTGACTTTAGTATCAGTCCTTTGCGCGCATTAAGTAATCAGTCTTCAACTGATACTTCAGTTGGTATCTGCAGTCTTCAGTCTTCAGTCCTTCGTTCTTCAGTCTTCAGTCTTCAGTCTTCGACACCGCAAACTAAACTAGAAACGAACTCTAATACTTGAGTTCTAAACAATTCTAGTCTATTACAATTAAGTCCTATGATTTTTGGTATCATCAAAACAAGGGTTAGGATATTCCACAAGGTTCCCAACAAACTCTATGCGGCCAGGCATACGGTGCTAAGCAACACAAAAGAGTGGGAACTCTTACTTATGGTGCAATCATTTGTCTATTTTTTTGTGTAGCTCTATCTCTTGTCTTCATCTTGACGGAGAGAGTGCTGCTTGTGACGAGCCAAGATCCTTCAATTTTAGCTGCAGCAAGGAAGTTCGCAATCCTACTCATCCCAACGCTGTTTCCCTACGCATTTCTTAAGTGCATTGTTCGTTACCTGCAGAGCCAGAGCATTATTTTCCCTATGGTTTGGAGCTCATTAGCATCTCTGTGCTTCTAGCTACCTCTCTGTTGGGCTTTCATATTCAGATTCCATCTCAGAAATTCTGGAGCGCTATCTCCATAGCCATATCCTCTTGGTTTAATGTTGTTCTGCTTGTGCTTTATGTTATGTATTCGCCTGCCTGTCGAGAAACACGAGCTCCCTTGTCATGGGATGTGTTTGTCACCATGAGGGAATTCTTTCAGCTTGCTATACCATCTGCTGCCATGGTATGGTGAGTTTGAGTTTGCTTTCATTTTTGTTTTTATCTTTGCAAATTTGGATTGGTCTTAAATTCATATGATATTTTTACAGCTTGGAATGGTGGTCTTTTGAGATAATAATGTTGCTATCAGGAGTGTTGCTAAATCCACAATTTGGTGCGGCAGCTGTCGCTCAAAGAGGCCAATTTTGGACGTCCACCGCTTGGCCGATGCAGATTTCTTCAACTCTTTCCAAGACGATTTCAACGATGTCTGGCCTTTTTTGAGTTGGAGTGTGATGTCTAACTATTTTGTGTTGTTTGTCCAGGATCAAAGTTTAATCCATAATTAGTTGGAAATTTAATTTAAATATGTGGATTTACATATTGAACGACCGACTCTTACTTAGAAGAGTTAGTGTTTGTTTCTTCTTCTTTTTTATTTGAGGGATTTCTGTGTTCTAAAAAATGATGAGTAGAATTGACGTGTGATGGTGAATTCCACCCAATCTAATTAATATTTCTCTTATTTCGCCATGTTCTTCTTATTTCTCCATTTTAATTTGATTTTACGATCAAATCAATGAATTCACAACTTAATATTCTTGAATTCACAACCAGATCTATGAATTCACAACTTTAAGTTTTTAAATTCAGAACTAGATCTATGAATTCACAACCAGCTCGATGAATTCACAACTTAATGTTCTTGAATTCACAACCAGCTCGATGAAATTCACAACTTAATATTGTTGAATTCACAATCAAATCTATGAATTCACAACTAAAACTCGAATTCACAACCAAAATAAATTCTAGTTTTAGTCGTGAATTCAAACTTTAAAAATTCAAATTCACAACTACTTGAATTCACAACCAAAATAAATTCTTGTTGTGAATTCACAACTATAATAAATTCTAGTTGTGAATTAAATTCTGGTTGTGAATTCGACTGATTGTGAATTCACAACCCAAAATTTTTGATTGTGAATTAAATTTTGGTTGTGAATTCAGTCAAATTCACAACAAAAAAATTTTGGTTGTAAATTTGACTAGTTGTGAATTCACAATCAAAAAATTCTGGTTGTGAAATAAATTTTGGTTGTAAATTTGACTGGTTGTTAATTCACTACCAAAAAATTCTGGTTGTGAATTAAATTCAAATTGTGAATTCGACTAGTTGTGAATTCAGTCTAATTCACAACCAAATTTTGGTTGTGAATTCGTCTGGTTGTGAAATGCGGAATTTTTTAAAGGGGTAGGTTTAAAGGTAAAATGAAGTGGACATTTTTTAATTTTTAATGTGAAGGGCATTTTGATAACAGTGGACATTTTTTAAGTTTTTTATTTTAGTGGACATTTTTTATCTTTACAATATGAAAGTGGACATTTTACAAATCCACTCTAAATTATATACTCCCTTCGTCCCCCAAATAATTTCCTATCTTTCTTCTTTGGATCGTCCCCCAAATAACTTCATATCCATTTTGGAACATTACTCCAACACTAATAATACCCTAATTATTATTATTTTTCATCTTTTCACCAATTTTAATACTAATTATAAGACTATCTTTATCAACAACCCATCTTAACCTAACCTTTTAATAAAAAATTATTTTCTATTATGTTTTATCAATAATCTACTTCAACCTAAAATATATTTTATTATACTATTATTTATTGTTATATATATTTTAAGGGTAATTGCCTGTAAATTCCTAACGTTTACACGGAATTGGTTTTTCCACCTTTTTTTTATTTTTCTACTTTTAAATACCTAACCTTTCATTTTTGTCTCGAATTTGTCCGGTGATCGGTTTTTTCTCATGCCGGCGCCGGAATTGACAATGTGGCAGCCGGAATGGATGAGGTGGCAGCCGAAAATTGACACCTAAGCATATTTATTACATGTGGAAAAAAACTTTAAAAACAATAAAAAGAAAATACATATCATCATCATCTTCCCCAATCTTTCATACTTCCAAACCCTAATTCCCTCCTCCATCCCCCAACCCGCCGCCACCGGCGACGACGCCGCACCACCACCACCGGCGCCTGAAACCCTCCAGATCGACTCTCTCTCTCTCTCTGGTCTCTCCAATTCGTGCCATATATCCCCAGTTCACCACCAATTCGCGTCGCCCCTGTCGCGCCACCACCACCATCGCCAACACCACCAACAGGCCGGTACCCGCCGCCCCTCGCCACCGTCGCCTACACCAGAGATCACCATGAAATCGCTGCTTGAATTCACCAAGAGCCGAGGGGTCAGGGTTTGAAGGCGAATTCATCGTGCAGGGCTCGATTTCACCAAATCGCCATGAAATTGCCGATTTCAGAGGCTAGATTCGAGATGTGGGGAAGGGGAGGGCTGACGGGGGTCTTGGGAGGGAGAAGAGGGAGGCGAGATTAGGGAAGGGGGAGGGCTGACGGGGTCTGGGGAGGGGAAAGGCCGACAAGTTTTGGGAATGGGGAAGGGGCGGCGGCGGGTGGGTGGGGAGAGGGGAAGGTAGGGTTTGGGAGTTGAGGAGGTTAGGGAAGATGAGGTGGTAGATTTCTTTTATTATTTTTTTTCAAGTTTTTTTCCACATGTAATAATTGTGCTTAGGTGTCAATTTCCGGCTGCCACCTCATCCATTTCGGCTGCCACAGTGTCTATTCCGGCGCCGGCATGAGAAAAAACCGATCACCGGATAAATTCGAGACAAAAATGGAAGGTTAGGTATTTAAAAGTAGAAAAATAAAAAAAAATGTGCAAAAACCAATTCCGTGTAAACATTAGAAATTTACAGGCAATTACCCCTATATTTTATAATTAACATGTCATGATAATAAGGGAGAGAATTGATTGTTTAAGGTTGGTCTGTGCACTATGCGCATGATAGGTTATTCATTTTATTTTATTTTTGTCTTTTTATTTTTACAATTTTTTTGTCTTTTAGTTACAACTTTTGACAACCGATTGTGAATAATTGTAGTTTAACAATTTTTCACCACTTCTAATACACTCAACAATTTTATCTTAAAACTCGTGTCTCTCCCTCTTAGGAAGTTATTTGGGGGGACAAATGGAGTATTAATAATCTCAACATTTACTTCCGAAGATGACATTTCATACGAGATAAAGACACTATGAGTTTATAGTAATGCCATTTTGTTTGAAAGGAGACTGTGTGTGCCTGATAAAGAAGAGCTGAAGAATGAAATCATGAGTGAAGCTCATGACACCCCTTATACCGCACATCCAGGAAGTACGAAGATGTATCAAGACTCAAAAATAAAGTTTTGGTGGGAAGGAATGAAGCAAGAGATGGCATCTTTCGTAGAAAGATGTTTGACGTGTTAACACGTGAAGGTGCCACTTTGGCAACCTTATACAAATTACACCTATTAGAGACTTCCACAATAGAAGTGGGACCACATAGCCATGAATTATAGCATTGATTGGCAAAAACGAGAGAAGGAAACCCAACAATTGAGTAATCGTTGATAGATTCTTTTGACGTTAGAGACAATGTTTCTTTAAGTTCTCCCTATCTTGGGGAGTGTATCATTTTTTATTAAAGGAAAGTTCAAACCGAGATATATAGGACCTTATGATGTACTAGAGAAAGTAGGCCCTGTAGCCTATAAACTAGCGATGCCTCCGAGCTTCGCGAACGTCTATAACGTTTTTCCATGTGTCTTAACTAAGCAGGTACGTGTTTGTCTCGAAACACGTCATCCATCAAGAAGAAGTATCCCTGGAATCATATTTGAGCTATGAAGAGAGACCTGATGCTATTCTGGACCGGAAGATCCAACAATTGAGGAACAAGTCGATTCATTTGGCAAAAATCCAATGGAGACATCACGGTCAAGAAGAATCAACATGAGGACTTGAAAAGAAGATGAAAGAGAAGTACCCAGAACTTTTTCCCGAAGGTGAATAACTCAAATTTCGGGACGAATTTTTTTTTAAGGGGGGTAGGATGTAACACCCCGTACTTTTCCTTATGTTGTGAGGTAGTGTCTTAACACTATTGAGAGTACTGAGATGTCGAGATGCGAGACTACTTTTTTTTTTATGACCAGATAAGACAGATTGTCTTTTTAATAGAGATATGAGTGGACAAACCAATGATAGAGTTAGAGTGAAGAGATTTAAGAAATGAGTTGAGTTAGAGATACTGATTGAATTGAGTTGAGATTTTATTTTATTTCCGACTACCGGGAATAGAATTACCGGATACCGAGTTATCAGAGATTTACTGTCCTATTAAGAAAATAGGAATAATGAGTTTGACATAGAGTCGAGGAAGAAAGAGTGAGAACCTTGATGAAAAGAGTCGGTCAGAGAGACGTCTAGTTTGTTTGTGTTTGCCGACTGCTTTGACGTGATATTATGTGAACTTACGTGACTAATTGATTATGTGATTTTTGTTACGTATGTCTTTATGAGCAAATTATTATATTTTTTTTTATTTGAGGACTTTAGCGCTTGGAATTTTGATTAAGTTTTCAAAGCAAGTGCGGTTTATTTTTACCGAGAAATCGAATGATGTCGGTTTATGGAAATTTTTCCAAGCATAATATTTTTTTTAAATTATTTTTCCTACGAAGAGGAATATTATAATTGAGTGAGTGCACTAATAATAGTGCTATAATTATTATTTTGGTCACATGAATAATTATACTATGGTATTTTATTAATGAGTGACATTTCCATAGTTATTGTGATTTTTATTTAATCACCCTTCTCACACTTTATTTTAATTTCACTACCATATGTTATATGCCTTAAATGACTAAGTATAGAGTTTGAGAGAGTAGAGATTGAGAGTATATTATGGAGAGTGTAGAGATTAGAGAGAGATTAGAGAGAGAGAGATCATCCATTAATTGCAAATATTCTCCAAGATTTGGAAATCTCCTTTAAAGATCACAAGATCAAATTCAATCTTGCAAAGCCAAACCTCTCTCTCCCTCACTACAATTTTCGGCCATCATCTCTCTCCCTCACACACATTTTCTCCCAACACACACTCATCTTCTCCATTTATCAATTCCACCATTTTCCTCCATTGATGGAAACCTTCGAAGCTTCCTAAAATATTACCAAACACTTCAAATCACTCTAATATCCTCCATAAACCTATTCTATCCACTTATAATCAAGAAAATCCTTGAAGAAGAAGCTCCAAAGTAGAGTGAGAAAGTGAGAATTTTGGTGAGAACTTGGGTAAGTGGCCATGTTTTTTTTAAATTCTTGCTTGAAGGATGTTGTGTGAGTGTATTCTTGAAAGATGAAGCAAGAAAATCACCCCTCCCTATTTTCCATAATTTTCGAAAAAAAGGGTCTCCATCCCTTCAAAAATTTTTCTTTTTCTTTTCTTGATTTTGGGGTGAAAAATGAGAGTTATGTGATGTGTATTGATGTTTGATATATGTTGTGAAATATGTGTCTTGAGATGTGAAACTTCGATGGGAGTTAGTTTACCCAAAAATGAGAACTTTTGAGTCAATGAGTTAAATGATGAATTGATGATGTAGATGAGTTCATGAGATGTATATGATGATGATTGATGGAGTAATTTGGGTATATGATGTCGATGGATGATTTTGATGTGAGTTAGTTTAATAAAATTAGGGATATGTGTAATCATGCGCTAATTTGTGAATTGATGGTTTTGATGTGGGATTAATTGGTTAAAAATGAAAGATCTATAAGTTGATTAAAGATTTGTGTGTGTTTGTAAAAAATTTCAAAGAGTTAGTTTAGTAAAAATTAGGACTTTCTAGTCTATGTGTTATTTAAGTGGTTTTGCTTGAGATGTATGTTTTTAAGCATGATAGTAGTGTTTTTGTATATTTGATTAAGTCTATTGTAGGCTAAATAAAATTTTGGCTTATTTTAGTTTGTATGAAATTTTGAGTTTTTATATGATGTGAGTTTGATGCTTTATAAAATAAGGTTTAATTGCTCTATGATCATTATGAGAACTTTATCCTTGTTTGTTGAGAGTTTTATGTTGATACATGGAATTTCTATAAAATCTAGTTTATATGATAAAAAGAGAGTAAATATGTGAATAATGAGTTATATGATGTAAATGATCATATTTGAGTATTTGAGAAATTTCGAGCATGATATTGAAAAGGAATTTGTTAGATACGTTCGTTGAAATGTTTTCTATGAGATTTGAGTTGATGATGAAAGACAAGAGTCGAGATTGTATATTACGAGTATTTTGATGTATTTGAATGTTTTTAAGTGCTTTAAGTGCTTAAAATGAGTTTTGATGAGTTTGCATGGTTTAAATGTTGAGTTGAGCATGTTTGTTTGTGTGTATGTTTCGGAGTCGTTTTTCATGACGCGCTGACTCACTGTTTTCGAGGGGTTCTTGATACCCAAACACCCTGAAAATTTTATGGTAAGTATATTTGAGAGTCTTGAGAATACCGGTAAAATTTCAAGTCATTTGGACTTCGTTTACTATTTTTATAAAATGAAAACCCAAAACTGCTACGTTCTGCCGAATTGTTCGGTGAGTAGCCAATAGAGTCATCGTTTCCAGTAGCTTTCCTTAGCATTCTGGAACCCAAATTTTTATGGTTGAGACCTGAGTGTCTTAGCTAAGTTACCACAAAATTTCAGATCGTTTTGACAACGTTTACTATTTTTAAAAAATCAAACTTTTCGATTGATAAAAACTGCCGAATATGGTAGACTGTAGTAAAACAGTCATATCTCCTAAAATACTTGGAGTTTTTGATCCTACTTTTTTTTAAATGAAACTAGACTCAAAGCGGTTTCTTTTGGTATAAGTTACGACCCCAGGAGAGTTCTGTACAGAGTCTGGTGAGGTTTTAAAGTTGAGTCAGTGCAGAGTAAAGCTTGTTTTCGACTTGTCTATGTGTGTTTTTAATATGCTTAAGTGTTTATACTTGTTTATGTGCTTGTTTGCTATGAGTTTGAGTCGAGTTGAGAGTTAAGTCGAAAATTGGACGTGTGAATCCTTAGAAGCCGAGTATACCTAGGGATTGAGTTTTATTGGGTAAATAGATGTGGAGTGAGAAGTTATAGTTTAAGATGAGATTGGATTTAGAAATTGAGTTTCTGACTAAGGTTTGTTTTATCACATGAACCTTCGATGACGATGACGATGTGATGATGACATATGAAGGCCCGAGCGAGACGAAGAAGTAAGTTGCCTGATTTCTTTCCAGAATAAGCGAAGGACTTCAGGTGGGCAATATTTTGAGTATACATATATCATACGAGCTTTCGAAACTGTTTTGATGATGTTATGAATTTATCAAATGCTTTGAGATAAATGATATTTGAGAACTGTTTGACTTGCCGATTTTTGTTGATAATGACTTGTGTGTTACCCTCTACTGAGACGAATTCGGTCCTGCCACAAGCGGGATTTTGTGCACAGAGGTGACTGTGAGCCGTCTTCGGGTCGGCCGGTCACGGTACTTGAGAGGGAGGCCTACTTCTCAGTACCTTTGATAATAACGAGTTGTAGATGTGGTGCATACATGTTGAGATCTTTGACTGCAGTCGTTTCTTTATGATATCATGATTATTAAAACTGCTTACACAGGTTAATTTACGCTAAATTTATTCCTGTGTATTGCTGAGATGGGGCAAGTTTCAAACCTATAGCTCTAAGAGCACATTTCTTGTTTTTCGGCGTTTGCTCACTGAGTATTATGTACTCATGCCCTGCATGTATTTCTAAATGTGCAGGCTAAGCGAGGAGCGAGATTGGTCTGGTGCTAGTGGGGGAAACGTTTCAATCGATGTAATTATGTTTTCGTATTGCCTTCATGTTAATAGAGTCTTGAGGATTGAGATACTTTGTTTTCTTTTGAAATCAAGCAATTTACTCACGGTTATGTGTCTTCATACATGTAATCGATTCGCCTTTTGCTGCGATACTCTGCATTTTATGATTCCTTATGAAAAATGAGCTATACCCGTTTTGTTTTTGTTCGTGAAATTCCTGATAATTAAAAAGTTATAACGACGTTGACGATTTTACCCTTGGGTTCATTTATGATGATTTTCCTTAGCATGCTTTGATGCAAGCTTCCGCTTGATGTTCGACCTATTCTTCTTATCTTTTATTCTTTTAAAAATAGTCGTATCGATACTCGTACCCCACTATCACTAGTGTCGGGAATCGGGCTGCGACAGGGTGGTATCAGAGCAGGTCATCTGCTCTGAGTCTATTGCTTGACTGAGTTGAACCTTTGATTGCTTCTACTCTTTAAAATTGAGTACTAGTCTAATTTGAATTCTTAGGCTAGTTTGAGAGTTAGTTCGAAACGAAACCCCAGCACCCCATCTCCTCTGGCTTAACGAGGTAAGAGGTTGATGTTGTTTCTTGTTGCTTTCCTGTTGAGAGTTGAGTTTGGTTTACTAACGAGTTATGTATTGTTTTGATGGCGGAAACGTTTGAGGTGATGGATTCTGATATGAGCTAGGTGTTGTGCCCCACTTCCCGAGGAGCCGTTTCCGATTGCACCTCCACCCCTAGTCGATCCGATTCCAGTTTCATCTGAGCCTCAGATTGAGCGAGTGCCCTATGATCCTTATCCGAGGGTCATTCCCTTACCGGAGCCGGGAACGTTGGAGTTTCAGTTATTTATGCATCCGATTCTCTACCCACCGTCCCGAGATGCCCAGGAGGGAGGATCTCGGCCAGCCCAGCTCTACAGCGACGAGGAGGACCCCGATGAGGAGACTCTGGAGATGACGGTCGGCTATGGACGGACCCAGCCACTGCAGCGTCATACTACTACCGATGGAGTCGAGACATGGGTACCTGTCCCCGAGGTGCCGATTTATGGTCTGATGGTGGACACCGATGTCGAGGATGAGCCGAGCGACGATAGCATCTACCGACTGATCGACGAGTACGAGAGTCAGGAGTCGGAGCCGAGCGAGGAGATGGAGCCGAGTGAGGATATGGAGGTTGACGATGCGACGAGCAGGATTTCAGGAGACGACGACTAGCGATCACGTGTATCTAGTAGACGCGTACATATGTATAGATGCATAGTTGTTATATATATACATATATATAGGTAGAGAAGCATAGTATAGTGTGTATGTGTAGATAGTATATATCTATAGGTACTTAGTACCTATGATGCTTGTATAGTTAAAGCATCATTTTAGTGTTAGGACCTTTGTACATAGGATCCTACTTTTGTAAAAGACCTCGAGAGAGAGGCAGTTTTCCTTATATATATATATACAGAGATGTAGATGATTAGTGAGTTTCACTATCTTTATTAGAGCTTTGAGAATGATGATGATGATGCTGATGCATATTGATAGATGAGAAATAGAGATTGATGAGAATTGCGAACGATGATAGATGAGAAATAGTCTGGACAAGAAATTTGAGAATTTTGGGATCACAAACGAGATATAGAAGCGAAGTGAGAAAAAGAGAATTTGTATTTCGTACTGACGAACGGCTAGTTTCGAGGCCGATAGTTATATATATATTTTTTTCCTTTATAGTATACCTCCGAGAAGAAGAGGGAACTGAAAGAACATAAACCGAGAAGAAGATGAAGAAGAGGAGCAGAGAAACCAACCGTTGAGACGATACGGAGAGAGTTAGAGATTTCATCGCAAATTATAGACACAACCCTAATAGGATGAACGTATTATGGAGACCTTATGGGATGCATAGATACTATTGACCAATTGTACTTTGAAATAGAGGTACTTCCACCGGGACCGCGTTTTTCATCGCTAGAGTAGTCATGAGAGTAGACTTATTAAGTCCCTATTCCGCTTGGTCGTATTTGAATTTTTCTGCATCCATTTGAACTCCTATAGGAGATGAACTATTTGCTATTGAGAATTTTTTTTCCAGATCCACTGTGTTTGAGCCTGAGCCGTTTGTATTGGAAATCCTTACCCCTTGCTTTAACAGTGGACAATTTATTCATTTTCCATCATTTTCCACTTAATGGGTTGCTTCTATTTCCAGTATTGATTCACTTCCATCATACCATATCTCAGTTTTTATTCTAGTTTCTGTTCTAGCTTTTAATCTTCCTTTGATTGTAACTTCTTCATTATCCTTGAGATAGCACTGGCTGTTATGGAATCATTCCATTACTTGAGCTCGTCTTGTACAAAGATCAAACATTTTTATTCATCACATCCTATTCCCTACCACATCTGACAAGAGTTAGGAATGTCTAGGTAACTAGGATGGCATAACAAGAAGAGTGATTGGGAGAACCACGATTTATGAGAGCAGTCGTAGGATATAATTATTACGGGACGAGCACAACTTTTCGACCATGAATTTTCTTTTATTAGCCAGTTATGCAGAAAGCTAACCATTTCGAGGATGAGAAGAAGTGATGCTAAGCCAGAGTAGGCAATAGCAGATTCAAGGAGATCGAGATGACAGGTTAGAGCAGATAATGTATTCCACGATAGCAGACTGAGATGACGACTAGTATAGATGTAGCATCGTCGTATATTAGGGGATGTTTTATTTTCGTTATGCCCCGTAATTAGTAAGAGTTCTCGAAAGAGAAAATTTTCTTAAGTGTTTATATGACGATAACCAAAGTCTCTATGCTTGAGTAGAGTTTTGATCTGATGTTGCGATGATAGACATGAAATATGTCTTTGACGTTGAGTTATGAGAATTTAGAAAATAGTATGATGTTGAGTAAGAGTTTTATGATTTGTAAGTTATGAGAATTAGTTCTAAGGTTGATATATGTTCCCTTAGACTTTTGTCGAGGAAGAAAAACCGATTGAAGAAAGAAATAGAGTTGATAATATGAGATAAGGCAATAAAACCGTAGCTGAATACGAACGTCAGTTTCGCGACTTGGTTCGGTATGCCACATATCGAGAAGAGATGAACGAAAAGATGTTAGGATTGTTTCGATTAGGTTTGAGACAAGAGGTACGAGATGATTTAACGAGTCAGAGTGCGGTTATGTGTACTGAAGCATTAAATAGAGCATTTGATATAGATTTGGCAATGCAGCTAGAGAACACGATTTAAGCTTCAGCACCCCGAACGAGTTAGAGCACTCAAACGTGCAATCCACATTTTTCTAGACGAGGGCAAGAAGGAAAGAGAAAATGGGATGACCGAAGTCAAGGTCCCAAGAAGCCGTGGCAGAGTCAGAATGCGCCACCGCAATTACAGAACAGAGATAAACGGCCTTATGTTGGCCCAGCTGCCCTAGCAGCAGTTTTTCAAAGACTGCGAGGGATATCTCCTTGCCGAAGAGCAATAAACTACGTTTGGGAGAGTGTAAAATGGGACAGTATACCTGCTACACCTGCGGAAGGGTTGGACACTATTTGAACTAGTGTCCGAATCGTCAGCAAAGTGGAAGCGGAAGACGACCGAGTCAATTTCGGCCGCAACTCAAAGCAATGGAGGGAACTCTACCGCTACCTCTACCACAGCGACAACAGCCAGCCTATCGACCACGTCAGTCAAGAAGGCAACCACCAGCCCCGCAGATGAATTAATCCCATCACCAGAGACTGTTCGCGCTTGAGCAGAAAGCACCGGACAGGAATCGAGGAAATTTGATACGTATAGGCGAGTTATAAGGCGTACCTATAGTAATCTTGTTCGACACTAGAGCATCGTATCCTTTTATCTCTCATAATTATGTCGATACCTTAGAATTGAATATAGAGCCTGCTCTGCAACGTCTAAGAGTAACCACACCCATAGGCATAACTACTACGGTTTCGCACGTGTGCCCTAAATTAGAATTTAAGTTAGAATCGATTAAGCTCGAGGCTAGAAACCTGAGATTGATGCCTATGTGGCACTTGGATATAATTTTGGGAATGGACTGGTTAGAGGAGAACCATGCGAAGATACAATGCAAGGAGAGACGGATATCTTTTCAGCCACCTGGCCAAGAACCTACTTCCTTCATTGGTATTGAGGGAAAATGGAAGAAGACGCAGATCATCTCAGCACTGCAAGCAAGAAAGCTTTTGTAGAGAAAAGATACAACCGCGTACGTTGTATATCTGAACCAGAGAGAGAGATCCAAGACAAACGTTGATGACATGCCCGTCGTGCGAGAGTACAAAGATGTTTTTCCTGAAACTTTACCAGGATTACCACCAGATCGACAGCTTGAGTTTACGATCGATTTAGAGCCTGGCGCCGCACCGACGTCGAAAGCGCCGTACAGAATGGCCTTCACAGAGTTGCAAGAGTTAAAGCTGCAACTCCAAGAACTTCTAGACATGGATTTCACTCGACCTAGTGTTTTCCCGTGGGGAGCACCAGTTCTTTTTGTTAAGAAGAAGGATGGAAGCTTGAGGTTGTGTATCGACTATCGAGAGTTGAACAAAGTGACGTTAAAGAATAAGTATCCGTTACTTCGAATCGATGATCTGTTCGATCAACTATAAGGAGCGAGCACTTTTTCGAAGATTGACTTGAGAACGGGATACCATCAGCTGAAGATACGATCGAAAGATATTCCGAAGATGACATTTCATACGAGATAAAGACACTATGAGTTTATAGTAATGCCATTTTGTTTGAAAGGAGACTGTGTGTGCCTGATAAAGAAGAGCTGAAGAATGAAATCATGAGTGAAGCTCATGACACCCCTTATACCGCACATCCAGGAAGTACGAAGATGTACCAAGACTCAAAAATAAAGTTTTGGTGGGAAGGAATGAAGCAAGAGATGGCATCTTTCGTAGAAAGATGTTTGACGTGTTAACACGTGAAGGTGCCACTTTGGCAACCTTATACAAATTACACCTATTAGAGACTTCCACAATAGAAGTGGGACCACATAGCCATGAATTATAGCATTGATTGGCAAAAACGAGAGAAGGAAACCCAACAATTGAGTAATCGTTGATAGATTCTTTTGACGTTAGAGACAATGTTTCTTTAAGTTCTCCCTATCTTGGGGAGTGTATCATTTTTTATTAAAGGAAAGTTCAAACCGAGATATATAGGACCTTATGATGTACTAGAGAAAGTAGGCCCTGTAGCCTATAAACTAGCGATGCCTCCGAGCTTCGCGAACGTCTATAACGTTTTTCCATGTGTCTTAACTAAGCAGGTACGTGTTTGTCTCGAAACACGTCATCCATCAAGAAGAAGTATCCCTGGAATCATATTTGAGCTATGAAGAGAGACCTGATGCTATTCTGGACCGGAAGATCCAACAATTGAGGAACAAGTCGATTCATTTGGCAAAAATCCAATGGAGACATCACGGTCAAGAAGAATCAACATGAGGACTTGAAAAGAAGATGAAAGAGAAGTACCCAGAACTTTTTCCCGAAGGTGAATAACTCAAATTTCGGGACGAAATTTTTTTTAAGGGGGGGTAGGATGTAACACCCCGTACTTTTCCTTATGTTGTGAGGTAGTGTCTTAACACTATTGAGAGTACTGAGATGTCGAGATGCGAGACTACTTTTTTTTTTATGACCAGATAAGACAGATTGTCTTTTTAATAGAGATATGAGTGGACAAACCAATGATAGAGTTAGAGTGAAGAGATTTAAGAAATGAGTTGAGTTAGAGATACTGATTGAATTGAGTTGAGATTTTATTTTATTTCCGACTACCGGGAATAGAATTACTGGATACCGAGTTATCAGAGATTTACTGTCCTATTAAGAAAATAGGAATAATGAGTTTGACATAGAGTCGAGGAAGAAAGAGTGAGAACCTTGATGAAAAGAGTCGGTCAGAGAGACGTCTAGTTTGTTTGTGTTTGCCGACTGCTTTGACGTGATATTATGTGAACTTACGTGACTAATTGATTATGTGATTTTTGTTACGTATGTCTTTATGAGCAAATTATTATATTTTTTTTTATTTGAGGACTTTAGCGCTTGGAATTTTGATTAAGTTTTCAAAGCAAGTGCGGTTTATTTTTACCGAGAAATCGAATGATGTCGGTTTATGGAAATTTTTCCAAGCATAATATTTTTTTTAAATTATTTTTCCTACGAAGAGGAATATTATAATTGAGTGAGTGCACTAATAATAGTGCTATAATTATTATTTTGGTCACATGAATAATTATACTATGGTATTTTATTAATGAGTGACATTTCCATAGTTATTGTGATTTTTATTTAATCACCCTTCTCACACTTTATTTTAATTTCACTACCATATGTTATATGCCTTAAATGACTAAGTATAGAGTTTGAGAGAGTAGAGATTGAGAGTATATTATGGAGAGTGTAGAGATTAGAGAGAGATTAGAGAGAGAGAGATCATCCATTAATTGCAAATATTCTCCAAGATTTGGAAATCTCCTTTAAAGATCACAAGATCAAATTCAATCTTGCAAAGCCAAACCTCTCTCTCCCTCACTACAATTTTCGGCCATCATCTCTCTCCCTCACACACATTTTCTCCCAACACACACTCATCTTCTCCATTTATCAATTCCACCATTTTCCTCCATTGATGGAAACCTTCGAAGCTTCCTAAAATATTACCAAACACTTCAAATCACTCTAATATCCTCCATAAACCTATTCTATCCACTTATAATCAAGAAAATCCTTGAAGAAGAAGCTCCAAAGTAGAGTGAGAAAGTGAGAATTTTGGTGAGAACTTGGGTAAGTGGCCATGTTTTTTTTAAATTCTTGCTTGAAGGATGTTGTGTGAGTGTATTCTTGAAAGATGAAGCAAGAAAATCACCCCTCCCTATTTTCCATAATTTTCGAAAAAAAAGGGTCTCCATCCCTTCAAAAATTTTTCTTTTTCTTTTCTTGATTTTGGGGTGAAAAATGAGAGTTATGTGATGTGTATTGATGTTTGATATATGTTGTGAAATATGTGTCTTGAGATGTGAAACTTCGATGGGAGTTAGTTTACCCAAAAATGAGAACTTTTGAGTCAATGAGTTAAATGATGAATTGATGATGTAGATGAGTTCATGAGATGTATATGATGATGATTGATGGAGTAATTTGGGTATATGATGTCGATGGATGATTTTGATGTGAGTTAGTTTAATAAAATTAGGGATATGTGTAATCATGCGCTAATTTGTGAATTGATGGTTTTGATGTGGGATTAATTGGTTAAAAATGAAAGATCTATAAGTTGATTAAAGATTTGTGTGTGTTTGTAAAAAATTTCAAAGAGTTAGTTTAGTAAAAATTAGGACTTTCTAGTCTATGTGTTATTTAAGTGGTTTTGCTTGAGATGTATGTTTTTAAGCATGATAGTAGTGTTTTTGTATATTTGATTAAGTCTATTGTAGGCTAAATAAAATTTTGGCTTATTTTAGTTTGTATGAAATTTTGAGTTTTTATATGATGTGAGTTTGATGCTTTATAAAATAAGGTTTAATTGCTCTATGATCATTATGAGAACTTTATCCTTGTTTGTTGAGAGTTTTATGTTGATACATGGAATTTCTATAAAATCTAGTTTATATGATAAAAAGAGAGTAAATATGTGAATAATGAGTTATATGATGTAAATGATCATATTTGAGTATTTGAGAAATTTCGAGCATGATATTGAAAAGGAATTTGTTAGATACGTTCGTTGAAATGTTTTCTATGAGATTTGAGTTGATGATGAAAGACAAGAGTCGAGATTGTATATTACGAGTATTTTGATGTATTTGAATGTTTTTAAGTGCTTTAAGTGCTTAAAATGAGTTTTGATGAGTTTGCATGGTTTAAATGTTGAGTTGAGCATGTTTATTTGTGTGTATGTTTCGGAGTCGTTTTTCATGACGCGCTGACTCACTGTTTTCGAGGGGTTCTTGATACCCAAACACCCTGAAAATTTTATGGTAAGTATATTTGAGAGTCTTGAGAATACCGGTAAAATTTCAAGTCATTTGGACTTCGTTTACTATTTTTATAAAATGAAAACCCAAAACTGCTACGTTCTGCCGAATTGTTCGGTGAGTAGCCAATAGAGTCATCGTTTCCAGTAGCTTTCCTTAGCATTCTGGAACCCAAATTTTTATGGTTGAGACCTGAGTGTCTTAGCTAAGTTACCACAAAATTTCAGATCGTTTTGACAACGTTTACTATTTTTAAAAAAATCAAACTTTTCGATTGATAAAAACTGCCGAATATGGTAGACTGTAGGAAAACAGTCATATCTCCTAAAATACTTGGAGTTTTTGATCCTACTTTTTTTTAAATGAAACTAGACTCAAAGCGGTTTCTTTTGGTATAAGTTACGACCCCAGGAGAGTTCTGTACAGAGTCTGGTGAGGTTTTAAAGTTGAGTCAGTGCAGAGTAAAGCTTGTTTTCGACTTGTCTATGTGTGTTTTTAATATGCTTAAGTGTTTATACTTGTTTATGTGCTTGTTTGCTATGAGTTTGAGTCGAGTTGAGAGTTAAGTCGAAAATTGGACGTGTGAATCCTTAGAAGCCGAGTATACCTAGGGATTGAGTTTTATTGGGTAAATAGATGTGGAGTGAGAAGTTATAGTTTAAGATGAGATTGGATTTAGAAATTGAGTTTCTGACTAAGGTTTGTTTTATCACATGAACCTTCGATGACGATGACGATGTGATGATGACATATGAAGGCCCGAGCGAGACGAAGAAGTAAGTTGCCTGATTTCTTTCCAGAATAAGCGAAGGACTTCAGGTGGGCAATATTTTGAGTATACATATATCATACGAGCTTTCGAAACTGTTTTGATGATGTTATGAATTTATCAAATGCTTTGAGATAAATGATATTTGAGAACTGTTTGACTTGCCGATTTTTGTTGATAATGACTTGTGTGTTACCCTCTACTGAGACGAATTCGGTCCTGCCACAAGCGGGATTTTGTGCACAGAGGTGACTGTGAGCCGTCTTCGGGTCGGCCGGTCACGGTACTTGAGAGGGAGGCCTACTTCTCAGTACCTTTGATAATAACGAGTTGTAGATGTGGTGCATACATGTTGAGATCTTTGACTGCAGTCGTTTCTTTATGATATCATGATTATTAAAACTGCTTACACAGGTTAATTTACGCTAAATTTATTCCTGTGTATTGCTGAGATGGGGCAAGTTTCAAACCTATAGCTCTAAGAGCACATTTCTTGTTTTTCGGCGTTTGCTCACTGAGTATTATGTACTCATGCCCTGCATGTATTTCTAAATGTGCAGGCTAAGCGAGGAGCGAGATTGGTCTGGTGCTAGTGGGGGAAACGTTTCAATCGATGTAATTATGTTTTCGTATTGCCTTCATGTTAATAGAGTCTTGAGGATTGAGATACTTTGTTTTCTTTTGAAATCAAGCAATTTACTCACGGTTATGTGTCTTCATACATGTAATCGATTCGCCTTTTGCTGCGATACTCTGCATTTTATGATTCCTTATGAAAAATGAGCTATACCCGTTTTGTTTTTGTTCGTGAAATTCCTGATAATTAAAAAGTTATAACGACGTTGACGATTTTACCCTTGGGTTCATTTATGATGATTTTCCTTAGCATGCTTTGATGCAAGCTTCCGCTTGATGTTCGACCTATTCTTCTTATCTTTTATTCTTTTAAAAATAGTCGTATCGATACTCGTACCCCACTATCACTAGTGTCGGGAATCGGGCTGCGACAGGAGAGGCGCACTTTGCGCTGATGGACACGACGGGTCTTTATCTCCAGTTCGTGAAACGGGCTTGTGCCTTGTATAAGTAAGTTCTTCCCCCCATTTAGACTTAGTTGTTGAAACCTAAGTCTAAATTCAAGACGTTCGGGGTGGGACGGGCTTGCGTCTTTTAAATGAAGTTTTCTTCCCCCCATTTAGACTTAGTTGTTTAAACTTAAGGCTAAATTCAAGGTGTTCGGGGCGAGATGGGCGTGAGCCTTTGACGTAAAAAATTTTATCTCCCCCATTTAGACTTAGTTGATAAACTTAAGGCTAAATTCAAGGTGTTCGGGGCGAGATGGGCGTGAGCCTTTGACGTAAAAAATTGTTTCTCCCCCATTTAGACTTAGTTGATAAACTTAAGGCTAAATGCAGTATATGCGGGGTGAGTTGGGCTTGCGCCTTATATGTGAAAATTCCCCCCCCCCCCCATTTAGACTTAGTTGATAAACTTAAGGCTAAATTCAAGGTATGCGGGGTGAAATGGGCTTGCGCCTTTTGCATTTAAAGTTTTTCCCCCCTGGGTGTGGAGCCCTTCCTCTGGCGAGAGCCATTTCTCTGGCGAAGGCCATTTCTCTGGCGAAGACCATTTCTCTGATGAGGGCCATTTCTCTAGCGATGGCCATTTCTCTGGCGAGGGCCATTTTTCTGATGAGGGCCATTTCTCTGGCGAGGGCCATTTCTCTGATGAGTGCCATTTATCTGGCGAGGGCCATGTCTCTGGCGAGGTGTGGAGGGGGAGGGTGAGGGGGAGGGGGAGGGCTGCGCTCCTTAGAGCTGCCTACATACCCATTCAAGGGATCAAGCCCGGATGTAGTTCTGACCTGCATGCAAAGGTCAGTAATTGTAGTAGATGACATGGGTCTCGGAAGACCTTATTTAAATAAAGTGAAATTTGTAGAGTTTAAGGTCAAGCGTGGTACTGCTTGAGATGTAGGGCGTTCCAACTGTTGTTGATTTCACGTCCGTCTGTCGATTGCAACTTGTATGCTCCACGTCCAACCACTTTGGTGATCAGATATGGTCCTTCCCAATTCGGGGCTAATTTACCCGCACTTGTTTCCTTGGTGTTCTGGAACACTTTTCGCAGCACCCAATCGCCCAGCTTAAATGTGCGGGTGCGGATGTGTTTGTTGTAATGTCTGGCGATGCTTTGTTGGTAGGAAGCTAGTCGGATATTTGCTTTGTTTCGTTTCTCATCGAGGAGATCTAACTCGTGGCACATGGCCTTTTGATTCCCGTTATTTGTCGTGAGCTCATGTCTGGCAGTGGGTACTTCGCCTTCTGTTGGGATTACTGCCTCCATTCCATAGGCGAGGGAGAATGGTGTTTCCCCTGTTGATGCTCTTGTAGTTGTTCGGTAGGACCATAGCACGCCTGGTAACTCATCTGCCCATTTGCCTTTGGCCTTCTCTAGTCGTTTCTTCAAGGTGTTCATGATGGTTTTGTTGGAAGATTCCGCTTGCCCGTTGGCTTGGGGGTACCTTGGCGTTGAGAAGCTTAGTTTGATGTTCCAAAACCTGCAAAAATCTTGAAAGTCTGCGCTTATAAATTGGGACCCGTTGTCTGTGACGATCTCCTTGGGCACCCCATACCGGCAGATCACGTTCTTTCATATGAACCCCTTGACTTCTTTGTCACGAACTTGGTGGAAAGACTCTGCTTCTATCCATTTGCTGAAATAATCGGTCACTGCCAACATGTATACCTTCTGCCCGGGTGCAGTGGGCAGTTTGCTTACAATATCCATCCCCCATTTCATGAATGGCCATGGTGAAGTGATGGCGGTCAGGGGCTCCGGGGGCAGGTGTGATATTTGGGCGAATCGTTGGCACTTATCGCATTTTTTGGCGTAATCAGCTGCATCTGCTTTCATTGTGGGCCAGTAGTAACCATTGGTTAAAGCGCGGTGTGCGAGGCTTCTGTCTCCCGAGTGGTTTCCATATTCTCCTTCGTGTAATTCGGACTAGACGTATCTTGCTTCTACAGGGTTAATGCATTTCAAATATGGATCGGTAAATGAACGTTTATACAATTTACCTCGGATGATGCAGAACCGCGCGGCCTGAGCTTTAATTCGACGTGCGTCATTCCGATCATCTGGGAGTATATCTATTTCGAGATATTCCATTATTGGGGTCATCCATGTTTGTCCGACTGATACTGCAGTCACGTGTTCCTCGGCCTCATCTCTTTGTATTGATGGATATTGAAGGCAAGTGATAGTTATGGTCTTAGGTTGTGCAGTCTGTATTGCTGACCCTAGGTTGGTCAAGGCATCAGCGTGGCCATTTTCCACCCTCGGCACTTGATTGATGGTAAATTCTTCAAAGCACGATTGGAGTTCTTTCGTCTTGCCCAGGTAAGCCGTCATTTTCGCATCTTTGGCTTGAAATGTACCCTGCATCTGGTTAACTACGAGTTGAGAATCACTAAATACGTTAATGCGTTTTACCCTGATTTCTTTAGCTAATCCGAGTATAGCTATCATGGCTTCATATTCAGCCTCATTGTTGGTTGTTTTGAAATCACATCGGATTGACCGCTCAATGTTGTCTCCTCGTGGTGATGAGAGCACGATTCCAAGTCCGCTCCCTCGTACGTTGCTGGACCCATCAACATATAGTTTCCACGTTCCAGTTTGGTCTGGTTCCTCCGTCAGACAGCATAACTCTTTGTCGGCCTGTATAGTAAGGTTAGGTGCAAAGTCAACAACAAAATCGGCTAATACCTGAGATTTGAGTGCGGTCCGTGGTTTATATGTGATGTCGTATTCACTCAACTCCACTGCCCACTTTGTCAATCGACCGGATAGTTTCGGCTTATGGAGTATGGCCTTTAAAGGATACGTGGTGGTGACTACAATCGGATGACACTGGAAATATGGTCGCAACTTCCTTGCCGCGTGGACCAGTGCGAGGGCCAGCTTTTCTAACTGGCTGTATCGTGTCTCTACGTCGAGTAGTGACTTGCTCACGTAGTAGATTGGTGACTGCTTTCCCTCTTCCTCTCTGACCAACACGGCGCTGACGGCTGTATCAGAGACGGCCAGATATACCAACAAAGTCTCGTGATTCTTTGGTTTTACGAGCAGTGGCGGGCTAGTCAAGTATTGCTTGAGTTGCTTTAGGGCTTCCTCGCACTCCTCAGTCCACTCGAATGTTTTTTATTTCCTCAAAGTGTTGAAGAAGAGGTGGCATTTTTCGGGCGATCTTGAAATAAAGCGGCTTAAAGCGGCTATTCTCCCCGCTAGTTTTTGGACGTCTTTCACGCAGGTGGGGGAAGGGATCCTCTGGATCGACTCGATTTGAGCCGGGTTTGCCTCTATTCCCCGCTGGGTAACCATGTAACCTAGGAACTTTCCTACATTGACACCAAAAGATCATTTAGTAGGATTTAGCTTCATATTGTATTTTCTAAGAATCTCGAATGTTTCCCTCAAAGGATCAATGTGATCCCTTGCGCGGATGGATTTGACCAACATGTCATCGATGTAGACTTCCATTGTTTGGCCCAGCAGGCTTGCAAACATCCGATTGACCAGGCGTTGATACGTTGCTCCCGCATTCTTCAATCCGAATGGCATATACTTGTAGCAGAATAACGCTACGCTGGTCATGAAGGCCGTTTTCTCCTCGTCACCAGGGTGCATCTAGATTTGATGGTATCCCGAGTACGCGTCCATGAAACTCATCAATTCATGGCCTGCTGTTGCGTCCACTAGCATGTCGATGTGTGGAAGTGGGAATGAATCTTTCGGGCATGCCTTGTTGAGGTCCGTGAAATCGATGCAGACTCACTATTTGTCATTCTTTTTCTTGACCACCACCACGTTTGCGAGCCATTCGGGATAGTGGACCTCTCGAATAAGTCCATTCTTGAGGAGCTTCGTGACTTCATCATTCACTACTTGGTTCCTCTCCGGTGCAAACTTTCTACGTTTCTGTTTCCTCGGTGGGTAGCCCGGGGTGACCTGTAACCTGTGAACAATAATACTAGGGTCAATCCCTGTCATGTCCTCGTGGGACCAAGCGAAACAATCGTAGTAATCAGATAGAAAATTGATAAGCTTCTCTCTGAGCTCTGGTTCGAGTTGTGCTCCAATCGTGGTCTGGAAAGCTTGCATTAATTTGAACTTCATCTATCTCCACCATCTCCTCCTCGATCAGGCTGCGTGGTCTCTTCGTTTGATTTCTCTGCTCTGCAGACTTTGACTTCTCTGCTCTACAGATGTCGACTTCTCTGCTCTGGCACCTCACCGAATTAGACTTTCTCTCTAGCACCTCGGTGACTTCGCTGCGCTGGCCCTTGTCGACTTCGCTGCTCTGGCAGCTTTGACTCCTCTGCTCTGGCAGCTCGTCGACTTCGCTGCTCTGGCCTTTGTCGATTTCGCTGCTCTGGCCTTTGTCGACTTCACTGCTCTGGCAGCTTTGACTTCTCTGCTCTGGCAGCTCGTCGACTTCGCTGCTCTGGCCTTTGTCGATTTCGCTGTTCTGCAGACTTCGATTTCTCTGCAGCTCCGTGTGTTGACTCATGTCTTGAGTGCACTGCAGGGTATGATTTGGGTGTTCCTGTTCTCCCATGTGCTTCGAATGGGACGGAGTTTCTTGCTGTAATTGCTATAAAGACGGGCTTTTCTCTTTCATAGTGGTTTGGTAGCACGCCCTGGAGTCCTTATGCTCTCCCTTGATCTCCTTAACTCCCCACTTAGTTGGGAATCGTATGACTTGATGATAGGTAGATGGTACTGCTTCCATTCCGTGGATCCATGGACGGCCTAGGATGACGTTGTATGCTGACGGGGCGTCTATCACGAGAAACCTAGTGGAAAGGTTGACTCCCTCTGCGTAAACGGGAAGATCGATCTCTCCCACAGTTGTCGTACTCTCGCCACTGAAGCCAACAAGTACGGACGCTTTCTTAATTAGTTTGGACTCGTCCAAACCCATCTCCCTGTATGCACTGAAAAACAAAATATTGGCAGAGCTACCATTGTCTATTAACACACGCTTTGTTAAACAGTTAGCAATATAAATGGAAATAACTAAAGCATCGTGATGATGGTGTAGAAGCTTGTCTGATTCGGATGTTGCAAAGCTGATTGTTAGGGTTGGATCCGTTGGTCCAGCTTTGCCGGAAGGCGGAGCCCATGATTTGCTTGATCTAGCCTGTCTGGCGTGTCTCTTGGCGGCTGAGTGGGTGATTCCGCTGACTTCGGAGCCTCCGGATATCACGTTCACAGTTCTCTCATGGTGTGGCGGGTCTGGCGGGCTGTCGTCTATGTGTTTCTCTTGTTTATCCCTTCCTTGTTGTAGGGTAAGCTTGCCCTTTTCGGTCAGGTAATCGGTGAGGTGGCCTTGATTTAGTAGGTGGGCCACTTCCAATCTGAGGGCGATGCAATCCTCTGTCTGATGCCCATGATCTGCATGGAACTCACACCATTTGGATCTGTCCCTCTGGTCAGCTGGGGCCCTCATCCTTTCTGGCCATTTGACTTTGTTGCCTAGATTCTTGAGGGCTAAGACCGCCTCGGCTGGCGAGATAGATAAGTTGTACTCTGGGACCTTGGCCCTTTCACGTGGTCGTGTCTCGTAAGATTGGTCGTACTGTCTCCTTCTGTATTCTTGTCGTGAAGATGGGTAAGGCTCAGACCGCCTATTATTTGTCCTTCTATCCACCCTGGAGTCTCTTCTAGTGTTTCCGCTTGGTGAAGATCGGTGGTGGATGTATTGATCTTCCTCCCATTTGATTTGTGCCCATGCCTTGGCAAGGACGTCCTCCATTGTTCTACAAGGGTATTTGGTGAGATCTTTGTAGAGGTCTGAGTCTGGCAGAAGACCCTTTCGGAAGGAGGTGACCGCCGTTTGGGTGTTGCAATTGGTGATGGACACCTTCTCTTTGTTGAATCGGCTGATATAGTCTCGAAGAGGCTCGCCACGCTGTTGCACCACGGCGTAAAGATCCTCCGATATCTTTTCAAGTTTCCTGCTACTAGCATATTGCTGCAAAAATATCTCTGTTAATTGAGCAAAACTTGAAACAGAATAATTTGGAAGGTTAGTGTACCACTGGAGGGCCGGTCCTGTTAGACTAGAACCGAACCCCTTACACATGCAAACCTGCCTCAATTCACAAGGAATTGCAGCAGTGAACATCCGTTGTTTATACTGAGCGATGTGGTCGGTCGGATCCGTCGTGCCGTCGAATATTTGCATACTCGGAAAGCTAAACTTGACGGGCATTTCTACCAAGGCAATTTCATCCACAAATGGCGAGTCGGCATAGCAGTTCTCTGAACTTTTGTGGATAGGTGCCGGGACACCGGGAATTCGCTGGATCAAGGCCTCCATTTCCGACAGCTTTCTTGCCACGTCTTCATCTCTGATTGCGTATGGGCCGATTGTGGCTGGTTGAGTGAGTTCATTGGTGAACAGTTGGTCTTGGGTGAATTCCCTTGGACCGTGTCCGTCAGGCTGTTGGTTAACCTGGGTTGGCGGCATGGCCGTCTGATTTAGCCCTAGCATGGTGAGTTGTGCGCTTCCAACGGCGGCATTGCTCATTGTTACACCCGGCGTGCTGAAGATGGTTCGAGCATGTTGTCCTCCGGTGATGGTTGTTCCATCTTGTCAGAGTGTTCCTGACGTTCTGGCGTCCGGGTTGGGTTTCCCAAGTTCCCGCACTTGCTCTAGCGCAGATGTTGTCATGTTAATACCTGCATTCAGAGTCACACGACCAGGGTCAGTCTGGTTACCAACTACATTACGGTTTCTTACCGAAGATTACGGGTCCGTCACGAGGTGGTTGGATCCGTCCTTGCGAGTGATCGGTGTATCTCCCAGAGGCTACATGGAAGACACTTGGGCTCGGAAGCCGGGAGGTTCGATGATCTCGATAGGCTCCATAGCTTCGAGACGGTCATACAAGTTGGCGTTCTCCCTTTCCAACTTTTTGCATCTTTCTCGCTCCTGATTCATCTGTTCAGTCAGGGCGGCGATCTGGGCGGCTAGGTCGGCCTGAGCAGTCACGTGGGGAGCGTCGGGAGTTTCGGATCCGTCACGACCGTCAGACATGATTGATGCTCATAGAGATCTGTGGAAAGTGCGTTGATTCGCTTGATTGCTAGGGCCCCACGGTGGGCGCCAAATTGTGGAGGGTGAATCCAACAATCACGGAAGCGACGTCAGCAACGTCTGGATCGATGGGCACTAGCAACCTGAAACCACTAGAAACGTTAGAGCCCTCCGAAGAGCACCGGTGGGGGTGTCGATGGAAGGGCCTCCGACGCTCAAGTCAGTTAACAATAGTAATAAAAATCGTATTGAAAGCAATTGAAAATAGATGAAATAGTGAATCGAATCGATTTGGTCGACGGAATTGAAGGTGATCGAGCAATGAACGAGGGCCGTTGGGTCATCCCGGTTGATCTGATCACCGGAAGACCTAAGGCTGGGAGCGTGGAGGCAGAATAGTGCGAGAGAATGTGTTGAAATGCGAATGATCGTAAGTATCAGTATGAATGTTAATGACGGCGTACCCCCCTAGTGTTAATGAAGTAGTATTTATAGGTTATGGACCTGCAAGGAGGCGACTAGGGTTAGGGTTTGTTGGAATGTCCTTTGAAACCCTAGCGGTTCCGATTTTTTAGGAAACGATCTTCGGCGACTTTCGTTTGACCTAGTCACCCATGTTCGACTAGGTTTTCGTAAGCTTGTAATCCAGTTTGTATGCTTTCGTGTCGAGATGTTTACTATGGTGCTGCTGCCAGAGCGGAGGGATCGCTCCTCCGCCAAAGCAGAGGAATCATTCCGCTGCCAGAACAGAGAAATCATTCCGCTGCCAGAGCAGAGGGATCGCTGACTCCTCTGGCGAGGACTTCGCTGATTCCTCTGACGAGGGTTTCGCTGATTCCTCTGGCGAGGACTTTGCTGATTCCTCTGGCGAGGACTTCGCTGATTCCTCTGGCGAGGTGCCAGAGGAATCACGGCGAGCAGGGGAGTCGCCCCGAGCAGAGGAATCGCGGCGAGCAGGGAAGTCGCCCCGAGCAGAGGAATCTCGGCGAGCAGGAAAGTCGCCCCGAGCAGAGAATTCGCTGATTCCCCTGGCGAGGATTTCGCTGACCTCTGGTCAGTCAGATTTTATCCACTACAAATATTATTGAAACATAAAAATTGTAACATATGTTTAAAGAAAATTATAATATTAAAAACTATATACTTTTTGAATAGTTATATTGCTTTTATTTCATCAAGTCTTAGAATTCCATGAATCATCAGTGTAGCTATGCTCTGGAGCATTTTTCTGCGCAGATTTGCAACTCTAATCAGCGCTGCTCTGCGAGGTTGGTTAGTATCTGGCGACGGCGTCTCACCGGCCGAAACTTTTAACCTCTGGTTTTTTCAGGTTTTTTCTTTTCTTTTTTTTAATAAAATCGCAGTTTAATAAGAATTCCATGAATCAAATATTATGTGTATATATAATCTTTTCAAATAAAATAAAAATTATATTGTGTAAAAAATGAGAGAGATGAAAGAAAAGTGTATTATTTTAACACTTCTAGCTTGTATAAATTTTTTAGTTTAAATCTATTATTTACGTATTATATGTCAAATTAAAGCTCTTGCCACGATATTTAATTTGATATGCATATTGAATATTTTTTTATTAACTAAAAAATATTTTTGTTGGAAAAAAGCAAGATAAAAATGATAATAAAAAAGTAAAAAGAAATAAAGAAATTTCTATGTTTAGTTTGAGATTTCCATATTGAAGAGATTTCCATGTTTAAATTTATGCTAAAGGCTCTAGAATTGTAGAGATTTGAGATAAAGCTCTCTCATAGTACCATGTAGGACCTAGGATTAAGGAGAGCGCAGGATTCCTTAATCGTATTATATATTTGATGATGATGATGATGATGTAATTGCAAATATTTTGAATAACGTTAAAATTGAAACTAAATACACCATCAACATATTTATCTACTAAATATGGTCTTCAAAGCTGACGAAGATTCGGGTATGTACAGCCAAAAAGATGTAAATCTCCTATCACTTATAAAGACCACAAAATGGATTAAATATGTTAGTTAATCCGCCATGAATGAGATCATGAAACAGAGTTCAAATTTCATTCCTACAACAGCATAACCTCAAAAGAAGCTAATCGATTATGCTCCAACTGGAATGAGATAATGCCCATATATCAGTGAGACAAGGGAGTATTTCTTTGCTCTCTTTCTCTCCGGGGTGAGACTTCAAAACGTCCCAAAAACCAACCACAGTGCCACTGGGCACATTCATTCGCCAGCAGATTTGGCCTCTTTCATATCCACGCCGAGAACCCTGCAAGACTTCTTCTTGTCTCCACTCTCCGACATACTCACCGGTGTAGATTCAGCAATGGGATAGTCCCCCCTCTCATCAACATCGAGCTTCAAGTAGGAACATGGCCGCTCCTCAACTTCTATATTGCTCCCGGTTTCTTGTCCGGGACCAAGCTGCATTTCAAATTGAGACAGCCCTACAGGCTGTGTCCTCATTTGGACAGAACGTAAAAGAGCAGCCCGTCTCAAGTCAGCTGAGTGGCATATGTCACTGGGGGATGACGGGAAACGGCCCTCAGTATCGGAACCACGCTGGCAGTGGCGAGACTGTGGTGAAGCTGACGAAGAAATGATGGGTCCATGGGAAGGATATGAAGTGGTAGCGGGTCCTGGCACGAAGGGCTTTTGGCACCTATAAGGAGATACAGGGCTAGTGGGAGCACTCTCGGGCTGTGAAGAACAAGTGTTCGTTGAACTCTCGTAGTACCTCGAGTCGTCTGAATCTTCAGACATTGGTGAATACTGTACAGAAGTCTCATCCCTGAAATCAGATATGACCAACAAAATCAACTTTCGAGGCTGTGGATACATTGACTTTAATTAGCCTCAGCAATCAATCAATATTCTCACAAAGAAATCATCATACATCAAGATGGGGCAACACTTAATCGATCCCTTAGCATTTTAAAGTCTTCTTGAAGGGTATTAATTCCTACTCCAACTGTCGCCCCCTACCTTCTAATGATATAGTTGATTTCTAGTTGAAAGTCATCCAAATCGAAATAGGAAAGGTCAGAGTCACACCTTACAGGATCATCAGAAAATTCATCTCGTCTTCTCGAATGATATAACTACTTTGAATGTCTTGTACTACCTACTAATGATTTAGTTGCTTTCTAGTTCAAAGTCATCTTCATCAAAATTTGAAAGGTACAATCCAAATAGCATAATTTTTCTCATTCTAAAATGCATACTCAAGACACATGAATGAGTAAAATTATACTAGTGTCAACAGTTCTCGTTTCTATGCATTCTTTTAATTCTATTCTACCAGTGGCAGGTTTCCCTCATGGCCAATCTCAGGTTGCTTGGATGCCAGACTTTGTGCTTTCTACACTCAATCATGTGACTTTACCAAACAATCACCCAATAAAACACGTGCTGTGAGCGTATAGAGTACCAACATGCTGTGAGCGTATACAGTACCAGCATGCTTGTATAGAAGAAACCATACTCACCTAAGATAGGGCATCATTATCTCAGATCTCACAGAAGAATCCATTAGATTGTCAGGTAGCGGATCTCCAACCGTCAGCCCATTCAAACTTGAAGCCATGATCTGAAAGAACCAGTTTTAGATGTAATATGCGCAAAGCCATGTTCCTACACAACAAACAAATACACACAACATACAGCTCACTCGGAACCATAGCAAACAAGTGAAGGAGCATTCCAAATGAGAGATGAAACAACAAGTTCTCTTGACCGAGGGCATTGGTCAGATTCACTCTAGTTCTATTGATTGATTCAAACACAATGACAACTAATCTACTCCCCTATTAGCCACCTCTGACCACTACCATGAGTACACTCTAGTTAGACTAACCTAGGGCGACCTTTCTGTGACGGGGTCTTCCACTTAACCAACTAAGCCAACCCAAAGGCAAGAAATAATAGGAAAAAAAGGGTTACTCCTTGGTTTGTGTCCCCAACATTCAATTTTTTTCAAAAAATGTCCATAATTTACGTTTTAACTTAAAAAAACTCTCAACTTTGTAAAAGTTTGATTTATGTTGCGCCTTACCGAATCTAGTGACCGAAAAATAAATCACCTAGCCAAAATCTGGCGAGGTGAATCACCATTCCATCCCCGGATTCAGTAAAGCGGGACATAAATCAAATTTTTTTCAATGTTAGGGTTTTTAAAGAGAAAACATAAGTTGGATGCGAATTTCATTATCCGAAACCACCCCAAAAGGGGTGAGAAACAACAAGCGAATTCCCTACACCAATATCTATCTTCTGCCACAAAACAGTGGAAAGTGATATTGCCCCACGCCGATCACAATCTCAACACCTAAAACAAAATGTAACGAACATAACATTTTGAAAAATGTCACATACAAAGGCATAAAAATGCGAAAATAAATATCCTCTCACAATTTAACTTCCCATCGATGCATAATTGAAAAATTAGATTTCCTGCTCAAACTTCCCAATCGATATACAATTGAAAAAATATATGTATTCAGAAGAACTCGTTAGAACATGCACTTAAGGAAGCTAGACGCGGAAACACGAAAAAGATACAGAAGAAAATTCACACCTCGCTAAGATACCGCTTGTGAGAGTTCAGATTATCAACGTAAACCTCATCTTCCGGATCTCTACCTCGTTTAGCGGTCGCCGCCGCCGGCGAAGCACCGGAGCTACCTTCCGGCCCCATTTCTCACAATAATTAATTTGTTTCACTCCCGTCACTTCATTACATCCCCCCAAAAAACAAAAAAATAAAACTCAAATAAAATAATTGCAGCACTGCGACAAAAAGCAAATTTTGCATTTCACGATGAAAATAAGCAAAAGAAATTGGAAGAAGAGATTAAAAAATGAAAACGTAAAAGGGTTGGACAATCAATCGTTTACTTTTTTAACTGGTATGGGAATTTGGATTTTCATTTGATTTAAGTGAAAAAATTATGAACCCTCTCAAAACAAAAAGTGAAAAAGTGTAAAAATGAAATATATTTGCTTCCTGAAGTTTGCGGTATCCTGTCCCAGTTAGGGCCGGATCCGAATTTGGTATGTGGGTTGCTAATTGGGTAGGTTCAATGGGTCATGTTTGGATCCAATAGGCCCGTTTATTGTAATGGGCTCGTTTAGGGCTGCAGGGTTTGAGATTCATGCCAATTCTTTATTTCGTAAATTAATAAACAGCTGGTCTCCTGTGCGGCGGTCGCATGGGATGCGATGGGTTTTATCCAACCCGACCCACATCAACGTTTATATAAAATCCTTCAGTGACCAAAATCATGGATGTCTTGTGATGCAATGGTAATGTTGCGCCTCCTTCTCTTAAAGGGCACGTGTTTGAATCCCCCTTACCCCAATGTTTGTGGTTTATTTTCTTTTGGTTCTTTTTTATTCCTTTTTCGTTTTTTTTTTTTGGTTTTTTGTTTGTTAATTCTTTTGCTTTTTTTTTTCAGCTGTTTGCATGTTTCGTTTTTTTTTTTTCAGTTTCTTATTTTAGGTTTTTTTGGTTATTTTTTCTTACGACTATAAAGACTTAACAAAATAATTAAAATTATAGATTTTCGTGAGTAAAAATAACAATTTTCCGTGAAAAAAGTAATAATTTTAAAGTGTTACATTTCTTCATATGCATAATTATTTTTTATTAAGATAATAGTTACTTTTAATAAGCATAAAATATACATTTGTGCTAACAAATGTATACTTATGTTAATATAAGTATTTACATTCATTCGATATAAAGTAGTAAATTTTTTAACTCTTAAACCCTGACATTAAACATTAAATCCTGAAAACTAAATCTTAACCCTAATAGGAATATTTACTTTTAATAAGCATAATATATTCATTTGTTAACAAAAATATATACTTATGTTAATGTAAGTATTTACCTTCAGTCAATACAAAGTATTATATTTTTTAAGCCCTAAACCGTGAAAACTAAACCCTAAACCCTAAACACTTAATCTTGAACTCTAGTAGGAATATTTACTTTTAATAAGCATAAGATATACATTTGTTCTCAAAAATGTATACTTATGGTAATATAAATATTTAACTTCATTCAATACAAAGTATTATATATTTTTCTAAACCCTAAGCCTTGAAAACTAAACCCTAAACACTAAATCTTGAATCCTTATTAGAGTATTTACTTTTAATAAACATAAGATATACATTTGCTTTTATGAATAAAAATAACAATTATCGCGAACAAATGTAATAATTTAGAAACATTACTTTTCATCATATCAATAATTACTTTTCCTTACGACAATGATTACTTGAATAATTATTTGATTATTTTTTATTTTATTCTAGTATTTATTTCTAGGTTATTCAAAATAGTTATTATTATAATAAAATTAATTATTGACATGAAGAAATTTAAAGTTTATAAAACTTTACTTTTTATCCCGTGCATCAATAATTAATTTTTATTATGACAATGATTACGTGACCAAATATACAAAATTACAAGTACTAACGAGTAAAAATAACATTACTTTTATACATATCAACAATTACTTTTTATTACAATAATTATTATTTGGTTAAATAACTTAAAGAATAAATTCTCAAAAATAAAAGTAACAATTATCGTGAACAAATGTAATAATTTAGAAATATTACATTTCATTGTAATAATAATTACTTTTGTTAACAAAAATATTTACTTTTCTTCATATCAATAATTACTTTTGTTTGCAAAAATAATTACTTGAGAAAATAACTAAAAATAAATGTTCTTATAAATACAAATAAACATTATACTAAATAAATGTAATAATTCAGAAATATTAAATTTGTTCGTATCAATGATTACTTTATCAAATAAGTCGAACAATAATCAATAAAATAAAAAATATTGTAAAAAGAAACAGTAAAAAATGAAAAGAAAGAAAAAACTGAAATAAAAAAAATGAAAAACAAACATAAAAAAACCCAATTTTTTTAAAGAAAAACAGTAAAAACGCAAAGTAAGATAAAAAAAAATACATCAAAAAATGCAAAGAAAAAAGAACAACAAAATGAAAAACAAATATAAAAAAACTCAAATGTTTATTTTTTAATAAACAGTAGAAACGCAGAGAAAGGAAAAAGAAAAGAAAAAACTGAAATAAAAAAAATGAAAAAAAATACCCATCAAAAAACGCAAAGAAAAAGGAACAAAAAAAAATTACATAAAATTCAGCCCTACACGGATTCGAACCCACAACCTCGGAGGGACACAATGCTTTAGAGTGCAGGAGCTACCGCTGCACCACAGCTTTCTATTAATTTTCAATTGTCAAGTGTGTAATATATAGTTTTCTATCCGAACCGGGTCAAAGACAGACCCGACCCGTCACATGGCATGTGATCGTCGCATGGGATAATTTGCCATTAATAAATAGTACTCCCTCGTACATAATATCGTTTTCACTTTGTAGACGACAAGAATTTTAAGAAAATGATACATAATAGTTGATAATAGTGGATATTATTATGAGTGAAGTTTGAGTCTCATTATTGTTGTGGCTGGAAATTTGTAAACTCTACTGCTATAAACGAAAGTGGAAATGATATTGTCGACGAACCAAAATAGCAAAAGTAAAAACGATATTGTGGACGGAGGGAATAGTATATTTTTATTTTAGTTTTCTATAATTCAACATTTATTTCTTTTAATAATAAAGTATTATTTCATTTTTATATTTTCAATAATAATTCTCTATATCAAAATTGAATCATAAACGATACTCCTTTCGTTTCAATTCAGTAGGTCATGTTTCCTTATTTTGGACGTTCTATTTCAATTGGCCACTTCCTAAAATAGAAAATTAATACTCCATATAACAAACATTCCCAGATAACTCATTATTTACATCAAACTAGAACGACCACCCGCGCGATGCGCAGGCGTGATATTTAAAACTTTGTGAATATTATAAGGTGGATGATGATTAGAATTGTCAAGAAAATTAAATATTTTATAAATAATAATAAGATTAATGCAAAATAAAACAGTATTTAATTATAAAACAATGTGCCAAGGGCTAACCGGAACCGGCGGTTCGGCCCTGAACCGGCTCGGCGGTCAACGGTCCGAGCCGAAACTGTTGACCGCCAGGGCAGAACCGCCGGTAGCACCGGGCCGGTTAAGGTTCAAGAGAAGCAGGCCCGCGGCCCGCCGGGCCGGCCCGCCAGTTCGGCCTGAACCGCCGAGCCTGGCACGGCAGGCGAGGCAGCAGGTGGTCAAGGGGGGGCAGGGCGCGCAGGGGCAGGGGTAGGGGCACAGGCTAGGGGGCTAGGGGCTAGGCTTGACCGGCTCTTTAGCTAAAAATTCAAAAAATTTATTTTTTTTTTATTTTTTTTTCAAATTCAAAATTATAATTCTAATTTTTTCCCACCTAATTTTATCTAATTCACATTTTCCCCCACCCAATTTTATCTAAAAATACTCCCCATCTTCCACCTTCAAACTCACCTCATTGTATTAACAATTCTATACTCTCTTCTCTTCTACTTCTAATTCTCCTCCATTCTTTGTTATTGCTCTTGTTAAATTGCTCTTGCTCTATAATTCTTTAGATATTCTCTTGCTTAATTGCTTTACTTTATTGTTCTTGCTTTACATTATATTACTACTACTACTACTACTATTAAGTACTAAATACTATACTATACTATACTATATATTTCAATTACACTATCACTACACTCACTTGCTCCTTTACTTTATTGTTATTGCTTTACATTATATTACTACTAGTGATTAACATGCATTTTTACTCCTTTATCGCGTTATTCTCTAGAGTTTGGGCGTCTCTTTTTGAGTTCTTGAGTGTCTTTGATTTGATTTGCTTAGTTTTGTGGAATAGACTACTCGTCCGTGCTCGTGCTGTTTTTATAGGTTATTGGGCTTGATTTCTGAAGTTTTGGATGAAGTATAATGAAGTACGTGAAGAGACGAGTCCATAAGCGCGAACGGGGCTCAAATCGAGCATCGGATGAGCAAGAACGAGCATCGGAGTGCACGCGCTGGAGGTCGCGCAGTCCGGGCATGCGGCTGCATGCCACGGCCGCGCGACGGAGCAGAACTTGCTGGAGGACCGCGCGGGCCAGGCGCGCGGCCGCGCGAGGAGACCGCGCGAGCTCACGCGGGCTGGCCATGCGGCCGCGCGAGACGCCGAGTTTCCGCCCAGTTTTTAGATTTTTAGCTTTGTACGCGATTTTGGGGTATTTTTGAGTCCTACTTGACCTAGGGCATATAAATACTCCCCAAGAACTTATTCTCAAAAAACTTTTATCTTTCTTTTATCATATTTTACTTTTTCTGAGAGCTGGGAGAGACGGAGAACACAACCAGAGCAAGAATTGAAGATTCTCAACTATACTACGGTTTTATTGTTGAATGATTATTTGTATTTTTGAGATATTGTTTTTTAGTCATATGTCTATGTGTGGCTAGAATCATTTTTCCCAGGGTTTAGGGAGTAGACATGATTTGGATTTCTGACTGTTTGATTCAATTAATTGAGACTGTTATTCCTTTTTATGTTCTTGTTATAATTGTTTGCTTTATTGATTGGCCACCAATTTAGCATAATCAAAGGTTTTATTTTGAGATCGGGATATGATAATTATTATCTGAACTAAGAACATAAAACACATTTATTTTAATTCTAAAGGGAATTGATAACTGTGAGGGCGTTAATCCTAGGAATTTTTAGGAGTTACATGTTAGAAGTGCGATCCAGGAATGGTAGCCTTGCATGTAATCAACGGTTTGTATGCCATGGGAGTGGGTATGGACTAGCTTAGAGATTGCCTTGGGAATCGTCTTATTAATTGAATAGAACATGTTAGTTAGGAGAATCTGTTGAAACCTTTGCCTTGGGAAATCCTGTCTTTTCTGTTTCTCTGTTTCGCAGCTTGATTTATTTTCTTTCCTGTTGTTTACTTATTTTGTTCTTTACAACAAAAACTTTAAATTTTGTTTGTCTAGATAGAGTAGAATAATTTAGGATAGGAATTGGTTAATTTAGTCTCTGTGGAATACGACCTTGCTTGCTACTGTACACAATTGCACCCGTACAATTGCGGCGTGTTAAATAAAATAGCGAACAAGTTTTTGGCGTCGTTGTCGGGGACTGATTTTTATCAGTACTATGTGTTGATTATTTGAGACTACTCTGGATTTTTATTTCTGTTTATTTAAATTTCTGTTCTTTGTCTTTCCTGCGGTTCTGATTCTTGCGTTTGGAGTTTTCTAGGTAGTGCATGAACACGAGATCTCAGAAGCTTTCTCTTGAAGATTTTGATCCCGAGATTGAAGCTACGCTCCGCCGCAACAACAGCCAAGCAAAGCAAGATAAATTGGATTCTATGGCTACCGCATAAGAAGTTCGTGCTCTAAAGGAGAAACTGCAGCGATTAATTGAGGCGCATGAAAGCCACGAGGCTCAGAAGCAGCCTCCGATCAATAAGGCGTTCACTCCGCAGTATCAGTATCACGAGCCTCCAAAAGTCAACGCGAATAATTTCGAGCTTAAGACTGGTTTGATCACGATGGTGCAGCAAAACCAGTATGGAGGCAAAGCTGTGGAAGATCCCAATGCGCATCTGGCGCAATTCCTGGAGCTGTGCAGCACTGTTAAGATGAATGGAGTCCCTGATGACATTATACGACTCCGCCTTTTCCCATTCTCACTCGAGGATAAGGCAAAGTCGTGGTATCAAACTCTACAGCTGGGAGCCAATCCAGTATGGGGGGACCTGGCAGATCTTTTCCTACGGAAGTTCCATCCTCCTGGGCTTACTTTGAAGTTGAAGATGGACATTCTTCAATTTCAGCAATTTGATGGAGAGACTTTGGCTGAAACATGGGAAAGATAACAGGAGAAGCTGAGGAAGTGCCCGTCCCATGGTTTTGATGAGGGGACTCTGGTGGTCATGTTTTACAAAGCGTGTGGTGAGCGTGCGAGAATGTTTATGGATACAGCAGGTGGAGGTTCTCTGCTCAAGAAAGGGAGCTCGGAGGCAATGGAGATCATTGAAAGCATGGCTACTACAAGTTATCAATGGCCATCCGAGAGAGTGCAATTGAAGAAAGTTGTTGCTGCGTCCAGCTCAGATCCTATGGCATTGATTTTGACTCAGCTGGCAGAGATGAACTCGAAAATCAATGCTATAACTGTTGGCAATTCTGAGCCAGCTGTAGAGATCCCGACATGCGTAGAAGACGTCAACTACATCAATGGCAGAAACTATGGGAACTTTCAGCATGGGCAACAGAGCGGATATAATAATGGACAACAGCTTCATCATGGAGGGCGTCCATATCTGAATTTGGTGTATGGAAACCCAAACAATAAAATCCAACCTCCACCAGGCTTCTCTGTTACGAATGGAATCATTAATGAAGAGAAGAAGCAAAATGTAGAGAAGCTGATGATGAAGTTCATCTCCAAAGCAGATGAGAGGATGGAAATGATTGAGTCTACCACTGCTGCATTGGGTACATAGATGAAGATGTTAGAGACCCAATTGGGTCAAATAACCACCGCCGTCAACAAACTCCAACAGTCGGGCAATTTAATAAATAATGCCAAGGTGAACCCAAAGGAGCAGTGCATGGCCATTGGAGTAAAGAGTGAAGTCACCTCTGAAGACAGCCATGGTTCTCATGAGATGGGGAAAAGAGAGCTCTCGTGGAGAGTCCATGAGGAAGGTCGACGACTTCCACCTCATCTGCGTCCTCCTGGGTGGATGACGTTTCCCCAGCGTCATTTTAAGATGGTTGATTTGCCAAGTGGGACTACACAGGAAGGGGCCATGACGGCAAAAGATGAGAGTGCACGGCTGATTGAGGAAAAAGCTGAGGAGGTCACTGTTGAGGTTTCTGGCAGAAAGAAGGAGGAAAAGCAAAAAGCTACTTCGCCAACAACTGTGACTATACCTTTCCCTCAGTGCCATAAGAAAGAAAGGATGAAAGAGCGGCTCTCTAAGTTTTTAGAGATCTTTAAGAAGGTGAACATCAGTATTCCGTTGGTGGAGATGTTACTAGAGATGCCGCAATATGCCAAATTTCTCAAGGACATAGTCTCACGAAAGAAGAAGTTGGGAGAGTTGGAGACGATGAACCTAAATAAAGAATGCAGCGCGATCTTGCAGAGGAAGCTGCCGGCGAAGGTCACAGATCCGGGCAGCTTCACACTTTCCTGCATTATTGGAGGCCAGCATTTTGGAAGGTCACTCTGCGACTTGGGGGCGAGTATAAATCTCATGCCTCTATCTGTTTTTCAGCAGCTGGCGATTGGAGAATTGAAGCCGACATCTATGAGGCTGCAGATGGCGGACATGTCGGTCACCTATCCTCGTGGAATTGTGGAGAATGTGCTCGTGAAGGTGGGGGATTTTATTCTCCCTGTAGATTTTGTGATTTTAGACATTGAGGACGACAACAAAATTCCGCTGATTTTGGGGCGCCCATTCCTTGCTACGGGAAGAGCTTTAATTGATGTGGAGAAAGGAGAGCTCACGCTGCGAGTTCATGATGAAAGCCAAACCTTCTATGTCTATGAACCATGCCACATCCACAAGGACGAAGTGCCCAAGAAAGTTAAAGATCCGGGCAAGGTAAGTGTTGATATTGTTAATACTTTTGATGAGGATCAGTTTTCTTGGTAGGACCCAGGTGATCAGAGTTCGCAGGAAGGGAGCACAGCTGGCAAGAGTGGAGCAGGGAGCAGCTGTTCGCAGCACTGCTTGTACCAGCCTCCTTGATGAGTTTGTTGTTCTGTCGAGCTAACGACGTTAAAAATAGCGCTTATTGGGAGGCAACCTAATTTTTGGTTAGTTTGTTCCTTTTCGTTTGTTTGTTTGTTTGTTTTCGTGCCCAACAAATCTTTTTCAAACTTATTCTCCTTGGTTGTGAATAAGTTTGGGGGGATGTGTCTTTGTGGGTGCACTGTTTGCTTTGGTTGTTCTTGTTTGTTTTGTCGTTGAGTTTTCTTAGTCTTGCTTTGGTGGTTTCTTTGTGATGTACCTTGATGATGATGTGAGTTGTGTAGAGTTTTGTTGGATAATTGGCTTATGATGATTTCTGCTTTAAAATTGTGAAATTGCATGCATTTGTGTTGATATTGTTGTGATTGAGCATGATTGATGAATGATAAGCATGGTCTCTATGTGTTTGCAATCAATGAAATAAGCTGTCAGATTTGAGCTTTGGCTGTCACCATTTTTACAGTCTTATTTCTTATTCTTGAGTGATTGTTCGAGCATGCATGTTTCTCACTAGAACTTGTCTTGGTTTCTCCCTCGAGGTCACATAGTGTGCTTAATAACTTTGAGATGATAGAAGGCCATCTTTGCTAGCCTATTTATCCCTTATTTGTCCTATATCTTTATATGATCCTAGTTCACCCCGTTTGAGCCTTATTTTTCCATATTCTTTGATTTAGCTATGGGTGAGAGCTTGGAGATTATTTGATAGGAGATAATTGGGTTGTGAAGATGAATGATCATGAGTATGTTTTGTGGTTTTAAATTAAAAATCCTAGTACCCTACAAGTTGTTGAAAGAAAAAAAAAGAAAAAAAAAGGAATGGTGGAGAAAAGAAAAAAAAAGAGAAAATATTCCCTCCGTCCCAACTTTTAGTATCCAACTTTTCTTTTTTGGTCGTCCCACATTTTGGTATCCATTTCTATTTTTGGTAAAAGTAGGTGGGGCCCTTACTCCACTTTAATTATTTTAACTCTCACATAAAATGTGGGACCCTTATTCCACTCACAACACATCAATCACTTTATTAAAACCCGTGCCGTTCTCAACTGGATACCAAAAGCCGGGACGGAGGGAGTAATTGAAAAAAATGGGTACATAGGATGCATTAGAAAGTCATAATGTCATGAGAAATATTTGTTGTGTTGTGGTGGATTATACATTGAAAATTTTGGTTTTGTGGAAGGTGGAGGATAAAATTGAGTAAGAATGCTATAAGGTTGGTGATTATGCTACATTAAGCTGTATCTTTTAGTCACTTAGCCAAATATATCCTACCTTACCAAAGAGCCTACATTACAACCCTCAATAAAGACCTTTTTGATCTTGATTATAAGAGCACACATTAAGTGGTGGAGAGGTGAGACGATTGACAAGCCTATGGCTGAGTACTTGTTTTGCTTGAATTGAGCGTATACACGTCCATATTTTTGATTGATACACTTGAGAGTTGAGAGTTCTTATATTCTTTATCTTTTTGGTGAGGATTGCAATTCATGGAGATCATAATTTGAATTTGTCATGAGTGTGATATCTTGATGATAGGAGATACAAATGCATGTCGTTATTTTTGTTGACAAATCCGAAGCCACAATGTTATCCACTTTTCTCTACGCTCTTGTTGATTCATTCTTGGTTCATCTTTGTCTTGTCCGAGGACGGACAATGGTTTAAGTTTGGGGGGTTTGATTAACATTCATTTTTACTCCTTCATCGCGTTATTCTCTAGAGTTTTGGGCGTCTCTTTTTGAGTTCTCGAGTGTCTTTGATTTGATTTGCTTAGTTTTGTGGAATAGAGTACTCGTCCGTGCTCGTGCTGTTTTTACAGGTTATTGGGCTTGATTTGTGAAGTTTTGGATGAAGTATAGTGAAGTACGTGAAGAGACGAGTCCATAGGCGCGAACGGGACTCAAATCAGGCATCGGATGAGCAAGAACGAGCATCGGAAAGTTCGCGGGTCGGAGTGCACGCGATGGAGGTTGTGCGGTCCGGGCATGCAACTGCATGCCACGGACGCGCGACGGAGTAGAACTTGCTGGAGGACCGCGTGGGCCAGGCGCGCGGCCGCGCGAGCTCGCGCGGGCTGGCCATGCGGCCGCGCGAGACGCCGAGTTTCTGCCCAGTTTTCGGATTGTTAGCTTTGTACGCGATTTTGGGGTATTTTTGAGTCCTACTTGACCTAGGGCATATAAATACTCCCCAAAAACTTATTCTCAAAAAACTTTAATCTTTCTTTTATCATATTTTACTTTTCCTGAGAGCTGAGAGAGACGGAGAACGGAGCCAGAGCAAGAATTGAAGATTCTCAACTATACTACGGTTTTATTGTTGAATGATTATTTGTATTTTTGAGATCTTGTTTTTTAGTCATATGTCTATGTGTGGCTAGAATCATTTTTCTCAGGGTTTAGGGAGTAGACATGATTTGAATTTCTGACTGTTTGATTCAATTAATTGAGACTGTTATTCCTTTTTATGTTCTTGTTATAATTGTTTGCTTTATTGATTGGACACCAATTTAGCATAATCATAGGTTTTAATTTGAGATCGGGAGATGATAATTATTACCTGAACTAAGAACATAAAACACATTTATTTTAATTCTAAAGGGAATTGATAACTATGAGGGCGTTAATCCTAGGAATTTTTAGGAGTTACATGTTACAAGTGCGATCCAGGAATGGTAGTCTTGCATGTAATCAACGGTTTGTATGCCACGGGAGTGGGTATGGACTAGCTTAGAGATTGCCTTAGGAATCGTCTTATTAATTGAATTGAACATGTTAGGTAGGAGAATCTGTTGAAACCTTTGCCTTGGGAAATCTTGTCTTTTCTGTGTCTCTGTTTCGTAGCTTGATTTGTTTTCGTTTACTTATTTTGTTCTTTACAACAAAAACTCTAAATTTCGTTTGTCCAGATAGAGTAGAATAATTTAGGATATGAATTGGTTAATTCAGTCTCTGTGGAATACGACCTTGCTTGCTACTGTACACAATTGCACCCGTACACTTGCGGCGTATTAAATAAAATAGCGAACAACTAGTACTACTATTAAGTACTAAATACTATACTATACTATACTATACTATATATTTCAATTACACTATCACTACACTCACTTGCTCATTTACTTTATTGTTCTTGCTTATTATTCTCTAACCTCTATTATCTATATTCTTGTCACAGCCCGCCCTAACTAAGGATAGTTAAGCCGAGTGATCTACGACTAGGGATGGGGTTAAAGAAGAAGGGGAAGAAAAGGGGCGTCATTCATAGCCGTAAAACTTACTCATCATAATAAAACTCGTCATTTTTATTCATTAATACTCAATTGAAAATAGTCTATGAAAGACAGCATAAAACTTAATTAATATCATTAATCAAGTTATACATCATATGAAACCATTCTCTTAAGACTCAAAGTATGACATAACATACTATAACATCAACAACATCTTGCAGCGGAAAGTAGCTAGACATATGTATGAAGACATATTCTAGACAGGTTAACTATTTATTAACAACCCTGGAGACTCCGCTCATTGCAGCACCATCATCACATCAGCTCAACCTGCACATTTAGAAAACATATGCAGGGCTGAGTACAAAAGCACTCAGTGGGCACGTATGCCTAGGTATAAAAATACATGCTTCAAAACTGTAAATTGTCATGCCATCATAAACAGTACAGCAAGGGAGTTTTTCGCTAAAAAGGCCCAAGCTTACTAAGTTCATTTGTGATTCTTAAAGTTCGTCTGATCAGACTAAGTTCTTTTGTAATCTATCATATCTGAAACTGTGTGCCGGAGAGGTGGCCACCTCTCACGGTCACTTGACCGGCCAACCCGCTAGATGACTCACGGTCACTGGTGTACACTAGCCCTGGCAGGATAGCTATCAACTGCTCAGGACCCGAATTCGATTGCATCATTGGCAAAGCCAAAGCAGATAGATATCATACTAAAATTTAAACATTTTATGGCAAGACAACAGTTGTAATATTTTCCAGTTCAAAGATTTGTAACGAAATAACTTGTTCAAAGATAGCATTAAACTCGTTTGATAGATATATAAAACTGAAATTAACAGTTAAATCATCTCATGCATTCATTCGTATAAGAGGCCTACGACACGCAGGGGATCTCTATATACGTATAGTAAAAGTAATGCCCACCTCGTTGTGTCTCTGTATCAATGAGTAACGTCACTCTCTCCCTCAAGTCGTTACTTCCCAAAAGGACATTCATCGTTATGAAGAATTGGTGAGAAGTTATAAAAGAAACCTCGATTAATAATCTAATCTCTTTTATGAAACATTAGTATCTCTAATGTTCATCTCTCTTGATTGTTAATCAATATAACAATTATTATCTCTCGTCATTACTCATTAATTATAACATCCTTATGTTATAATTAGCAGCGCTTCAATTAAAAGAAATATTTAACACATCGAAAAGTCCACTTTCTTAGCAGATCTATTCGCTCTCATCTCGTCTAATTAACCGATTAGAAAGTTAAACTTTCCATTAGGCATGTATTTGAGTCACGGGTCAACAAGAATTGACTATGCTCAAATTCTAATTTCACTAAAAATTTCGGCATGACCTATTCATATATAATGTCAGCCACGAGATTTCAACGCGTGAATCTCACTACGTGAACTCGTCTCTCGACTCAAAACTTAACATCTTGACATCTTTTCAACGCAAACCAAACAATTCAAAATCATCAAAACTCTTTATCAGTAAACTATCATTTATACTCGACACCAATTGTTCGAGTGTCAGATACCAACATTTATGCGCGTTAATCATAACTCTCACAACTCACACCATTTAGTCATATCGTATCATCCATCAAAACAAATATAATCAAGTTGTTTTCTAGAAAGTTTTGCTGTTTTTGTGTCATCTTTAAAAATTCATAACAACCAACTCAATCATCATAAACTCTCATACCAATTGATCTCAAAAACTTCATGAAGTGTAGTTCACTCTAAAAATGGTAGTTAACCAAAAAGGTTAAAGATTTTTGGAGATATTGCTCTTTTAGTGCAGGCTGTCAAAGATTGACAGTTTCTGCCAATTTTGTTTAGGCCATTAGAAACCAAGGCAAACCTTAATAAAATTCCATCAAATTTAATCATCCAAAACTAAAGGTATCCTTGAAGATTTGGTTAAAATTTCACAAGAGAAAACGTTCATATGATCTGCCAAATAAACAATGAAACTCATACACTTTTACTGTTGGACAAATATGACAGCAGAACAGGGCATTTTTGAAATAATAAACTGCTCTGTTTCAGAGGTCATAAAAATCGAACTCTTATGTTTTTAGAAAAGTATTGAAGTCTAGTTTCGTTTAAAAAAAAACGGTGATGCAAAATCATTCATGGATTAATAGATATAAACGTTTTTGTGAAGTCTACCAATAGTTGACAGATTCTGTCAAGGATTTTTCAAAATATCTTTAAAATAGCAAACATCATCCAAAAGACATGAAATTTTGCAGCAACGAAATACACATATCATAGATAAACATACTAAAATTTCAGAGCCATCAAGCAATGAAAACTCATCGAAACATAAGCTTGAAACTGCTGTAAAATTTTGACAGAATTCCAGTTTTAATTTCGTTCAACAATTATCATCCATAAATTGTAAATCAATTAGCATGCTCATGTGATATCGTAGAACACATATACGCAATAATATTCATTATGCAACGTCTCAAACTTCACGAATTTAAATAATCATACTCTAAAAATTTATACAATTTTCGTGCTTGGAAAAATACGAATTTAATATATATCGATTCTAGCATACCCCTAAGCACAAATATCAAGTCAAAACGATCAAACAAAAATCGAAAGACAAGCTAATATGTGAAAAACGGGGCTGCCCTCATGGGTTTCATAGCTACAGTTCATTCCGTTCTTACTCCCTTCATTAAACATGCTCAACATTTACCCAAGAACAACATACTAAAATTTCACGACGATCCGACGTCGTTTCAAAATAAAGTCGAGAATCGACATTTTTCGACGTCGACGAAAATCGAAAATAAAACCATCAAAACGTAGGTAAAGATCTTACCTACTTAGATACGTGATCGAAAAGATGATCGGCGCTCGTCTCGGTGCTCAAATCGGAGGTCAAAAGCTCCGTTCAAGCTTAAATGGAAAATGGCGTGTGTAGTGTGTGTTTTAGGTGTTGTGTGTGTGAATATGTGAGTTGTGTGTGTGGTGTGGGCTGATATAGCGTGAGTTAGTGAGGGGAAAGGGGTTTTGGGAGGTATGGGGGTGGTTAGGGGTAGGGTAGGTTAGATATTTAGGATATTAACCCGTTAGTCGTTAAATATCTCGTCTCGTCTCGTTTTAACAACTAACAACCCATACTCTTTGTTACTCGCCCTCTCAACCTCTACTCACTTTCATTGCACTCGTAATTCTATATAAATATAGAAAACGCAAGCTCGTTCTCAAAATTCTGATAAACGAGCTCGGTTCGTTTATCGAGAAATCCCGATTTACTATTCACTCGTCGTCCAAAAATAAAAACTTTCATTATTGGACTTGTATCGAAAAACTAAGAATATTTCTCGACGACGTGCACGTAAGATTTTGAAAGTCGACAAAAAGACGAAATAGCAGTATTTTACTATTCATCATCAAAAAGTCAAAATTTTCAAAAACGTCTTAACGGACTCAGATCTCACTTCCGAGTTCACCGTTCTCATTCAAATAATTATCTCGAATTATTCAAATACTCAAACTCAACTACGGATTTAAAATCCCACATCATCCACACATCATCAAAAGAACATCTCAACGTCTTAAAAATAACAAGGGAACTTCATATAACTTCTCATCTCTTTACAAAGTAAATCAAACAAGGAATCTAAACCTTAATTACTCAAACTCAAGCAATTAATCACGTAATCAAAAGCCCGGGTATTACATACCCTCCCCCTTAAAATAAATTTCGTCCCGAAATTTGTACCTCCTGTAAATGTTTCGGGTACTTCTCTCACATCTTATCCTCAAGCTCTCTTTCCACTTCTTTCTAACTATCATATCTCCATTGAACCTTATCCAATGCAATCGACTTATTACTCAATTGCCAAATTTTATGATTTAGCATCATCTGAGGTCTCTCTTCATAACTCAAGTCTGGTTCTAAGATCATTTCTTCTTAGTAAACCACATGGTTTGGGTCGAAAATATATATCCTCTCAATTGTGACACGTGAAACACGTTATGCACATTTCCAAAGCTAGGTGGCAAAGCCAACCTGTACGCTATTGGACCTATCTTTTGCAATATCTCGTAAGGACTTATAACTCTGGGTCTAAGCTGTCCTTTAACTCCAAATCTATTCATCCCCTTTTGAGGGTGAAACCTTCAAGAAAACTTTGTCTCCAATCTCGAAACTTTGTCTCACATCTTATAGGCAAACTCAATTAGTGGCAACACATTCTCCTGATGTACTCCTCTATCAAGGATAGTAGTTCTTATCATATCTTCCATCGTCTGCTATGCTAAAATTCATCCTTGTACCCAACTCTTTCTGTAACTCATCCAAAAACGTGATGATTTTTTTTTTTCGGATCTCTCTCTGAGGTGTGATCTACACCGGTACTCAATGCAATCTTATAATCTCGCGAACGTACAATTGTGCTAACTTATCTGGTCCATACGCGATTAGGATCGGTATGAAATGTGCAGATTTTGTTAGTCGATCTACAATCACCCAAATTGCTGTATTTCCTCTTTGACTTTTGGGTAAAGCTGTCACAAAATCCATCGCTATGTGATCCCATTTCCACTCGGGAATCTCCAACGGTTTTAACTTCCCATAGGGTCGTTGGTGTAATGCTTTCACTTGCTGACAAGCTAAGCATCGCTCTACAAACGAAGCTATGTCTTGTTTCATTCCGTCCCACAAAAATCTCTTTTTCAAATCCCGATACATCTTTGTGCCTCCTGAGTGGGCGGTGTAAGGCGTGTCGTGAGTCTCACTCATGATCTTATTCTTAAGTTCATCATCGCGGGAATGCCTATTCTCCCCTAAAAAAAAAATAGCATTGTCTGATGTTTTTTTTTTTTTTTGTAATTCTTGAGATCTCCTGCTCTTATCCTTTCTCGTAACTTGTTCATTGTCTCATCTTTCCTTGTGCTTCAATCACCATTTTCCTCAAACTAGGCATCGTCGCAACAATACTCGCTATCGTCTCTGGTGGTTTTATCATCTCTATCCTCATCTTGTCAAAGTCCTTTATAAGCTCATCCTCTCTCGTGAGAAGACATCCTAACTTTGACGAGACCTTTCGGCTCAATGCATCGGCTACTACATTGGCCTTGCCAGGGTGATAATTAATGTCGCAGTTAACATCCTTTACTAATTCGAGCCATCTCCTTTGCCTCATGTTAATATGCTTATGCTCGAAAAAGTATTTCAAACTTTTGTGGTCCGTGAAAATCTCACATCTAACTCCGTAGAGATGATGTCTCCAAATTTTCAGGGCATGCACAACGGCTGCAAGCTCTAAATCATGCGTTGGATAATTTATCTCGTGGGGTCTAAGTTATCGTTATGCATAGACTGTAACTCTTCCTTCTTGCATCAAAACACATCCTAGCCCATTCTCTAACGCATCTGTGTAGATGGTTTACTCTTTATCCATTTCTAGGACTATCAGCACTGGTGCTGTAGTCAATTTCCTTTAAGCTCTTAAAAACTCTTTTCACACTCCTCTTTCCAATTGTATTTAGCTTATTTTCTAAGTAATTGTGTCATTGGTCTTGCTATCGTGGAAAATCCTTCAATAAACCTCTGATAGTATCCTGCTAAGCCTAAAAAGTTGAGAATCTTGTTAGGCGTAGTTGGTGATCTCCACTCATGTACAGCTTGTACCTTGACGGGGTCAACTTTAATTCCTTCGGATGATACAACATGTCCTAGTAAAGTTACTTTGTTCAACCAAAACTCGCACTTGGTGAATTTGGCAAAAAGCTTCTCAACTCTTAGTGTTTCCAACATCGTTTTCAAATGTTTTGGAGCTCCTGCTCATTCTTCGAATAGATGAGAATATCATCTATGAAAACTAGGACAAATTTATCCAGTTATTGATGAAAACTCAATTCATGTGATCCATGAAAACTACTGGTGCCTTCGTCAAACCGAATGGCATAACTATGAACTCATAGTGCTCATACCTCATTTGAAAAGCTGTCTTAGGTATATCATTCTGTCAAAATTTGAACTGGTGGTAATATGATCTCAAGTCAACTTTCAAGAAAAATGCGCTCCTCGTAATTGATCAAACAAGTCATCTATCCTCGGCAAAGGATATTTGTTCTTGAGTGTCAATTTATTCAGCTCTCGATAATCTATGCACATTCTCAACGTGCCATCCTTCTTTTTGACAAAAAGGACTGGTGCTCCCCACAGGGATACACTAGGTCTAATAAAACCTAACTCGAGCAATTCTTGTAGCTGAATCTTCAGTTCTTGTAGCTCCTTAGGCGCTATTCCATAGGGTGCCTTCGACACTAGTGCTGATCCAGGTTCTAGGTCGATAGTGAACTCTAACTGTCTTGTTGGTGGTAATCCTGGTAAGACCTCGGGAAATACATTTCTATATTCCCTTACCACTACTACATCCTCAAAGTTTTTACTTGATTCTCCTTCATCATTCAAGTAAACTAGGTAAGCTTGTGCTCCTTTCTTCTTTACCAATTTCGACGCCTGAAGTGCCGAAATGATTGGAATTCTCTTCTTTCTATCAATGTCGTGAAAACATGTTTGTTCCTTCCCAGGTGGTTGGAAAGTTATCCGTCTCTTCTTACAATCAGTCGGGGCAAAGTTCTCTACTAACCAGTCCATCCTTAGAATAATGTCTACGTTCCACATAGGCATTAAGTGCAAGGTTCTTGTTTTCATCTTTAGTGGTCCTAACTCAAACTCTAATTTAGAAATCATGTGAGAAACTGTAGTAGCTCTTCCTACAGGAGTGATTACTCTCAACTTGGGACTAGCTCGTTTTGGTTCGAGTTTGAAGGTAACATGCTTCAAACACTTAAAGAATGCAAGGCTCCTGTATTAAACAGGATTCTAACTGATGCATCCAATAACTTGCCCAATACTACCTTAAAGTCCTGCCTTAAACCGGCACATAAAACTCAGACATCTCATCATCAGTATCCATCTTCTGATGAGCAAATCGTGATAGCTCACAGAATTCTCGGTTATACTCTACAACCGATTTCTTTCCTTGCATCAAACTTCGATAGTCAGCCTCTTGCTGCTTACTGTACTCCTTGGTACATATTTCTCAAGAGTAGCCTTGAATTGTTCTCAGGTGTAGTTTACCAGTTGCTCGGGTGTTAAAGTCCTCTGACGTGCCTCTCACTAGTCTTATACATCAAAAGAATCTACTAGGATAACTCAAAAGTTGTAAGGGTTCAACCCTAGAATGACATCAAAACAAATTGTTCAAGAGACTCAAATGAATGACCAGAGGGTAGAATGAAGTAACTACCAGGTCGAACAAAAATGACCTAGAGTAAGAACCCATCTGGCTTTTCAACCGAAAGTTGAAACACATGGGTTTATAAACCCAAAACACGTCTACTGAGATTTGGATCATGCGGACTGGCCAGGTCCAACATAATCACTCCCCAGTCACACGGGATATACTATCCCGAACTTGGAAATTCTGTGTCTTCTAAACCCTTATAATACTATACATAACAAAACTTAAGTTGATACCAGCAAGCTAAAAGTTTAAACTCAGGGTCCTATGTTCTAGACTCTTGTTTCGAAAGTTCAATATTTTTCGACTCTCCTCTCATGTTGCGGTGGTGGTGGCGGAGTATTATCCCGCCTATCCTTCACATCACACTCTTGATGATATCTTTGAGGCATTTTTGAAATCACAAAAGGAAAACTCAACTCGACCAACGCTCTAAGCATCCTCGAAACTCAAGTTCAATTTACTAACTCAACTTTAAGGAAACCCTCACGGTCACCTTAACATTCATCTGTAAGGCAATAAGCACTCACGAAATGCTAACAAAAAGACCACTCTGATCAACCTAATATATCCATCAGTAAAATGCCTCTTTTTTAGAGGACTTACATAAAGGGGTTATATAAACCCTACAAAAACCATAGTATCTATCGTAATGTCCCTTCTAAACCGACACCATTAATAGTACTATGTCTCGGTCTGGACCTCCTACGGTAATTGCTACCAGTTAACTCATCTAGTTGCTACTTTAGCACATTAGGAACATCCATCTATTTAACATCAGTAGGGTACTATATTCGCATGCTTATCTATCAGCATGTCAAAAGCTCAAGTATCAGTATCTCCTAAGTAAGTTATATACATCGCAATGTAATTGAAACTAATCAAAAACAAAGGTGTACTGCTCATACTCTCAAGATCATCCTTAGCTCTAGCCTACATCGGCTTCTCTTCTCATCCTCATCAACTCTAGCCCTCCTCGGCTACTTCTCATCCTCATTATCGTTTATCATTTTATCATCGTTGGTAATTGATACTCAAGGATCAACTCGATATCTACTACACTCTTCTAGAGTCCCTGGTAGAAAACAAGCATCCGGTCAGTAGATCCGCATAGAAAATCTGGGTATCTGTAACAAATCTCATCTCCTGTGGGTCCAATGCTCAAGACAACATGTCCCATCATATTGAGTGGCTTTCTTCCTTGCTCAATCCTACCACTCGATTGGTAGCACGGGGACTAGGTGCACGATGCCATCCAGTCTAGTAACAACCATAAGACTTTAATCCTTTCATAGTCTATGAACATGTGTTTGAAAATCTGCTAGGGTATCTCTGTACCACATACTGTACGCCTCGTCCTCGTATCCGATCTTTCCTGAGTTCGATCTCACAACAGTCCACTTTCGTGCAGTGCCAACAGTCCTGGCCAACCTATAAGGAGAACTTAAAGGTGACTCTAGGAACTAACTCTACTTGGCTCCAGCAACAGAAATAAACAAAACATAACTTAGCAAAACTCCTATTAAGTAGTACTGTTATCTTAAAACTCAAGCTCAAAACATCTAAATTCTCATCTCGTCCCATCTTTACTCAGTAGGGAATCTCTCTAAACAATGATATTAGATCCCTTAATCTAAATCATCGTGACTCAGTAAGACAACTCAACAATTCTCTCTCAAAGCCATCTCCAAAGACTATGGCTCATGATACCTTCTCAAGTACCATTAAGGTTGCGTGAGCAAAACTCGCGTCACAAAACAACTCAACATATCGTACAATATCTCATTGCAGCATGCTAATAACTCATCATTAATCATGCTATTATACTCAAGCTCATAACTCAAACTCATAACTCAAACCAACAAGTACTTAAAGCAATTGCTAATTCTCTCAAGCTTTAGCTCTAAGTTCTCATTTCATCCTTCTACTTAGTAAAAAAAATCTCTCTTAACAATGACATTAGATTCCTTCATCTAAATCATCGTGACTTATCACAACTACTCAAACAATTCTCATCACAAAACATCTCAAATACATCACATCATAACTCATAATTATGCATCCTCAATCATATAACATCATATGATATAAACGCTCTCATGATTCATCATGTAACGTCAACATATGCTCTTACAACATAATAACTCATTATTAATCATGTTGTAATCCTCAAACTCAAACTATGCATCTTTAAAGTATAACATCATAACTCATCATATAACCTCAACAACATGCTCTTCAAAATTTAACGTCAAACAAACTTTGAAATTTTACATACCTCGTTGAGCCTGGTGTGATGGTGCGCTGAGCTCACGGTTGTTAATAACTATTAGTCTAGTGACTCATTCTAGACTAAACTCAAGACTTCTAATTCAGAGCTTTCCTTCGCTCTGATACCACTCTGTCACAGCCCGCCCTAACTAAGGATAGTTAAGCCGAGTGATCTACGACTAGGGATGGGGTTAAAGAAGAAGGGGAAGAAAAGGGGCGTCATTCATAGCCGTAAAACTTACTCATCATAATAAAACTCGTCATTTTTATTCATTAATACTCAATTGAAAATAGTCTATGAAAGACAGCATAAAACTTAATTAATATCATTAATCAAGTTATACATCATATGAAACCATTCTCTTAAGACTCAAAGTATGACATAACATACTATAACATCAACAACATCTTGCAGCGGAAAGTAGCTAGACATATGTATGAAGACATATTCTAGACAGGTTAACTATTTATTAACAACCCTGGAGACTCCGCTCATTGCAGCACCATCATCACATCAGCTCAACCTGCACATTTAGAAAACATATGCAGGGCTGAGTACAAAAGCACTCAGTGGGCACGTATGCCTAGGTATAAAAATACATGCTTCAAAACTGTAAATTGTCATGCCATCATAAACAGTACAGCAAGGGAGTTTTTCGCTAAAAAGGCCCAAGCTTACTAAGTTCATTTGTGATTCTTAAAGTTCGTCTGATCAGACTAAGTTCTTTTGTAATCTATCATATCTGAAACTGTGTGCCGGAGAGGTGGCCACCTCTCACGGTCACTTGACCGGCCAACCCGCTAGATGACTCACGGTCACTGGTGTACACTAGCCCTGGCAGGATAGCTATCAACTGCTCAGGACCCGAATTCGATTGCATCATTGGCAAAGCCAAAGCAGATAGATATCATACTAAAATTTAAACATTTTATGGCAAGACAACAGTTGTAATATTTTCCAGTTCAAAGATTTGTAACGAAATAACTTGTTCAAAGATAGCATTAAACTCGTTTGATAGATATATAAAACTGAAATTAACAGTTAAATCATCTCATGCATTCATTCGTATAAGAGGCCTACGACACGCAGGGGATCTCTATATACGTATAGTAAAAGTAATGCCCACCTCGTTGTGTCTCTGTATCAATGAGTAACGTCACTCTCTCCCTCAAGTCGTTACTTCCCAAAAGGACATTCATCGTTATGAAGAATTGGTGAGAAGTTATAAAAGAAACCTCGATTAATAATCTAATCTCTTTTATGAAACATTAGTATCTCTAATGTTCATCTCTCTTGATTGTTAATCAATATAACAATTATTATCTCTCGTCATTACTCATTAATTATAACATCCTTATGTTATAATTAGCAGCGCTTCAATTAAAAGAAATATTTAACACATCGAAAAGTCCACTTTCTTAGCAGATCTATTCGCTCTCATCTCGTCTAATTAACCGATTAGAAAGTTAAACTTTCCATTAGGCATGTATTTGAGTCACGGGTCAACAAGAATTGACTATGCTCAAATTCTAATTTCACTAAAAATTTCGGCATGACCTATTCATATATAATGTCAGCCACGAGATTTCAACGCGTGAATCTCACTACGTGAACTCGTCTCTCGACTCAAAACTTAACATCTTGACATCTTTTCAACGCAAACCAAACAATTCAAAATCATCAAAACTCTTTATCAGTAAACTATCATTTATACTCGACACCAATTGTTCGAGTGTCAGATACCAACATTTATGCGCGTTAATCATAACTCTCACAACTCACACCATTTAGTCATATCGTATCATCCATCAAAACAAATATAATCAAGTTGTTTTCTAGAAAGTTTTGCTGTTTTTGTGTCATCTTTAAAAATTCATAACAACCAACTCAATCATCATAAACTCTCATACCAATTGATCTCAAAAACTTCATGAAGTGTAGTTCACTCTAAAAATGGTAGTTAACCAAAAAGGTTAAAGATTTTTGGAGATATTGCTCTTTTAGTGCAGGCTGTCAAAGATTGACAGTTTCTGCCAATTTTGTTTAGGCCATTAGAAACCAAGGCAAACCTTAATAAAATTCCATCAAATTTAATCATCCAAAACTAAAGGTATCCTTGAAGATTTGGTTAAAATTTCACAAGAGAAAACGTTCATATGATCTGCCAAATAAACAATGAAACTCATACACTTTTACTGTTGGACAAATATGACAGCAGAACAGGGCAGTTTTGAAATAATAAACTGCTCTGTTTCAGAGGTCATAAAAATCGAACTCTTATGTTTTTAGAAAAGCATTGAAGTCTAGTTTCGTTTAAAAAAAAACGGTGATGCAAAATCATTCATGGATTAATAGATATAAACGTTTTTGTGAAGTCTACCAATAGTTGACAGATTCTGTCAAGGATTTTTCAAAATATCTTTAAAATAGCAAACATCATCCAAAAGACATGAAATTTTGCAGCAACGAAATACACATATCATAGATAAACATACTAAAATTTCAGAGCCATCAAGCAATGAAAACTCATCGAAACATAAGCTTGAAACTGCTGTAAAATTTTGACAGAATTCCAGTTTTAATTTCGTTCAACAATTATCATCCATAAATTGTAAATCAATTAGCATGCTCATGTGATATCGTAGAACACATATACGCAATAATATTCATTATGCAACGTCTCAAACTTCACGAATTTAAATAATCATACTCTAAAAATTTATACAATTTTCGTGCTTGGAAAAATACGAATTTAATATATATCGATTCTAGCATACCCCTAAGCACAAATATCAAGTCAAAACGATCAAACAAAAATCGAAAGACAAGCTAATATGTGAAAAACGGGGCTGCCCTCATGGGTTTCATAGCTACAGTTCGTTCCGTTCTTACTCCCTTCATTAAACATGCTCAACATTTACCCAAGAACAACATACTAAAATTTCACGACGATCCGACGTCGTTTCAAAATAAAGTCGAGAATCGACGTTTTTCGACGTCGACGAAAATCGAAAATAAAACCATCAAAACGTAGGTAAAGATCTTACCTACTTAGATACGTGATCGAAAAGATGATCGGCGCTCGTCTCGGTGCTCAAATCGGAGGTCAAAAGCTCCGTCCAAGCTTAAATGGAAAATGGCGTGTGTAGTGTGTGTTTTAGGTGTTGTGTGTGTGAATATGTGAGTTGTGTGTGTGGTGTGGGCTGATATAGCGTGAGTTAGTGAGGGGAAAGGGGTTTTGGGAGGTATGGGGGTGGTTAGGGGTAGGGTAGGTTAGATATTTAGGATATTAACCCGTTAGTCGTTAAATATCTCGTCTCGTCTCGTTTTAACAACTAACAACCCATACTCTTTGTTACTCGCCCTCTCAACCTCTACTCACTTTCATTGCACTCGTAATTCTATATAAATATAGAAAACGCAAGCTCGTTCTCAAAATTCTGATAAACGAGCTCGGTTCGTTTATCGAGAAATCCCGATTTACTATTCACTCGTCGTCCAAAAATAAAAACTTTCATTATTGGACTTGTATCGAAAAACTAAGAATATTTCTCGACGACGTGCACGTAAGATTTTGAAAGTCGACAAAAAGACGAAATAGCAGTATTTTACTATTCATCATCAAAAAGTCAAAATTTTCAAAAACGTCTTAACGGACTCAGATCTCACTTCCGAGTTCACCGTTCTCATTCAAATAATTATCTCGAATTATTCAAATACTCAAACTCAACTACGGATTTAAAATCCCACATCATCCACACATCATCAAAAGAACATCTCAACGTCTTAAAAATAACAAGGGAACTTCATATAACTCCTCATCTCTTTACAAAGTAAATCAAACAAGGGATCTAAACCTTAATTACTCAAACTCAAGCAATTAATCACGTAATCAAAAGCCCGGGTATTACAATTCTCTTCTCTACTTGTTTATTTGTTATCATGTCTCATCACTACTACAAAAGTTTACATACATAACAGTGAATAGATAACAGTTTTTTTCAAAAACCGTTATGTATGAGCGCACTTTTAGGAATAGATAACGGTTTTGCGAAAATCCGTTATCTATGTACTGTTGTCTAAATGCATAGATAACGGTTTGAACAAATGCGTTATATTTTTGCGTTATCTATTAGTTGCATACATAACGGTATTACAAAACCGTTGTGCCACCGTTATCTATGACCATCTTTTATAACAGTAATTTACAACGATTTTTGAACCGTTATGTATAAGAGTCATTTACAACGGTTTTTGAACCGTTATGTATGAGCGTCTCTAAAAACTGTTATGTATAAATTTTTTTATTATTTTTTTTAAAATAATTTTCTACATTCTTATATTATATTAAAAAATAACAAATAAAATATTTATCCTAAAATTTGAATTTATTCCTAGATATAGACTTTGAAAAATAAAAAATTCATAACATTTTTTTTATTTTATCAACACTTATATAAAATGTAAATTAAAAATCTAAATTAGAAATCTAAATACCAAAAATTGAATATTAAAAGTGAAAAAAAGAAAAAGACAAAAGGAATAGATTTTGCCCTTATTTCTCTTCAAAATTTTTGCGGCTAACACCTCCAATCCCGCGCTGAATCCAAAACCAACAAGGAAGAAAGGAATAGATTTGCGCATTTTCTCCCCTGCTCGCCCTTCCTTTGCCTGTTGCGCCGCCACCCCTGCAGCCCTGCTCACCAAAGCGCCACCACCGCTGCAGCCCTGCTCGCCGAGGCGCCGCCCTATACCTGCTTCAACATCTGGTCACCGCCTTTACGTCTGCAAAAGGAGGACGGCCGTTCGCCCTTCCTCTGCCAATCGCCTAGGGCTATATCTGCCGCTCTCTCGCCCTTTCGCCTCCACGTGTCGCTGGCGAGTGTACCTCCTCCGGTTGCCGCCCTCTCGCCCTTTCGCCTCCACCTGTCGCTGGTGAGTGTACCTCCTCCGGTTGCCGAAGTCCTGCTCCGCCGCTTTGCTGTCCACACCGAACTTCCTCAACGTGTAAGTATGAACATGAACCCAAGGCTGAAAATTGTGATTGCTAAAATCATTAATTTGGTTTTTTTACTGAGGCATAATTTTGAAGAATTTGATGTTCGCCAATCTAATCTGACACCTAAAATGTGATTCAATATTTATTATTAATAGTAAAGGTTTATTATAAGAAGTATCCATATGAAGTATCCTCGGAGTTAGCATGGCGCAGCCATATGAAGTATCCTCGCACTTTCAGTTCTTTACTAGTTTGAGTGGCCGGAAAAGAATTAAGAAGCTCTTGATGGCTCTTTGGTGTTGTACTACTTCGCTTATCTGGAAAATGCGTAATGAGAGTAGATTTGAGAACAAAAGATGGGAGAGTGCAAACCTGTTTGGAGAAATCAAAGCTAGAGTGTGGAGTTGGGGTAGAATTTTTGGTTTTGTTAATGATGGAGTTGGGATTCATAGGTGGATGTCGAATGATGAATCCCCGATGATTTTGTAATCTTCTTGGTACTACTGGTGCCTTTTCGTTCTATAATATTTACTTTCCTTATCAAAAAAAAAAAAAAAAAAGAGTAAAGGTTTATTATATCTGTGAAACAGAGTTAAAGAAGCAAATAAAAGAACAAGATGGACGCATACTTGTTCTAGATAAAGTGATATACGAGTTAGTAAGCAGAATTGGAAAACTGGAATCGAAGGTGGGTGATAAGGACGATAAGTCTGAAGGATTAGGCAGTTGTTCTGTGATAAAGCCTCAAAAGATGCAGATTGAAAACGATGAAGACATGAAGGTGGTTGAAAACGCTGAAGACATCAAGGTGGTTGAAAAATCAGTTGGGTAATTTTAATTCTTTCTAGCAGCCTATTAATATTAATTAATACTTCTAACATATCATGTGTTGTGTATTTAGAGACCTGATAAGAAGACACGTGGAAAAAAGATTGAAAACGATGAGACATGAAGGTGGTTGAAAACGTTGAAGACATTGAGGTGGTTGAAAAATCAGTTGGGTTGGAGGTATTATGTGAATACTTTTGAAAAATATTTTTGGTCTTTTCTTCCTTTCATCTATTTGAATACTAATAAACCACTCTATTCTAATTGATGTAGGGGAAGGTGGTTAAATTACTTGAAGACGGATCCAAAAAACTTGTAGCTTACGGAACTGTCATGGTTGCTGGAGATGTCCTTCACGGATCTCCCTTTCCTAAAGACTGCTTACGTGTGGCAATTGATGAGGTTGTTGATGATAATGCACGATTACCCTTTCCTATTTTAGATGAGATGGTTACAGTGGGAAATGCATTAGGAACCCATGTAGCATGGCCTACTCATTTGGTGGTGGAGAAATCAATTGAGGTAATTTTAATTCTTTCTAGCAGCCTTTTAGTATTAATTAATACCTAACATATAATGTGTTGTGTATTTAGAAACCTGATAAGAAGACACGTGGAAAAAAGATTTTGAAATAGTCCGCTGTGAAGAATTTGTCATCATTGCCTTCATCATTAGTAGCACTATACTGTATGATGGAGAAGTCATTCGCGAGTGAAGGAATACGTCTTCCAATAGACTTTGAAATGTTTGGGCAAGAGCTACAAATTTGGATTCTCTTGAAGGATGATGTGATTCCCTTTTGTAATCTGGAATCGATTACAGGGAACAACATTATCGCATACATATGGTAAATATCTTATTAAGCTACTATCATTTATAATCGGGATTTCTTATCTAAGTCTGAAATGATTTGTTGACAGCCATTCTTATGGAAAGATGAAGACAGATGGAACTCTTGGGAGGTTTATGTTTGTGAATCCATTTACCGTATCTTAAAATTGACAAGACTCAGCCGAGACAAGAGCCCGCAAACTAGCAGACAGGTTACTTCAGGCTTTATCAAATCAGCTGGTACTCGTTCCTTGCAATGTGGGGTAAGTGAAAATGTTAAGTTAGTAGTTAGTGTGGTATATGTTTTCGCATACTAATCCAATTTTTTTATAAAATAGTGGGCATTGGATTCTGACAATCATTGATCTTGAGAAAGATCGTGTCTCTTTGATGGATCCAATTTCTCATCGGAATAAAGATACCCCATGGAAATTCGTCGTTGACACGTAAGTCTTACACTTTAACTAATCATTTCTATTATCAATTTTTATAGCTAATATGAACTTTATGATTGCCTTTGATTTCAAGTGCGATGAATATTGTGAATGCACGCAAGGGAAAAAAATTCAAGAAAACGGCAAGTTGGGATGTGGTTAAGGTAGGCATAATTTGCTATTTATGGCTATTACAACTTAATTATATGTTTGTTATTTGCCAAGTTCCCTAGCTAATATGTGAACTGCCACTTATTGACTGCTCTTGTTGGCTGAAAATCATGCATATCAAGGGGTAAACTGCCACTTATTGACTGCTCTTTTTCGGATTCTTGAATCTTGATAACTAGGAATTTGTTTACTTTTCTTATGACAGTAAGAAATTTGTATTTTGATTGATAGGGTCCTATCCAGCCTGATGCATCTCAATGTGGATTTTATGTCATGAAGTTCATGAAAGAGATCGTAGCACGCTATGAACTTAATGCCTACACGTCTCTATCATCGATGGTAACTATATATATTATACTCTTCATCATTTAACTTTCTAATAGAACTTTTGTAATTATTCGTAAAATATATTTATGTTTCTATTTCTTTTTACAGTTTAAGAATGTTAAGACATACACCAGAGCTGAAATCGATGATATTCGTGAGGAATGGGCAACATTTGTGATAAAGCATGTGTTTGATTGAACTTTAGGTATGATAGCGACATGTTAATGTATAATTTTTCACTTGAATGTTTTTTATTATCTTATTTTTCTTATATTTCAATCTCTATACGCAGGTGCATATGATCAGTCTCCGTTTTGAGGAATCAATTTTTTGTTTTGTTGTGCATGTAGTAAAACATGTATTGACAAGTTTTTCAGTGTAGCTCGAATTGTTGGATGCTACGTTATATATGCTAATATTATATTCTCAATGTTATTTTATTATTTGAATTTTTTTTCTATTGATTTTTATATATAAATTAAAGGCAAAATTGAGAATAAATAAAAAATATGCGGAAAACTATCATCTAATACATGCAAAACTGTTATCTATAATGAAAAAGACAACAAAACAAAAGTCATACATAACGGTTACTAACCGTTATGTAAGATAACAGTAACGAAAATAATCTGTTATGTATTTGAAGACAAACCGTTATGTATTAGGAAAATAAACAACGAAATAAAAATCATACATAACGGTTAGAAACTGTTATGTATAACAAGGATAACGAACAAGAACCGTTATGTAAACTTCAAAATAACGTTATGTATAACAATTGAAATGCTAAATCATAACGGTTTTCATTGTCTTTCATAACGGTAAAAACCGTTATGTATGAAAGTTATAGATAACGGATGTAAGTGTTATGTATCACAATATAAAACCGTTATCTATGTCCTACAAAGATAACGGTTTAAACCGTTATAAAAAGTATAAAAAACTGTTAACTATAATATGAGAAAAAAAAATATTATATAATACATAACGGATAAATTCTAATACATAACAGTTGTAAACCGTTATCTTTTTCTAACAAAGATAACGGTTTAAACCGTTATAAAAAGTATAAAAAACTGTTAACTATAATATGAAAAAAAATATATTATAGAATACATAATGGATAAATTATAATACATAACAATAGAAAACCGTTATGTATAATCAGTATAGATAACGGTTTCATAACCGTTATGTATGTGCGGTTGTACTGTTATCTTTTTCCTTCATAGACAACGGTTTTTAAACCGTTGTGTATGACATATATCATAGACAACACCACTATACACAACGGTTTTTTTTATCATAGGCAACGGATAGCGTTTTTCTAGTAGTGCATGGTCGTGGTAACCGTGGCAAGTCTATCAATGTCGACCCCGAAGAAGATATTGATAGCACTCCCACTTCTCACGAGTTTACTCAAAATGTTCAAGTTCCATCATCATCCTCTAGGAGAAGGGTGAAAGTGCCAGTTGAACGAGGACCTTTTGGCTCACGCCGGGAGGCTGCCGATTTGGCGGGTGAAGCATATGCTAGACAACTTCAAGAAGCGGAGGATGAAGAATATGCACGTACTTTGCGTAACGAAAAGGCGGAGGAGGAAGCCGAGCAAGCATGTCACAACTTTGAGGAGGAAATCCATCCCACTAGAGGTAAGGGTAAGGGTAAGAGTAAATTACTTGCTTCTAACATTTTCACAAAACATTTTAGGAGGGAACCCGCTCCTAAAAATCCAAAGGATGGTCCAAATGCTCCCAAGAGGTTCATTGCCTATTGCAACTATTGCAACGCTACTTATCAATGGAAAGCGGGAGGGGGTTATGGCACCCTCGCAAGGCACATGGAGAGTAAGCACACTTTCGAGTATGGAATCCATACAACTCAAACTCAACTACATCCCGAAGCTTTCGAACGCCAAGGTAATGAATAAGGTAATGTTTTATGGAAATTTGATCCACAAAATGCTCGAGCGTACATGGCTCGTTATGTTCAATGGAGTATTTGCCTTTTAGATTTGCCGATAAAATGTCTTTTGAACATTCTATGAAAAATACTTATAATCCGGCCGCCAAAAAAATTGGTCGAACTTCTATGTGCAAAAATATTATGCGACAAGCCGAAGAAAAAAAACGTGATTTAAGAAAATATTTTAAGAATTTAAATCATAATTTTTCTATATGTTCCGACATATGGAGTGATTCTTTCCAAAAATATTCTTCTATGGGTATTACTTGTCATTGGGTTGACGAAAGTTGGTTAACTCAAAAACGTTTAATTGCATTTAGAGATTTTAATGAAATACATAATGCTACTAATATTGCTCAATTGATTATTTCTGTTTTAAATGAGTATCGCATGTTAAATAAGATAGTTTCTGTTGGATTTGATAATGCATCCGCCAACACCGCCTCCATTCCCGAGTTAGTTGCCGCATGCGCACCCTCTTTTAATGGTAGGTATTTTCATGCTCGTTGTATTTGTCATATTTTAAATAGATGTGTACAAGATGTTTATTCTCTTATTAATGATGTTGTTGATCCCATTAGACAAGCCGTTAATATGTTGCATAGAAAAGCCGTTATTGGCAAAAAATGGCAAAAATATTGTCGTCACAAAAAAATTCGATATGCGAATTTTGTTAAAGATGTTTCTACACATTGGAATTCAACATTTGGCATGCTTGCATCTACCATGGAACATATTGATCATTTATGTGAGTTTTTTAGATCAACTCCCGAGGCTAACTTGCTTTTATTGCCCTCTTATTGGAAAAGATGCGGTAGTTTATGTCAACTTTTAAAGGTTTTTCAAAATGCTACTACGGATTTATCCGGTGTTTATTATTGCACTAGTATTAAAGTTTTAGAACATTACATGTTCATTGGTATTGCTTTAAATGATTGCTATAAAAAAACGATTTGAAGGACGTATCATATCAAATGATCATTAAGTGGCTTAAATATTTTCTTGAAATTCACGATGTTTTTTTAATTGCTAAGATTTTAGATCCTACAATGAAAATTGGTGGTGTTTATAGCATGTTAGAAATTTATTATGGTACCTTTAGGGATATTTATGAGTCAAGATTAAAAAATAATGAAATGCTAGAATGGTACCTTCCCGCATTAGATGATATTAAACTTAGAATAGATAACACACTTAGAACTTTGTTTAATGACTATGAACAAAAATATATGCTTGCAAACCCCTCATACTCTGCAAGTGGTACTACTAGTTCACAAGGTCAATATGGCTCCACCACCTTAGGAAGTAGTTTTGATCAAAACGAATGGGCTCAAGCCGCTTATTCATTTATGCATACACAAAGGAGCTATACTACTAACGAGCTAGATATATATTTGTCTAGTACATTTGCTTTCAAAAATGTAGGTGGTCAACAATTTGACGTCTTGAGATGGTGGTCCACGCACGAGAGGGAATATCCCATACTCGCCACCATGGCCAAGGAGTTATTCACGGTCACGGCCTCCACGGTCTCCGTCGAGCAAGCATTTAGCGTTGGTGGGCTTGTCTTGGACGAAAGAAGAAGCAACATGGATCCTCGAAACATGGAGGCCACCATGTTGCTTGATGATTGGTCCAAAGCCGGGTTGCGAGCTCAAGAGAATGAATGGGATCAAGCCGACGAGAGCCCAAACGATGAATTCACCGAGTCCGAACGATCCGAGTCCGAGGAGGACTACGATTAGGTAAGTTAAGGTAAGAGAACTACGTGGGCTTTGATTCTTCATTATTCAATGAAGATACGTAGGCAACTCAATTTTAATATTTATATTAAAATTGAGCTCAAGCCCTTAATTATTATTTCCCCCCCCCCCCCTTTTAGACAACTCTCTTTCGGAATTTATTGTAAATTTCTAATGAATTAGTTATTTAGTTAGTGTTAGTTAGCTTACTTATTCAATTTTCAAGATTGTAATTTGTATCATTGTAATATTTTTTTTGTACATAGAATAAATTCAATAAAAATATCAATTTTTATGCATTATTTTGATTGTCAATGTGTTAGAATTATTTTTCTTTTATTGTATTTCAATTTTCAACACAAGTCATTTAATAAATAAAAAACACAAGTATTACTTAAGAATTAAGATGACATGATATTAATTAAAAGCACACGAGTATTACTTAAGAATTAAGATGACATAACAAAATATTATTTTAAAAATATATTAATTGTCATGTTTATAAAATATAAATTTTCAACACAAGTCATTTAATTTAAAAATATGACATAAAAAATATTACATGTTTATATTTTCGATTTCAACACATGTTTATATTTTATATTTTAAGTTGAATTAAAATTTTGAAATTTCATCACAAATCATTTAATTTCATAAAAAAGAATACAAAAAAAATTTGAAAAAAAAGAAAGGAAAAAAGCCCGGAACCGCCGGTTTTTCGGCCCGGGAACCGCCGGTTTCCGACCCGGCCTGGAACCGTCGGTTCAGGGTCCGAAAACCAACCCGTTACATTTCATCCGGGCCGGTTCAAGTTCACAGGATTCTTGACCCTGAACCGGCGGTTCGGGCCCGGAACCGGCGGTTCCTAAACCGGCGGCAACACTAAATTGCGGTATCCTGTCCCATTTAGGGCCGGATCCGAATTTGGTATGTGGGTTGCTAATTGGGTATGTTCAAAGGGTCATGTTTGGGTCCAATAGGCCCGTTTATTGTAATGGGCTCGTTTAGGGCTGCAGGGTTTGAGATTCATGCCAATTCTTTATTTCGTAAATTAATAAATAGTACTCCCTCGTACATAATATCGTTTTCACTTTGTAGACGACAAGAATTTTAAGAAAATGATGAATAATAGTTGATATTAGTGGGTATTAATGTGAGTGAAGTTTGAGTCTCATTATTGTTGTGGCTGGAAATTTGTAAACTCTACTGCTATAAACGAAAGTGGAAACGATATCGTCGACGGACCAAAATAACAAAAGTAGAAACGATATTGTGGACAGAGGGAATAGTATATTTTTATTTTAGTTTTCTGTAATTCAACGTTTATTTCTTTTAATAATAAAGTATTATTTCATTTTTATATTTTCAATAATAATTCTCTATATCAAAATTGAATCATAAACGATACTCCTTTCGTCTCAATTCAGGTCATGTTTCCTTATTTTGGACGTTCTATTTCAATTGGCCACTTCCTAAAATCTATATCTATATAATATATAAAAGAAGAGTTTTTTCCCTCCAATTTTTACCTCCATTTTTCTCTCTCTTCTTTCACTATTTTTCTCTCTATTTTTTTTCTTTAATTTTTTTTCTAAACATCTTCAAATTTAATTCATGAAAAAAAAATACTTAATATACTACTTCTTAAATTTAAGTTTGTGAAAAGATCTTTAATATGGTATAAAAAATCATCAAAAATAAATTTAAAACTAATAAATTATAAAAAATTAAAATTAAAGATATTTTTTTTGTTCTCTCATCATTAACAGTTTATAATTTTTTATTTATATATGTTTATGAAAAATATTTATTTATTTATTTATTATGACACTTAATAATAATAATAATAATAATGTGTAATGTCCATTTTTATTATCAAATAATTTAAATTTATTTAATAACTCTTATCATTATATTTTATACAAAGTTGAAATATATGTTTCAAATTCAAGATTTTATTGAGTAATTGATATAGATTATTTTATTTTATTTTTAAAACATAATTTTCATTTATTTATATTTTAATTTTGTTTAATATTTAAATATATCATTTAATTTCGATGTTCGTCGTGCATCGCACGAATGGACGTTCTAGTAGAAAATTAATATATAACAAACATTCCCAGATAACTCATTATTTACATCAAATTAGAATGACCACCCGCGCGATGCGCAGGCGTGATATTTAAAACTTTGTGAATATTATAAGGTGGATGATGATTAGAATTGTCAAGAAAATTAAATATTTTATAAATAATAATAATATTAATGCAAAATAAAATAGTATTTAATTATAAAACAATAATATTCACATATTCAATATTTATATGATTTTAAAACTCTTAGTTTTAGTTTTTTTTGACTTTGAGAGCATGAAACTTTCGGCGACTAAACCCTAGTCGCGCCGCCTTCATCATGGTCGATTTTCCGACGTCGGAGAATCACGCGCGGACCTCCCTGTCATCGGACAGAGCAGGTCTTCGTCTACCACAAGTTTCTAACAACTTCTCTCCGGTTAATCGGGGGGCTATGTCAAAGGAGCGCTCTCCTACTCGGCAAGTTCCTGTTGACGCTGGAACGTTACCTCACCGGCAAGACTTGATTATCATGGAGACTGATGGACGGATGAGCACAGAATATCAGCAACCCAACAAGGGTTTGGAGACAGTTCATGAGAGCATGCACGTGAATCTTGGAGTTAGGGTTTCGAAGGATTCTGAAAAGGCTGCAGAGGTTACTTCGGCGACGGAGTCTAACCGGCCGATACCTCCGTCCTTTGCAAAAATTATGAAACCACGGAAACTTGAACGTAAGCCAGATGTCTTGGTTCATAGATATACCGCTCTACAACCGGATTTGTCGGGAGCTATACCTACTTTGCGGGTCCCTAAAGAACATCTTGTCACCAAGGTGAATCAATTTGCGCACGCTTTGATTGGAAGACTAATGGTTCGTAAGGGTGAGAAACCAAGGCTTCTCATGGAGCTTAAGCAGGAACTTGAAAATACTTGGAAGGTGGAGAATTCCTGGCAAATTATTCCTATGGGGAAGAGTTTTTACACGATTAAATTTGCCTCGGAGGCAGATAAGGCGGTTGTTCAAAAGAGCACCAGTTGGGAACTCTCGTTTGGGACTATGCGGCTAAGAGAATGGGTTCGTTACTTTGATCCTTACAAGGAAATTTCTTCACTTTGTGAAGTTTGGATGAGGATTTATTACTTGCCTTTGGAGTTTTGGACTTTAGATGTTATTACCGGCATTGGTCGTGCCTTGGGCACTCCTATAAGGGTTGATAATGTCTCTGCGCAAGGAGAAGTAGGGCACTTCGCGAGAATTCTTCTCGAGATTGACCTTTCTAGGCCTTTACCAGAAGCTCTTTTGGTTGATGGGGATGAGAGATCTTTTCATGTGGAATTTGACTTCGAGCAACTGCCAGATTATTGTACGAAGTGCAAAATCACTGGCCACTCGCTTGATAAATGCAAAAAAGTAAAGCGGCAGAACAAAGAAGAAGAGAAGAAGGACTTCGACAAAGGCAAAGCGACCAATGATAATAATTGGCAACAAATAAAGCGTCGGCCTACGGAAAACAAAGAAGTCCAGAATGTTCAACAAACACAGGTTGCTACTGGAAATTCATTTAAGATTCCGGCACAGGATAATGCTGTGGAGGGGAGAAAGGGACAGGCTGATGGTTCTCCATCTGGAAAGAGAGGCAGGGAGCCGGTCGAGCAGGGTATTTCTCAGGAAAGAGAGGATGGGAAACGGATTTTGGATTTGCAGGTCATTCCCACCCCGGTGAATGAGAAGGAGGAGTTTTTGGAAGGCATTGTGGAAGAAATTAGCTCAGAAGAGGAGCTGGAGGATCGGCATGCCGTTTCGGAAAAGGCTTCGACTGATACTACACATACTCACGATCAAGCAAGAGGGAACTCCTTGGTTGATCAAGCAAAGGAGAATTCCTTGGTTGAACAGCGTTTAACGGAGGAAACTCAAAGCGCCGAGGTTCAAGTCAAGAAACGCGGTAGGCCTCCAAAGGACTTCGCGACCAAGAAAAACGCTAATCGCGGAGAGGACAGCATTAAGAATAGGCTCCGTAAGTCGGTGGATCAAAAACCAAACCAGCAGTCAGAAGAGTATATCAAAAACAAGCTGTACCAGGCTTGGGAGGCGGGAAATAAACCAAGGGCTTTTGTCATTACTTCTGGGAGCTCCCCAAGTGACCGGATCATGAACAGCGTGGCTGCCAAATCTTGGGCAGCGGAAGTGGAAGCGGGGGAAAACCCGCCCACGACTTCTCATTCGTACTAATGAATGTTCTCGTCTGGAACGTCCGGGGCATTTCGGACGAATCCAAGCGAGTTTTAACGGAGCATTGTAGTACTTTTGCTCCGGTGATTGTTGGGATTATTGAGCCCAAGTCGGATTTTCATAAAACCAGCACACGGTTTTGGAGAAGTCTTAATCTTGTGCCTTGTTTTCAAAATTCTCGTGTTAACATGCGATCTAACATTTGGGTTTTTTCGCATCCTTCCATGGTTACAGATATCATTTTTTCATCTGGCCAGGTGATTATCATGAACTGCATTTGGTCCAACCATAGCTTCAAAGTGGCAGTTGTCCATGGCGATAATGACTACACGAATAGATGTCAGTTATGGATCGATCTTCTTACTCACTTGACGGGTAATGCCATCATGCTGGGCGATTTTAATGCGGTCAAGGGAGCTCATGAAAGAAGTAGTGACTGCCTCCCTAACGCTACTGCTTGTACGGAGTTTTCTGATTCATTGATGCTAGTGGCTTCATCGAGGCGCCTTCGATTGGCCTTCGTTTTACGTGGTCTGGCCGTCGTTTTATGCCAAGTCATGTGGAATCCATTTTGGACAGGGCTCTTTTTTCTGAGGATTTTGCGGCGCTTTGGCAGAACATTTATTCCCAGATCCTTCCTAGAAATACGTCGGATCATTCCCCGTTGATTCTTCATTGTAGCATTGACGCTCCGAGGAGGAATAAATTTTTCAGATTTCTGGATATGTGGACTCTTCACCCCGACTTCTTGCAAACTGTCGAAAACTCTTGGGAGTTAGAGATGGATATTGCTTGTCCAATTTACAAAGTCATGGCGAAACTCAAACGTTTGAGGCAGGAGCTCAGGAACTGGAACAAAAGCACCTTTGGTAATGTAGACACCATGCTTATGAACACGCAGCAGGAGCTTTTAGATATTCAAATGCAGATTCCCTCGGATGGCTATACGGAGTATCTTTTCGATAAGGAGGTTGTTGCGCAAGCAAGGATTAATACAGCCCTTTGCCGTAAAAACTCTCTTCTACAGCAGAAGAGTCGTATTTCGTGGTTGAAGGATGGAGATAGAAATACTAATTTCTTCCATGCCATGCTTAAGTACAGGAAAAAGCCTCACATTATTTCTCACCTCGAAGTTAATGGTGAACTGGTGTTTGATCAAACTCAGATTGGCAATCATATTGTAGATTATTTTTCTACCCTGTTCAATGCTGATCATCATGGTCTGGAAGACATTGTGGCGGTTGAAGCGGTCATCGACAGCTCTATTTCCGACCTTCAAAACAATCTTTTGGTTCGCTTGCCGGATGAAGAGGAAATCACTGCGGCGGTCTTTGCTATGGATTCGAATAGTTCTCCGGGCCCTGACGAATTTTCTGGAAAATTTTACCAAAGTTGCTGGCAAATTATCAAGAGTGATATTTGGGAGGCGGTCCAGACTTTCTTTCGGCATAGTTATTTGCCCCAAGGTTGTAACTCGAATACTCTTGTTCTGATCCCAAAGAAGGATGTGGTGCGTTCGGTTGCAGATCTCAGGCCTATTGTTTTATCCAACTTCCTCTTCAAGATTGTCTCCAAGGTGTTGGCTTCTCGTCTGAACCAGGTGGCACCTTCTATTGTTTCTCCTCAGCAATTTGGCTTCATAAGTGGTCGTTCGATACACGACTGCATTACTTTGGGCTCTGAGGGTTTTAATTGCATGCGTCGCACTGGTAAAGGTCAGAATATGGCGTGTAAAATTGACATCAAGAAAGCGTTTGACACCCTGAATTGGAGTTTCTTGATTAACGTTCTGCGAGTCGCGGGTTTCCACAACAATTTTATCCGCTGGATTGAAGTCATTCTCCACTCTGCTCGTATATCCATCTTATATAATGGACAGCTTCATGGCTACTTCGCCTACTCTCGTGGTGTTCGGCAAGGGGATCCCCTCTCGCCTATTTTATTCGGCATTGTGGAAGACGTGTTGAGTACTCTTTTCAGCAATTGTGTGAATTCTGGCCATTTGGTGCCGATGTCTTGGAGCAGAAGGAAGAGTTTCACCACTCACCTTCTTTACGCTGACGATATTCTGGTCTTTTGCAAGGCTACCATTAACAATGCTCACACTCTTTGGAAAATTTTGGATTTTTATGGCTCTGTTTCAGGTCAGCTTGTGAGTCAAGAAAAATCTCATATTTTCTTTACGGACAAGGTCCCGTCTTCTACTAAGAGGTCGATTGAGGGCATCCTCAGGTTTGAGCCTGGTAGATTTCCCTTCAATTATCTTGGTGTTCCCATTTTTCAGGGGCGGGCGCGGGCTTCTCATCTCCGTGCCATACATGATAAAATTCTGAATAAGTTTGCACGCTGGAAGGGGCTTCATCTCTCAATGGCGGGTAGGCTCTGCTTGATTCAATCGGTTATTCAGAGCTCACTCACTCACTCTATGATGATATACAAGTGGCCTCGTTCCCTGCTCGATGATCTTGATACCTGTTGTCGCAATTTCCTTTGGACAGGAAACATTAAAAAAACGGCCTCTTGTCCGGTTAGCTGGGCCCGGGTTTGTGCTCCGAAGCATGAAGGTGGCCTCGGTCTTCATTCCTTCAAGTTGCTTAATAAGTGTTTCTTGATGAAAAGGGCGTGGAAGTTAATTCAGGGGCGGGATTTTGGCTTCGACATTATTCGGGATCGCTATCTTGATTGCTTTTGTGGTAAAAAAGAGTGGATTGCTCCTTCTTCGATCTGGTTGGGTTTAAAAGGGGAAATTGACGACCTCGTTGGTAATACTTACACCCATATAGGGGATGGCTTGACTACATCTTTCTGGCATGACGACTGGCTCGGCTACAGCCTTGCTAGCAGATGTAACATTCCTCCGTTTATGGCCCCGTTTTGTCAACAGTCGGTGGCGGACTATTTCCATAATGGCGTGTGGCACTTTATGCAGGCCTTTATTAACAATTTTCCAGAAGTGGTTTGTGACATTTTGTTGCTTCCTTTGGGGGAGGAGAAAGATGTACGTTTCTCGAAGCCTTCTTTGCATGGAAACGTCACGGCGGCTCTGGCCTTTAAGAATCATTGCAGTCGTTTTCCCAGCGTCTCTTGGGGGACTTGGCTTTGGGAAATTTTCATCCCGGTTAGAAGGTCGTTGGTTTGTTGGAGAGTGTTACACAACCGTATGCCCACCTGCGATCGTCTTATTCGACAGGGCATGATTACGCCTAATTTTTGTCCGATCTGTTATGAAGCGGCTGAAACTCTTGATCACCTTTTCTGGAGCTGTAACCGGGTGAGAGATGTCTGGATTTCGTTTTTGGATTGGTTCCATTATCAACAAGGGTTGGATGCGATTGGTATTCACAATTTTTTGGCTGAAGCTTGGAACTATAAGCTTAGCTCCCTTACTACAAGCTTCTGGAAAGCTGGGATCATCACGCTCTTGTGGGCGGTTTGGATGCAACGGAACAGATGTATTCATGATAATCAGCGTTTTGAAGCTTCCCGTATTCTTCACACGATTAAGGTGGCTTTTAATGACATGGATAATAATTTTCAGAAGCTTGGCCATATAGATAACAACTGGAAAGACTACCTCATTCTTCGACATATTGGTGTTAGATCGAGGCCTTCTCCTCCCCCGGATTTTGTAAATGTTTACTGGTCGACGCCTTCTCCGCCTTGGATTAAAGTTAATACTGACGGATCGGCGGCTGGAGCGCCGGGTCTCATTGCTGCGGGGGGTGTCTTCCGTGACAATTGGAATGTGGTTCGTGGGTGCTTTCACTATAAGGGTGGAGTTGGGTTCGCTTTTGAAGCTGAACTCCTGGCTATCATTAGTGCAATTCAAATCGCCCATGCTCGTGGCTGGCTTGATTTGTGGATCGAGGCTGACTCCATTTATGTGGTTAACCTGCTGCAGAAACGCTCGTCTGATGTTCCTTGGAGGTTTGCAGCGGCTTGGAAATCTATCCTCAAGTGTTTGTCATCTTTCAGGCTTAAGGTGACGCACATTTTTCGTGAAGAGAATGCGGCTGCTGATATTATGGCAAATCAACATCGTGTGGAGGGGTGGTGGCCACATGAAATTGATGAAATTTCTATTGCGGTGCGTAAAGATATGGCCTCCCATAGCCATGTTCGTATTGTGAGGTAATTGATGGGCTCGGTTGCTCAGTTGGCTGTTCAGGCCTTTCTTCGAACAGTTGGCAGTCACTACGGGTTGTTTGATGGTTTATGCTTATTTGTATCGAGCATGATGCGATAGGCTGTGGGGAGTGTTAGGCGGAGGTTTGGGCTTGGTTTTCAGCTGCTTCTGATGGTCAAGGATGGTCGTGGGCGGATAGGTTCTTACAGCGGCTTTTTCGCAAACAGTTGGGGGGCTTGTTTGGGGCTGTGTCTCGTGGACTTTTGGCTGGAAATTGTTGGCTGGGGTTGGGATGGACGAGTCTTCGGCGACGGCATCTCACCGGCCGTTTTGACTATCTCTCCTGACCTCTATTCGTGCGATGAGGGGAGTGATCTCGGCGACGGCGTATCACCGGCTGTGATCCTCTTAACTCGCACCACCTGGTTCTTGAGGATGCTGCAGAGAATGAGCCTTCTTGGATGTTTATTTCAGGGCCTCGGCGACGGCGTATCACCGGCCGGGGCTCTTTCTATGACAGTTCTTGTTTGTTGTTTTGAGGCGTCTGATTCTTCCGAGATTTTTTGCTTGGTGGGCGCCTCTTCTTTGGTTGTTCGATGGCTGGAGGAGGGCCTCGGCGACGGCGTATTACCGGCCGGGGATCCTTCTATGACAGACGTCGATGAGGCCGGCTCGTTTCTTCCCTCCCTTTTGGTTTCTTTGTTTCCTTTTGTTTCCTCTTGTGTTGTGAAGCCGGGATTTTCTAGGGGCAATGGTACGGCCGGAGCTTCTGAGATTCTCCCACTTCAGCTTCTAAACACTTTTTCTTTTTTAGACGAGTACTCTTTTTCCTCTCGCTGAGGTTTTAACGAGGCTCGGCCCTTAGTCTGCTCTCTGTGCTTTCAAGGGTTTAGGTTTTTTCTCTTCTTTTTTAATAAATTTCTATTTTAATTAAAACTCTTAGTTTTACTGGCAATATTTACTATAAGCATTTGTATCATGCATATAATATACTTGAGCGGTGGTTTTATTCTTTTATTTTACTCTTATTCGATGGAAACCTTTGTTTTCTTTCCGAAACACACCATTCACGTTGCATGGAAGAAATATTAATATGTATACATAACTATATTGAGTTAATCATAAAATTATTTTTTGTAAGGTTATCTCATTACTTAACTACACCTTATTATTAGTGAAGTTTTAACTTTAAATTGGCCAATAGGAAAACAAATTATATTCTTACAAATTCTACAAATATCAATGAAAAATTGAAACTCCAATAAAATAAAATCGGATATATCAGTTTACCTAAGTGTCTCCCCTCAAACATACTTATTTGATAAAATAGCACCATAAAAAAGATTGATCAGCTAAAGCCTCGGTCAAAATTGGAATTTCTATCGTAGCATTGTGCTATAAACTAAGAAAATAATTATGCGTTTTTAATAACACAATCCATTCTATTCTATGATATATTATATAACAAAAATATTAGTGATAAAACAATGTATTTGTATCCCCACCTAAACAATCTAATAGCTTAAAAATTAATTAATTGCATTACAATAATTTTGACCCTTTCACTATTCCACAACAAAATAGGCACATTTTTTGCTAGTATCATCCACGATCCCACAATGCATATAGTCAATTTGAACATGTGATCCCACAATGCATAGAGTCAATTTAGAGTTATTATAACATAAAAGTTAAATATTAAAATAATACTCTCTTCGTCTCTTCGTCCTATAAAAGTATGCTCTTATTTCTATTTTGGAACATCCCACAAGAGTGTGCATTTGTCATTTTTAGACACTATCTCACCACTAACTCCTTATGTTTTACTCTTATTTTATAATAAAGTGAATCACTTTTTCAACTCCCAATATATTCATCTAGCATTTTATTAAAACTCTTACCACCAAAAGTGATGCACACTCTTTTGGGACGGAGGGAGTATCTAATATACATAAATCTATTCCTTTTCAAGTTAACATAATAGTTAGAATATGCCTGAAATCAATCAATACTGGATATATCTTAATTCACTATCATTTATATAATTTATATTCTTCAACAAAAATATTACTAACTCAATTAGTATAGTATTAAATTTAGTGAGTGTCACATAAGAATAACAACAACAACAACAAACAAAGTAAAACAAATAATAATAATAATAATAATAATAATAATAATAATAATAATAATGTAGAATTTCATTATAGAAAATGATTTTCGATTAAATATTATAATAAACAGTCTATTTTGTATGTTCATTATAGTAAAATAATCAGCATATCATGTATTTGCTTGAACTCTAAATTTAAAACTTTAACATATCAAGTAAAATCGTTAAATTTGTATGTGTATAGATTTGGATGAATAAATTAAACTGAAAAATAGCTTTTTCTCTACATATAAAATAAAGGGTTAATGGTAGAGAATACCCATTTCCAAAGATAAAAACAAAAAAATGCCCACATAAACTAAAACATATAAATTATACTCCTTCCGTCCTAAACGAAATGTCCTATTTCTTTTTAGCACGGAGATTAAGAAATGTGTATAAAGTAGATAAAGTGGGTTGGTGGAAATTATTTAAATATTAAGTATAAAGAGAGAGTGTATTGCCAAAAAGGAAGCAGGACATTTCGTTTGGGACAGCCCAAAAAGGAAAACAGGACATTTCGTTTGGGACGGAGGGAGTACTATTTTTTTCAAAAACTTGATATTTGTACCCTTAAAGAAAAAGAAATTTCCAGGCAAGTTCCCTCCCTCCCCCCCCCCCCCCACCCAAATAGTAGGTTGTGTCTCTTTTCTTTCTCTATCTCTCTATCTCTCTCTCTCTCCACCGCGCCTCCGCACCTCTACCTTCAGTGCCTCTGCCCGCTGTCTCCCACCTCAGTCGCCTAGCCTCTCTTCTACCCAGCCGCATCGCCCTCTTCTCTCTCTCTCTCTCTCTCTCCACCGCTTCCCCCCTTCTCCCACATCTGCCTTCGTCGCGACGCCTCGCCTCGGTGCGCCTCTGCGTCGCCGTGCCTCACCTCGTAGTGGCGCACCTCATCCTCTGTCGATGGTGCCAGTGATAGAGACACTCAATCCACCTGCAAAATTGAGCTCAAGCCCTGGTATTTATGGCGGAAGCACGACTCCGAACGCTTGCCGTCGACGGCCTTGCTTCTGGGCCTTGTTTGGAAGAAAAAATTTTCTGAAAGGGTATAAGTGTCAAGTTTTTCAAAAAATTGGTATTATTTATATGTTTTAGTTTGTGTGGGTATTTTATTGGTTTTATCTTTGAGAATGGGTATTCTCTACCATTAACCCATCTAAAAAATTGTTATAAAATAGAATCCCAAAAAATTGAATCTACACTTTAGTTGCAAGCCAATTATCTTATCCAATAAAAGCAAGATAAATGAATGAATCTCTAAACCTAATCCCACGGAGGCGCAACTCCATTCTACTTCCTCTCACTCATCTAATCAGTAAATACCAATTTCTTCAGCTACAACAGTTCCAGTCATCCATGGAAGCCTCGACAGTTCCCGCATATTGCTTGACCATGGCTATACTGTCAAAGTGTTCTTCTCTTATGCTATTACGTTCTCCATCGGTCAATTCACAGAAAAGAGTGACACAATGGAATTTTCATATTTCAAAATAGTAGAACTAAAATTTCGAACTCACTTATCTATTTTTTATTATTCTTGTATCAAATTAAAGATTTTGCCATTATCTTTAATTTGAGATATATATTGAATATTTTCTTATGAATCAAATTCATTTTTTTTTTTTAAAATCATAGCCGCTTCTTCTCCGTTTTCTCTGCAATTCTCAACGCTATTCGTTTAAAATTCTTGTTTTCTTCTTCTATAATTTCGTTGTTTCTTTATCTTCTACAATTCATCACCTAGTTCTACTCCTTTTTCTAATTTGTATAAATATTAGTGTTTAAATTGTAATGTTGTGACAGCCCCGATTTCCCGGGAGAATAAGAAATGGGCTATGTGTCGAAACTACTAAACTTTATTTGAATTAAATGGGTAATAGGCCAATAGAGTCGGGCATCATTTCATCAATTGAAAAATAGATCATATTCCAAAGGTAATAAGCATGATATTATGATATAATTGTTCTCCCTAACAGGATCGAAAGTTCGAAGGTCTGAGCCCAAAACAACATTTCATATTAGGCATATAATATATATATGCAGAATAACAATCACTTGGGAAAACGATGGAAAATGGAATCCAGATCAAAACGATTTAGAGTATAGTTAGGCATAAGATTATATTCACCAAGTGAATTTATTTCAGCGGAAGTAAAACAGAGTGTTCTTCAATATTACAGCAACAACCTTTCCTCAGCTTCGCACGTCACCACCAGCTGCTCAATCTGCAAAAGGTTTTGAAAACAATTGCAGGGCTGAGTACTAGTGTACTCAGTGGGTTGATGCCATTTAAAAACATTTTAAAAATCATTTACTGAAAAAGATAATTCATGCCTTAAACAGTATAACACAGAATGTTTTTAAAGTGAGTCATTCCATGCATACTAAAATAATCCGAGCTCATATTTTCCTGGCCATCTATTGGGCATGCTATCTACAACTGGTTGTCACCGATCTCTCGAGACAACAGGTTCTGGTGTACGTACACAATTCTGGTTAGCAGAGCTAACAATGTTCTGGTTGGCGGAGCCAACAATGTTCTGGTAGAAGCAGTAACCAATAGAGAGCAAAAACATTTTAAGCATGAACCATCAACTTTAACTTTACATAAAACCGAGCTTATTAGCTCAAACATACATTTCGTAAATAAAGCCTCACCTGATTTGGAGAAAATCCAAACAATATAACTCAGCTGATCAAGAGCCTAAATATCCTCGTTTGTAGGACCTACAAGATAAGTTCTCAACTTAAACTCATAGTCCTAAAATCAAGCTTAACCTTCATGACTTGTCATCATTTCTAACTAGATTCGCAACACCCGGGTTTTCATAAATTCAACATAAAACTTGAAATCATTTTTCTTGGCTAAGGGTTTCAATAATACCCTTGCTCGGCTTTTGCTTTAAAAACTCATCTTGAGCATAAATCTACTTAAAAATATTTTGCTTACAAACATTTGTAAGACTTTAACTTTTTAATAAAAACATATAACCAAACAAATTAACATGCAGCCCAATAGAAATATATGCATGAAGCCCAAGTTATAAAAATGCAGCCCACTAATTGTAGGGCCCAAAGCTGGAGCCCAACTCAACTTCTTCAATCTCTCCTTTCTTCTCCTTTTTCTCAACGCACACACACAGACACACTCTCTCACTCTTCCATTCGGTCTCTCTCCTTTCCTCGCCTCACGCCACCGTCTCCCTTCCCTTCAATCTCGGCGGCTCTGTCGCCGCCAGCCACCACCGCCACTGTACCACCCCTCTGTCTCCCTCGCATGTCCCTCCCTTGCTCGTCCCCCTCATCTCCTCCCTCACCAAAAATTCCCAAATCCGCAACCCTAGGTCCTCTTTCCTACGATTTCCGGCGAGGTTACCGCTGGAACCGCCCCATCTGCTTCAGCCGACAGCAGCAGTCAGCCGGACCGCCGCCATCGCCGCCTCCCTCCTCCTCTGATTCTTCAACTCATCGGCGCCCCGCCCCTCTCCTTGAGAGACGAACGGCAGCAGCCATCAGCTACCACCGATCGACCTCAAAGGCCGAGGCCGCCGTCTCTCTTCCCTTCACCGTCCACCCCCCTCTCTTTCTCTGGATCGACGGGCAGCAGGAGCATCAGGCCACCGCCGCCGTCGCCAATCCCCTCTGCCTCCTCCGTTTTCCCTCAATATCGGACGACGACACGGCCCCTCTAAAACCCACGCACACAGCAGTACACACACCAACATATACATGTAAAAGATAGCTTATTCCCTTTAAAAAGCTTTGATTATCAATTTGCAGAAAATGCATATGTGTATGATATGCAAATCAAATTATGTCTATGTCATCGGTGATGATCTTCTTTGTGAAATGAATGACTGATTATTGAGTGTGTGTGAGTTGGTTTACCTCTTGAAAATAAATTGGTTCCTCCAAATTGTGAATGAGAAAGGATTTCAGCTGAAGCTGAGTTATGGGGTGTGTTAATAACAGGAAGAAGTACAAGCTTTCTTTTTTTTTTTTTGTGAATAGATGCTCTCGGTCATGAAGAACTTGATGATGTAGTAAAATAAAAAATTTGCATAACAGGGAAGAAGATGGAAGGTGGGAAAAAAAATCACGTGTTAAGGGGTGAAGAATTGGGTAACTAATGGAGCCCCTTTTATTGAGGGGAAAAGACGACGTGGAGAAACCCCCACCACCTTGAATCTAAATTTTAAAACCAAAACATACTGTAGCTTGCTTGGAGAGGAGGAAATTATGAAATGGGCCAAATGGCTGTTGGATTTTAACGGGCTGGGCTTTTAAATGGATGCCTGTCAGAAATTCAAAATGGATTAATATGCTAATTCAAATGATTAAAACAATCTATATAATTAAGCTCAATTTGCTTTAAAACTTCAACCAATAATTGTTGGAATTAAAACAATTTTTCTCCGGGGTGCGAATCAATGTATTTCTAAATTCCAAAAATTCTTCTAAAATCATATTAAGGAAAATTCGGGGTATTACAACCCTCCCTCCTTAAAAAAATTTCGTCCTCGAAATTTCGAACTTCTAAGTGTCATTCTCAGCTTATAGCTATCATATACTCATTCTACTTCATAGTGATTCTACTTGAACAACATGCCTGCTTTCAAATTCTAAAATGTTATCCCAAAGGATAGCTTATTGCTAAAATACTTTCTACTACTACGAACTTCACTTATTCTAGTACGTCAGTTCTATATGGCCGTATCCTCTACATCTTCTGGTGCCTGAGCTTCTTGCTGCTGATTAAGTGCATATGCTCTTGCTAGTTGAAGTGGCCTCTGGCCTCGATTTCTTTCATTATTCTGACGTCCTTGTGGTGTTCCTGGGCATTGTCGAGCAAAGTGACCATTTTGTCCACACTTGTAGCAAGCGTCGCTCCCAGCTTTGCAAATTTCGAAGTGATTTTTGTGGCAATTATGGCAAAACGGTACTTGTTGCTGGTCGTTTCGCTCTTCTTGTTGGTTTTGCTGCATTTGTTGATCAGTTCCTTGCCATGCTCTTTTCCGTTTGTTATTGTTGTTTGCACGCTTATTATCAGGGGCATTCCTATCTCGTGTCGTAGACCTCGCTTGAACTTCTCGGATTTTTTTCCTCCTCCGAATCCACCAAATGTGGAGCGTAGCATGATATCTGGACGAACAATCTATCGTACTCAGTGACAGATTTATTATCTTGTTGAATATTCCAGAATTCCGATTATTTCTTGATTCGATAACTCTGAGGAATATACTTCTCGTACAATTCTTCTTTGAAATTTTCCCACGTATACCCTTCCCATTGTCGTGGCGCTAAAGTCCTCTGCACTGATTCCCACCAATAATCGGCCTCGTCCGTTAGTTGAAAGATAACACATGTCAAACGTTCTTTGTGAAGTCCTTGAGTCTTCCATACTTGTAGAATGCGTGAAACCATTCATGCATCATTCCACTTATCTTCGGCTCGTTCATTCGTGTCTTGTTCTTCTCTTTTGTCTTTTCATGATCTATCTTTCTAAATTCTAAACTTCTATGTTCTATCTCTTCGTATGATGTCTTTCTATGTTCTGTCTGCCTTCGTTCTATCTTTCTATTCAAGTATTCTAAGTTTACGTGTTTCCGTTGAGCACTCTAAGTTTTTCTTGATTCTTCTATAGCACTTCATGCTAGCAGTCTATCTCATAAGATTCTCATGCTACTATCTAGTGTATTTCTCTAACTACGAGAAAATTACACCTGTCTGAACTAATAACTGAGGCGACAAACTAGGCCTGCCTACTAATAGCTGTTGGTCATAAAGACGTAAAAATCATTATGACAATTTCACTTACTGTTATAACTGATTCTGGAGTCAAAGCTCAAATGCTGGTCATAAAAATATGACAACTTTCTGGTCATGAATATGACAAACTTTCTGGTCATATAAATATATATGACAATCTTGCTGGTCATAAAAACATGACAAACTTTCTGAACTTTCTGGTCATATAAATATATATATGACAATCTTTCTGGTCATAAAAACATGACAAAACTTTTCTGGTTATTCAAGCTAAAACTCGAAATAACATCTTTCTGGGAATCTAGTTGTAAAATAATACAACAAACTGAAATATTTTCTTTTAACAAGAACTCTTACTTTTAAAACCACTTTAAATACTTGTACGCACTTTAAGTAAAATTTGTTAAAATCGCGTACCTTTATTTCTTGAGAGCGGTGTGAAGGCGAGCTGAGGGTTGCTGTGTAGCTTAGAAGTCTAGAGATGCTATTCTAGACTCATCATCAATGAAATAGCAGTCTCAGAGCCAAGAACTTTTGCTCTGATACCATTTGTGACAGCCCCGATTTCCCGGGAGAATAAGAAATGGGCTATGTGTCGAAACTACTAAACTTTATTTGAATTAAATGGGTAATAGGCCAATAGAGTCGGGCATCATTTCATCAATTGAAAAATAGATCATATTCCAAAGGTAATAAGCATGATATTATGATATAATTGTTCTCCCTAACAGGATCGAAAGTTCGAAGGTCTGAGCCCAAAACAACATTTCATATTAGGCATATAATATATATATGCAGAATAACAATCACTTGGGAAAACGATGGAAAATGGAATCCAGATCAAAACGATTTAGAGTATAGTTAGGCATAAGATTATATTCACCAAGTGAATTTATTTCAGCGGAAGTAAAACAGAGTGTTCTTCAATATTACAGCAACAACCTTTCCTCAGCTTCGCACGTCACCACCAGCTGCTCAATCTGCAAAAGGTTTTGAAAACAATTGCAGGGCTGAGTACTAGTGTACTCAGTGGGTTGATGCCATTTAAAAACATTTTAAAAATCATTTACTGAAAAAGATAATTCATGCCTTAAACAGTATAACACAGAATGTTTTTAAAGTGAGTCATTCCATGCATACTAAAATAATCCGAGCTCATATTTTCTTGGCCATCTATTGGGCATGCTATCTACAACTGGTTGTCACCGATCTCTCGAGACAACAGGTTCTGGTGTACGTACACAATTCTGGTTAGCAGAGCTAACAATGTTCTGGTTGGCGGAGCCAACAATGTTCTGGTAGAAGCAGTAACCAATAGAGAGCAAAAACATTTTAAGCATGAACCATCAACTTTAACTTTACATAAAACCGAGCTTATTAGCTCAAACATACATTTCGTAAATAAAGCCTCACCTGATTTGGAGAAAATCCAAACAATATAACTCAGCTGATCAAGAGCCTAAATATCCTCGTTTGTAGGACCTACAAGATAAGTTCTCAACTTAAACTCATAGTCCTAAAATCAAGCTTAACCTTCATGACTTGTCATCATTTCTAACTAGATTCGCAACACCCGGGTTTTCATAAATTCAACATAAAACTTGAAATCATTTTTCTTGGCTAAGGGTTTCAATAATACCCTTGCTCGGCTTTTGCTTTAAAAACTCATCTTGAGCATAATCTACTTAAAAATATTTTGCTTACAAACATTTGTAAGACTTTAACTTTTTAATAAAAACATATAACCAAACAAATTAACATGCAGCCCAATAGAAATATATGCATGAAGCCCAAGTTATAAAAATGCAGCCCACTAATTGTAGGGCCCAAAGCTGGAGCCCAACTCAACTTCTTCAATCTCTCCTTTCTTCTCCTTTTTCTCAACGCACACACACAGACACACTCTCTCACTCTTCCATTCGGTCTCTCTCCTTTCCTCGCCTCACGCCACCGTCTCCCTTCCCTTCAATCTCGGTGGCTCTGTCGCCGCCAGCCACCACCGCCACTGTACCAGCCCTCTGTCTCCCTCGCATGTCCCTCCCTTGCTCGTCCCCCTCATCTCCTCCCTCACCAAAAATTCCCGAATCCGCAACCCTAGGTCCTCTTTCCTACGATTTCCGGCGAGGTTACCGCTGGAACCGCCCCATCTGCTTCAGCCGACAGCAGCAGTCATCGGCGCCTCCCTCCTCCTCTGATTCTTCAACTCATCGGCGCCCCGCCCCTCTCCTTGAGAGACGAACGGCAGCAGCCATCAGCTACCACCGATCGACCTCAAAGGCCGAGGCCGCCGTCTCTCTTCCCTTCACCGTCCACCCCCCTCTCTTTCTCTGGATCGACGGGCAGCAGGAGCATCAGGCCACCGCCGCCGTCGCCAATCCCCTCTGCCTCCTCCGTTTTCCCTCAATATCGGACGACGACACGGCCCCTCTAAAACCCACGCACACAGCAGTACACACACCAACATATACATGTAAAAGATAGCTTATTCCCTTTAAAAAGCTTTGATTATCAATTTGCAGAAAATGCATATGTGTATGATATGCAAATCAAATTATGTCTATGTCATCGGTGATGATCTTCTTTGTGAAATGAATGACTGATTATTGAGTGTGTGTGAGTTGGTTTACCTCTTGAAAATAAATTGGTTCCTCCAAATTGTGAATGAGAAAGGATTTCAGCTGAAGCTGAGTTATGGGGTGTGTTAATAACAGGAAGAAGTACAAGCTTTCTTTTTTTCTTTTTGTGAATAGATGCTCTCGGTCATGAAGAACTTGATGATGTAGTAAAATAAAAAATTTGCATAACAGGGAAGAAGATGGAAGGTGGGAAAAAAAATCACGTGTTAAGGGGTGAAGAATTGGGTAACTAATGGAGCCCCTTTTATTGAGGGGAAAAGACGACGTGGAGAAACCCCCACCACCTTGAATCTAAATTTTAAAACCAAAATATACTGTAGCTTGCTTGGAGAGGAGGAAATTATGAAATGGGCCAAATGGCTGTTGGATTTTAACGGGCTGGGCTTTTAAATGGATGCCTGTCAGAAATTCAAAATGGATTAATATGCTAATTCAAATGATTAAAACAATCTATATAATTAAGCTCAATTTTCTTTAAAACTTCAACCAATAATTGTTGGAATTAAAACAATTTTTCTCCGGGGTGCGAATCAATGTATTTCTAAATTCCAAAAATTCTTCTAAAATCATATTAAGGAAAATTCGGGGTATTACAAATGTTCAAATATCTCATAAGGTGGGTTGCATTTGCAGACAGTAAAACCAAAATATGGGTTTTTGTTGTTCATAACTGTAGCGATGGATTCCGGGTAGCAGTTGGAGCAAAAATTCTACTCCATTTTTTATTTTGGTTCTTGATTGGAGATGTGATTTCTTCTGATCTGCTTTTTATTTTGTTCCTCTACTTTAATTTCTGGCTTATCAGAAGAAGAATAGAAGAATAGGCAGATAGATTAAATCATTTTGGAGAGAGGTTGAACGATTTTCTTTAGTAGAGATGATGGATAGATGGTTTTGAACAATTGAGAGATAAAATTGCTATTGTTTTCTATGAGCAAGAGAAAATTTGAAATAAAGTGGAGAGAGTTCGTGTTTTGCATATGAATAAGAAGAAAAACTTTGATATTAGATTGAGAGAAACGTGGGAGAGAGAAGAAAAAGTTTGATGGAGTATTAAATTAAGAGAAATAAGGAGAGAGGAAATATGGTGGTAAAATTTTACCGTTATACTGCTATTTTATATAATATATAATGAGTCAATATATAAGTCAATATATAAGAATACCCACTTTCATATAATAAAAATAAATTTTACTCATTCAAATAAAACCTTTAAAAAATACCCACTTTTTGTGTTAAATGACTAAATTGCCTTTTAAATTAAAATTAAAAAATTACCCACTTCTAATCTCTCTCTTCACTCTCTCGGTCTCTCTCTCTCCTTCTTCCCCAACATGCGCTCTTTCTCTCTCTCTCTCTCATCGCCCGTCTGCCGCCACCTTCATCGTCCGCAACAGAGTTGGCGATTCCGGCAGCTTAGTGGTTGCAGCACCACCGCTGGTGAGGTACAGGCGGCGCGATCTGAAGAATTCAGATTTGAAGAGCCTGGCGGCACTGCTGCTGGAGAAGGATCTGAAGAATTCAGCTTCATGCTTTCGTGTGCTTTGAGATCGGTAAGGTTTTGAATTTGCATCCTCGACAGATCAAATTCTGGTTCCAAGACAAAAGAACTCAAATGAAGGTGTGAGTTTTTATTTCCATGAATTCTAGGATGGATTCTGATCTTGATTGATGTGAAAAAAAAATGTTTAGGTACAACACGAGAGAGCGGATAACTCTGCATTGAGAGCATAAAACGATAAGATTATATGCGAAAACATAGCAATCAGAGAAGCTCTCAAGAATGTGATCTGCCCTAGCTGTGGATTTTCTTATTTTGGGGATTTTTGATGTTTACAAGCGATGTATTTCGTTTTAAGAAAGGAAATGTAATAAATTTTCTGCATAAGCTTTGCTTTGATTGAATACTAAGTATATTGGATAACAGATTGAAGAAATTGATGAAAATCGCTCAATTTTGTACAAATGTTCTTGAATTCACAACCAAGTTTATGAATTCACAACTGAATTATCGGCGTTGGTTGTGAATTCACAATTGAAATAGTGTTGATTGTGAATTCAAGTTTTATTGGTTGTGAATTCACAACTTGAAAAAAATGTTGGTTGTGAATTCACGCGAATTCACAACTAACACTATTTATAGTTGTGAATTCAAACTTTAAAACTTGAATTCACAACCAATACTTGTCATTCAGTTGTGAATTCGAGTTTTAAAGCTTGAATTCACAACCAAAATAAAATTTGGTTGTGAATTCACTGGTTGTGAATTCGTGGGTATTTGTAAAAAATTTATATGCAAGGGTAAAATGGTAAATGTGGGTATTTTTTAAGTTTTTATATTAGTGGGTAAAATTTATTTTTGCTATATAAAAGTGGCTATTTTCAAAATCCACTCACATATAATTATCAATTCTTTATTTTTCTCTCATATTTTTTGAATAAATATATCCATAAAAAATTACTTTCTATCTTCTATTTTATTATAAATTATTCGTTTCTTAACATCCGTACCCAAGCCCTTGCCTATTGAATTGGGATGAAGGGAGTATAATTTTTTTAATTTATTTTTTCACTTTTCTCTTTTCTTTTTCTTTTTATTTTTCTTTTTTCATTACCTTTTTTTCCTAAAAACTTGCACTTTGGTTAATGATAAAATATTCGATATACATATCATATTAAAGATCATGACAGAAATTTAAGTTGATATATAAATATAAATAATACTCACCACGTCCACAAAAAATAGTCTTACTTACCTTTTTTTTTGTCCATGAAAAATAGTGTCATTTTCCACTTTTTGAACCATTACATCATACACCCTCTCTTATATTTAACTATAAATTGTACTTTTATTCTATTTTTTTAAGTAATAATGTATCTTTATTCTACTTTTTTATACTAACATTACCCCTACAAATTATACCTTTATCCTAGTTACAACAACTTTATTAAACACATGTGTTCAACCTCAAATGGAACTCTATTTCGTGGGCAGAGAGAGTATATTTTAAATAAAAAAATTATACAAGTCAAAAATTTTAAAATAAAATATTCCTCTATCTCCTTGACACAATATAGTTTTTATATCATTTAGAAATTAAATATAACTATTTAATTTATAGAATTGTATTCTTTTAGAATGAAAAATACAATTCAAAATAAAATTTCACCAATTACATCAATTCAAAATAAGATTTCACCAATGAAAAACACAATTCAAAATAAAATTTCCTCAAATATAACTATTTTATTTTGAATCTCATATTATTTTCTATGAAATTTCACCAATTCAAAATCAATATAAAAGGATAATTTTTGTACAATTACAACGATTTTTCAATTAACTTCGTTTATTGAAAATCTTAATAAAATAATACATATCCATTTTTCATTAGATTTCACTACGAAGTGATATATAGAATCTGTACAATTCATTTTAAAAGGACAATCAAATATATGTCAACAAATATTATTATATTTAGGGTCCGTCAGAGAAGAGGGCTGTTATGAGCCGAGCCTTGAACTGATGGTTCGGGGTTCGGTTAAAAGGCATCGGTTCAAGGGCTGAATTGTCGATTATTCTGAATTTTATTTATTAATTTTATATTTAGTTTGAGTATTTTATATTTTTTTTGTCACACCCCAATTCTTAAAGGAATAAATATAATCGAGGTGCGAATAATTCATAGAAATAAACAAGGACAAACCTTGTTAAAACCCGAATAATAAGATAACGAGTTGGGCTATGCCCCTTTGAATCACAAGTTTTGTTTCGTGCTTCTGACAACCGACATTCATTAGCATAAAACTAGAAATTTCAAATTGAAGCTCCACATGAAGTCATTCAAAGTATAGTATAGGATTCTTAAGTTGAGATAACAAAAGACGTATAAGAGTTATTGCTATAGCGGGAGTCTATATAGAAATTGAACCCTAGCCTCAGCTTCGTCCCATCAGCACCAGCCAGCCAACCTGAAAATATTTGAAAGTATTTTTGGGCTAAGTACTAATGTACTCAGTGGGCAAGCATTTTCTAAAACATTTCATATTTTCGTAAAGGCAGTTTATCCAATCATACTTGACATGACTTAGAAGGTTTTAAATTCAAAGAACTTCTAAGCATGTTAAAATAATTTCTTTCATTTGTGCGCACATGTCACACTCTCTTTCCGTTACTCGCTGTGATCCCGGATCTTTTAGCCACCGACGAATCCATTTATCCTGCTTACTTGAACAGAGGGCGTAACCCAGCCAAGTTCCTATTTGGGACCCAATGCTCCGGAACACATCCCGTCAGCTAATAGGTGTACACAATTCTCAAATAACGTGTTAGGTCAAGAGAGAACCTCTATCGATTAACTTATATGAGCCCTAAACAGAGCAGAGTGCACAAAATATTTTATTGGATAAACGATTTGTATTTCATTTGTTGGGAACCTTGTGGAATATCCTAACCCTTGTTTTGATGATACCAAAATTCATAGGACCTAAATGTAATAGACTAGAATCGTTTTGAACTCAAGTGTTAGAGTTCGTTTCTAGTTTAGTTGCGGTGTCGAAGACTGAAGACTGGAGTTACCAACTGAAGTATCAGTTGAAGAATCAGTTGAAGACTGATTATTTAATGCGCGCCATAGACTGATACTAAAGTCAAGTATCAGTTGAACATTCCTCCTAGGACTGATCTTCCAACGTTCAGAGGAAGCCACGTACGCTCAAAGTACAGCCGCATTAAATGCAGAGATATCTCAATATCTTATCTCTGCAGAGGTCATTCCTATCTGGTGGCTACTTTTCAGAGATGTCACATCTCCTGTCCTTCAAAGAGAGCCGTTTCCACACAGACAAGGAACCTCGAAGATTGAAGCCTCAGCCCAAATTTGAATTTCTCTCCAACGGAAGAAATCTTGAAGACGATTTACGCCAACAGATCTATTCAAGAGTTCTCCTACAAATAGCGCTCGAGGATCACTTCAATCTTCACCGATTCAACGACATAAGCTGAAGCTCTGCCGAAATAGCTACTCAGCCTAAAGCTTAACCGCTCAAAGCTTGAATCGAAGAAGAGAATTCCAAAGCCAAAATCAGTCACTGCTGATTACATACATTCTCTTAGACCCTAGGCATATATTCTGTGTACCCAGAAGCCAAAGGTCAAACTTGCTTCAAAGAACTTGTTCTTTGTAAGTATAGTTGACACTCGTTTAAACCTTCCCCCCATAAGAGTGTTTGAGTGACTCGGAGATTCAGGAAGGTACTCTGAACTCTGAAAGGGAAGTCTGAGCACGAGGTGTGCTTAGTAGGGAAACCCTACGCGAGTTGTGTAGGTGCTAAAATCCTACGCGAGGTGTGTAGGTGGGGAAACCCTACGCGAGGTGTGTAGGTGCTGAAGAGAGTTTATCTTCAGTTTACGGTTTGCAGTGCACCAGGCAAGCACTTGCGGAGTGGATTGTTGGTATGATCAACCAGCCGTGGATGTAGGAAAGAGTTTTTCCGAACCACGTAAAAGTCTCTGTGTTATTTACAGCTTTCAGTTTTACATTCTTAACTGTGCTATTTCTATTGATAAAACTGAACACTGACTAACAGCAAGAGAAACCCTAATCCAACTATCTGCTCCACTGAGGCTATTCGAAACTAAGTTTAATTTCCGCTGCGTATGATATCACTCTGACTCACTATCCTCTGATAGTAAGGAAGAAAAATATCACCTCCATCTTTGCAAACACGACTGAAGCCCTTACGTGGATCAGTTAAGTTCTAGTGACTTAATTGATAACTCTTTACTGAAGATCTTTCAGTATCAGTCGTCAACCCTGTTGGTCAAAAGTAATTTCGGTTAAACAGGTGTCTGGTTGGCATGAAAAGTTTCTTTTCTATCTTTGACTGAGATCCCTTTGATTGAGGTTGGTAGATAGATTAAAAATAGCCTATAGGTGTATTCCCCCCCCCATACACCTATTCGAGACCCCCCGGACCTAACAATTGGTATCAGAGCAGGTTGTTCGCAAGAACTATCTGTCTCTGACTAGTTCCTACTTGAACTAGATCCTCTCTTAAAGGTCTCGAAGAAGTTTTACTCTTTCTTATTTTTGTGCTTGCTATTTGCTCAATCTGCTGTTATCTGTTCTCTCTTTTTTATGGAGACTAACCACAACAGATTATCTTCTCTACCTGTGTTTAGTATTGAAAAATACGACATATGGAAGTTTCGGCTTGAAAGCTTCCTCACCGCCCAACATTGCAGAATGTGGGAAGTCATCACCAGCGGTCCGATCATCATCACCGAAACTGTAAAAAGGGTTCCTAATGACATCCATCAGGAACCTTACGATGAGGACCAGCCCAAGTCAAAGGCAGACTTCACCACAGAAGAAAGGAAGCAAGATGAGTTAGACAACCTCGCCAAAAGCATCATCTCCGGCACCGTTCCTGACAAACATGTCATGAAGATCATCAAGTGCAGAACAACAAAGGAGATGTGGGACATTCTGGAAAGAATGTGCGTAGGTTCTGAGGAAATCAAGAAGAATAAGCTATCCATAGCTTGCCAGAAATTCGACTCCTTCCTCATGCTCAAGAATGAATCTGTCGAGGAAATGGAACAAAGATTCAATCTTATATTGAATGAAGTTCAATCCATTTCCAAAGACAAATACACTCAACGAGAAATCAACCTGAAGATTCTTCGAGCACTGCCACGTGGAGAATGGCAGATCTACTCAGTTGCTCATCAGCATAAGCCAAGATTCAGTCAGCTCCCGACAAACAAGCTTTTCTCCGATCTCATGGCAAATGAGTTCGACCTTATGAGAAATCTTGGTAACAAGAAGGCTGGAGGATCAGACGAAGATGGTCCATCAACCTCAAGAGGAGTTGCACTGAAGGCCTCGATCAGAGAAGGCAAGAAGCAGATCAAGGAGCCAACGGAACTCAACCCTGAGGATTTCTTCAGTCAATATGCCCTATTGACTGACAGATTCAACAAGATGGAGTCCAAGTTCCGGAAGTACAGAAGGTTCCACAAGCAGCACTACAAGGGAAAAGAAAGAGAAGGGGACTCCAGACATTCCACAGATCGAAACGGAGAAAGGAAGTCAGCCGCTTACGACATCAAAGAATTGGAATGTTTTGGATGTAGAAAGAAAGGGCACTTTCGACATGAATGCCCTGAATTGACTCCAGCTGAGCGCTGGGAACTGAAAGCGAAGAAAGATCGCAGATCTTCGAAGAAGAAAACGATGGTTGCTGATGATGCTGATTCTTCCAACGACACATCAGAATCATCCGACTTCGACAGTTCCAGCTCAGATGATGAGAGCCGAGCCCTGATGGCCAACGAATCAGAAAGTGTAGCCGACAACAGCTACGACAATGGAATGAATGGCCCAGAGGTAAAATCTCTCACAAAAACTCCATATACTGATAACTTCCTGATGCTTTCAGGAGACCACTCAGAATCTGGTAATAGCTCATCCGTTGAAACTGACGAGTTTGATCAGCTCCTGACTGATCACTGTCAGCTGAGGAAAATGTTCGAAGATCTCCTTAAGCAGAATCAGAAAATGGACAAGGAGATCAATGATGAACGAGCTAAACATCAGACAATCATCTACTTTCCGGATGAAACTTGTCTTGATCAGCTAATCATGGAGAACAGCCGACTGGAAGAAGAGCTCAGAGTCTCCAACTCAGAATGTGAAAGAGCATCTCATGAAATCAAGAGGCTCAATCACAAGCTGGAAGAAACAGTCAAGAACTGCATGATGCAGTCTCCCATGATGAGCAACTTTCCATCGAAAGGACTGGTCAACAACATCGGAGAAAAGGTTGCAGCTGCCAAAGGAAAGAATATCATGATCATCTCTAAGAATGATCCTTCTGAAATCACAACCTCAGAAGAATCAAGAGACCATGATATGGATGAAGTTCACAAGCGCAGACTGATGGCCAGATCAAATGTTCCACCTCCACGAAGCTACAGACGAGCTAAGGAGGCTCCCAACCAGATCATCTTATTGAAAAGGCTGGAAAGCAGATTTCAGTCAAAGATCCGGGAAGGAACATCAGGAGCCAAGAAGAATCTTCCTCATCAATCCAGGGGGAAGAAACGCCACATCAGTCAGAAACTGACATCCTCATTTCAGTTTCAGAAGGAACAACATCCATGGAGATCAAGCAATGCTGAGTCCAGTCGAGCCATGCCAATTCCTCGACGACAAGCCACTGGACGTCAGACAAATCTCCATAAGTATGCAAAGACTAAAGTATCTCAAGGAAGATACTTCGCCGAGCAAAGAAGACCTCAACCACTCATCAGACAGAACTGCTACAAGAGTGAGGCCTTCAAAAGGATTTCTCAACAGAAGAATGCTCACGTGCCACCTGAAGCGCCAACGACATCGATCAGACATCCAACAATGCGCAAAAGATCAGCCAGACCAATTCTGAAGCAGATTTGGGTTCCAAAGGGAACTCGAACTAACATTGAAGGACCCAAAGTTTGATTGGGTGCCTGAAGCAACTCTTCCTTGCAGGTCAATGTCAGGAAACATAAAAAGAAGGAAGAGGCCAAAGCTTCAATCAGAACGTGGTATCTGGACAGTGGCTGTTCGAAGCATATGACGGGCTACAAAGAATATCTATCCCAGTATGTTGAGAAAGCTGGATCCAAAGTTGCATTCGGAGACAACTCGATTGGAGAAACAAAAGGCTACGGTGTGCTCAACATGGGTAACGCCAGTATCAGTAATGTTAGCTTTGTTTCTGGTCTTAAACATAATCTGTTGTCTGTGAGTCAATTTTGTGACAGTGGTTTCACAGTGAAAATCAAAAAGGATGAATTCACTGTTAGAAACAATCAGAAGAAGGTGGTTCTGAAGGGATTCAGACAAGGGAGTCTCTACGTCGTTTCTTGGAAAGATAGCCCACCAGAAACGTGCCTCATCAGGAAGAGCAGCTCGGAGCTCAATTGGCTATGGCACAAGAGACTCAACCATCTCAACTTCAAGACGATCAACAAACTTGCTAAACATCAACTGGTAGAAGGTCTTCCTTCTATTGTATTCCAGAAGAAGCAAGAATGTGAAGCATGCCTCAGAGGAAAGCAGACGCGGACGTCATTCAAGTCAAAGACAGGACACTCCTCTGGAAGGATTCTGCATCTACTTCACATGGATCTGTTTGGCCCGATCACTCCAAGAAGCTACAACGGTAGGAAGTACACCTTGGTAGTTGTGGATGATTATTCACGATATACTTGGGTTATCTTTCTCTTCAAAAAGAAGGAAACACTGGAGGAACTGCCAAAGCTGCTGAGAAGACTGAGCGTTGAAAAGGAAGTCAACATCATCAGCATCAGATCAGATCGTGGGACTGAATTCCTCAATACTGTCATTCGTAAGTATTGTGATGAACAAGGAATCAGTCATCAAACTTCTGCAGCAAGAACTCCACAGCAGAATGGAGTTGCAGAAAGAAGAAACCGGTCTCTAAAGGAAGCAGCCAGGACGATGCTAGCCGAGTCAAAACTCCCCTTGAAGTTTTGGGCCGAAGCAGTCAACAACGCATGCTACACAAAAAATCGCTCCTTCCTCACTCAGAGACATGGAAGAACTCCATACGAGTTATGGAAGAACAGAAAGCCATCGATTGCCTACTTTCATGCTTTCGGTTCTAAGTGTTTCATACACAACAATGATAAGAAGAGGTTGAACACCTTCGATAGCAAGGCTGATCCAGGAGTCTTCATTGGATACTCTGGAACAGAACATTCAAGCAAAGCCTATCGAGTGTTCAATACTCAAACTCTTTGTGTAGAAGAAACACCTCATGTGATCTTTGATGAGTCTACAGATGGTTTCAGGGAACAAGATGCTGAAAAGGGTGTTCAGATCACGGAAGGTTCCAAAGCTGAAATCCACACTGTCGAGCCCTCTACTGTCTTGGTGTGGGGACCTGACAAACATGAAGATACTGAGATGCTTCAGTATCAGAAGATCAACCAACGGTCTGAAGTCCAGACTGGATCCAATACAGATGGCATCAGTCAAGGGGGAACTCCAGTTGCTGAAGTTCAAGTTGAACGCGCAGAAGCCGCCCCAGCTCAACTCACCCCTGCTCCAGAAGGTGCTCAACATCCCAGAGCTATTCTGACCGAAGAAGCTCCACCATCCCCTGAGGAGATCAAGAAGTATCGAAGATGGTTTGAACTCCACTCTAAAGAGAACATCATTGGAGAACCATCAGATGGCGTCAAGACTCGGAGATCAATGTGCAACCTCGTCTTCGACATCAACCAGAACTGCATCAACGAAGATAAGAATTTCAGATGTTTCTTATCAACTACAGAGCCCAAGGATATTGAAGAAGCTCTGAAGTCCACTGAATGGGTCATCGCAATGCTAGAGGAACTCAATGAATTCAACCGGAATTCAGTTTGGGAGCTTGTGGATCGACCAGACGATGCAAAGGTGATTGGCTTGAAATGGATTTTCAAGAACAAGGAAGACAAAGAAGGAAACGTTGTGAGAAACAAAGCAAGGATTGTGGCTAAAGGATACAGTCAAGAAGAAGGAATCGACTACGACGAAACATTCGCCCCAGTTGCCAGATTGGAAGTAGTCAGACTCTTCTTAGCCTTCGCAGCTCACAAAGGTTTCAAGGTACACCAAATGGATGTCAAGTGTGCATTTCTTAATGGAGTGCTCACAGATGAAGTCTATGTAGAACAACCTCCTGGATTTGAGGTTGCTGGACCAGAAAAGGTGTACAAGCTGAAGAAAGCGCTCTATGGGTTGAAGCAAGCACCAAGAGCGTGGTATGATACTCTCTCTGAGTATCTGATTGAACAAGGCTTCAAAAAGGGATCTGTGGACAGAACCTTGTTCACTTCAAAGAAGGAGAAGATCTCTTGCTTGTTCAAATTTATGTCGATGACATAATCTTCGGATCCAAATCCGAACGCATGTGCAATAAGTTTGCTGACATCATGACGAACAAATTCCAAATGTCCATGATGGGAGAAATGAATTTCGTTCTCGGATTGCAAGTCAAGCAGACCAAAGAAGGAATACTGATCAGCCAGTCCAAGTATGCCAAGGAGCTGATAGCTAAGTTCGGTATTCAGCACATGAAATCAGTCAAGATCCCAATGAACACAAACTGGAAAGTTGATCCAGGTTCAGAAGGAAGCTCTGTCTCTTCGAAGAAGTACAGAGAAATCATTGGATCTTTGCTGTATTTGACTGCGAGCAGACCAGATATCGCATTTGCAGTCGGGGTTTGTGCAAGATATCAATCAGATCCTAAGGAAGCTCATTTGGATGCAGCTAAGCGGATTCTGAGATATCTCAAGGGCACACCCAATTTAGGATTGTGGTACCCAGCAGACGACGACATCAAGCTCACCGGATTTTCAGACTCCGACTTCGGTGGATGCAAGCTTGATCGCAAGTCAACCTCCGGAACATGTCAATTCCTAGGCAACAAGCTCATCTCTTGGTTTTCAAAGAAGCAGACTTCAGTCGCCACCTCTACAACTGAAGCTGAATATGTTGCTGCCGGAAGCTGCTGCTCACAAATCCTGTGGTTAGTCCATCAACTAAAGGACTATGGGATCGAGGAAAAGGAAGTTCCTATCTATTGCGACAGCTCCAGTGCTATTGCAATCTCCCAGAATCCAGTTCATCACACCAGAGTCAAACATATTGAGATTTGACATCACTTCATTCGTGATCATGTCGAAAAGAAGAATATCTCTGTGGAATGGATTCCCACTGCTATTCAGAGAGCGGACCTGCTGACCAAGGCTCTTCCAGAAGAAAGGTTCAATGATCTTTGTGCAAAGATCGGCCTCATCAACCCTGAAGAGTGATGCTGTGTTTGAAGATTTTCTCAAACAGTCTTGCAGACTGGTGGTCAACCAACTGCTGCTTCTACGATCGCCGACGTGGAAAGCAATGAAGTCCAAATGTTCATCTGAAGAAGAAGTCATCCTGATGATTCAACCAGGATCACGTGGTATCAACTGACTACTATGTTCAGTTGATCAGTAAGTATTTTAAATGCTTACCTTTTCAAAAATCAGTTATTTCAGTTTAGAGCTTTAAATGTTTAGTTCAAAACCTTTTCTCTAACTGATCAGTTTCTTTCAAAAACTATAACTGATTGATTGGAATTGTTGGAAAATGGAATATCCGAAAAGGACAAGAATTTTATAAAAGAGAAAATCTGTTTTGATTGAACTTGTCCTGATCTTTTTTGCCAAAAATCCTTCCAACCTTTTTGCCTCTGCAATAAAATTTCTTAAAACGCTCATTGACATGACATATGTAATGATGCTTTTCGAAGTCCCTCGCAGTGACGGCGGACGCGAAATTTTTCTTCAATTGCATTTTAGGCACAGTTTTCGAAAAACCTTTTCATCTTCTACATGGTTCACATCTTGTCTATTTTTACACCATGCCGTCTTCACGATTTTTCTGCATCAACTAACAACTCTCCACAGCCTTCACTGTGAGAAAAAGTTTCAATTTTTTCAAAGTTGCAGAGAAAAATTGTTCCGACTAAAGGAGAAATCTATGACTGTAAAGTCATGGAGTGGAAGAATGACGCTCATAGTCTTGGTCTTCACCGGACCCTTCCACTGGATCTCAACGTCTCTCCGACGTCAAAGTTTGCTATACCCTCACTTGTATCCAGCGAAGCGAGTGTCTTCTATCCTCATGCCCGGTGCATTGGTTTGTAGTACCTGTCTGAAAAAGGACAGACTTCATCGTCTTCACCAAAAAGCTTCTTGCTCTTTGTGGAGAACCGATGCGGAGCAACAACAATGAGCTGGAACTCATTGTCAACCGGCGCGATGTCAACAGGGAGACCCTCACAATCTCCTCTGTTTTGACAACCCCTCATCTCTCAAAACCTCTGCTTCTCTTCTTTTTCCTCGTCATCTGTTTCTTCTTCCTAACCTCCTTCTAAGCCTTCGCCTTCTTCATCCCCCATGACCCCAATATCTTCCTCCTGCGAACTTACCTTCGCATGGTCCTCGCTTCCCTCTTAGGTTCGTCCTTCTTTTTGATGTTTCCAAAAAGGGGGAAAGTTGCACAATCTTATGAACTTAAGTCGGTCAAGCAACATGATCATCCTTTCATCCGATGATCATGAGGAAGATTAACCGGAGGATAAGACCTCAATTCAACGGAAAACAAGTGAGAGTGGAACAAGCTTAGGAACATGAAGACACGAAGACAGAAGATGAAGATCAAGAAGTTCAAGGCGCAGCCAAGCAGACTGCTGGAGTCCATGGTTTATCCATGATGTTTTTTTGTTTTTTGTGTTACTCCAATGTAAGTCTTGCTCTGTACCTCGACTGATGGCTTATCAGTCCTTTTAATGAAATGAACTTCTTATTGATCTCACCCTGAAGACAATTACTCTTTGTCCAGGCTCTGATTTATGGTTTTTCTGTCTTCTTTAAAGTTCTGTGTTTAGAACTGTTTTCGTTCTTGCTCTAAGTATAAGTTGTTTAGGTTCTATTGTTAAGGGGGAACTATTTTCTCTCCTTGTCTAGAACTTGTACTGAGAGCTCAGTCTTTTTATTGTCTAGAACTGCTGTGTGGTTTTGGCATCATCAAAAAGGGGGAAATTGTTGGGAACCTTGTGGAATATCCTAACCCTTGTTTTGATGATACCAAAATTCATAGGACCTAAATGTAATAGACTAGAATCGTTTTGAACTCAAGTGTTAGAGTTCGTTTCTAGTTTAGTTGCGGTGTCGAAGACTGAAGACTGAAGAATGAAGACTGAAGACTGAAGACTGGAGTTACCAACTGAAGTATCAGTTGAAGAATCAGTTGAAGACTGATTATTTAATGCGCGCCATAGACTGATACTAAAGTCAAGTATCAGTTGAACATTCCTCCTAGGACTGATCTTCCAACGTTCAGAGGAAGCCACGTACGCTCAAAGTACAGCCGCATTAAATGCAGAGATATCTCAATATCTTATCTCTGCAGAGGTCATTCCTATCTGGTGGCTACTTTTCAGAGATGTCACATCTCCTGTCCTTCAAAGAGAGCCGTTTCCACACAGACAAGGAACCTCGAAGATTGAAGCCTCAGCCCAAATTCGAATTACTCTCCGACGGAAGAAATCTTGAAGACGATTTACGCCAACGGATCTATTCAAGAGTTCTCCTACAAATAGCGCTCGAGGATCACTTCAATCTTCACCGATTCAACGACATAAGCTGAAGCTCTGCCGAAATAGCTACTCAGCCTAAAGCTTAACCGCTCAAAGCTTGAATCGAAGAAGAGAATTCCAAAGCCAAAATCAGTCACTGCTGATTACATACATTCTCTTAGACCCTAGGCATATATTCTGTGTACCCAGAAGCCAAAGGTCAAACTTGCTTCAAAGAACTTGTTCTTTGTAAGTATAGTTGGCACTCGTTTAAACCTCTCCCCCATAAGAGTGTTTGAGTGACTCGGAGATTCAGGAAGGTACTCTGAACTCTGAAAGGGAAGTCTGAGCAGGAGGAGTGCTTAGCAGGGAAACCCTACGCGAGTTGTATAGGTGCTGAAATCCTACGCGAGGTGTGTAGGTGGGGAAACCCTACGCGAGGTGTGTAGGTGCTGAAGAGAGTTTATCTTCAGTTTACGGTTTGCAGTGCACTAGGCAAGCACTTGCGGAGTGGATTGTTGGTCTGATCAACCAGCCGTGGATGTAGGAAAGAGTTTTTCCGAACCACGTAAAAGTCTCTGTGTTATTTATAGCTTTCAGTTTTACATTCTTAACTGTGCTATTTCTATTGATAAAACTGAAGACTGACTAACAGCAAGAGAAACCCTAATCCAACTATCTGCTCCACTGAGGCTATTCGAAACTAAGTTTAATTTCCGCTGCGTATGATATCACTCTGACTCACTATCCTCTGATAGTAAGGAAGAAAGATATCACCTCCATCTTTGCAAACACGACTGAAGCCCTTACGTGGATCAGTTAAGTTCTAGTGACTTAACTGATAACTCTTTACTGAAAAGCTTTCAGTATCAGTCGTCAACCCTGTTGGTCAAAAGTAATTTCGGTTAAACAGGTGTCTGGTTTGCATGAAAAGTTTCTTTTCTATCTCTGACTGAGATCCCTCTGATTGAGGTTGGTAGATAGATTAAAAATAGCCTATAGGTGTATTCCCCCCCCCATACACCTATTCGAGACCCCCCAGACCTAACATCATTGAATAAACAATTTGCATTCATTAAAACATTTAGAGCTTAATAACTCAATCATACTTTATACATTTGGAAAGTAAGCCCACCTGGATAGGCAAATGAAGATCATACTCATATAAACCGATGTAACACCCCGTTCTTTTCTTACTAAATTTAGAGTATCTTTTGAACTTGGAAGTTGAGATGATTCACGCCAAATAAAATGAAAATGAAGTATTTTAATTGCAACAAAATTATTTACAAAGTTAACAAACCAGTCGAAGAAAGACCTTAAGTGCGGATTCTGTTTTAACTCAAACGTTTCTAGATGGATAATTCTTCTTCGGATACAATAAACGTTTTAGTATGGGTGTGCAATAAGAGAGTAAATTGGAATCCTTTCTATCATTACAGACTCAGTATTTATAAGTGATGAAAATAAGGGTACAATTGTCTTTTATTCCTTTGCACGTACTCGATCATGCACGGTACGATCCTGGTGTCACTATCACATTTGGTTGTCCTTGCTTTAACGGACTTGCAGCCTTTCACTTTTATCAGAAGGTAGTTGTGAGGATCTGTGCATGCAACTCCTCAGTGGGCAACGTAGTCTTTCTCGTATGGCTGTGTAGATACATCTCCGAGTAACCGTGGAGGTTGAGTTCCCCGGGCTGCGCTGTCTTTAGTGGTGAGGGTTGAGTTCTTCGGGCTGCGCTGTCTTCAGTGGTGAGGGTTAGGTTCCTCGGGCTGCGCTGTCTTCAGTGGTGAGGGTTGAGTTACTCGGGCTGCGCTGTCTTCGGGACAGACTCGTTTTAACACCTTTGGTTCTACTTCCTTACCTGCACTGTTAGTACTTCAATATGTACAATAATCAACATGGGAAGTGGATATCATTTAACTATGAGGTGTTTATTGACTCCTGCGCTGATGAGGATCCTATCCCTCATCAGCTACTCCCCCTAGTCTATGAAAAGAAGTGAATTTTCAATATGAATTTTTGTAGACGGGAATTACTAACCTTGCCAGCGCAGTATTTTAAACGGGAGTTACTAACCTTACCAATGCAGTGATATAGCACAGGATTTTATACGGGAGTTACTAACCTTACCAATGCAGTGATATAGCGCAGGATTTTATACGAGAGTTACTAACCTTACCAGCGCAGTGATATAGCGCAAGATTTTATATGCACAATTGTCCCGTTGCATTTAATGCTCTGACATTTTCCCTCCCCTCGAGTCTCCGTTTGTCCTTCCTTGCCTTTTGAAATGCTTTGATCTCCTCCCTTCATTTGTAACCGGCAATTCGAGACACGATCGGACCGTTCTTATCACGTCGCACATTCCCCAACCCTAATCATTTCCCTCTCTCTCTTCTTTTGAAAACCTCTTATAAATATTTGAGCCTTCCCTCTTCCCTTCTTCTTTGTTCTTCTTCCTCCTGCTTTCCGCCATTGACGAATAATTTTCTTCTGCACTTTACGATCCTTCAATTCGTCGTTGTTTGCTCCGCTCCTTACTCTTCATCTGACTACTTCTCATCCCAGGTACTAGGCTTCATTTTTCTCCTCATTCCTTATTGTTTTTCTTTTAGGTTGTTCCGCCCCTCTCTTCCCCTTCTGTAAACTGTAAGCCACCATGGATTTACCACTAGCTAGTCTAGTTGTGGGCACAAGATATTATATTTGCGCGAAGCTCAAACGACAGCTTCGTCAATCCTGCAGGTTGATTAAGTTCAGGTGCAATAATAAGGTTGAGTGGTACTACTTAAGGAATAATAAGAAATTAATTAATATAAGCTGTCAGAAGCTTTAATTAATTAATGGATGTTGGATATCTTAAATAGGAGGGTTCGATAAGTCTAAATACAAGCCCCGACTCATTATCGGCAATAAAGGGGTACGTCAATATTGATTCTCTGGTGGAATGAATTAATTGTGATCTGGGCTGATCATAAGAATTAATTCATTTCAGACCCATCTTTATTCCTTGTATTTGATCCCTAGGCTGGCCCAAAGACTCCTGAGCCCAGTAGGAGAAAAATAGCCTAACTCACAAGTCTGGCCCATATCCTGTATTTATAATTATAAATACACAGCAACTCTCAGAACAAAAAAAAATAAGAGATTTAGGTAATTTAAGATTACAGAAATTAGGTTTTCTGTGAGAGTTGAGCGGGTAATTTCTCCGGGGAATCCTCGAAGATCGTCGTCCATCCGACGTCGGGGATTGAGCGGGATACAGTCCAGAAGATCAGAACTGGAGTCAGATTTTCGCAGGAAATCAAGTTCTGGCAGTTTGCAAAGAACGGCCATAACTACTTCTACAGAACTCAGATTTGGACGAAACAGGTGGCCACAGAAAGCTATTTCGAAAAGAAAGAAGTCGTATTTCTTGGCAAAATACGATTGGAGGACGTTTGAGGCTTCAAAAAAAGGGTTGAAGTTGGCTGACCTGTTCAGCGACGAATTGATAAATTCTTAAGAATTCTTAAGGTATTTCTGAACTCCTCGGTGCAGTATTTAAATAAATAGGAGCATGGTAGGTTTAATCTATGTATGGTGAATTTAGATAATCCAAGAAACGATCCTCAGGCAAACCGAGTATTAATTAAGTTTAATATTCCTTCAAAAAGATCTCCCAGCAAAATACACTCAGAATCACCAAAAGAAGATCTCCACACAAGAACTTATTCAGGACAAATCCACAATGTCATGAAACCATTTCCAGATAACATATCAGAAATCACCTAAATTTATCATTTTCAAAATCCATCACATAACGGAAATTCCACCCTGGCAGTACCCAAAGAATTTTTCATGGAAAGATTTCAAAGAACTTCAGATTCAAGCACATACTAAGAGATCTACTCATGGACATGTTCATACACCTCAGATCCACATAAAAAACAAGAAACAACAAGAAGGACAGAAAATCAAAATTAACTAAACTCACGCCTTAACACAGTGTTCCCACAGACGGTGCCAGTAGGTGAAGAACAAAATCATTCATACCCAACAAAGTTAACTAACCAGTCGAAGAAAGAACCTGAAGTGCGGATTGTATTTTAACTCAAACGTTTCTTGATGGATAATTCTTCTCCAGATACAATAGACATTTCAGTATGGGTGTGCAATAAGAGAGTAACTCGGAATCCTTTCTATCATTACAGACTCGGTATTTATAAGTGATGAAAATAAGGGTACAATTGTCTTTGATTCCTTCACACGTACTCGATCATGCACGGTACGATCCCGATGTCACTATTGCATTTGATTGTCCTTGCTTTAACTGACTTGCAGCCTTTCACATTTATCATAAGGTAGTTGTGAGGATCTGTGCAGGCATCTCCTCAGTGGGCAACATAGTCTTTCTCGTATGGCCGTGTAGATAAATCTCCGAGTAACCGTGGACGTTGAGTTCCCCGGGCTGCGCTGTCTTCAGTGGTGAGGGTTGAGTTCTTCGGGCTGCGCTATCTTTAGTGGTGAGGGTTGAGTTCCTTGGGCTGCGCTGTCTTCGGGATAGACTTGTTTTCACACCTTTGGTTCTACTTCCTTACCTGCACTGTTAGTACTTCAATATGTACAATAATCAACATGGAAAGTGGATATCATTTAACTATGAGGTGTTTATTGACTCCTGCGCTAGTGAGGATGCTATCCCTCATCAACCATCGATACACAATTTGTAAATTTTGGGCCCGTAATCGGCCCTTACTTTCGGTGGTTTCAATTTCGGGCCAATCGGTGGTCAACGGTTCCGGGCCCGAATCGTTGATCGTTGAGCAGATTTCAGGTCCAAACTGCCGATTCTAATTAATTTAGACATATCTATGAGGGTTATAATTAGGGGCATACTTACTAAAAATTGAAATATAAATAAGTATTCCCTTTGTCCGACTTCAAATGACCCAATTTCTATTTTAGGTTATCCCACTTCAAATGACCTAACCCAAATTTAAAAATAAAAATGGGCATTTAACACTATTTTTTGGATTGTTCCACCACCACTTTACACCTTTATCACACATTTTTTAATCTTCGTGTCCAATATTTTTTGGTCATTTGAAGCAGGACGGAGGGATTATATTTTTTGTCGATGTATTAAAATTGTAAAATGAGAATTTTAATTTATTCATTTGAAAAAGGAAAAAGATGATATCATCAAAGAATAAAACTAAGAAGTGAAAGTACATAAAAACACAATTGCAATACATGAATTAAATGAGTCTATGTGTCCTTAACACTAGAATAGAAACACTATCACAAATAAATTAATGTAGCAATTTTTGGCAAAAATAATCAAAAAGTAAAATGAGCCGCAAACGGTGATCGGAGATGATGGGCAAACGACAACTATACATGGGTGAGTGAAACATGAGATTTAAGATTTTGATTCTAAATTTCTAAGTTTATGTCGTCAATTGATTTGTGAAACTAGTTATGAATACAAATTTATATAATATTCTTTACTACTACTACTACTACTAATAATAATAATAATAGTAATAGTAATAATAATAATAATAATAATAATAATAATAATAATAATAATAATAATAATAATAATAATAATAATAATAATAATATGATTTGCCATTTAATTTAATTTTTATACTTCTTAAAAATCAAACCAAAATTGTAAATCATAACTTCTTAAGAGGATAAATCAAATTATACTTTTCAAATAATAAAACAAACTACACAAAAACTTGAGTACAATCGGGTGTATCGTATAATCAGGTTGCACTGCATTCAAAATAGTATTATTTACACGGTTTGAGTCAGAATGCGAATTCGGATCAGGGTATAGGTCACGATCTGAGTAAGAGTGCAAACTAATTATATGGTACACCTGGTTCACTACAAGAATCTGGCCGATTACCGACGAAAAATTCGGTCGGTAAAGCCATAAACCGACGGATCACCGACGGTCGCCGTGAAAGTGGATCGTCCGTAGGCGAGCACGGGACGACGCCGGCGTCGTCTGAAATCAGCGACGAAAATGATCGTCGGTATTAGCGACGGAAATAAATTTCGTCGCTAATTTCTTTTTCTTTTTTTACGAAAAAATAATATATATATATATATATATATATATATATATATATATATATATATATATTAATCAATCTACCTTTATACCCCACAAGTATTTTTGTATTTATATTGTATTTTGAACTTAATTGCATTCGTTAAGACGAACTTCCCAGTGGGTCACCCATCTTAGTTGTGCTCTAAGTCAAGTACGTTTAACCTTGAAGTTCGTTTCGAGTGGTCAACAATATAGAACACGCGTATTATTGATATAACTAGCACCTATTAATTCATTCAAACTCTATTTCAATATACAATATCATTTATTAATAACCTTAGAATATGTCGAGATGATATATAAGACTTGTGGTGCCGACGAAAGAATGACGTGTTGGAAATATGGTTTTGGACCATATCTGAATTTAATTATTTAATTAAATATTCATTATTTAATTAAAATAATTATTGGATGTTAATCTACGTCTCGAGTAGATGAACGTAGTATACTTGAAGTCTCAAAACCGATTTCCGGTGAGTGAGATATTGTATATCAAAGTTTGGGTGTTGAGAAGGGAAATAACAATTGTAATGTGTTGTTGTCCCACATTGGAAAACAAGGGAAGAATACTCTTGTATAAGAATAGCAATGCTCATGGAGCTAATAACTTGTGGGCTTGCTAGTGGGCTTGGATGAAGGCCTTGGCCTCGCGCGCACACACACACGCGCGCCGCCGCCGACGATCGATCGATCGATCGGACGGACGACGCCGCCGGACGGGCGGGTCGGGTACGGGCCGCGGCCAAGGACTTGGATCTTGGCAATTGGTGCTTTGGGTGGTGTTTGGGTCCAAACTATATAATTTTTTGGACAAAATATTTTTGGGCTTTTGTGGACTATTAATTTTTCGGCCCAATTGTATTTGTGTTCTCAGCCCAACTAAAGCCCACCCGTTTCAGCCCAAGCCTTGAAGAGTTGCAGCAGTTTCGAAAACTGCACAGGAGGTTGATTTCTGCCATTGATGCAGAATCAATATGTAACAACAAATTCAAATACTTTTGAATTTGTAACACCCATAACAGTCCATGGTTTTAATCCTCTTCATTGAGGATTTAATCTCCCTAATGAGCTTGAGCAGCCTATAAATAGTGAACTAGAAGCATGGCATTTTTTGCTCCACGAAAATCTGCATTTCTCACTCTCTCTCACTGCATACTGCTCAGTTCTCGATCCGATTCAGTTCGCCGGAGCTCGCCGGATTGTGGTGCTACATCCGACGAGACGTTCGTCGTTTTACCTTTGGGGAAGATACGCCTACACCGTGAGCACTACCGGGGCGATAATCTTCTTGCGGGAAGAGTTCCACCTCGACTCGACGCTTTCATCTAGTTTGTTTTACTTCATTGTAATTTCGTTCTAGTTTCTTGTTACTTCTAATTTGTTTATTTTCTTAGTTCAGTTTCTAGTTTCGATTGTTTCGTTTTTGAGTTGTAAAGTTCTTCGATCGTGCATCCCGTTTGTAACAATCGCAAGAAGATTATTCGCTGCTGCCGCACGTTCGTGTTTGGACTATAATTTACTCTAAAATTTTCGAAACCTAAATCCTTTGCTTGGAGAAATGGCGTCCATCCCTGCTGCCGGCACCGCCACCAACGGCTCCACCGCCTCTGCCACCATTGGCTCAACCTCCTCCGCCACCATTGGCTCCACTGCCTCCGCTACTGTTGGCTCCACCTCATCCACTTTCATTGGTTCATCATTTGGCTCAACGGGTGGTTCCACTTCCACCATGGCCCTGTTGCAAACGTCGAGGACGTTGGGTCTTGCCGAGAAACCCTCTATTTTCTCGGGCAAGAACTTCAAGTATTGGCAAGAAAAGATGTTGTTCTACCTCACAACCGTGGGGTTTGCCGGTTTCTTGACGGAGGATGCGCCTCCAACCCCGAGTGAAGGGGAGACGAGCTTCGAGGTTCGTGCCGGGTATGCGAATTGGTGCCAAGGCGACTACTTGTGCCGCAACACCGTTCTCATGTCCTTGGACGAGCGGCTCTACAACGTCTTCAAGGTCCATAAGACCGCGAAGGAGGTGTGGGAGGCACTTGATCTCAAATATCAAGTGGACAAGACGAATACTACAAAGTATGTCGTCGCCAAGTGGTTGGACTACAAGATGGTCGACTCCCGCTCCGTGATGGACCAAGTGGAAGAGTTCCAAACTCTCTCACACGAAGTTCAAGCCGAAGGAATGCCCTTGGCGGATGCGCTACTTGTAGCGATCATCATCGAGAAGTTGCCACCAAGTTGGAGGAGCTTTCAAAACCTTTTGAAGCATGAGCGCTCGGAGATGTCCGTGGCGAACTTGGTGTCAAAGCTTCAAATGGAGGATCACGTGAGGAGTCGTGATCAAAAGGGCAAAGCGCCGATGGATGCAAAGGCCAATCTCACCGAGAAAGGCGGTCCTTCCAACAAGCGTGGTCGCCCTAATCCCAACAACAAGGGCAAAGGGAAGCAAGGTGGAGGACAACCATCAAAGTTCGATGGAGTGTGTTTCAATTGTGACAAGCATGGTCACATGGCTAAGGATTGCCGCAAGCCAAAGCGGAAGAAGGCGAAGAACAACGTCAACAACGTCGAGAAGAACTTTGGCGATTGGGACCAAGATGACTTTGCGGCGATGATTTCCGAGGTGAATCATGTTGATAGCCCAAATGCTTGGTTCGTGGATACCGGCGCTACCGTCCACATTTGCATCAATCGTGAGTTGTTCCACAACTACAAAGAAGTGGAAAACAAGACGATCATGGAGGCTAGCGAGCGGACTTCTCAAGTCCTTGGCATGGGAGATGTGGTTCTTCAACTTACTTCGGGCGTGGAGATCACCTTGAAGGATGTGCTACATGTTCCCACTGTCCGAAAGAATTTAATTTCAGGCATTAAGCTCACTAAGAAAGACTTTGAACTGTTTTTCAAAGCTGATTATGTTGTAATTCGCAAGTGGGGAAAGTTCCTTGGGAAAGGCTATGCCTCCGAAGGGCTTTTCAAACTTGGTGTGAGAGCTTGTAAGCCTGCCAAGGCAACTATCAATAAGAAAGAATCTACTTCTTCTGCTTACTTGATTGAGTGTTCCGATTTATGGCATTGTAGACTTGGACATGTTAATCTAAATGCTATAAAAAGATTAGTAAAAATGAATTTACTAAAAATTGATGAATATAACTCACAAGAGAAGTGTGAAGTTTGTGTTGAAGCCAAAATGGCTAAGTTGCCGTTTAAATCGGTTGAAAGGAGCACTAAACCATTAGAACTAATTCACACCGACGTTTGTGATTTAAAGTTCGTTTGTAATTCACACCGACGTTAGAGGCGGTAAGAAGTACTTTATCACCTTTATAGACGATTGCACAAGGTATTGTTACCTTTGCTTATTGAAAAGTAAAGATGAGGCGATTGAAGCTTTTAAGAACTTCAAAAATGAAGCCGAGAATCAACTTGGATGTCGAATTAAGATGGTTCAAAGTGATAGAGGTGGAGAATATGTAGCTCCGTTTGCTGAATTATGCAATGAAAGTGGTATAATCCATCAAACGACGGCTCCTTATTCACCACAATCTAATGGCGTTGCTGAACGCAAGAATCGAACTCTTAAGGAGATGATGAATGCCTTGTTGATTAGTTCAGGATTACGCCAAAACATGTGGGGGGAAGCTGTCTTAACGGCTAACTATATCTTGAACAAAATTCCACTCAAAGGGAAAGATGTAACTCCCTATGAGCTATGGAAAGGAAGGAAACCTTCGTATAAATACCTCAAAGTGTGGGGGTGTTTAGCTAAGGTAGAAGTGCCTTTACCAAAGCAAGTTACAATTGGACCTAAAACGGTGGATTGTACCTTCATTGGTTATGCACTTAATAGCAGTGCCTATCGCTTCATAGTGCACAAATCAGAGATACCCGACATACATGTTGGGACAACGATAGAATCAAGGAATGCTATATTCTTTGAAAATATCTATCCCAATAAGGATAAAGGTGTGTCTAACTCAAACAATAGAGTTGAGAGTGAAGCTACGAGTTCTAAACCTCTAGACGTAGCTAGTAGTTCTACACAAGTAGATGATGCCACGAGTTCTAATCCTGTACCACCTAATAGGAAAAGACCAAGGTCTAAACCTGTGGATGTAGAACCAAGACGTGGGGAACGGGTTAGAAAAGCTAAGGTTTATGGACCGGATTATGTTGTCTTAATGTTAGACGGCGAACCGGTGACGATCAAAGAAGCTTTATCTGGCTCGGATGCAGCTCTATGGAAAGAAGCCATAGATATTGAAATCGATTCCATTATGCAGAATCATACTTGGGTGTTAGTGGATCTACCACCTGGAAGTAAAGCTTTAGGATGCAAATGGATCCTATAGAAGAAGTACAAATCTGATGGTACTATAGATAAGTACAAAGCCCGACTTGTCGTTCAAGGTTTCAGGCAGAAAGAAGGGTATGATTTCTTTGATACCTATTCGCCTGTGACTAGGTTGACATCTATTAGGATGCTTCTCGCTATTGCTGCTTTGCACAATCTCGAGATTCACCAAATGGATGTGAAAACTGCATTCCTGTACGGCGAGTTGGAAGATGAAATATATATGAAGCAACCTGAAGGATTTGTAGTGCCTGGGCAAGAGCACAAAGTATGCAAACTCCAACGGTCTTTATATGGATTGAAGCAAGCACCGCTTCAATGGCATTTGAAATTTGACGGCGTAATGTTGTCAAATGGATTTAAAATCAATGAGTGTGACAAGTGCGTCTACATTAAGAATACCAATAACGACTATGTTATTGTTTATCTTTATGTAGATGACATGCTCATCATGGGGAGTAATTCCCGAGTGATCCAAGAAACGAAAAATATGCTAAGTAAAAACTTTAGCATGAAAGATATGGGCTTAGCTGATGTAATTCTTGGAATTAAAATTCTAAGAAAGCCTGATGGTATTGCTATAACACAATCTCACTATGTTGAGAAAGTGTTAAAGAAGTTCAATGCTTTTGACAAGCCAATAGCTAAGACTCCATGGGAACCTAGTGTACATTTGAATGTACATAAGGGAGAACCTGTTGATGCGATAGAATATGCTAAGATTATTGGGAGCTTGATGTATCTAACAAACTGCACTCGTCCCGATATAGCATGCTCGGTCAACAAGTTGAGCAGCTTTACAGCCAATCCTAGTAATGAACATTGGAAAGCTCTTGAAAGGGTCTTGAGATATTTGAAATATACTAAGAACTATGCAATTCATTATACTAGGGAGCCCCCTGTACTTGAAGGGTACTGTGATGTAAATTGGATATCTGATGCCAAAGACTCGTTCTCAACGAGCGGTTATGTATTCACTGTGGGGGGTGGTGCTGTGTCTTGGAAATCCAAGAAGCAAACTTGTATTGCTAGATCGACCATGGAATCCGAATTCATAGCTTTGGATAAAGCTGGTGAAGAAGCCGAGTGGCTTAGAAATTTCCTCGAGGATATTCCATGTTGGTCAAAACCTGTGTCGTCCGTAATAATTCATTGTGATAGTCAAGCTGCTATCGGACGAGCACAAAATAATTTGTATAACGGTAAGTCGAGACATATTCGTCGACGACATAATACCGCGAGACATTTGATCACGAGTGGTGTTATCACAATTGATTATATAAGATCAATTGATAATATAGCCGATCCGTTGACTAAAAGTATCCATCGAGATCAAATGTATAGACTGTTAGGGGGAATGGGTTTGAAATCCACATCTTAAAGATGATCATAGTGGATACCCAACCATGATGACTGGAGGATCCCAAGAACTTGGTTCAATGGGACAACTAAGCTATGAGAATCTGTGTGTTGAACACTCGAGTTGCCTATTCCTTGTAGAACAGTGAGTGTTCGAGAACCTGCATGTGGTGAGGTTAAGTCTTTGACTTTTAATAACTCTAGAATTCCTCAATGAGGACAAGTATAGCAGGATACTTGAGTTAAGAGTTACCTATATAAGTGTGAAGAGTGGCCGCTTCGATTGAAACACTTATGAATCCAAAGGGGTGTTCCAAGGCCTGTAATGGACACAAACGTAAGAATGAATGAGGATTGAAGCAATATTGTGTCAATATTATTGACTTAGTATACACCGAGGAGGACTAGTTCAAGGAACCATATCCACTAGGCCGCCGGTATACTCGATAAGATTGACTATGGTAGGTTCAAAGCCACAAGCTACCTTTCCAAATGCAATGTTGTTTCTTAAGAGGACTGAGCTAAGTGTCTGCATACATCTGCATACGGCTTTCTCACTCATGTGGGGGATTGTTGGAAATATGGTTTTGGACCATATCTGAATTTAATTATTTAATTAAATATTCATTATTTAATTGAAATAATTATTGGATGTTAATCTACGTCTCGAGTAAATGAACGTAGTATACTTGAAGTCTCAAAACCGATTTCCGGTGAGTGAGATATTGTATATCAAAGTTTGGGTGTTGAGAAGGGAAATAACAATTGTAATGTGTTGTTGTCCCACATTGGAAAACAAGGGAAGAATACTCTTGTATAAGAATAGCAATGCTCATGGAGCTAATAACTTGTGGGCTTGCTAGTGGGCTTGGATGAAGGCCTTGGCCTCGCGCGCACACACACACACGCGCCGCCGACGACGATCGATCGATCGATCGGACGGACGCCGCCACCGGACGGGCGGGTCGGGTACGGGCCGCGGCCAAGGACTTGGATCTTGGCAATTGGTGCTTTGGGTGGTGTTTGGGTCCAAACTATATAATTTTTTGGACAAAATACTTTTGGGCTTTTGTGGACTATTAATTTTTCGGCCCAATTGTATTTGTGTTCTCAGCCCAACTAAAGCCCACCCGTTTCAGCCCAAGCCATGAAGAGTTGCAGCAGTTTCGAAAACCGCACAGGAGGTTGATTTCTGCCATTGATGCAGAATCAATATGTAACAACAAATTCAAATACTTTTGAATTTGTAACACCCATAACAGTCCATGGTTTTAATCCTCTTTATTGAGGATTTAATCTCCCTAATGAGCTTGAGCAGCCTATAAATAGTTAACTAGAAGCATGGCATTTTTTGCTCCACGAAAATCTGCATTTCTCACTCTCTCTCACTGCATACTGCTCAGTTCTCGATCCGATTCAGTTCGCCGGAGCTCGCCGGATTGTGGTGCTACATCCGACGAGACGTTCATCGTTTTACCTTTGGGGAAGATACGCCTACACCGTGAGCACTACCGGGGCGATAATCTTCTTGCGGGAAGAGTTCCACCTCGACTCGACGCTTTCATCTAGTTTGTTTTACTTCATTGTAATTTCGTTCTAGTTTCTTGTTACTTCTAATTTATTTATTTTCTTAGTTCAGTTTCTAGTTTCGATTGTTTCGTTTTTGAGTTGTAAAGTTCTTCGATCGTGCATCCCGTTTGTAACATGACGGTAAATATACGATCGAATTTAAAATAATAATTTTTTTTTATAATATCGCTAATGATGAGGAGTAAAATATGCATCAGCGCTGTACACCATGGAAATCCCACCTTCGGCCGGATCACCCGTGAAAATGCCAGCTTTGACCTATAGCTATGAAGGGTGCCAGCTTTGGCCGCCAACTGAAGGAATATTAAATTGAATTAATACTCGATTGCCCGATGATCGTTTCTTGGATTATTATTAATTCATCATACAACGATTAATTCCTAACATGCTCCTATGAATTTAACAGCTGCACATAGGTGTTAGGAAATACTTACTTGAGAATTGGATGCACAGATGATTGATGATCGCGTCGAATGATTCAGACTCCAGCTCTGATCTTCTCGACTGTATCCCGCTCAATTCCCAACGTTGGATGGACAACGAGCTATGAGAACTCCCAAGACAGAAGGCCAATCACGTTCCTGTGCCTCCCTCTGCTCTCAAAACCCTAATTTTTATCAGTGTGTTTTCCTGAGAGCTGACAGCTGTATTTAATAATACAGAAAAGGGGAGGAGGCGCCACTTTCTTAGTGAGGGCCGAAAATTCTGTCTTCTTGGGCTAGGAGACATTGGGCCAGCCCAGGGACCAGATACAAGGAATAAAGATGGGCCTCAAATAAATTAATTCATCTATGGTCAGCCCAGACCATAATTAATTTATAAATATCAGTTCATTCCACTAGAGAACCGATACTGACTTACCCCTTTATTGCCGGTGATGAGTCGGGGCTTGTATTTAGACTTATTAAATCTCCGTATTTAAAATATCCGACATCCATTAATTAATTAGAGCTCTGACAGCTTAAATTAATTAATCTCTTAATAATTCCTTAAGCAGTACCACTCAAACTTTATTATTACGCCTGAACTTAATCAACCTGCAGGGTTTAGCGTAATAAACTTTATTGAGCTCCTTAAGGGGATGTCATTATCCTATACCGGATACGGGTACTAATACAGATAATCAAATATCATATATTAACCGCTATCACCCAAGATACAGAGTACTAGAGTTGGTATATAACTTTCACCCATAGTAAGTCAAAGTGATATACGAGTTAACATATATATTTGAATACTTATTAGTATTAAGATTTATAAGTCACCGAGATCTTGATTCTTCACTTAAGTCACATAGAAGAATACATCTCAAACTGTGGTCCTATCAATACGTAAAGACGTACCAGTATAGACAAGTAGCCAAGACAAACTACTTCCATCTATACTGCAGCCTAAACCAATAACTTGTCCTAGAGTTATTTCGGCTGTGATCATATTATATCTCTTATGGTTATTCCAATTATATGGTCTTCTGTGATCTACAACACACCATATAATCTACTTATACAGAGATAAAGAACATACATATGCAATCATGAACACAATCAGATAGGAGATAAGAATAGTGAAAACAGGAATCATTGTATACAAGCATAAAGTTCTTGCTTTCAGTATACAAATCCAACAATCTCCCACTTATACTAAAGCAAAACTTTTAGTATATAATGTGTCTAAATACTAGCTATTACAAAAACTTCACTTCATCTCTCCCACTTATACTGAAAGTTTTTCTCATAGGTCTTTTGCGGTAAGCTTTTCGTGAAAGGATCAGCTAGGTTCTCCAATGTATCAATCTTTTCTACTAGCACATCTCCTCTGTTTACGATTTCTCGTATGATGTGGTACTTTCTCTCTATGTGTTTTGACGCCTTGTGGCTCCTGGGTTCCTTAGAATTTGCCACTGCACCCGAGTTATCACAATAAATTATGATACTCTTAGGCAAATTAGGGACCACTCCTAGATCCAAGAGGTAGTTCCGGAACCATACAGCCTCTTTAGCAGCTTCCGAAGCAGCTACATACTCGGCTTCCATGGTGGAGTCTGCAATGCACTTCTGCTTTGCACTCCGCCATGATACGGCTCCACCTCCCAAGGTAAACACATAAGCAGAGGTAGATCTCTTCTCATCCCGGTCAGCCTGGAAATCCGAATCGGTGTAACCCAAAGGAAATAGACTGTCTGACTGGTAAACTAGCCTATAATCTCGAGTCCGTTTCAGGTACTTGAAAATATGCTTTACCGCAGTCCAGTGTCCTGGTCCAGGGTTCGACTGATATCTTGCAACCATGTCAACGACATAGCAAATATCAGGTCTCGTGCATAGCATCGCATACATGAGGCTACCTACGGCGGAAGCATAGGGTATCTTCCTCATCTCCTCGACCTCACTAGGCGTCTTAGGACACATGTCCTTAGACAGAGGAATGCCATGTCTAAAAGGTAGCAAGCCTTTCTTGGCATTTTGCATGCTAAAACGAGCAATCACAGTATCAATGTAAGATGCTTGAGATAAGCTCAACATCCTTTTCTGGCGATCACGAACGACCTTGATCCCCAGGATGTACGCTGCATCTCCTAAGTCTTTCATTTGAAACTGTTCGGATAACCACTTCTTTATGTCTGATAATAGCTCAACATTGTTGCCAATGAGGAGGATATCATCTACATAAAGTGCAAGGAAAACCACGTCACCATTGGCATCTAAACGGTACATGCAACTTTCGTTATCACAACGAGTAAATCCGTAGGATTTAATGACCTCGTCAAAACGTTTGTTCCATGACCTCGAAGCTTGCTTAAGTCCATAAATGGACTTCTTAAGCTTCCACACAAGATGCTCTTCCCCCTTCTTTACAAACCCTTCAGGTTGCTGCATATAGATGTCCCTTCCTTCTTCAAGGAAACCGTTTAGGAAAGCGGTCTTGACATCCATTTGCCAAATCTCAAGGTTCATGTGGGCTGCTATGGCAAGGAGTATTCGGATAGACTTGAGCATGGCAACCGGCGAGAAGGTCTCATCATAATCTATACCCTGTTCCTGGGTATAACCTTTCGCCACCAGTCTAGCTTTAAAAGTTGCGACTTCGCCATCCGAATCTCTCTTTCTCTTGTATACCCACCTACTACCTATAGCTAAGAAGTCATCTGGTAGTTCGGTCTTCTCGTATACATCCATAGCACCCATGGATTCTATTTCAGAAACCATGGCCTCGTACCAAGAATCTACATCTTGATCTTTCATCGCTTGTCTGAAGTTGTCAGGGTCGATATCCTTTTGTTCATCAACAGGGAGAAGATCCGAAGATTCTCCCAAGAACATAAATCGATCGGGTTGAACTACAACCCTCCCACTACGACGAAGCGGTGGTGGTACAGCTGTGACAATGGTTTGTGCAGTGTCTTGTGGTGTATTCACTTGCACACTTGGCTGGGGTGATGGAATCGTCTGTCCATTGCCTTCGATTTCTTGAAGGACAATCTCGGACTTAGACTTGTGATTATTTATAAAATCCTGTTCCAGGTATCGTGCGTTGGTGCTAACAACCACTTTCTGATCCTTAGGATTATAAAAATAACCACCTTTTGTTTCTTTTGGATATCCTACAAACATCATTACCTCGCATCTAGGATCCAACTTTCTTGCCTCATTGTCAAGCACGTATGCAGGACAACCCCATATCCTCACATGGCTCAGGCTAGGTATTCGACCTGACCATAGTTCAATGGGAGTCTTAGGCACAGATTTGGACGGTACTAGATTCAGCATGTAAGCCACTGTTTCCAAGGCATATCCCCAAAACGAAATAGGCAACGATGCATAACTCATCATAGATCGCACCATTTCCAAAAGAGTTCTATTTCTTCTCTCCGCTACACCATTCTGTTGGGAAGTACCAGGTGCAGTCAATTGGGATGTAATCCCAGAATCTGACAAGTATTTCAAGAATTCGTTTCCGAGGTATTCGCCACCGCGATCAGACCGCAATGACTTGATAGATTTACCCAACTTCTTCTCCACTTCCGCCTTGAATTCTTTGAATTTCTCAAAGCATTCAGACTTGTAGCGAAGTAGGTAAACATACCCATATCTTGAATAATCGTCAATGAAAGTGACGAAATACTCATACCCTCCACGAGCCTTTGTGGACATCGGTCCACACAAGTCAGAATGAATCAATTCTTACACATGCGATGCCCTATTCCCCTTGGCCTTAAAAGGCCTTGCCGTCATCTTTCCTTCTATACAGGATTCGCAGGTTCTAAATGGAACAGCTTGAAAGTCTTTCAAGATTCCATTTGAAACGAGCCTTTGGATCCTGTTTAGATTGATGTGGCCTAACCTTAGGTGCCACGCATGCGTATATTGTTCATGAGAATAATACTTCCTCTTATTCGGATTAGGACAGATTTGTGATGTAGATGCAACATGGACAGAATTCTTTATTGGACATGTAATAGTATAGAGAGAGTTGTTCAAAATTCCAGAACAAATAATCTTGTTATCTCTCATGATAGAGACACCCCCATCAAAAGTAACAGAAAATCCATTCAAAAACAACTTTGAAACAGAAATTATGTTCCGCCGAAACTCCGGCACATATAAAACTAGTACGGCCTCCCGTGCGATGCACGGCGAGCATAAAAATTAAACGATATGTTTAAATAAATAAATTAAATATTAAACAGAATTAAAATATAAACAAATGCAAGACATATTTTAAAATAGAATAAAACAATCCACATAAATTACTCAATACTAACCTGAATTTGAAAACATAAATTTTCAACATTATAAAAATGTAATACCGATAATTATAGTTGTTAAACAACTAAAAATTATTTTGATAATAAAAATTAGCATTACATATTATAGAGTATTATGCATCATAATAAATAAATAAATATTTTCATACACAAGCATAAATAAAAAGTCATATTTGAAATTATATTTTTAATATATAAAACTAATTATTCATCTTTAAAGTAATATTAATACAAAAAATTTATTTTAAAAAGGAGTTATAAAATAAACTAATATATTTACATTCATCTTAATTTAAAATTATGAAAACAATCTTTAATTAGATGTAAAAGTAATAAAAAAATATATTAGAAATAACTAAAATATAATTATTAAAAAAATCATAATAAATATTTTCTCTCACTCCTCTTTCCTCTTTTTTTTTTTCTTTTTTCTCTCTCTTTCTCCTCTTTCTCTCCTCTCAATAATTGCGTCTGAGTAGTTGTAACTTTCATTTTTTTTTCCTCTCTCATCTCTTTTATAAATTGCTCTAAAAGATTATTAAAATTGTCATTAAATTGACCGAAAAAAAGAGCTGATTAGGATTTATGATGTTAAAGAATTAATTGTACTATGTATGTCAATTTTAAAAATAGATCTTTAAAGTAACAAAATAATTACAAATGATTTTCTCGAAAATTAAAAAGAAGAAATAATTACAATTGGAAGAATTACGATGCAAAATTCTCAAACATACATGTATCCTTAATTGAATCCAAAAGTACCACAAAATCAAAAACATGTGATGTTCTTTTAAAAAACAGAGTGAACAGCCGCAAACAAAAAATACTAAAGAAGTAATTTCTGTTTCTTTTTTCAACAACATATTAGGGCCAGCTAATAGCAGATAAGTAGATCCTCTTTCAGAATATAAAACAAAAAAGAAAGTGAACAAAAAAACCAATAGTTTTCTAAAGCTTCCTCTGCTTTCCACAAAAACCAAACTGAAAATTGTTTTCTATAGTATGTTACAATCAAAGCAGTTCTACTTCTGTTGGAAAAACTATATAAGAATAAGAGTATAACCAAAACTGTAAACAACGTATAAATTAACTTGAGGAACTACCTCAAGTGATAACCCTGTATATATATATATATATATATATATACTTACATAACAAATAAAATCAAGATATTAGCGTTTTATCGATATCTCGTTGTAAATTGTATCAGGGTCCACTGCCAAGATGACCTACAAAAATGGGTAATAATTTTTTTAGGAGAAAGGTTATTAGTACAAAGCAAAATCACATGTCCCAAAAGTGAATTGTGTGAAGTCTTACCTCCATCAAATGACTGTAAGCATTTTTTTCACTAAACGTCGAACTCTTTTAGTTGTTTTAACTTGTATGAACTTTTCTTCTGATGTATCTCCCATTGGCTGCAAGACGGTTATTACTTCGAATTAACAATAAGTGATTCTAAGAGTAGCAATACCTCAAACAAAACGAATAATGTCTCTATGATGAGAGAGTGACTATCGTCATCCTCAAGGTGTCTGGCCAAAGACTTGTCGGCCGTTTCAGCTACATGGAAACCGGACCTATCCCTACAAATCTAAAAAAAATCATCTGCAGAGTTTCAAAGAAAAGCACAGAGACGGTTGAAAGAGCTCAAGAACAATTTTCATAGTGTGGCTAATAATATAATCAGTTGCAAGTTCCACTCCTTTAATTTGCCTCTGGCTTCTTCCAATGCAATACCGCATTTAACGGATCGCTCTTTCAAAGTGCAATATACTTTTCCATTGAATCTTGAGTGAGATAAAGATGGGAGTCAGGTTAATGTCATTTGTTGCACTAAAAGGTTGCAACACGTATATCATCCAAACTAAGAACACCATCAACGTGTTCATGAGTTAATATAATCTGCAGACATTATAAAATTGGCCAAGTCTAACAATTTGTTCAAGATTATATATATTAGTCAATAAAAATATAACAATATCGCTAATGGACTATTTCCCAAATGAAGCAGTGAGCCAACCTCAGGATTAACTACATAAAAAGCAGAAGTTTCGCTCAAACTACCAAAATCCTTTCGAAACTATACCAAGTGACAAACAAATGAAAATCATTATAGATATCCAACATTTTTACAAACATTCAGGGGATGCAGTAACCATAAAATCTAAACTTCTTGTTCATAAGCTCAAAAAATGAAATAATAAAAACCTCAAAATAAAATGTGAGATACCTCAAAACTCCACCAAAGTTCATAAGCTTCCCTACCAACTTCAAAACTTCACCCATAAACACACATTAAAACCCTGTATTCAGCAAAATTAAGAAATTAATCAAGAATTTAAAGAAACTCAAATAGAAAATATAAAAGAAATAGGAGATGATGATGGTAGCTTCTTTATCGATTGGCTGATAAAAGAGGGGACACTGGTGGTTGTTCTTTCTGACGGTGGCGGTCAAACAACGCTGGACTGCTACAATGGGCATCGGCGAGGTCACGACTCGACAATATCATTGATGAAATTAGATGGAAAAATGGTGTTAATGGCGGTGACATTCCTGATGCAGACGACATGTAACAATGGCGAGCGGAGAGCCGGAAGATGAAGAGCAACTCCATTCTTCTTTATAAATGGATTGAGAGCAGTTGGAGAAATTGTATTGATTTCTGATAAATTGTCGTTCTTCTTTATTAATGGATTGAGAGAAGTTGGAGAAATTGTATTGATTTCTGATATATTGTCGTTGCTATGGAGATATTGCGAGAGAAGCGTGAGAGGGAGAATTTTTTTGTGTGAGAGAGAGAATGTTGTTACTGAGAACATGCCAGAGAAGGGAGATAACGTGTGAGAGAGAATTTTAAGGGTGTTTTCATGGAGTATAATAAATAGATATAGATATAGATACGTGTTTAATTTTGATAGTTATCTTTTAAATTGGTTAATGTTGTGGGTTAGTGGGATGTAGTTAATTATAGGTGAGTTAAAACTGCCGTTAAATAATTAGAAAGATTCTGTTAAAAATTTAACGCTTAGTATTTTTCCGTTAAACTGCTTCTTTATATAATATATAGATATCTCTCAAAACTAAAATGTCATCACCAAAACATAAAGATAAATCTCCAATAGCAACAGCTGCGACCTTCGACGCATTGCCCATGGAGATGGTGATCTCATCACTTGCTAGCTCCCTTGTTGGCCTGAAGCCCTGCAAGGTGTAACAAACATGGTCAGTTGCCCCCGTATCCACTACCCACGAATGAGTAGAAAACGAAGCTAAACATGTTTCTGTTACTAAAACTTGTGACGTACCTTGTCCCTTTGCCTTGAGCACTGGATAATCTTTCTTCCAATGCCCAACCTTGCCGCACTTGAAGCACTTTCCCTTGGCTGTTGGCTTGTTCACGCCGCCGCTAGGGCCATCAACTTTGGCTTTACCGCTCCCACTAGCCTCATGGTCATGCTTGCCCTTTGGACCTTTCCACTTCTTTTTCCCGCCTTTCGACGAAGAAGTAGATCCCTTGGCAGCAACAAGGACCTCTTTCCCATTGCGCGTGCCCATGACTCCCTCCGCCGAAACTAGAGCATTCAATAACTCATTGAGAGTATAGTTGGCCTTGCTCATAACGACGTTGAGTCGGAAGTTCTCATAGGTTTTGGGGAGAGTGTTGAGGATGATATCGACCTTGGCTTCGCCTTCGATACCCCCTCCTAGCAGATCAAGCCTGTCAAACAAATTTGTCATATGCATGACATGATCGTGCACCGAGCTGCCCTCGCTCATTTTACAAGATAAGATTTCTCTCATCAAGTTAAAATGAGCAGACCTCTCGGACTCCCCATAAACCTCCTTGAGGTTTAACATGATTTCAGCCGCGTCATTCATGACCTGATGCTGGAGTTGCAAAGTTTGTGACATAGTCATCATAATATAGCACTTGGCCATATTATTTGACTTGTGCCACCTTTTATGCGCCTTACGTTCCGCATCAGTCGACTCATCAGTTAAGGCCGCGGGACGTGGAGTAGTAAGCACAAAACTGTGCTCATCAGCGTCAAGTATGTACATAATATGGTGTTTCCATTCGGTATAATTAGGACCGATGAGAGGATTGTTTGCTAGAATGTTAATGATCGGAGACATAGACATATCTGAAAGTAAACAAATAAACATGTAAGAACATGAAACGCATATAATTCGTAACAATAATATTGTAACCTTTTGATAAAACAATATTAGTGAAACCTCCAACTGCCCAAGAAAACTCACGAGTAAGCCACGTTAGGGTGGTCATTTACACATGATTTCCTCAACCAGACTATTTACCTAGTCATTTAATTTCCATCCATGTCAACTTGACCTTTTGACAAAGGAAATTAATTGTTGGACTTTAACTAGACCATATCATATTCAAGAAGGGACTCCGTTGGGGAGTTGTACATTGTACTTGAAATGATATCTAAGCAGCGACCACAATTTAACCTTGAGCATTAAATTCTTAAAATTGGCATACTCTCTAGGACCATACCGCTTTCAATTTAATCTCTTGGTTATCTTATTTAAAATCCATCCTCTAAAGTACTTATGAAAATCATACGAGTAAGCCACGTTAGGGTGGTCGTTTACCGCATAACTCCCACTACTTAAACGGATCTAAATATTTTAATAGAAATCTCAACTTGACAAACTCGTGAAATCAAATATAAAGTAAGCCACGTTAGGGTGGTCATTTACTTCATATTCTCAATTACTTCGTCTTGAGACCGCATGTGGAGGTCTAAAATAATTTTTAAGTACTATAAAAATTATTAAACAGCTTAGTCTTTTTCTTTCAAAAGGTTTGTTCATGCTCAAGCACATAAACCTAAACATGCTTCTCTAGAACGCAACATGTAAATCATGCTCGCAGAATTCTAAAACATGCTTAAGAAAACGGCAAACCTACTAACATGCTCGTCTAAGCACAATTAATAAATAAATATTAACAAGCAAAGACGTGCAAAAGCAGGTAAAGAGCATAAGGGATTAACAACCACGACATGCAAAGAACAGTAATAAAAGAATTAAAATTCTTCGTGATCCATTCGTGGAAACCCAACATCTATTCTATTACAAAATAAAATAGAAAAAACAAGCCTAAAAACTAAAACGGCCCAAAAAACTTCAAGCCCATCGTGGGAATTAGGGTTTGGGCCCCCTAGGGTTTGAGACGCAGCTAGGGTTTGGAAAACCTAGCCGCCGCCGCCCTTTGCATCCTCCACCGCCGCACAGCAGCCCTCGGCGCCGCCCAGCAGCACGCCGGTGCTGCAGCAACCAAGGCGCGCGCAGCGTCCCGGCGCTGGCAGCAGCCCGGCGCTGCATCAGCACCGTCCGGCACTCGGTGCTTCCGGCGGTCCTCGCGCACAGCGGCAGCAGACGCGCGCAGCCACCAGCAACCGATCGGCAGCCTCCAGCAACAGCAGCAACAGGCGCTCGGCGGCAGCAGCTCCAGCGGACGACAACAGCAGCGGCAGCGCACCGCCCGCCGGGCGCGCAGCGCGCAGAGCGCGCAGACGCTGCCCCGGGCGCGCACCGCCCTTGCCCGCTGCTTCCAGCCGTTCGCCCAGCCCTAGCCGAGCCCGCCCCGCCATCAGCCCGTGTCCAGACCAGGGAGCAGCAGCGGCCGCGCGGTCGCCTGCCTGGGCGCGCTGCGCGCGGTGTGCAAGCACCCACGCGCGCGCTGCCCCTCGGCGCCCGCGGCCCCTTGCTCTCGGTCACCCGCGCCTCGCCATGATCCGGCAGCCCGTGCCGCACTCCTCACACCGTTCATCGTTTGTTGATTCGTCGTCATCCTCGTTCCGCTTCTCAGTTTTACAGATTTACAACGGAAAAACAAACACAATTGAAATCCTAATCTAACCACGGATTTTCTCGTGGTGAAAAACGATTACAACGTCAAACGACGTATCCCACGAATCAACGAATCACGAAGAACAACAGCAGTAAAAACAACGCATATTATTAATCGTACACAAATTAATAATAGAGCCAAGAAATTAATCCTGGGCTCTGATACCAATTGAAGGAATATTAAATTGAATTAATACTCGATTGTCCGATGATCGTTTCTTGGATTATTATTAATTCATCATACAACGATTAATTCCTAACATGCTCCTATGAATTTAACAGCTGCACATAGGTGTTAGGAAATACTTACTTGAGAATTGGATGCACAGATGATTGATGATCGCGTCGAATGATTCAGACTCCAGCTCTGATCTTCTCGACTGTATCCCGCTCAATTCCCAACGTTTGATGGACAACGAGCTACGAGAACTCCCAAGACAGAAGGCCAATCACATTCCTGCGCCTCCCTCTGCTCTCAAAACCCTAATTTTTATCAGTGTGTTTTCCTGAGAGCTGACAGTTGTATTTAATAATACAGAAAAGGGGAGGAGGCGCCACTTTCTTAGTGAGGGCCGAAAATTCTGTCTTCTTGGGCTAGGAGACATTGGGCCAGCCCAGGGACCAGATACAAGGAATAAAGATGGGCCTCAAATAAATTAATTCATCTATGGTCAGCCCAGACCATAATTAATTTATAAATATCAGTTCATTCCACTAGAGAACCGATACTGACTTACCCCTTTTATTGCCGGTGATGAGTCGGGGCTTGTATTTAGACTTATTAAATCTCCGTATTTAAAATATCCGACATCCATTAATTAATTAGAGCTCTGACAGCTTAAATTAATTAATCTCTTAATAATTCCTTAAGCAGTACCACTCAAACTTTATTATTACGCCTGGACTTAATCAACCTGCAGGGTTTAGCGTAATAAACTTTATTGAGCTCCTTAAGGGGATGTCATTATCCTATACCGGATACGGGTACTAATACAGATAATCAAATATCATATATTAACCGCTATCACCCAAGATACAGAGTACTCGAGTTAGTATATAACTTTCACCCATAGTAAGTCAAAGTGATATACGAGTTAACATATATATTTGAATACTTATTAGTATTAAGATTTATAAGTCACCGAGATCTTGATTCTTCACTTAAGTCAGATAGAAGAATACATCTCAAACTGTGGTCCTATCAATACGTAAAGACGTACCAGTATAGACAAGTAGCCAAGACAAACTACTTCCATCCATACTGCAGCCTAAACCAATAACTTGTCCTAGAGTTATTTCGGTTGTGATCATATTATATCTCTTAAGGTTATTCCAATTATATGGTCTTCTGTGATCTACAACACACCATATAATCTACTTATACAGAGATAAAGAACATACATATGCAATCATGAACACAATCAGATAGGAGATAAGAATAGTGAAAACAGGAATCATTGTATACAAGCATAAAGTTCTTGTTTTCAGTATACAAATTCAACACCAACTTTGCCGGTTCCAGCATTGCCAGATTCCAACGATGGCCTCTAGCTTGACCAGCTCTAGCTTTGCCGGATTCCAGCCTTGCTAGATTCCAACTATGGCCTCCAGCTTTGCCGGATTTCAGCCTTGCCGAGTTTAGCCAAGCCACCGACTTGGGTCTTATTTCTCTGTTTCTTGGGCTTTAGGATTATGCCCAATTAGTCACCTATAAATAGGGCACTTGTACATAAAAAATGGGGATTCATTCTTACTCTCGACTTGTACTTGTAACTCTCCTAAAATAGTGAAATTAGTCGGATGACTTCCGTGGATGTAGATCTTTAAAGATCAAACCACGTTAAATTCTCGTGTTATCTTATATTTCTATAGGTTTTATTATTGGGTGTTATTTCTTGCTACACCAGTTAATTAAAAAAAGAAAATATTATTGTTGAAAATAACAATAAATTTTAAAATATTCTCAATAATTTAAAAATAAGAATAATTAAAAATAAAAAAAATAATTAAAAAAAATAAAAAATAAATAAAAATAATAATATTTAACGACAGATTATTTTTCGTTGCTATTCGGTTGGTAAAATTAAAAAAATAATTAAAAAATAAATTTAAAATAAAAAAACAATAGTTAACGACGAATTATTTTCCATCGCTAATAATTATGTCGGTAAAATTTAAAAATAATTATTAAATTTTAATAAGCGCAAAATCACCGAATTTACCGGCGAATTAGCGACAGAATTATTTGCTACTGAAATAATCCGCCGGTAAACTTTTAAAAACATTTTCGTTGGAATTCAGTCGTTGTTCCGTCGGTAATCACCAACGGATTATTTTCCGTCGGTAACTTCGTCAGTGTCCGATAAGTTTTTTTTTGTAATGGTTATACCCAATACCACCTCAACAAACTAAACCACACAAATTGATTTGATCCCATTTGATTTATTTGAACCAAATTGTAAACACCATGAGCTCCTCCAATGGAGAGATGCATTAGGTATGCAACCTTCAAATTGATTATTGGGGGTGTTAGCTTTGGGATGCACTTGGAGGAGAGATGAGAGAGGAGAGGTGCTGTGAGCACCTTGATAAGGTGAACACACAAGTGAGAGAAAATTTACTTTTCTAATTTTTTGTTTTCTTTTTTTTATTATCATTCTTTCATTTTTCTTTTATATTCGTTCTTTCTTTTTTTAAAAAATTATTTTATTTTTTTGCTGTCGTCAATTCATTCTTTTCTTTAATTTTTTAATTTTAAATTTTCTTTTGTGTTGTATGTTTGGTTTTAAATAATAAAAAAATATTACTATTTGCTTATGATATTATATAAAATTTATAAAAAATTTAATATATTTTTATATTAATTAAAAATATCTATCACATTAATTTATATTAAACTATAAATAATAAATATAAAAATTAAATAAAATGTAAATAAATATTGAGTGAATTGAAAGTGGATGAAAAGTGGATTCACACTAATACCAACAAAAATATAAGTTTGAGGAGGTATTATTGTAGGTGAAATTAAGAATAGGGGAATATGATGATATGTCAACGATCATCAAAAAAATCTTAAAACGGGGAGGCACCATTGGAGGGTAAATTCTACCCCGCACAAAGGTGCCCGACACCCTCTATCTTGATTGTCGACACGTGCCCTTACACTATTTATGAATTTTGAATTTTCTTTTCTAGAGTTGAGTTAACGCTGTTAACTCCTTCCGTGAAGTCATCATTACGTTCTCGGGGCACGTTATAATTCGGCATCAGAATTGGGCAACTTATGCTGGCCAAACCTCCGCGCAACCTAAAATTTATCATTTTTGCCGCCCTTTTTCGAATGACACTTTTTTATTGATATATTTACGAGACTCTTGGACTACTTTTCTTTTCTACGAATCTATCAGCTCATTTTGAAACTCTTCATTGTTTTCATATCAAAATTAAATCGCAAGCTCCGTAAGCTCGAATTTTGGAATTTAAATCGTGAGGTTGTTGTATCATTTGTAAGGGCCGAGAATTTTTGTGTTCTTAATCCATGTTTGAAGTTTCATTTTTTATTTTCCATTTTTGTCGGTTGTTTTTGCTGATTTTATGTTTTGCTAATTAGATTCGTCCATTGTTATTCAGATTATTAAAACATGATGTTCGTAAGTTTTTTTTTTTTTAAACTCAACATGATGATTTTCTTATCTTGTTTCATGTTTCATGGGTTTTTCATAATTTCGGCAGTTTTTTTCTTTCAAATGCGTAAATTTTTTAAATAATTATATATAATCAGGCCGAAAAACCTGCCGATATATGATTTGTATATAATTAAAGCTTTTTAATTATTTCGACATTTTTTAAAATTTTCGCCAGTTATTGGATTATTTCGGCAATTTTTGAAATATTTCGGCAGTTTTTCAATTATTTCGGCAATTCTTAAAATGTTTCGGCAACTTTATGAATTATTTATGAATTTTTGAAAATTTTCGGCAGCTTTTGAATTATGTCGGCGATTTCCTTGTTATAATGATATGAATTAATTTTGTTCGTATTGCGAATGATTTTTGTGTCATTATAGGTTAATGATGGATTTTGATTTGAACGATTATCCATCTAATGATGTTGGCGATGAAGATGAAGTATTGTCAAGGAAGGAAGCATGTGTTGATGAAAATAATGTTGAAAATAGAAATGAAGATTGTGATGATAATTCAGATGTTGGAGACGGAGATAAGGATCAAAGTCTTGAAGAAGTTGAGGAAAATATTGAAGATGAGCAACATGTTGAGCATGATTATGGCAAATTTGTCGATCTACTTAATAGGATTGATGTACTTGAGATGGTATTAGAGGTTGGAAAATCTGTGCAAGATCCCGAAGCAGCTCATATTTTATATTGCGAGTATGCAAGACTGAAGGGATTTAGTGTGACAAGAGATAACAAAGGTTACTTTAATGGTACTAGAATATGTAGTTACAAAACATTTCTTTGCTCTTGCCATGGTAAGAGTGAAACGAACACATCGTTGGATAGAGGGATGGCTACTTACAAGAAGCAAGATCGGAAGATCACGTGTAAGGCAAAGCTAAGGGTGTCACGCAGACGTAATCAGCCATGGAAAGTGAGGTCTTGGTACAAAGAGCACAATCATGAATTATTCCCCTCTGACCAGTCGTATTTGTTACGCTCAGCCCGTTCTTTGTCTAAATCTAAGAAACTTTTGATAGAATCAATGAATTCAGTAGGCATTGGCATCTCACGGGCTTATGCATTCATGGAGAAGGAGTCAGGCGGGCCACAAAATTGTGGTTTTACACGGAAGGATGCATATAATCACATTAATGGCATAAAGATGAAGACAAAAGTGGAAAACGGTGATGCAAATAGCCTTATTCAATATTTCAGTAAGATGTCGAATAGTGAGGCATTCTTTTATTTTGACTTTTAAGTAGATGATGAAGGGCGACTTATGAATTTTTTTCTTCAGAGACTCTCGCAGCTCTTTGGATTACGATTATTTTGGAGATGTCTTGTCTGTAGATAGTACATATCGGACCAACAGATACAAGCTTGTTTGTGTTTATTTTGTTGGTGTGAACCATCATTTGAAGAATGTTATGTTTGGAATTGGTTTCCTATCTGATGAAACCACCCGATCTTACGAATGGTTACTTTCCACTTTCTTGGTGTAACACCCTGAATATTTAGATTTATTATATAAGTTTAATTATTAGTATTTTCTTGTTATAGCTTATTATTATTTTTAGATAATTACATGATATATATATATATATATAGGGAGAGGTTCAAATAAGAACCACTAATAAAATAAGAACAGAGAACCATTTTAAGCCATTCGATCATCAAGATCTACGGTGGATGCATCATCTTGGTGGATGGATGCAGATGCTGGGTTCGAATCCTGAAGGGAGCAAAAAAATTATTTTTTTTGGATGCATTAAATTTAATAGCGGATGCATAAATTTGTATAGCAGATGCAGTAATTTTTTTTTTTTTTGAGAGAACAAGGGAAGTTTTCATTAATCAGCAAGAAGAGAGTTTAGAAACAGAAGGGAGACCTCAGAAACAAACTGAGTCACATGATTACGGAGAGAAACTTTAGCTAAACAGTCAGCTATATAGTTGCCTTCACGGGGTGTCCAGCTGTAGGAGCAGCTTCGAAACGAGGCAACCAAGCTTAAAATCTTGTCAACAGAGTCACCAAGAGAAGAACGATCCTCCTTCCTGTTCTGTAATCTCCAAAATAAGGATTGGCAGTCAGTCTCGATGATGATGTCTTCGAGTCCCTTATCTTTGCACATGATCAGGCCTTCAAAAATCGCTCTAGCCTCACCTTCTTCCGCCGAGAAAAACCCCGGGATAAACCCCTGACGACCACCCACCAACGTCCCATCCTTGTTCGTACTCACCACACCAAAGCCAAAGCCACGACCCACATCAAACGCAGCATCACAATTAATCTTGAACTGAGAGTCACGAGAACACTGGAGAGTAATGTTTCTGGCAAGCGGTAGGTGATCAGGTAAGGGTTTCGAGCAAACTGCTCGCTGCGCAATCAAGAGACAATCACCATGAGAGAGTGATTTGTCCTGGAAAATAAGGAGGTTTCGAGAGTACCAGCAGGCCCATGCAATCGACGCAAACAAAGTGTGAACCTCCTTGACCGGATTCTGGCGAATGCGATCAAACCAAGAAGCGATGGGGCAAATATCATCACTAGACAAAGGTTGGAGCCGAAGCGGGGACATTTCCCAAAGAGAGGAGACCCAAACGCAATCTCTGAGTGCATATTCCGGAGTCTCCGTTGTCAAACCACACCGACGGCAGAGGGGATCCACATCAATAGAACGATGGATGAGGGCTTTGGTCGTATGAAGTGCCTCTGTTACACATCTCCACATGAAGTGTTTCACTTTCGGGATGACATCCAAACTCCAAATCCACTTCCATAAAGGGGAAGAAGACAACGACGAAGACGAGGCCTCATTGCGCTGTCGAGAAGAGCAAGCCAGAAGGTATCCCGATTTGACCGTATAAGAATTAAAGTTGTCCCGAGGCCAAATAGGGGTGTCCATACGATCAGCAGCAGGTATAATGCTAGTAGCCATTTTCCAAAGAACAGTCGGCTGAGTAATCGTAGCTAACCTCTCCATGTCCCACGAAAGTTCATCCTCCAGAAAGAAAGTATCCAGCGTAAGGTTCTCAAAAGCTTCTGGAACCCTGGCAGCCGAAAAGACTCCATTCCCTTCCGGAATCCATTTATCTTTGCCGATCCTTATCCTACTCCCGTTTCCCACTCTCCAAGAAATGCCTTCCAATAACAGACTTCTTCCCACAAGTAGGCTATTCCATGTAAAAGATGGGTTGTGAGCCTTACCAGCCAAGAGGATGTCTGTTCGTGGAAAATAACGAGCCTTTAAACAGCGGGCCAAGAGAGTCGAGTCATTGCAAAGAATGCGCCAAGTCTGTTTTGCCAACATTGCTTTGTTGAAGAGGCCAAGATCCCGGAAGCCCATTCCTCCTTCCGACTTTGGCAAACACAGAGTCTGCCATTTCCTCCAATGGATGCGTTTCTCATCTCGTTTCTCATCTTGCTGCAATGCTATTAAGTCGTTGGCAAATCTGGTCTGGTAGAGCGAAGCAACTTATGAGGTACGTCGGGATTGATTGAAGGACAGTTTGAATGAGGACCGTCTTACCTGCTCCTGAAAGATACCGCCGCTTCCAATCCTTAGATTTTTTCCTTGTTCTGTCAATCAGCATCTGGAAGATTTCAGACTTCAACCTTCCAACAGTGCTGGGAATGCCCAAGTATTTTCCCCTCTGAGAAGCACATATCACTCCCAGTTGCTCAGCCAAAAGACTCCGCTGTTCTTCTAAGACTCCCCCGCTAAATGAAATCTCGGATTTGTCAAGATTTACTTTCTGCCCAGAAGTACTTTCGTACCTCTCAAGGATAGTCTTTATCACCCCGACCTCAGTAGAATTTGCTCTTTCGAACACAATGCAGTCATCAGCAAACATGAGGTGGGAAACCCGGGGGGCTGTACGACTTAAGCGTGCACCATGAATGAGGGAACGTGATTCAGCTTGACGGAGCAGTCCGGAGAGGGCTTCAGCACAGAAGAGGAAGATGAACGAGGATAGGGGGTCCCCTTGCCTTAGGCCGCAGCTTGGTTCGAAAGAGTCACCTGGAACACCATTAACCAACACACGAAAAGAAACAGAAGTAACACATCGCATGATGAGGTTAATCACAGAATGGTGAAAACCAAGATGAACAAGCATAGTCTCCAAAAAGGTCCACTCTACCCTATCATATGCTTTTGCCATGTCAAGTTTAAAAGCAAAGACACCATGGCCACGAGCTTTATTTAATTTCATCATGTGAAAAATTTCAAAAGCCAGGAGGGCATTATCAGTGATTTGGCGCCCCGGGACAAAAGCAGATTGGCTTTCATGAATAATGGATGGTAAAATTAATTTAAGGCGAATCGTGATCACTTTGGAAATTAATTTATACACCACATTACAAAGGCTGATCGGGCGAAAATCAGAGGGTAGCTTACAGTGTTTCTTTTTTGGAATTAGACAGATAAAAGTGGAGTTTAAAGGTTGGGGACTGACGCCATTATTGAGAACATCTAGGACCATGGGAATGATAGAAAACTTAGCAGACGACCAGCAAGCAGAATAGAAAATAACAGGCATACCGTCCGGGCCCGGCGCCTTGAGGGGGTGCATATTTTTTAGAGCTAGTTCGATCTCCTCTGAAGTGTAAGGCCTGGTCAAAGATCTATTCATCTCCTCTGTGACTGTAGGTTCAATGGAACTGAGAACGTCATCAGGATTTTGGATAGGCCCGGCCGAGAAAAGCGTGCTGAAGTGACTGCAAAAACTGGCATCTAACTCTTCATGTTTTCGGATTTTGGTCCCTTCAACAGTAGTGATTTCTCTGATGTGATTACGCCGTTGTCGTCCTTCCGCAGTTTTGTGAAAAAAACCGGTATTACGATCACCCCAGGCTAGCCAGTCGGCCCTAGATCTTTGTTTCCACATTATCTTCTCTTTAGCAAGAAGATCATCTAACTCCGCCTCAATATCCTGCTGTTTTTCTCTTGAAAAGGCCACATTGTTGGCTTTTTGGAGATCTTTAAGTTCCTTACGGAGGTCATCGCATCTCTTTCGGACTCGCCCAAATTCGCGTCTATCCCACAGTCTAAGCTCCTGTCCCATAGCCTCTAAGTTTGCCGTAACATCACTAACAGAGTTCTGCCCTCCACAAGTCTCCCAAAGGCTATTACAGAAAACCTTACCACGCTCATCTTTAAGCCACATGGCCTCGAAGCGGAAAGGTTTTGGCCTCCTTCGTGTGTCTTCATCTAACTTATTGCATGAGAGAAAAAAGGGGTTGTGGTCGCTGGCTTTCCGGGTCAGGTGGGAGACCTCAAAGCCCGTGAAAGTATTAATCCAGCTCGCACTGCCAAAGATCCGGTCCAGTCGTTCTTGAATGCAGTCCGTTCCGCTTTGATTGTTACACCAAGTAAAGGGTTCTCCAGAGAAGCCTAAGTCAGTCAGATGACATGATTCGATAGTGTCTCTAAAGGCCTGCAATCTGTTTTCAGCTTTAACATTTCCCCCTCGTTTTTCAAAATGGTAAAGGGTTTCATTGAAGTCGCCCCCACATATCCATCTATCCTCCATCAGATGACTTAGCGAAGTCATGAGTTCCCAAGTCAGGTGGTGATCGGAGGTGTTGCTCCATCCATAAATGCCGCAGAAATCCCAAGGTGGGTAATTTGTTTCAACAACCGAAGCAACAATGTGGTGAGGAGACGCACTTTTCACCGCCACCTGAATATTTTCATGCCACAAGAGACAGAGACCACCTCGTCTCCCACCAACAGTAATGTCACAATCCATCACAAAGAAATTATCAAAGCCGATTTTTTTGGCAATCGACCCCCATTCATTAGAACACAGCTTGGTTTCTATGAGGAAAACAAGATCGGGACGCTTGTGTTTGGCAAGCCAAACAAGTTCTTGAATTGTCGACGGGTTCCCAAGCCCTCGACAATTCCACAGCAAGCAATTCATTGTGCGCGGCGGGATTGCTTTTGAGCAATCTCCGCCGATAGTGCAGAAGAGGAGGAATCATCATCAATATTCGTGCTCTTGAGTTTTTTCTGGACCAGTTCAACAGCAGAATCTTTGACGGAGAAAGAGGCACTCTCCACCTCGCGCGAGAGCCTTTTCTTTGAAGGGGAAGATATGATAAGGTTTGGGTTTTGAGCTTGGGGAATGGGGTTTGGGTGGGATGAGGAAAGATTTGGAGATCGGGCATGCCTTTTCCATTTGTACTTTTTTGGGATAGTGGTGTTTGAGAGAGCTGGATTCATGGGTAGGTTTAGGAGTTGGGCCAGTTGGTAAGTTGGAGTGAAGGGAGCTGGGAGGGTATTTGAGGCATTATGGATTTGGTTGTTATCAAGGCTGGTAGGAATGGGGATAGGATCATGTTGCTGTGGGATTTTGTCATTTGGCTTCTTTGTGGAAGGGTGAGTAGGCTTTTGTCGATTTTCAGAGGACCTCTTGATGGAAGTTTGGGCGGGCGAGTTGGAAGTTTGGCCTGTGTTTATTGGGTGGGGGAGGATGGTGTCCGAGGTATTTTTTGGGGTTATAGGAACAGGATCATTTCTGGGGGTGAGAGTAGCAGGAGTATCAGGTGTACTTGGGCATATTGGATGTTGATCTTTAGCATGGGAGGTGTTGTTGGTTATGTCTTTATGGATAGTGGTTTTGGATGGAGTGGAATCATTATCATGTGAGGGATTAAAGGAGAGGGGAGGGGGGGCGGGGAATTCTGGAGTGAGGGCGATGTTGCCAGTTGGCGGCCGAGTTTGGGTGGGGGTCGGGGATTCGGATTCGTTTGAGAGGCGAAGCTTTCAATACAGGACCATATAACAAATCTTCAAACTGTTTACCAGATTCATCTTCATCGTGTTCTTTCTCGCAACCTCTAGTGTGGTGGCCCATGATACCACACCTATAGCAGAAAGTTGGCAAATTTTCATATTTTAGTGGGATCCAAAGGTGTTGACCTTCAAACAAGATAGTGAGGCCACGTAGCAGAGGTACAGTCACGTCAAAATTAACTTTAAACCGGGCAAAGCAACCAGCAAAATTCGAATTCATGTCAACTTCTTCTACATCTCCAATCTGGGTAGCAATGTTGCGGATGATCCCCGGATGTCTAAGGCACTGCATAGGAAGATCATAAGCACGAACCCAGAAACTTCCTCTAGTTATTTTTATAGCTGATGGCTGGATAGATCCGTCAAGGGGTGAGACAGCAAATAGGTGGCCATCAAAGTGCCAAGGTTGGCGTTGGATCACCCAATCTCTGTCCTCTTTGTTAGCAAAACTGAAGAGGAACAAATTCTTCCGCCACTCTTTTGCCGTAAACTCCGATTTAGTTTTCCAGGATTTCTTCATAATTTCCATAAGATGGAAACTGTTGGGAGGTTTTTGGCAGATCAGGCTGCCCACAATGCAGCTTTCGACATCATTTGTTTGAGTTCCATCCGTAGAGGGGTTACCGGAAATTGCTATCACAGCCGCCTCTCTATCAGTGCGCTCCTCCGGCCCGGTAACAGATCCAAAATCCCGAGACGTGCCGCCACGTTCCATGCCTACAAACCACAGAACAAGAGAAAAAATAGATCCACGATCAGAGACACAAACAAAACTCACACAGCGAAAACAGAGCAAAGCTGTAAAATCAGAGAAAGGGAGAAAGAAAAAAGGGGGGAAGGAAGAGAGGAAGGGAGAGACGGACTCAGCCGTCGACCCAATCGGAAAAACCAGAAAAACTCTCGCAGGAGGACGCAGCCCTAGAGAACTAGAGAACAGAGAGAAACCCTAGAAAACTAGGGAACGTTTTTGATGCAGTAATTTTATTGGTTCTTATGTTCTCACGATAATTGTGGTTCTCACTATAACCGCACCCTATATATATATATATGCAACATTAAATTTATCTAGGTTATTATTATTATTATTATTATTATGATGATTATTATTATTATTATTATTATTATTATTATTATTATTATTATTATTATTATTATTATTATTATTAATTCGATTCCTATTAGAATTAGAACTATGTTTATTATCTTTATTCCTTATCTTATTAGGAGATATATATAGAATATAATTTACATATTGATCAAACTCTTTAAAGACTAGTATAAATAAGAGATCAATTTCTTACCCTAAGAAGACACGCACGTAGAACTCGAAGCCAAATTTGAAATCGGTACATACCTTCTTCTTTTTCTTACACAATGAATTTCTAATCTTGTTTTAGTCAAGCCTTTTGAAAGCAATTTAGTAATTAGATTTCATGCTTTTATTTCTCTTTCTTCTATAATGTTTTTCGTAAAAAGGAAAATTTTAATCTATTTTTTTATATAGTTTAATTAGTGCTTGTTTTTATCTAATTTCCTTTGGCAAAGATAATGTCAGCTTAAATCACATATATTTACTCAAGTATATTTAAGTTTCTTATTAAGTTTGATTAGTACTAACATATGTCGTCTGGAGGTAGTTTTAAAGTGAGGAAGTATTTTCTTTATTTATTTTTAATTACTAAAGGTTTCTTTTAACAAGTTATAATTCATTTTCTATATATACGATTTTTATTATATTAGATTTGATATAAGATTTTAGTTTAAGTTAGGATTTATAATAAAACGTTTTATATATTTAATTAGGTGTGGTGCAATTAGGATCTTCATTCCGGATTTGATTGAATTTATAAGTTTCGACATTAAGGTGAGGGATTATATGCTTGTGGTTATATTCATGTATGTTTTTATATGCTCTTAGTTCATGCTTGATTATACTTGCTCAGCCATGTTTAGATACATGTTAAAAAAATCAGCCATGTTGAAATACATGTTCAGCCATGTAGAAATACATGTTCAGAAAATCAGCCATGTTGAAATACATGTTCAGCCATGTAGAAATACATGTTCAGAAATTCAGCCATGTTGAAATACATCATCAGATTATCAGTATATGTGTATGATAATGTGAATTATTTGCATGTTTATGCGTACGTGAATATTTGCATGGTTTTTCACTGAGTATATTTTCAATATGCTCACCTCTTATATTTCAGTTTTGCAGTTTTGGAGTCGAGGTGGCCATGGAAGTCGAGAATGACTAGAGATTTAGTATTTCCATAGAAATTTAAGTTGAACATGTCACTTTCTTTTAGTTTATCTTTTCTTCCATGTTACTACTTTAGTTTTAGCAAGTTGATTTTAAATTAGTTTAAATTTTGAAAGTCAAGAAATTTTATTTTTAAATATTAGTTCTTCAAGTTTTTAGTTTGAAAAGTTTAAGAAAATTGGGGTGTTACACTTGGAGTCTATGCATTCGAAACAACCGGACATAATTTTTACGGATCAATGCCAATCGCTTATGAATGCAATTGATTCCGTATTCCCGAGCGCCAGTCATCGTCTACGTCAGTGGCATATCAACCAAAACGCGCCATCGCATTTTGGGAAGTTGAATGGGAATTCACTCTTCAAAAAAGCTTGGTTTCATTGTATGAATGGATGTGTATGATTGATGAATACGGGCTTGCCGAGAATAGATGGTTTAATACCATGTACGGGTTGAAAAAGAGGTGGTCCTCTATCTTTACAAATCAGCGATTTTGTGCCGGCCTACATGCAACATCGCGTAGTGACGTTACAAGCAAGGTTATTAAGAACCTTTGTAGTGCAAGCACATCATTACATGATTTTGTGCTTAAGTTTGAAGAAGTACAAATTCAATGGCGGCGAAAAGAAGCTGAAGAGGATGCACTCTGTATAGGAATGCCAGGGTTATTTGTGCAAAACAATGAACTGTTGAGTAGTGCAGCTAAATTCTTGACACGAAGTGTCTTTCGAAAATTGGAGCATGAGGCTAGTTATTCAATGAATGTTGATTTAATCAAAGGGCCATCAAGTTATGCTTCAGATGACATAGAATTCACTGTGTCTTCTGGTAACTCTGGTGGGAACCCGAGGGTTGTTAAATTCAATAGGTCAAGTGACCTTGCTACCTGCACTTGTCGTCTTTTTGAAACAGCGGGAATTTTGTGTTCTCACATTTTCAATATTTATTATCTTATGAATGTGAAAAGCATTCCAAAAGAATATTTATTGACGAGACTATCTCGGTTGGCGAAGAATAGAATTTCGATGAATCTAGATTTTGGCAACGCTGTAGAGAATGATCCGGAGCTACATATCTCCAGTTTGGCCTTTGTGAATCAGTTGATGTGGTCGACATATGATCTTGCCGAATATGCAAAACTGCATAGTGATAAGCGTGACCTTATTATGAACCGCCTAGCATCATTGCGTGAGGAGGTTTATGGTTCGAAAGAAGCGTCAAATGCCTTGGCAAGAAAAAAGCCTAACTTGCTAAAATGAGGTGTTGCATTTTGAAATCCGAAAGTGGCAAAAACACGTGGTGAAACGAATGCAAGAATTGAAAGACACTGGGATAGATCTAAAGGCAAGGGCAATGTGAGTTGTCCGAAAAATTTTGGCACAGGCCGAACAATTTTAGAACTGACCGAAAATTTTGCCATTGGCCGAAATTTTTTGCCATGCGCCGAAATATTTTGCCATTCGCACTGGCCGAAAGTTTTTGCCATTGGCCGAAAAGTATCGAACAAGCAAGCAGGATAGATCTAGAAGAATATATTGTAGTATTGTACTATTATTCTCATCTTCCATACTCATATTTATACCATCAATTATATGTAACAGGTTGTGAAACTCGTGCATCTCAGAAATGTAAGTTGCACCACTCGGACAATGTTAGGAACTGTACATCGTTTGATATGCCATGTGGTTCTCAGGGTACTGCTAATCCTAATGACACACCTACTTCTCCATGGACTCATTCTGATTCTATGGTATTTTTCCTGTACTTCGTGATATTCAAGTACTTATTTATTACTACTTATATATTTTTGTGTAATTTTTGACCTAATTTATATTTGATATAATTTTAGGCATATGCCAAAACTATTGATAATGAAGAACCTGTAAATCCCACTCTAACTGACGACTCTAAAGGCAAGGCTAACCAACAAATACCCCGCAAGAATGCATGTGGGGTTAAATATATTTTACATGTTTTGTGTCATAAGAATATATTGTACTATTATTCTCATCTTTATACCATCAATTGTATTTTGATAGGTTGCCAAACTCGTCCATCTCACAAACGTAAGTTGCAGCACTCCGACGGTGTTAGTAACCGTACACCCTTTGCTATGCCATCGGCTTCTCATGATAATGATGTCCCATATGACACACCATCGTTGTATGACACTTAGGATGAAAATTTTGGTTGGATTCGTGCTGATTCTAGGGTATGTTTCTTGTACTTTCTGATATAGAATTTTTTAGTTAATACTAGTTATATATATTGTAAATTAATTTCTGAACTAATTTATATTTCACATAATTGTAGACATATGTAAATATTATTGATAATGAAGAACCAGTAATACCCAATCTGGATGACGACTATCAGGTTTTGAACTGATTATGTATTACATCTATAATTATTTTCTCTTTTTTTATTTATTAGTAATGTATTAAACAAAATTGGGTTTGTAATGATGCATGACTTGGACTTGAACTTTAGTCTTTCAAGGATTTGAGGAGTTTTATCTACAGATACTATTGGGTGGTCATATATATTTTTGTTTTTTTTTTAAAAAATTTGTTACAACCAAAGAAAGGAAAAAACCCACTCACACTCTAGCTCCTAGGGTGACTCGAACCCCCGACCTATTGGTTGGAGGGGAAGCGTCTTACCAACAGACTGCGCTTCATCGTCATATATATTTTTGCTAAAGCCTTAAAACATGGAAATATGGTAGCTGTAAACTTTTTCGGCGATTGTGTTTATATTTTGGTATATACCAAATGTCTTGCACTTTTTTGTTTTTGAATCTATAAGTGTACATATCATTAGAAGGTACTTGTTCGGGAAAACATTGCCAATATATTTAAACCTCTGTTTAATGCTTTTTATTCTTGCTGAAAATAGTTAAACTCTGCCAGGTTTTTCGTCGAAGTGTCTTCCTTGTTCGGCGAATAGATTCGGCAGTTGTCGAATATTCCGTCTTTTTGGTGTTTTATTTGTTTTATCTTTTTATTTTCCCTATCTTTTATATTTTTTTTAAGCCTACTACCGCTTAATACTTTCATTATTTGCCGAATAAATTTGATTCGTCCAATTCGTTCGCCGAAGTCTCTTTTTCGTTCGGCGCCTATTTTCGGAGGTGGACAAATCTTTCGTTGCCGAAGTCTCGAAATCGTTCGGCGCCTATTTTCGGAGGTGGACATTTCTTGGTTTTTTTTTTTTTTTTTTTTTTTTTGTATACTACCAATTCTCAGTGTTGTAATTTCAAATTGACCATTATCACTGCCAAAATTATTTGGCGACAAATTTGTATGACACTACTCACGTATTATTTATGCCATTCGCCATTACTTTTGAATATACTATTGCACTTTGACCCAAATGTTAAGAAAAGACTACACTCTGGTGCTATTACGCAAAAAAACAAACAATAGCATGCGGCTGCAGCTCTATCACTTGTTCAATATCAAGATGGTAAGACCTCTGCATGTTGTCAAATTTGTCATTGCATTAAATGTCTGGTACAAATATATCTATTTTTTACGGACTCCAGCAAAAAAAAATTCAAACAAATCCTCGTTATTGAATGATTACACAATGGCTCCACAACCAATTGATTAAGATTGTTGTTTCTATGTGGCTCCATGGTCTTGTGCAGTTGAAACATTAGTGTTACAAAATCTCAATGCAGCCAGAAGCGCCGAGTGTTAGGTCCTGAGGGTCTCGAATAGGTGTATGGAGGGGAATACACCTATGGGCTATTTTTCCTTTTCCTCAAAGTGAGGGATATCAAGATAGAGATCCAAACGAAACTTTACACGCAAACAGTGACGCCTGTTGACTGAAAATAGTTTTGACCAAACAGGGTTGACGAATGATACTGAAAGCTCTTCAGAAAGGAGTTATCAGTTAAGTTACCGAAACTTAACTGATGTACTTATGGGCTTCAGTTGAGTTTGCTAAAACAGAGATGATAAAACTCTTCCTGACTATCAAAAGATAGATCAGTCAGACTGATATCATACGCAGCAAAAATTAAACTTAGTTTCGCAATAGCCTCGGTTGAGCACGTTGTTGGTCTTAGGTTTCTCTTTGCAGTTAATCAGTATTCAGTTTATCAAATGAAACAACACAAGTAGGAAAGTAAAATTGAAAGCTGTAAACAACACAGAGACTTTTACGTGGTTCGGAAAAACCCTTTCCTATATCCGCGGTCGGTTGATCAGACCAACAATCCACTCCGCAAGTGCTTAACAGGTGCACTACAAACCAAACCGTGTGCTTGCCGGGTGCATACAACCGTACCACTGAAGAAAACCCTTCTTCAGTACCCACACTTCACTCATGTCGGATTTCTCTTGCTTAGCACAACCCGCGCTAATACTCTCAGAGTCAGAGTACCTTCCTGAACTCCGAATCACTCAAACACTCAAATCTTTCTGTCTGAAAGGAGGTTTGAACGGGTGCCAACTATACTGCAAAGAACAAGTTCTTTGGAGCAAGTTTGACCTTGGCTTCTGGGTAAACAGAGGTTTGCCTAAGGTCTAAGAGAATGTGTGTAATCAGCAGTGACCGATTTTGGCTTTGGAATTCTCTTCTTCGATTCAAGCTTTGGGGAGGTTAAGCTTCAGGCTGAGCAGCGACTTTGGCAGAGCTTCAGCTTATGTTGTTGAATCGGTGAAGATTGAAGTGATCCTCGAGCGCTATTTGTAGGAGAACTCTTGAATAGATCCGTTGGCGTAGAACGTCCTCAAGATTTCTTCCGTTGGAGAGCAATTCGAATTTGGGCTGAGACTTCAATCTTCGAGGTTCCTTGTCTAGTGGAAACGGCTCTCTTGAGGGACAGGAGATGTGACGTCTCTGATAAAGTAGCCACCAAATAGAAATGACCTCTGCAGAGATAAGGAGATCCTGAGATCTTTGCATTTAATGCGGCTGTACTTTTGTGAGTACGTGGCTTCCTTTGATCGTTGGAAGATCAGTCCGAGGAAGAATGTTTAACTGATACTTGACTTTAGTATCAGTCCGCTGAGTCCACGTGGCACGCATTAAGTAATCAGTTCCAAACTGATTCTTCAACTGATACTTCAGTTGGTATCTTTAGTTTTCAGTCTTCAGTCCTTCGTTATTCAGTTTTCAGTCTTCAGTCTTCGGAACCGCAAGCTAAACTAGAAACGAACTCTAACATTTGAGTTTAAAGCTGTTCTAGTCTATTACAATTACGACCTATGAATTTTGGTATCATCAAAACAAGGATTAGGATATTCCACAAGGTTCCCAAAATTTCCCCCTTTTTGATGATGCCAAAACCATACAGCAGTTCTAGACAACAAAAAGACTGAACTCACAGCACAAGTTCTAAGACTGGGGTGAATACAGTTCCCCCTTAACAATAGAACCTAAAAACTTGTACTTAGAGTTAATAACGAAACAGTTCTAAAACAGAACAAGGAGAAGACAGAAAAACATAATCAGAGCCTGGACAAAGAGTCATTCTATTCAGGTTGAGGTAAAAAAGTTCTTTTCATTAATGAAAGACTGATAAGCCATCAGTTGAGGTACAGAGCAAGACTTACATTGGAGTAAAAAGAAAAACAAAAACAACATGGGAAACCCATGGACTCCAGCAGTTTGCTTGGCTGCGCCTTGAACTTCTTGATCTTCATCTTCTGTCTTCGTGTCTTCATGTTCCTAAGCTTGTTCCACTCTCACTTGTTTTTCGTTGAGTTGAGGTCTTATCCTTTTGGCTAATCTTCCTCATGATCATCGGATGAAATCGGATGATCATTTTGCTTGATCGTCTTCAGTCTTTTGAGAATAAGTCTCTTAAGAATTTTCCCCCTTTTTGGCAACATAAAAAAGGTGGGATTTGACTGAAGGATGAAGCTAAGACCTACTGCGTGGAAACAGAATCGCAGAATGGTCCAAAGAAAGATGCTGAGGGTAAGGGGTTGACGGAGAATGCGGAGGTTTAGAAAAAGAAGAAAGTGAAAGATGGAGAAAAGAGGAAAAGAATGAGGGAGACGAAGAAAGGGGTAGGGGTGGATTTGCATGGCTCTCGAGACTGGGAAGAAGAGAGCAGCAATCATGCAAACCCAAGGAGGTTGAGGAGAGGGTTGTTGGTGAAGAGAAATGAGCATAGGATGGGAGGTGTGTGGGTAAGGGGAATCGAATCAGTGGCTATCGTGAGGATAGACGCTGTCGATGTTGCGCCAGTTGACAATGAGCTCCTGCTCATCGCTGTTGCACCACACGGAAGCTTCACAAAAAGGTGAGAAGCTCGCCTGAGAAACAGGGGAAGTCCGTCTTCTTGAGACAGGTACTTCAAGCCGTATGGTCTGGGCATGAGGATGGAAGACACTCGCTTCGCTGGATACAAGTGAGGGTATAGCAAACTTTGACGTCAGAGAGACGTTGAGTTCCAATGGAAGGGTCCGGTGAAGACCAGGTATGTGAGCATCATTCTCCCACTCCATGACTTTGCAGTCATAGATTTCGCCTTTAGTCGGAACAAAATTTTCTCTGCAACTTTGGAAAGATTGAAAATTTTTCTCACAGTGAAGGCTGTGGAGAGTTGTTAGTTAATGCAGAAAAAGAATGAAGACAGCATGGTATAAATAGACAATATTTGTACCAAGTAAGAAGATGAAACATTTTTCGAAAACTGTGCCTAAAATGTTTTTGAAGAAAAATTCACGTCCGCCGTCACTGCAGGGGACTGAAGTTAAAAAAAGGTGAGAGGTATCATTGCATTGTGTCATGTCAATGAGGTTCTCAAGAAATTTTATCACAGAGGCAACAGGTTGGAAAGATTTTTAGAGAAGATTTTGACAAGTTCAATCAAAACAGATTTTCCCTTTTAAAACACTTGTCCTGCTCGGATATTCCAATTTCCAACAATCAGTTAAAGGTTTTTAAAAGAAACTGATCAGTTAGAGAAAGATTTTGAATTAAAACTCAAGGCTCTTAACTGAAATAACTGATTTTTAAATAGTAAGCTTGAAAAATACTTACTGATCAACTGATCATTATAGCCAGTCGATACCACTTGATCCTGGTTGAATCATCAGGATGGCTTCTCTTCAGATGAGCGCTCGTCTTGATTTGCTTTCCACGTCAGCGATCGTAGAACAGCAGTTGGTTGACCACTAGTCAGCGTGACTGTTTGAGAAAATCTTCAAACACAGCATCACTCTTCAGGGTTGATGAGGCTAGATCCTTCCACTTAGATCATTGAACCTTTCTTCTGGAAGAGCTTTGGTCAGCAAGTCCGCTCTCTGAACAGCAGTTGGAATCTATTCCACAGAGATATTCTTCTTTTCGACGTGATCACGGATGAAGTGATGTCGAATAGCAGTATGCTTGACTCTGGTGTGATGAACTGGATTCTGAGAGATTGCAATAGCACTGGAGCTGTCGCAATAGATTGGGACTTCCTTTTCGTCTATCCCATAGTCCTTCAACTATTGGACTAACCACAGGATTTGTGAGCAGCAGCTTCCGGCAGCAACATATTCAGCTTCAGTTGTGGAGGTGGCGACTGAAGTCTACTTCTTTGAAAACCATGAGATGAGTTTGTTGCCTAGGAATTGACAGGTTCCGGAGGTTGATTTGCGATCAATTTTGCATCCAACAAAATTTGAGTCTGAATATCCGGTTCCAGAAGTCGTCGTCTCCTGGGTACCACAATCCTAAGTTCGGTGTGCCTTTAAGATATCGCAGAATTCGCTTTGCTGCATCCAAGTGAGCTTCCTTTGGATCTGACTGATATCTTGCACAAACCCCGACTGCAAATGCGATGTCTGGTCTGCTCGCAGTCAAATACAACAATGATCCAATGATTTCTCTGTACTTCGTCGAAGAGACATATTTTTCTTCTGAACCTGGATCAACTTTCCAGTTTCTGTTCATTGGGATCTTGACCGATTTCATGTGCTGAATACCGAACTTGGCTATCAGTTCCTTGGCATACTTGGACTGACTGATCAGTATTCCTTCGCTGGTCTGCTTGATTTGCAATCCGAGAAAGAAATTCATTTCTCCCATCATGGACATTTGGAACTTGTTGGTCATGATGTCAGCAAACTTTTTGCACATGCGTTCGGATTTGGATCCGAAAATTATGTCATCGACATAAATCTGAACAAGCAAGATATCTTCTCCTTCTTTGAGAGTGAACAAAGTTCTGTCCACAGATCCTTTCTTGAAACCTTGTTCAACAAGATACTCTGAGAGAGTATCATACCACGCTCTTGGAGCTTGCTTCAAGCCATAGAGCGCTTTCTTCAGCTTGAACACCTTTTCTGGTCCAGTAACCTCAAAGCCTGGAGGTTGTTCCACATAGAATTCATCGGTGAGCACTCCATTGAGAAATGCACACTTGACATCCATTTGGTGTACCTTGAAACCTTTGTGAGCTGCGAAGGCTAAGAAGAGTCTGACTGCTTCCAATCTGGCAACTGGAGCGAATGTTTCATCGTAGTCGATTCCTTCTTCTTGACTGTATCCTTTTGCTACAAGCCTTGCTTTGTTTCTCACAACGTTCCTTCTTCGTCTTTCTTGTTTTTGAAAATCCATTTCAAACCAATCACCTTTGCATCGTCTGGTCGATCCACAAGCTCCCAAACTGAATTCCGGTTGAATTTATTGAGTTCTTCTTGCATTGCGATGACCCATTGAGTGGATTTCAAAGCTTCTTCAACATCCTTGGGCTCTGTAGATGATAAGAAACAGCTGAAAATCTTATCTTCATTGATGCAGTTCTGGTTGATATCAAAGACGAGGTTGCACATTGATCTTCGAGTCTAAACGCCATCTGATGGTTCTCCAATGATGTTCTCCTTTGAGTGGAGTTCAAATCATCTTCTATACTTCTTGATCTCTTCTGGAGATGGTGGGGCTTCTTCAGTCAGAATGGTTCTGAAGTGTTGAGCACCTTCTGGAGCTGGGGAGAGTTGAGCTAGAGCTGCTTCGTCACGTTCAACTTGATCTTCAGCAACTTGAGTTCCCCCTTGACTGATGCCATCTGTATTGGCTCCAGTATGAATTAGACCTTTGGCTGATCTTTTGATACTGAAGCTTCTCAGTATCCTCATCTTTTCCTGGTCCCCACACCAAGATAGTAGAGGGCTCGGTGTTGTGGATTTTAGTTTTGGAACCTTCAGTGTTCTGGACACACCTTTCAGTTTCCTGTTCCCTGAAATCATCTGTAGACTCATCAAAGACCACATAAGGTGTTTCTTCAACACAAAGAGTTTGAGAATTAAACACTCGATAGGCTTTGCTCGAACGTTCTGTTCCAGAGTATCCAAGAAAGACTCCTGAATCAGCATTGCTATCAAATGTGTTTAACCTCTTCTTTTCATTGTTGTGAATGAAACAACTAGAACCGAAAGCATGAAAATAGGCAATTGAAGGCATTCTGTTCTTCCATAACTCGTATGGAGTTTTTCCATGTCTTTGAGTGAGGAAGGAGCGATTCTGCGTCTAGCATGCGTTGTTGACTGCTTCGGCCCAAAACTTCAAGGGGAGTTTTGATTCGGCTAGCATCGTCCTTACTGCTTCCTTCAAAGACATGTTTCTTCTTTCTGCAACTCCATTCTGTTGAGGAGTTCTTACTGCAGAAGTTTGATGACTGATTCCTTGTTCATCACAATACTCACGAATGACAGTATTGAGGAACTCAGTTCCACGATCTGATCTGATGCTAATGATGTTGACTTCCTTTTCCACGCTCAGTCTTCTCAGCAGCTTTGGCAGATCCTCCAGTGTCTCTTTCTCCTTGAAGAGAAAGATAACCCAAGTGTATCGTGAATAATCATCCACAACTACTAAGGTGGACTTCCTACCGTTGTAGCTTCTTGGAGAGATTGGGCCAAACAGATCCATGTGAAGTAGTTGAAGAATTCTTTCAGAGGAGTGTCCTGACTTTGACTTGAATGACATTCGCGTCTGCTTTCCTCTTTGACATGCTTCACATTTTTGCTTCTTTTGGAACACAATATAAGGCAAACCTTCTACCAGTTGATGTTTAGCAAGCTTGTTGATCGTCTTGAAGTTGAGATGGTTGAGTCTCCTGTGCCACAGCCAGTTGAGCTCCGAGCTGCTTTTGCTGATGAGGCATGTTTCTGGTGGGCTGTCTTCCCATGAAACTACGTAGAGACTCCCTTGTCTGAAACCTTTCAGAACCACCTTCTTTTGATTGTTTCTAACAGTGAATTCATCCTTCTTGATCTTCACTGTGAAACCGCCCAAATTGACTCACAGACAACAAATTATATTTAAGACCAGAAACAAAGCTAACATTACTGATACTGGCGTTACCCATATTGAGCACACCATAGCCTTTTGTTTCTCCGATTGAGTTGTCTCCGAATGCAACTTTGGATCCAGCTTTCTCAACATACTGAGATAGATATTCTTTGTAGCCCGTCATGTGCTTTGAGCAGCCGCTATCCAGATACCATGTTCTGATTGAAGCTTTAACTTCTTCCTTATTTTTATGTTTCCTGATTTTCACCTGCAAGGAAGAGTTACTTCAGGTACCCAATCAAGATTTGGGTCCTTCGATGTTAGCTCGAGTTCCCTTTGGAACCCATATCTGCTTCAGAATTGGTCTGGCTGATCTCTTGCGCTTTGCTGATCGTCTGACTGAAGTTGTTGGCGCTTCTGTTGAGATTTTCTTTTGAAGGCCTCACTCTTGTAGACGTTCTGTCTGATGAGTGGTTGAGGTCTTCTTTGCTCAGTGAAGTATCTTCCTTGAGATACTCGAGTCTTTCCAGACTGATGGAGACTTGACTGATGTCGTGGGACATGAGTCGTTAGATGTCCAGTTGCTTGTCGTCGTGGATGTCGCTTGGCTCGTCTGGACTCATCATTGTTTTGTCTCCACAGATGTTGTTCTTTCTGAAACTTTACTGATTTCAGTTTCTGACTGATGTGGCCATTCTTCCCCCTTGGATGGTGAGGAAGATTCTTCTTTATTCCTGATGTTCCTTCCCCGATCTTTGACTGAAATCTGCTTTCCAGTCTTCTCAGTAGGGTGATCTAGTTGGGGGCCTCCTTTACTCGTCTCTAGCTCCGTGGAGGTGGAACATTTGATCTAGCCATCAGTTTGGGTTTGCGAACTTCATCCATATCATGATCTCTTGATTCTTCTGATGTTGTGACTTCAGAAGTATCGTCCTTTGAAACGATCATGATATTCTTTCCTTTGTCAGCTGCAACCTTTCCTCCAATGCTTTCAACAAGGCCTTTTGATGGAAAGTTGCTCATCATGGGTGACTTCATCATGCAGTCCTTGACTGTTTTTTCCAGCTTGTGATTGAGCCTCTTGATCTCATCAGATGCTCTAGCACATTCCGAGTTGGAGATTCTGAGCTTTTCTTCCAGTCGACTGTTCTCCATGATTAGCTGATCAAGACATATTTCATCCAGAAAGTAGATGATTGTCTGATTCCTAGCTCGTTCATCATTGATCTCCTTTTCCATTTTCTGATTCTGCTTGAGGAGATCTTCGAACATTTTTCTCAACTAACAGTGATCAGTCATGAGCTTATTGAACTCGTCAGTTTCATCGGATGAGCTTTCTCCAGATTCTGAGTGGTCTCCTGAAAACATCAGGAAGCTATCAGTATAAGGAGTTTTTGAATGAGAGATTACCTCTGAGCCATTCATTCCATTGTCATAGCTGTTGTCAGCCACGCTTTCAGATCCATTGGCCATCAGGGCTTGACTCTCATCGTCTGAGCTGGTGCTGTCGAAGTCGGATGATTCTGATGAGTCTTTTGAAGAATCAGCATCGTCAGCAACCATCGCTATCTTCTTTGAAAAGCTGCGATCTTTCTTGGCTTTCAGCTCTTTGCGCTCAGATTGAGTCAGTTCAGGGCATTCATTTCGAAAGTGCCATTTCTTTCTGCATCCAAAACATTCCATGTCTTTGATGTCGTAAGCGGCTGGCTTCCTTTCTCCGCTTCGATCAGTGGAACGTTTAGAGTTGCTTTCTCTTTCATTTCCTTTGTAGTGCTGCTTGTGGAACCTTCTGTACTTCCGGAACTTGGACTACATTTTGTTGAATCTTTCAGTCAACAAAGAATATTGACTGAAGAAGTCCTCAGGGCTGAGTTCCGCTGGTTCCTTGATTTGCTTCTTGCCTTCTCTTGCTGAAGCTTTCAGTGCTGCTCCTCTTGAGGTTGATGGACCATCTTCGTCTGATCCTCCAGCTTTCTTGATTCCAAGATTTCTCTGAAGGTCGAACTCATTTGCCATGAGATCAGAGAAAAGCTTGTTTGTCGGGAGCTGACTGAATCAAGGCTTATGCTGATGAACGACTGAGTAGATCTGCCATTCTCCTCGTGGTAGTGCTCGAAGAATCTTCAGGTTTATTTCTCGTTGAGTGTATTTGTGTTTAGAAATGGATTGAACTTCATTCAGGATTAGATTGAATCTGAGTTCCATTTCTTTGACAGATTCATTCTTGAGCATGAGGAAGGAGTCGAACTTCTGGCAAGCTATGGATAGCTTATTCTCCTTGGTTTCCTCGGAACCTACGCACATTCTTTCAAGAATGTCCCACATCTTCTTTGCAGTTCCACACTTGATGATCTTCATGACATGCTTGTCAGGAACGGTGCCGGAGATGATGCTTTTGGCGAGGTTGTCAAGCTCATCTTGCTTCCTTTCTTAGGTGGTGAAGTCTGCCTTTTGCTTGGGCTCGACCTCATCGTAAGGATCCTGATGTGGTCAACAGGAACCTTTTTGACGGTTTCGATGATGGTGATTGGTCCCTTGGTGATGACTTCTCACATTCGGCAATGTTGGGCGGTGAGGAAGCTTTCAAGCCGAAACTTCCATATGTTGTATTTTTCAATACTAAACATAGGTAGAGAAGATAATCTGCTGTGGTTAGTCTCCATCAAAAAAGAGAGAACAGATAACAACAGATAGAACAAACAGCAAGCACAAATTGAAAGAGAAAACTTTTTCGAGACCTTTGAGAAAAAGGATCTAGTTCAATTAGAACCTAATCAGATACAGAGTGTTCTTGCGAACAACCTGCTCTGATACCAATTCTTAGGTCCTGAGGGTCTCGAATAGGTGTATGGGGGGGGAGAATACACCTATGGGCTATTTTTCTTTTTCCTTAAAGTGAGGGATCTCAAGATAGAGATCAAAACGAAACTTTACACGCAAGCAGTGACGCCTGTTGACTGAAAACAGTTTTGACCAAATAGGGTTGACGATTGATACTGAAAGCTCTTCAGTAAGGAGTTATCAGTTAAGTTACCGAAACTTAACTGATGTACTTATGGGCTTCAGTTGAGTTTGCTAAAACAGAGATGATAAAACTCTTCCTGACTATCAAAAGATAGATCAGTCAGACTGATATCATACGTAGCAAAAATTAAACTTAGTTTCACAATAGCCTCGGTTGAGCACGTTGTTGGTCTTAGGTTTCTCTTTGCAGTTAATCAGTATTCAGTTTATCAAATGAAACAACACAAGTAGGAAAGTAAAATTGAAAGTTGTAAACAACACAGAGACTTTTACGTGGTTCGGAAAAACCCTTTCCTACATCCGCGGTCGGTTGATCAGACCAACAATCCACTCCGCAAGTGCTTAACAGGTGCACTACAAACCAAACCGTGTGCTTGTCGGGTGCACACAACCGTACCACTGAAGAAAACCCTTCTTCAGTACCCACACTTCACTCATGTCGGATTTCTCTTGCTTAGCACAACCCGCGCTAATACTCTCAGAGTCAGAGTACCTTCCTGAACTCCGAATCACTCAAACACTCAAATCTTTCTGTCTGAAAGGAGGTTTGAACGGGTGCCAACTATACTGCAAAGAACAAGTTCTTTAGAGCAAGTTTGACCTTGACTTCTGGGTAAACAGAGGTTTGCCTAAGGTCTAAGAGAATGTGTGTAATCAGCAGTGACTGATTTTGGCTTTGGAATTCTCTTCTTCGATTCAAACTTTGGGGAGGTTAAGCTTTAGGCTGAGTAGCGATTTTGGCAGAGCTTCAGCTTATGTTGTTGAATCGGTGAAGATTCAAGTGATCCTCGAGCGCTATTTGTAGGAGAACTCTTGAATAGATCTGTTGGCGTAGAACGTCCTCACGATTTCTTCTGTTGGAGAGCAGTTCGAATTTGGGCTGAGACTTCAATCTTCGAGGTTCCTTGTCTGGTGGAAACGACTCTCTTGAGGGACAGGAGATGTGACGTCTCTGATAAATTAGCCACCAAATAGGAATGACCTCTGCAGAGATAAGATCCTGAGATCTCTGCATTTAATGCGGTTGTACTTTTGTGAGTACGTGGCTTCCTTTGAACGTTGGAAGATCAGTCCGAGGAAGAATGTTTAACTGATACTTGACTTTAGTATTAGTCCGCTGAGTCCACGTGGCACGCATTAAGTAATCAGTTCCAAACTGATTCTTCAACTGATACTTCAGTTGGTATCTTCAGTCTTCAGTCCTTCATTCTTCAGTCTTTAGTCTTCAGTCTTCAGTCTTCGGAACCGCAAGCTAAACTAGAAACGAACTCTAATACTTGAGTTCAAAACTGTTCTAGTCTATTACAATTACGACCTATGAATTTTGGTATCATCAAAACAAGGATTAGGATACTGAGAAATGGGCAAACGGGTACCCTGAGTACAACGAACCTGCTCTTGCGAGAGTTCAAGAACGTCTTTCGCGTTCTCCATGGCATATCAATATCACTTTGGATCAATATACGAGAAAAGTCTTAGAGTGGAAGGCGCGTTACTTTGATTTCTCAAACCTTATTCACGAAGGTGGAGTTCAATACTGTGAGCGTACGAACAAAGTCATCGCAAGCGACTACAGATGGGAGATGCTTTGCCAGGTTTTACCATTTAATACTATTCCATATATTATGGTATTATATCATGTTACTTATTATAGTTGTCGGTGATAAACCATGTTGTAGGTTTACAAAAAATATCGTCGCTACATTATTGAAGGAGGGTTAAACTTCAAACTGTTGAAGCGTTTGTTCTCATGTCGTGAAATCAACTCTGCTAGTGAGTCGCCGCCTGGTAGAACCAACTTGATTTTAAGCTCGAGTACCTCATCCGAAGAAGTTACAAGCGCTCCGGTGGCCCACGCTGTAGGCACCAGTACTGGTAATGCGTCATACGATCATACGCAAATTAGTGGCCACGGATCGTATGATGGTGCGGCACCTACTGATGGCTCTTACAGTAATACGGACAATGGTTATGGTTCTTATGAATATATTGGTTCGGACGCTGGATCGGATGATGGTTCTTCTGTTTAATACTATTGTGTAATGTCTATGTAACTCTAGACGATGGTTATGGTTCTTATGAAATCGTGTGAATAATTTTTTTATTCAACACAATCAGGAAACATCTTATCACTTTCTCATTGTTTTATGATGATTTGAAGTATGCATGCAGAATGACAGTGGGGTGCCTTTAATTTCGGCCGAAATTAAAGGCAACTCATGGCTATCACAAAATAATATATATTTCTCACAAAGTGTAGTATTTCCAAAATAAATAAATAAATCTTAATGCTCCAAATAAATAAATAAGTATCTTGAAATCACCAACATTAAAGAAAAGAATTTTCAGTTTTTGGACTTAAATTCAAGAAGATATGATCGAAACACTGAACGATCAAGTCAAGCTGACAGTTTCCACGAATTTTAACCAATTCAGCTATTATTCGCTTGCCTATAAATAGACAAGCATATAATTTCCATTTTTGTCAACACATAATATAGTTTGTACGGTAGACAAGTGCATAACTTGGATGGATCCCCCGCCTCCTTTGACACCAATTAGCCATGACATCGTACATTCCACCATGGGAGAGACACATCGAGACGGCCGTTTTGTGTGACCTTCATTGGGAGCGGACCCGTGGCGCGTGGGTTTTCGGCGACGAGGAGACCAATCGTCGATGCCTTGAAAATATTAAGACAATTAGGGACGCATGATATCAGCCTCTCATATCGTTGGAGGAGTATGAGCGCAAGTTGTATGAATGGGAACGTCGTTATAGTCTTTTCTCTATGCTTTTGTCTTTGTATCCTACACTGTACGACAAAGTCAATAACAAAGTGGTTGCAAGCGAGAGTACATGGTGTGATATACAAGCGGTATGTCTTCAATGTATTTTAATATTTATGTGAATAATCAAACTTGTGTAGTGTTTATTGCCGTGAAATTTTCATCTCAGGATAAACCATTTATGCTATGCTACTATGACGAAGGAGAAAGTGATTGGCCTCTCCTTAAAAGCATATTCGAGGAGTCACCTCCATCGACCCCATCGAATTCAAATAGATCTGAAGCTCCAACCGAAGCTAAAGATGTAGACGAGACTGAATATGAATGGGAATATTATTAGTTATTAATGTTAAGAGAGGGATATTCGGAGGCACTCCTACTATTGAAAAACTGATGTTGTTTTTTATGCTACTATGGAAATATCGGTTAGTACCCAATAGTTGTAGAATGTTAGGATTTGTACTAGTTTATCGGCATGCGTAATGTTATTTCTAATATGTATTCTAGTTTATGTTTTAACTTGTGTGTATATATATTTTATAATTCAGAAAATCAAGATGACATAAAATATACATGAAAATGAAATACGAAGATTAAATATACAATAATATCATTAAATGACACACAAGGTAAATAAATGAGTGGAACCAAAACTCATATATATACAATTATGAGGATGAAGATGAAAGTTCGGCAACTTCAAAGATTTTGAATGATACATGCTAGCTGGCATTTGGTTTATTTCAATTTTCGGCACAAATATCGGCAAGTCACATGATAATAGTATTTTTGAAACTATAATTTATGACCACAGGCCTAGAGGCATGCAATGCTTTCGAGGTTGTATCTTTTGACTTGACCGTCGGCACATATATCGGCAACCAAAATTCTATCACTTTTGGCACGTATATCCCTACAAATAGTGCCATGGTTTATCAATTTCTATATTATTAAAAGCTTCTATACGTGTATGTTATTCTAAATCCCCTATAAATAGATAAGTCGGTGAGTTCAATTTTTGGCAACACCTCTTATTCCTATACTCTCGTACTCTGAATAAGAAGCATCCATGGTTCCACCACCACCCCTTCGACCAATCAAGCAGGATGACATATTTTACGTATGGCCGTGGGAAAGGCGCATTGAGACCAAGTTCTTGCACGACATCGCCCATGAAAAGGAACGTGGATTGTGGATTTATGACGACGACGATGGAAACCGGCGCTGCCTCGAACATATTAGGCATGGTATGGAAATATCTCATCAACTTTTCCTCTATTTGGAGGAGTACGTGGCCAAGTTGCATGAGTGGAAGACTCGTCATGATAACTTCAAGATGCTTCTCGATATTTACTGGGCGGACCACGACCTCTTATCCAACAAGGTTAATGCAAGTCACCATACGTGGCAGCAAATCCAAGCTGTAAGATCTTATCCATAAGCAATTTATTTAGTATGTATAAATATAGTAACGTTTAACTCACTAAATTTAAATTATTTTCAAGTAAGACCGCATCTAATGTGCTACTACGATGAGGGCGAAGTTAATTGGGCTTACCTGAAATACATTTTTTTCCCACCAGCGTATGATTCGTAGTCAGATTCGTATGGTTCGTATGTGCCCTTAGACTCTCCGACGTCTATGGGTTCTCCGGAATATCCAATCATACCCCCATAGTTTTAGGTGCAATCGACGTACGTCATATGTTAGGTGGATTACTGTGTGTTGTTCGGTGCGTGTTGTATAGATATGGTTTCTTGTATAAGTGTGTGAGTTATTTTGTCTTTGATTTCCAAGCAAGGTGTTGTGGCATTAAGATTTGAACAACAGTGTGTAATGTTTATGTAGTATTTTGTGTATCTATGCAATATAGTATTTTGCAAAGACAAAATGATCCAACAAATTGCATATAGAGGATCTTTATAATTGAGTGGACGTACGAATTTTTAAAAATTATTACATACAAAATATAAGACAAATAAACAAGAACTTAACTCATTCAATGAAAATGCCGAAATACAAATTTGAATCCATTGGAAGAGAATGGATATTCATCGTCTTAAATTGTTGCCCAAACTAATGGCCGATACAATTTTATTATACTTACATTATGGCTGAATTTCCGTATAAAAAATTTGCCTAAATTACTTGCCGACCCATTTTTTATTATACTTACATCATCGGTTGCATCTTACTTTCTATGCTGCATACTAGCAGGCCTTCACTTTATTTCAAATAAGGCATAAAATATCGGCAGATAAAATGATAATGTGTTTGAATGTATATCCATAGATTCCCGTTAATTAGGCCCATAGGCCTGCAATACTTTGGAGGTTGCATGTGAACCAATTGATGAGGAGTGAGGATCCCATCAGCCATCCTACCCCAAACAAGGATAGCGGCGCCGACTTAGCCCCGGAACACACCCGGCCCAAGAAGCGTGAATACACCACACGATCGCCGAAATAACACAACGGCGATGATTAATGTCGGCGCAGATTAAGAAAGAAGTTGGCTTAAACCCCAAGCCCACTCGGATCGAAAGAAGCAAAGCCATATCATAAGAGATAGCGGCGCCGTCAAATATCTGCGCAGACTAGAGAGGACAGTGCAACACTAAAAGCGACATACGAAGAAGACCTAGGGAGTGAAAACAACCAGTAATGAGAGCTGGAAAAGAGCACGTGTTCAACAAAAAGCTGCAAAATAGTTAGAGAGTTTGTTAGTGGAGAGAGAAATGTTCACGTACGCCGCATGTGGAGTACGTGAACGACATGAAAAGCCCCTTTTACCCTTCGCCCTAATGTAATCCTATAAATACGCTTTGTAAACCAATATTTGATATATGCAATTTTACCTTAAGAAATCTCATCTGCAAGTTTTCGAGCAAATCCTCTCTCACACTGCGATACAGGTGATTCCGACGTCCTTTTCCGACTAATTTAGATAGGTTTGAATGTTAGGCTTCACCAACTGGCGCCGTCTGTGGGAAAATATAGGCTAAGGCGTGAGATTTGAGAGAGTGTCTGAGTGTCCTTGTCCATGTTTGGTTTAGATGTGCTTATCCTGGCGTAAATCAAAGGGAAGAAGGGGGGTTTCGTTACCAAGCCTGCGTTTATGGCTATATTTTTTACCGTATTTGAGGTTTATACGTAGAAAGGGATGGAATAATCAGGTGATTTGTGCATAAATGCTTAAACATGGCTTATTTTGCGTTTATAATGGATGAAATGCATGTTCGTTGTTTGTATCGGCAATCCGCTGAGATTTTCGGGATCTTGATGGCCTCTGTCACCTTGCATGAATGAAGGGGAAATAGCAGGGGATGGAGACGGTTTATTCAAATATTCTTTGGGAACCGTGCCATTTTTGAATTTTTCTTTGGGAACTGCGCTATTTTTGAATTTTTAAAACTTTTTCTATACGTGCTGTGCATTAATGTTACTTGCTTAATTTTAATGCATTCCCGGTGCGATACAGAGAGGTAACTCCCTTTCTGTGTTTCTGATGTTTCACTGTTTATTTTGGCTAACCTTTGTGCTTTTTCCGAGAGCATTTTCTACCGGAGAGGACCTTCCGTCGTGGAAATGTCCTTTACCTAATTATGAACGACGGAACTCTGTTTCACCTTTTTTCTGGGTTTATTTCCTAGAAGAGGGGGATGTTCATCTCAGAAAGAACTGCGAAGAGGATTTCTATAAATTCATTTCTATCTATGGATTTCCGTACATTTAATCGAGAATCGTTCCATGGGCCGAAGTTCGTGGGTTTTTCTGGGGCTTATCTTCTATTATTGGAATACTTATAGGCCCACCTACCGCCGATATAATACAGCGACATCTGCGCAGCCCGCCTGCGCCGGTATACTTCTTTAACCTTGACTCACTATTTCTTATTTTACTGCGATACAGTGAACAGGTACTTCACAATGGCGACCCATCAACACTGCAAGGATCTAAACAAGGATTTCGAGGCCGCTGTAGGGAACACATCTGCCAAACCTACTGACGACACATCGACTAAGGGAGTCGACTTGACTGGGCTTACTCCGCCGGGTTTCACTACGATCAACAACATGATCCCTGCTTCTGTACAATCTAATATGGGAACAAATATACCCGCCGTGGCTACTATCACTACAGCACCAGGGCCAACCAATGTCCCTATCAATGACCAAGTTTTGGCTATGCTCAACTATGCGACTATTCGCTCTTTAATGGGTATTACTCAGCCAGCTGCCTCCCCAGAGGGAAACATAGTTGCTCAGAAAGCAGCAACCGCGCCCGCGCAGGCAGGGGGAGGAGAAACAGCGATGGCTGCTCAAACAGGAATAGACAGAGGAGAAGAAGGAGGAAGGAACAAGCGGAAGTTCGTTACGAACAGTGTCCAGATCGAAGATGTGACTGATTCAACCAGCGGGACCACTCCGCAGCGCAGCTTAGGGGCACACAAGGACAATGACAGGCTGAAGGAAAAAGTATCTTTCCTCCGAGACCAGCTAAAAAGTCTGGAGACAGAACTCAGGGAGCACGATCATAACACAGAGGTGAACAAATTCCCCGACCAGCACGGACTGAGACCTGAAGAGCCCCGGAGGGAGCTCCTCAAAAGAAGTCGGCGCAGGCCGAATGATACCATATTCACGAGAGACCGGGAGGGACACCACTCCGACATCCCTATATCAACACCTACTCACAAGAGCCCTTTCTCGGAGGAAATATTGTTGGAACCCCTACCAGCAAATTACCGCCCCATCTCATTGGATTATGATGGCACCACCGATCCGGAGGTGCATATAGCTCGTTTCGAGGGGCTGGCGGCGCTACATCAGTATGGGGAGGGAATCAAATGCAGGATCTTCGCCACGACTCTATCGGGCATGGCCCAGCGATGGTTCTACAATCTGAGAAATAATTCTATATACTCATATGATGATCTTCACCTCATGTTCATGAGACAGTTTGCCAGCGCAAAGCGGGTTGGGAAAACACCAATTTCCTTGATGGATATCGGGCAGGAACCACAAGAAACACTTCGGGAATATGTGGCACGATTTAACACAATCGCGTTAGACATACCAGACGCCGAATCTCAGATTAAGTGGTACGCTTTCGCTAGAGGGTTAAAACAAGGCCCGCTCTTTGAGGCACTCCTGATCAAGCCGCCCACTAGTTTCGAACACATCATGACAATAATACCGGGATACCTCCAACTGGAAGACGCTAAAATGGCAAGAAAGGCAGAGGCCGATAAGCTCAAACCTAAGAAGCAAGACAGCGCAGACGCTGGAGAAAAATACATCCCGAGGAATTCCTACCGAGGTCTACCTCCCAGAATCCCAACGATGGCCATCGAAGCTGGAACAGGCTCATTAATCACGGCGCAGACAGAGAAGAGGGAAGAGCGCGGGGGTTACCGAGATGATTTACAAAATCCAACTCAATGGAATCGTCACATAGACGAAATTTTCCATCAGATCAAAGAAGAGAATTATTTCAGAGCTCCAAAAGATTACCAACCCGGAGCCCCGGCCCCAGGCAGGAACAATTTGTTATGTGAATATCACAACCGTTACGGTCATCTCACCCGCGAATGCGGACATTTGAAGCATCAGCTAGAAATTTTGGTCAGGAAAGGGTTCCTGGATCAATTCATAGAAAGACCACGAGGCTCATATAGAGAGAACCGTTATGATGAACGTAGGGAGGATGAGCGGCGCCGGCGGGATGACACCCGCCGCGACCATGAGGACAGGGAAAGAAGACACAGACATGAGGAGAGAAGGGAAAAAAGAAATCATAGGCGAGACAGCCAGGATAGACACAACCCCGCAAACCACGCCCAGTATGACAGAGAGGTACACATGATTACAGGAGAAAATAATATTCCAACATCTAACAGGGCCAAAAAACAATTGGCCCGCACGGTCAGATCTGGATACTATGACAAAGCTGTCATGACAATCAACACCGCGCCCGATGAACCGATAATATCCTTTGGACCAAAGGATGCTAGGTCTCTATTCTATCCTCATGACGACGCCTTGGTATTCTCTGCCAATGTGGCCAACGTATTGGTACACCGCATCTTTGTTGATTCAGGCAGCGCCGTCAACATCTTATATCTAGAGTGTTGGCAGGCAATGGGTTTGGAAGCTAAGCTAGAGCCCGCTGTGGCTCCTCTTTATGGGGTTTCAGGGGAATCGGTCCTACCGGTAGGAATAATTGAGTTGCCAATGACGATAGGGCAACCATGGGGAAAAAAGACCCGAATGGTCAAGTTCTTGGTCATCGACGCACCGAAACCCTCTTACAACATGATCTTTGGGAGACCGGCGCTGAACTCTTTCAAAGCAGTCATCTCTACTCTTTACTTGAAGATGAAGTTCCCCTTGGAAGGAGGCAAAATCGGTGAAGTTTGGGGAGACCAGGCTGTGTCGAAGAAATGCCATGTACAAGTACTAACTCAATACTCCGGACAAAAACGGGAAAGGTCAGTACACCAAGTAGAGGCAAGCAAGAAGGGAAAAATTGGAGTGATCACGGCTTCAGAGCCCGAGCGGAGAGAGATCGCAGAGCTGCAAGGGGAAAATGATAAAATATCCCTCGTCACTACCAATGATACGTGCATGGTTATTGAGCTTTTCAAGGATAAGGAGGGATTTACTACCAAAATCGGGGCACATATGGAGCCAGAATTGCAAAGAAAAGTAATAGCTTGCCTGCGCAGAAACGCTGACGTATTCGCGTTCACTACGGCGGACCTGAAAGGAATCGATAGAGAGCTAGCCGAGCATCGTTTGAACGTGGATCCCACGGTCAAGCCACTCAAACAAAAGACGAGGCATTTCGGTACTGAAAAGGATGCTGCTATTCGAGAACAGATACAGGCATTGTTAGAAGCGGGACATATCATAGAAGTGCAATACCCGGACTGGGTGTCAAACGCTGTTATGGTGGAAAAGAAGGCTAAGACTTGGAGGATGTGTGTGGACTACCGGGACCTCAATGCAGCCTGCCCAAAGGATTGTTACCCATTGCCACGGATTGATCAGTTAGTAGACGCAACATCAGGATGCGAACTTTTGTCAATGATGGATGCTTACCAAGGATACCATCAGGTTAAGATGTACAGAAACGATGTTATTAAAACAGCATTCGAAGTCTGCGCAAGGATCTTCGCATATGTGAGTATGCCATTTGGACTAAAAAACGCTGGGGCTACTTACCAGAGAATGATGGACAAAATCTTCAAAGATCAATTAAAAGAGAATGTGTCGGTCTATGTAGATGACATGCTGGTACGCAGCACTGAAGCACGCACACATGCGGATGACTTAGAGGAAATCTTCTCGGTGATACGAAGACACAAGCTCATGCTCAATCCGGCTAAATGTACTTTCGGGGTGCAGTCGGGAAAATTCCTGGGATACAAGGTTACGCCTGAGGGGATAGAAGTGAATGCAGACAAAGTTAGAGCTATTATTGACATGACGGCCCGCGGAACATCAAAGAAATACAAACACTGAACGAACGAATAACTGCATTAAGTCGGTTCATATCGAGGTCAGCAGAAAGAAGTCTGCCCTTCTTCAAAATTTGGAGAAAGGAAAGTCGATTCGAGTGGAGTAGCGAGTGCCAGCAAGCCTTCGAGGACCTCAAGGAATATCTCAAAGGACTACCCGTCTTGACCAAACCGATACCGGGGGAGCCACTATATCTATACACTTCGGTGGGGGTAGAATCTTTGAGCGCTGTGCTAGTGCGGGAGGAAGGGGGTACGCAGAAGCCAGTTTATTTCGTGAGCAAAATCATCCAAGGAGCGGAGATCAGATACACTGCAGTGGAGAAAACAGCTTATGCTATCATGATCACGGCAAGAAAGTTGCGCCCATACTTTCTGTCACACAAAGTTATCGTCAGAACAGCGCTGCCTTTTCAACAAATCCTGGGGAGGCCAGACCTCGCAGGAAGAATGGTAAAATGGGCCATTGAGCTGGGCGAATATGACGTGGCGTTCGAACCACGTACAACCATTAAAGCACAAGCCCTAGCTGACTTCATTCAAGAGACCACGAGATGGCCGCTGCGAGGACCATGGACGGCGCAGGTCGATGGTTCCGTCACCAAAGAGGGGTGCGGAGTCGGAATATACATTGAATCGCCAGTGGATGGAACCTACCAGTTTGCGATCAAGTTTGAGGACAAGCTGTCAAATAACGAGGCAGAATATGAGGCAGTGATAAGGGCTGCCCACATCTTGAAGGAGCTCAGAGCAGACACAGCAATAATCAAGACCGATTCGCAACTGGTAGCCCAGCAGTTGAGAGGCGAATGTGAGGTTCGCGATGACAGAATGAAAGCTTATTATGATCGGATGCAGCAACTCAAGGAAAAGTTTGAAGAACTGAAAATAGTGCAAGTACCCCCGAGAAGAAAATCGAAGGGCTGATTTGCTAGCAAGGATGGCTAGCGCAGTCGAACAATCATGGAATGACGAAATCACACTCTTGTTTGAACCAAAGAAGAGCCCAGGGATTCAAGTCTGCGCCGTCGAAGTGGGGGATGATTGGCGAGCCCCAATTATTCATTTCTTACGTACAGGAGAAAGAATGGAGGGAGACACATCAAGATACGCTAGATATGAGAATTTTTGTTTGATTAGCAACCAGCTTTATAAGAGATCTTTCACGAACCCGTTCCTTAAATGTTTATCATCGGAGGAGGCAAAATTCGCTCTAAAGGAAATCCATCAGGGATGCTGTGGAAACCATGCAGGATACAAAGACCTGACCAGAAAAATCATCAGAGCAGGCTTTTACTGGCCTGGCATCGACAGGGATACCAAAGCTTATGTAAAGAAGTACGAATCCTGCCAAAGACATGCGCTAAGAATTAACGTCCCGGGGGAAGAAATGGGGGTGATGTACTCGGCGTATCCTTTCGACAAATGGGGAATTGATATCGTGGGTAAACTGCCAACGGTGCCGGGAGGAAAATGTTTCTTGATAGTGGCAGTAGACTATTTCTCGAAATGGGTGGGGTGGAGGCAGAGGCTGTAACAAGGGTGGATGAGACCACCGTCGAAAAGTTCATCTGGAAAAACATCTGTTGCAGATATGGGGGGCCCAGAGTTCTAATATCAGATAATGGAGCACAGTTCACTAGTCAAAGAATCGAGGATTTTTGTTCAAGGATGGACATCGAGCAGAGATTCGTCTCAGTAGCCCATCCCCAAGCCAATGTTCAAGTCGAGCTGGCTAACCGCACTATCTGTGAGGGAATCAATAAAAGATTAGAAAGAAGCAGAGGACGATGGGCAGAGGAATTGGACACGGTCCTGTGGGCGCTGCGTACCAGTCCCAAAACAGCCACGGGAGAAGCCCCGTTCACTTTGGTTTATGGCTCAAATGCGGTCATTCCAGCAGAGGTAAGGTTAGAATCACATCGAATTTGTACATATGACCCGGCGCAGAATGAAGAACTGCGCAGGCTTGAGCTGGACCTCATAGATCTAAAGCGAGAAGAAGCCCAGGTCAAGGCTGCCAAGTACAAAAGCATCATTAAAGCAGGGTATGATAAGAAGGTCAAGCAGCGCCGATTCCAGAAGGGCGATCTGGTACTCAAGCGCGCGGATGCTCTGAAAGCTACCGGGAAATTTGAAGCTAACTATGAAGGACCATATATCATCACCGAAGTCTTGAAAGGCGGAGCCTATCATTTGTCTGATCAAGAGGGGAGAGTTCTCGAGAGGCCGTGGAACATCAATCACCTCAAGAAATTCTATGTGTGAATCTTATTCATGTCCCATCATTATGTAGACCAGATACTCTTTTTCCCCACAGGAGTTTTAATGAGGTCTGGGGCCATGGTCGTCATCAATAAAGATCTATGGTTTTAGGGGAAATTCGCCTCTTATGTTTTCTTCAACATAATTTACAACACAGGTTAAAAAGACGACGCAGGCACAAATTCAAGGCATAAATTGCACGACGAGGGCATTAATTGCACAAATTCAAGGCATAAATTGCACAATTCAAGGCATAAATTGCACGACGAGGGCATTAATTGCACAAATTCAAGGCATAAATTGCACGACGAGGGCATTAATTGCACAAATTCAAGGCATTAAATTGCAAAATTCGAGGCATTAATTGCACAAATTCACGGCACAAATTACACGACAAGGGCAATAATCATAGAAGTATCAAGCAATGGATCGCACGAGGAAGTCATTATTAGCAAGAGCTCATCTGCGCCACTGCTGTCGATTTCACTCAAAACATCACCCCTAGGATTCCAGGCGATTGATCAACAAATAAGAATACGGGACGATGACCACAAGAGCATTAATCACAGAATAAAGGCATTAATTGCATACGCTAAGCTATAAATTGCAATGTCTAAGACATTAACTGCACAATACAAGATGTGAATTGCAAAGTCTAAGGCAATACGAGGGTATCAATGGTAGCGGTTGAGGCATCAACTGCAAGGTTTAAAACACGATGATCCAGGTCCCCAGTCAGCGCAGAACGAGGTCCCAAGTCTGCGCAGACAAATATTTTGTCTAGAGAATCAGCCAAAATTTCAATGGTTGAACCACGAGTCCGAACATTCTGACGAACATGGGGGTGTAGAGCACCAACCAAGATTACGGGCCTAGTTGTCATTCAGAGAGTAATCTGATTCGAGAAAAATCATTGCGCAATAGCAACAGAGAATTTATGAGCAACACACGACATTTACTAAAAACCAAACAAGAAATAATGAATGGCTACAAAGAAGAAGAAGATACCAAAAAGGAAAGATTCATACGAGAGCCAAACAAATTACAAAGTACAAAGATTCATACGAAGGTCCCATTACAAATACACGAAGTCTGCAAAACCAGAAGAGGAATTGTTCTAGCATCTAAGGGTTGGAAGGTGGAGTTGGGGGCTTGTCTATCTGTATCTCCTCATCTGTGTTGCCACCGCTGTCCCCACCGGAAGGTTCGGGCTGCGGAGATTCCTGCGCGATAGAAGCCGGCGCCGCCACGATCACAGGAGCTGGCTCATAGAACACTCCGCCACCTGGGTAGTTACCCCGGACTGAGCGGATACGAGAGCGGATCTCGTCCATATAAGGCATCCTGATAAAGGGACGAGCAGGCAGAGTAGGCGGAGGGTTAGCACTACGGCCCATCACAAACAAGTTGATGGCCTTGTCTACAATAGGGAACCACCACTCGGGAGTCGGTGGCGAATCAGCGCGGATACCCAAAATTTTTCCTAGAGCATTGGAATCGATGGCATGCAGCACCGCATCATTTTCGCACAAGGCTCTCTGCTCAGGAGAAGCCTGGATCAAGATAAGAGTAATCTGGGTGGACTCCTTGACAAGCCATTTCAATGCTGGGGCAGCAGCAGTTAGCAGTTCGGGGGTACAGCTGAATGCGATGATGGTTTCTTGCAACATGATAAGCAAGAACGCGTGACCCTCAGGGGAAAGAAAATAGCGCAGCCGGTGTTGCTTGATACCATTTTGGAAAGCCGCGTTTTCTTTCGCCACTATCTCTTGCCTGAGGGCAGCCAACTTCTCCGCATGATCTTGGGCGACCACTGCAAGTTCTTCTTCTTTCTCATGCTTCACACGCGTTAACTCTCCCTGAACTCGAGCCAGCTCCGTATCAACGGACAACCTCTCAGCCTTCAACTTCTCGTTCTCCTCTCGCAAACGGTACATCGGGCCAGCGCCGCTAGGAACTCCTTATCTTTGGTCTGGACCTCGCCCTTTGCACGAAGAAGACTTCGAACAACGGCCAAACATTCAACCCTGGCCTGCGCAGATGATATAACAAAGGAACTTAGGGAACACACATCTAAAAAGCGAAAATGGAATAAACGAAAATGAGCCCACCTTCTCAATCGTCATCACAAGGCCATCTGCTATTTGCTGGCGGTTCAAGGACTCATGAGCCTGAAGATCAGCAGGAGCAATCTGGGCGATCATTTGAGATCGACATTCTTCACCAGTTAGATCTCCAAGAACACGAGGGGCGATCCCCGTTCCAAAGGACACCCCAACATCGCAGGAACGGTGAGGAGAAACAGGCATCTGAGCAGAGGAGGTAGCATCCTCTGAGTACAATACGACGGTTTCCGGCTGCGCCGCAGACGTCGTGGTTTTCTTTTTCTTCTGCTGCAATTGCCTCTTAGTCGAAACACCTTTTTGTTTCTTCAGAACTGGAGGATCATCCTCTTTCACATTTCCGGTATCTTCATCGCGAAGCTGGGGGCGTCGAGAGCCGGAAGACCCCGCAGCAATGGCTTGCGCGGCGCCGCCTACAGTCTGTGCAGCCGGAGATGGTTCAACAGCACCACTCTGAGAAAAGTTGAAGCTATCAATGACACCGACCGATGGGGTTTTCCACGTATCCATACCTAACTCAAAGCAAACAAAATGGAAAGCACATCAGAAATACAATCCAAAGAACAAATCCAACATGCACAAGAAAGAAGGACTAACGTAAAAGCAAAACATGACAAATATTAATGTTAAGACACATTTAATACCCTCGGGAGATAGGGGGTAGCGGGAGAATAAGCCCGCACCGGCCAGGACAGAGGGTCTAGTCACCAGCACCTTCACGTCCAAAACTTCCTTGACCCGGGCCTCGGCCAACCGTGTTAAAAGAATATCTTCAATATCAGTTACACGCGCAGAACTAGAAGGGGTGAGGTGCTTAGTTTCATGCCATTGAAGTTGGGCATCGGCGCCGATAATGTCTGGCCAAGTGCCATTTCGGGTTTGGACAAAGAAATATTTATCTTGAAAATCTTTGTCTAAAGAAGTCATTTTTTTCATAAAAGCCATGTAACCCCCAGCCTTGGAGGTGAAATTATAATGGGACCCTGTTCGTTTCAGAACATGGGTCTTATGGAATAGGGCAGCGCTGTAGGGATAATTGTTAGCGGCGCAGACTATATGTAGCACGTGGGCTCGACGAATAGAAGAAGGAGAAAGTTGAAAAAAGGGAATGCCATACAAATTACATAGTTCAATTAAAAAAGGAGAATGAGGGATGCGCAGTCCAGCATCAACTTGATCAACCCAGATCGGAATAACATCAGGATTAATGCCTCGGAAAGTATTAGGCATATCGGAATCAGGGTCAGCAGGATTCTGAATCCGGATTTTGTAATCCGAATCACCAACATCGATACGAAGGGCATCCCTTATCATCTTCATGGATCGGGTAGACAGAGTGGATTGGGGGAGTGCAGACGAAGCAGCCATGGATAATGCAAAGTTGTAAATAAGAAAACAGCACGAAATGAGAAAGGGGAAGGAAGGGGGATGAAGAAACCGTCAAAAGGAAAAAGTAAAATATCGCAAAGCTAGAGGGAGGAGAGAAGAGATACCTGGTTAAACCTAGCGACAGGGAGGGCGAGAAGAGAAAGGTGAACGACCGGCGGGGAGAGAGGAGAAACCGAAACAGAAAAAACAAAGAACACAGAAGAGTGAAGGAAGAAAGAGAAGAAGGAAAAGGAGAAAGAACAAGCATTTATAGAGGAGATGGATTCGAAGAGACCGAAAATGAGGGAAATCATTAGGATTAAAAACTTAAGGGTCCAGATTTAATCACGGAAATGGCGGTTGAAAAGGGAGGGTGCAGATCGAGTCTGGGGCTGTAAAAGGACGTGTACGGGGAATAGCAAAGGTGTCAGTCATTAAATGACAAGACGTCATGGACAGAGGAAAAAACCCTACGAAGACAAGAAAGCACCAAACGCTCAGTACAATTACAAAAAGAAATTCAAAAACTTCTCACCCCAGAAATACCAGAAAAGCGGCGCCGACTAAAGCCTGTGCCGTTTAGAAGAAATCAACATATTCGGCTCAGAGGACATATTTGACAAGAAAACAGCGTAGATCTAAGGCATCATTGGTTGAGAAAGAAACTGAACCAAGCTCTAAGCATACCTGACTCAGAAGAGCAGAGCCGTGTCACACAACGATCAAAGCAAAGTAGCAATACCGATATAAGTCGACGTAGACTAGAATAGGGGAAACCTGATTTCAAGCACATCTACGAAAATTCAAAGCTCTCTTTTTCGTAGACTAGGGGAGGAGTAGCTGATGAGGAGTGAGGATCCCATCAGCCATCCTACCCCAAACAAGGATAGCGGCGCCGACTTAGCCCCAGAACACACCCGGCCCAAGAAGCGTGAATACACCACACGATCGCCGAAATAACACAACGGCGATGATTAATGTCGGCGCAGATTAAGAAAGAAGCTGGCTTAAACCCCAAGCCCACTCGGATCGAAAGAAGCAAAGCCATATCATAAGAGATAGCGGCGCCGTCAAATATCTGCGCAGACTAGAGAGGACAGTGCAACACTAAAAGCGACATACGGAGAAGACCTAGGGAGTGAAAACAACCAGTAATGAGAGCTGGAAAAGAGCACGTGTTCAACAAAAAGCTGCAAAATAGTTAGAGAGTTTGTTAGTGGAGAGAGAAATGTTCACGTACGCCGCATGTGGAGTACGTGAACGACATGAAAAGCCCCTTTTACCCTTCGCCCTAATGTAATCCTATAAATACGCTTTGTAAACCAATATTTGATATATGCAATTTTACCTTAAGAAATCTCATCTGCAAGTTTTTGAGCAAATCCTCTCTCACACTGCGATACAGGTGATTCCGACGTCCTTTTCCGACTAATTTAGATAGGTTTGAATGTTAGGCTTCACCACCAATATTTGTCGACTTTCTGCATATATATCTGTACATCAATTGTCATGCTTTATCAAGTATTATATTGTTAAAATATTTCATACGTGTATGTGTTTGTAAATTCCCTATAAATAGATCGGTGCGTTCAATTTATTGCAACGCCCCAAGTTTACAAGTTTATTATACCTACAGAATAAACATCATCCATGGATCCACCACCACCAATTCAACCAATAAATCAAGATGTCGTCTTCTACAGCCACCCGTGGTTATTGCACATAGAGACTAACATCTTGGGCGACATCGCACACGAAAAGGAGAGTGGACTGTGGGTTTATGGCAACGACGCCGGCAATCGTCGCTGCCTCGAAAGGATTACTCGAGAAATGGAACGAGCTTTTCGAGTTTTCATCCCTTTTGATGATTACGTGGCAAAGGTTAATCAATGGCAGAGCCGTTACGATAACTTCTCGACGCTGCTGGATACGTACATGGTGGAGCACGATGAAGAAAGCAACAATGTTCACGCAAGTGAGCAGACGTGGCAACAAATCCAAGCAGTACGCTCATTTTTACTTTCAGTTTCTTTATTAGTTTTACAAAATAATAATGTTTAACTCAAGAATCTTACATTATTTCCAGACAAGGCCAGAGCTATTGTGCTACTACAATTTGAGCGAATATAATTGGGCACTACCCAAACGCATATTTACTCCACCACCGAATGAGTCGCGATCCGATTCGTATAGTTCATACGTGTCCGTAGAATCCCCGAGTTCGACAGGCACTTGGGAATATCCAACAATATTCCCATGAACAAGCGGTAAATGCTGATAAGATTCTTGGTGCTTGCTTGGGTGATGGGTGTCGGTTGTTGTATAAGTTTGTGTGTTTGTTTTTCAATTCCAAGAAAAATGTGATGGGATTGTGGTTTGCAGAATAAGGACTAATGTTTATGTAGTATTATTCGTATCTATTATAATGTAATGTTCTTTAGGCAAATGTACTTTTTCGTATCCCTTGCCTAAATGTTCTATAATCACGGCAAAAAAAGAAATTCACGCCCAAATTGGCACTCGCCGAAAGCTTTGCCTAAATTAATTGCTGATACAAATTTAAATATGCTTGCAATATGGCTGCACAAAAGTTTCATGGCCAAAGTCAAAACAAGACATGCACAATCTGCATATTACACATTCCATCAACTACATTACTACCTGTAGATTAACATGAACTACATATTTCATATAAGATGAAAAGAGGATTGCCAAAACGCCACATACTATGCCTAACATGAAGTACGTGATCCTAAGTTTGTATTCCAGTTTCCTAGTTTGAATCTCTTGGTCTTTAAGCATAATATTCATTTCTTCCACCTCTGCACTCTTCACCTCGAACATCTCCATCAACGTTTCATACTTTTCAGCCTTAATTTCTCCCATATGTTTGCAAAATTTGAGCTCCTTGTAGGCTTTATCTCTCTGAAGAATTATGTTGTTGAGGGACATCTTATAGTAAGTACTTAGCTCTGGATCCAACCATCTCCAAAACCCACAATTTTCAGACTACACCACAGAAAAAAATATAAAAAAATCACCTGTTAAATCTAAAACAAACATTACAAAACTGAAACATACTTACCATTTTACGACTACAATGTCAAAACCGCCTCTCAGGATTCTTTTGAGTGTGGGAGGTGTCGAGTGAAGCTGGGATTTTATGATCACAAAGAACAATTTCACAGCATCCACGAGTAACGCTCGAATTTGAACTAGAAGGTGCATCCGACATTTAAACAAAACAGAATGACGTATCTAGTGTATGTTGAACTTTGAAGGGCAAGCAGAAGGGGTACGAATTTACCCGATTCACTCAAGACTCACGCTAATTCTAGTGAAACGACGTAAGAACCCTAGAAATTTGAAGCCCCAATCGAATGAATGGGTTAAATTCGAATATATAGGATTTTGTTCTCATAAACGACGGCGTTTATGAGAACAAAATAGAAACGCCGTCGTTCATGATAATTAGCCAAATTGAATTGCCGAAATCTATTCCTTCCTAAAGTAATTGCCGAAATTAATATACGTAAATTCACGTAATATCCACCGAAAAAATCGCAGATAAATTATGTTGCCGATATTGTTGCCTAAATTAATTACCGAATCAAATTTTCTTACACATACTCATGCCCAATAAATTAATTGTTGCTTAAATTAATTGCTGAAACCGATATTCTTGCCTAAATTAATTGCTAAAGCTGATATTGTTGCCTAAATTAATTGCTGAAACCAGTTTTATTAACAAATTTCCATCGTCATAAAAATTTCACGCCCATAGATTAATGACAAAACTCATGCCTAATAACATTTTATGCATAATGGCCATTACCATTTTATAAAGGAAAAAGGTGCAGATAAGCCCTCCTAGGTGTAGCCCTTATAGCGTATACCTCCCCATTCTCACTATGCGTGCAACTAAACCCCCCAACTCAAGAAAAAGGGTGCAAATACCCCCCTCGCCCTAACCTCCGTTTTCTCACCGTTAGTCAGCATTATTTTTTTTATTTTTAATTTTCTCAACCCTCTTCTTCAAGCCTGCTGCCGCCTTCGAATTGGGAGAATTCCCGCCGTGAGGTCGACGAGCGGCCGGCGGCGGTCATTTGTGGTGGGTATGGCTCCCGATGAAGAGAAGATGACCCGCCGTTCGGCTCTCGATTTCCCCATCGTGAGTATCGCTCTTTTTCTTATCTTATTTTATTTCAGGTCTTCCGTCGAACACCTTTTGCGCTTGCGAAGTTTTCTTTCTTTTGAGAAATTGAGTGTAGGAAAGTTAAGCAAGTAATAATTAGTCTTCTTTATGGTATTCTAGAGTATGCCTTCTGTTTGGAAGGAGATTGATGTTTATGTGTGTATGTTCATGCGTAGGTCATATACGAAGCTACATGAGATTTTTGGAGGAATTGTGCAAATACTTTATCTTTATGAACATTATTTTTGGAAATTACAAAGAAATGGAGGGATGTTGACTACCATCTCGCCCCTTAGTTGAGCTAGGTTCAGCTGACTCTCAAATCCGCCATCATTTTCTATGTCGAACTATTTAGATAGCAGTTTTAGAATGAATTTAGGTGCAGGAGAAACTAACGCAATTTTGTGGTGATGTTATCTAAGAAAGGAAAATTGGGATTTGTTTCCTGTTTGAGTTGAGCTCTTTGTAAGCATCAAGAATTAGGGATTGTGGATGGTTCCAAATCCTTTTTGCTGTATGAATTTCGTGTAATTCTTAAAACTTACACATTTATCTTCGAATATGGATGGTTCCATACCCACCACAAATGACCGCCGCCGGCCGCTCGTCGACCTCGCGGCAGGAATTCTCCTGAAATAATTCGAAGGCGGCAGCAGGCTTGAAGAAGAGGGTTTAAACGGGGTTGAGAAAATTAAAAATAAAAAAAATAATGCTGACTAACGGTGAGAAAACGGAGGTTAGGGCGAGGGGGGTATTTGCACCCTTTTTCTTGAGTTGGGGGGTTTAGTTGCACGCATAGTGAGAATGGGAGGTATACGCTATAAGGGCTACACCTAGGAGGGCTTATCTGCACCTTTTCCCTTTTATAAATAATAAACCATGCAAATTTCACAATAACAGATTATATTATATATACTTCACACTTTGCATTGTCATTGTACCTAAAAAAAAGTAACAAGTTTTATATAAAACAAAGAAACAAACTAAAAAACCATAACTAAACCTATCAGTTCGCCAAATCTAATCAGCATCCCCACTTCTCCATCCAGCCGCATACATTTCAGCACAAATTGACTTCCAGTATATTCCCATATCAACACCATCAAACAAGTCAACTTCATTGCCATAAATTATACATTGGATAAATTTAACAACATACATCCCGCAATCATGATTATTTGGCTGTTGTGGGCAATTGGGAACAAGGATCAAATCCCATTTGGCCTTGTACGGGGGAGGGATATTTATTTTTGCAAGTACTCCGTACTTATCACATAACTAGGCGAGGTTAGTGACAACGTGCTGGAACTGCTCGGCAACTCTATACGTACCTTGACAGGAATCGTATATACGCACCGATTGAGTGTCAAAATCCAGCACGAAGGCAATCCAATGTTTGCCGATTACATTATCAATGCCCACAACAACAAATGCTTCCCACCAAGGAATTCCACCGTATATTGGCCAATTGCCTTGGACATATGGACGGACCCTTTCAATCAAACCTTCATTGTTAGCCTGAGCAAGAGTTTGTTGTCATATACAAAAAAATATAAAGCAAAATAGATTTTAATGCCCAATTCATTTGAATATATTTTCTATGTAACCAACAAATTAGCATCAACTTACCCATCCAATTTGCTCCATAAAAGAAATTCTCCCCAAAAAAGGTGAAGGTGTTTGCCTCCCGTGCCAAATCATGTAATTCATAATCACATCAAGGTGCTGAAAAGTTTTAAAATAAGCATTAAATAATGAACTTACATATTACTTGAACTCACCAAATGAAAAAACTTACATCTCCACATAACCAGCCACACCTCTTGTTTATCTCTCGAAACCACCCAGCTTGTTTATTTCTTACACCCAGAAGATTAGCCTCCTCTCCACTACAACGGATGAAAAAAAAAGAAGCAATATTATTAGGAACTTGCCACATAAGATATAAATTATTATTCACCAAAATAGGAAAAAAACTATATAATTATTACCCAGCCCTTCCATCGTTATATTTCTTCCATCGTTCAAACATTGCCAGCATCTGTTTGGAGGCAAGCCTTAAAGGGAATGGTACATTGGCAACCTGCGCATCATGAACATTCTCAACTGACGTCGCTTTCTTCTGTGTGGGCATTCGTTGCCCACGCACGGAATGAGCTTTTGAAGGGATGAGGTGGGGTTGATCACGGGCTACACTGCGGGTGATCTTAACCGGAAGAGACTTTGATGGGGGGCTTCTTTTTTCACAAGAGGAACCCGCCTCTTAAACACTATGTCAGTTTGTTCCTCATCACTGTCTTTGTTATGGAAGGCCAACTTTCTTGCAACTGCCTTTTTTCCATCTTTCTGTCCATATGTTTGGCCACTAATCTGTCCCTTCATCACAGCCTCTTTCTCAACACCTAAAACCGCTGTTTCAACGACGACAGGTTCATTGGCAATTTCAGAACTTTCCACCGGCCCATCGCCCGCCACGACTGCCTTACTCTTAGGTGCCCCAATAGGCCTCTCACCCTCTAAATGAGCTTCATGCAGTTCAGATTCTGCATTTTCTTTCTCGGTACCAATAATAACTAGTGTTAATTCATGCAGGATAGTCATGACAATATCAACGGTGGAAGATGCCTCTCCATCAACACTTGCCTCCATGGGAACTTTAGTCTCCGAAGCTGCACATGCCGGCACATCGGCAGTACTGGGCTCCATCTCGGCATGTACCTCAACGTCGGCATTAGTCTCCATTCCTGCATCCGCTTCCAATCCGGTATTAGCATTGATCTCATTCATGTCCATATCCACATTGGTTGGAACATCGACTTTCTTCTCAATAACGAAACTTGAATCTTTATTGGCATCCAAGTTAAAACGCCTATTGGCATCCAAATCCTTGTCAACATCAATAAGATTTTCACCATCCCTCGTAGGCCCTTCTTGGTCTACCAGAAGCTCATTCCTTTGCCCGAGGTCATGCTCTTGATCGAGGTCTTTCTGACTCACATCAACATTATAAAGCCGTCCTTGATTATTTTCCTTCCGAGCATCAGCTTCCTCGTACACTTGTTCGAATTCATTTGCCATTTCCTCAACATTGTGATCTTCCTCCTTTTCCTCTTCTTCATCCCAGTCTTCGTCATTGCGCTGACCCCCATTGACTTTATTCTCAAGCCGAGCCAACGACCGTTGGATGCCCTTAAGGCATGCCAACTGTTGTTGCATTCCCTTAAGGTATTCCAACTGCTCTTGCATGACCTCCTTCATCTTCAATATAAAAAAAATGACAGGATTATATTAATTTAACAAACGGATGTTGCTGTGATTTATAAACGTCGATACTTACAGATTCACAACAACATCTCCCATGAACAGCCTTCTCTTGATCTTTCTGCTGCCTCCTAGAGCTTCTTCTTTGTTGCTGAACCGTTTGCTCACGCTTTTCCTCTTCATCAACAGTAATCACACGACGCCTCTTCTTGTTGGCTGAACTTATCGATTCACCTTCGTCGTAATCAATGGCCTGCGGTTCCAACAACTTTAGGCATTCAAACAAATCATCGACGGAAATAGGGCATCCAATATTCGGATCTATTCTTTCAGCAGCTATGCATTCCTGCTCATGGTCGTCGAATACCATCGGCCGCTGCACATAAATTTAATACACACAATGCAATTTTAGTTGTTACAATAAAAAATATAAGAAGATAAAACAACTTAGAACATAAAAAGTACTTACAATTTCATGTCGAAGAGTGGGTTTGAAATATTGAAGCAACAAATCACGATGATAAAATGTATCTGCTGACCACCTCAAAATCCGTGGGTACAAAGTTTCAGCATCAGGTGGCCTTAAGGTATAGAGCTCACCGAGAAGATGATAGACTTCATAGCAAAACACTTGAATAACAAAAGTCAACCCACATGCATCAAAGGAACAAGGTATTTTTTTCGCAGCTTTGTCATCGACTATCATTTTAGTGTTATGTGAAACCGTTACCAAATACTGATAGCTAACAAGGCCCCAAGGAAAGGCATTGAAGGAATCTAAGTTATCCACAAGATGAATATATTTTACTTCTATTCGTTTATGGGTTTTGTGCCTAACCAACTACATACCATATACAACCACAAGCATAGCGAGCTTTAAACAAACAGGACCCACCCTTATTGACTGTGGTATGATGAGTAAAGGCATCCAGAATGTCCTTCACATACAAAATATGTTTACCACGAAATATAGTAGTATGAATATCAGATTCTGTAGGGGGTGAAGAATATTCAGAAAACTTCAAACCAGTTATTGCATATTATTCCATTGGACCTAACTCAACCACTTGATTGTTGAGGTTAAAACTAATCCTTCTCCGATCTAAACTATCCGGGATAATATTATCATACATTATGTACATAAGCTGACCCTGAAATTGCATATTCTGTAACCGCCAGAAATGACCGAAACAAGATGTTCTAAACAATTCTTTATTTTCCTCATCTAAACTTTCATCAATTAATTTAACATAATTGACTTGACAGCGCCCAGACACAGCGATACCTACAGAAAAATAAATAATTAATTTTGACAAGCGAATCACCCCAAATACAATATACTAACAGAAATAAAAAACTCTAAAACTAATTACTCTACAAACTCCGTCAGGAGACGAAACAAACAAACTAAAATGTTTCAAATAAAACGAAAAACACAAATAAGAGAAACGTATACGTAAGCAAAAATTAAAGACGTAGTAAAACTGAAAACTCGGCCCTGCATTCTAGTAGAAATTTTAAAAAAATACATGTGAAAATAAAAATAGAAAAAACATATAAAAAATAGAAAGATAGAGACTGAATTCTACTAATAAACCTTTTGAACCCCTGGCCTTCTTATTCATCATTCGAGATTTTACCCTTCCCATTATTTGGCTGCAAAAAAAAAAAATGAAAATATCAAACATAGAATTACACAAAGAATAAAACTTAAATGCAGAAAACTCACCGATTGCAGATGTCGAACACAACCGAAAGTGCCGTGAATGAACAAAATCGACTGGCAGAATGAACGAAACAACGATTTACAGATTTTACGGAGAGGGGAAAGTGAAGAAAATAAAAAACGAACCGAAGAGGAAGAACAAGAAAGTGAAATGACTAAAGCAGGAGCGGGAAAGAAAAAGTCGAAATAAAATAAATCGTTCGCCTCTCCCCTTAAAAAACAATTGTTATTATTCCATTAAAAAAATATACTTAATTTTAGTTTTTTTAAGACATAGTACAATTATTGGAATAAAAATATTCACATATTAATTTAACATTCAAAAAATAATCTAAAATAAGGATTTATAGAAAATAAAATTTTAAAATATATATTGAATTTTATTTATAATATGCCGAATTAAAAACAACTGTTAAACATAAATAAAAAAAATTGATTGCTGAAACCTGAAAAGGGAATGCCAAATCTCTTTGCCGAACCAATAGGAAAATGCGAAATTCCGTATTCCTAGACAAAAAATAATCATTTTTGGCAGGCTGGCCGGCCATTGATTTGAAATTTTGCAAATTTCAATGCCAGACAAAATAAAATATAATAAAATAAAATAGAAAATATCATACATAGAAAATAAAATTTTCTATATGATTGCCAAAAATTTTCTATAAACTAAAATACAAAAATGTCATACATTGAAATATCATACATAGAAAATAAAATTTTCCCATAATTATAAGTTTAAATATATATTTATATTTAACTATATGATTGCCTAAAAGAAATCATGTTGGCCAAAAAAAAAAAAAAAAAGCTGCCTATACTATTTGCCAAATCCATGAAATAATGGATAATGATGAATTACGTATACCGAGGAAGAAAAATAGTGCTTGGCAGCCGTCAAAACATCATATCTGCCAAATCTTATTGGCAGAAAATTTAATATCAAATCTAATTTAATATCAAATCTAATTTCAACTGTTTTAAAATAAGGAAATTAATTAAATTAAATTTGCACGTGTTAATTTGAATTTATATAGTTAATTTAATTTCAATTATATATTAATATTAAAATTGTTTGTTATAATTCAAATTTTGATATACATTAGAATTGCCGGAAGAAAAAAGATTGCCAGGAAGAAAACGAGCGGACGAAAAAATAAACATTACTATGAAAAATTGTGTTATGATTGCCGAAAAGAAATAATGTTGGCAAGCAATATAAAATCAGCAGCTTATACTATTTGCCGAAACAATGAAATGGAGTAATGGATAATGCGGAATTAAGTATACCGAGGAAGAAAAATAGTACAGTACTTGGCAGCTGCCGAAACATCAAAACTGCCAAATCTCATTGCCAGATAAATTAAGTATGAGGAAATTAATTAAACTACACCTGCAGATATTCATTTCAACTTATAGAGTTACTTCTTCAAATAATATTTCTCGTAATTTAATTTCAATATACTCCCTCCGTCCGCCAAAAGTGGACCACTTTGGCTGGGCACGGGATTTAATAAAATTGGTGATAATTTTGGTGTAGTGGAGAAAGGGTCCCACCACTTTATGAGATGTGTGGTTGAGATTGAATTTGATGTGGTTTTTTTGTAAATAAAGAGTGTTTGTAAGGATAAAAGATTAAAGTGGATGGTGGGACCATTTCTATAAAAGGAAAGTGGTATACTCTTTGCGGACGCCCGATATAGTAAAAATGGTCCACTTTTGGCGGACGGAGGGAGTATATGATATTCAAAATTATTTTCTGTAGTTATAAATTTAATATAAATTAGACTTGCCGAAAAAAACAAATGATTGCCAGGAATATAAAATGATCTGCCAAACAAAAATGCCGATAGCATGAAAAATAAGTACAGTACCGAAACATAAAATCTGCCAAATCTCATTGCCAGATAAATTAATGCAAAATAAAATTTCAATTGATTTTAAATATGAGGAAATTAATTAAACTACACTTGCAGATATTCATTTCAACTTATAGAATTACTTCTTCAAATAATATTTCTCGTAATTTAATTTCAATATATATGATATTCAAAATTATTTCCAAAATTATTTCCTAAAATTATAATTTTAACATAAACTAGACTTGCCGAAAAAAAACAAATGGTTGTCAGGAATAGAAAATGATCTTCCGAATAAAAATGCCTATAGCATGAAAAATTGTGCGTTGAAATGACAACTGCACACTGAACAGAACAAAGTTGAAAAATTGGGGTCATTAGTAATAATTACACAGATGGAAGTTAACTGAGTGTATTTTATATAAAATTTAAATTTATGTTAAATACAAAAGGAAGCTTGGACACGTGTCGTGCATCCAACGGTGGAATGTATGAGGGTGCCGGGCACCTTTGTGCGGGGTAGAATTTACCCCATTGGAGATGGTGTACTATTACAAGAGTCACTTCTGAAATTTTATTCCCTCTATAAAATTCAATATTTCAGTTCCTACATCTCATTGATGGGTTGTCGATTGACTTTTCTTTAAAAATATGAATTAAATCTATCGATTACCGTTGATACTAGTACGAATTATTTGCTATTGAGAGACACCTGTAACGAAATTACAAAAGTCGAGAAACTACAATAAACAAATTGGCTATATTAGACGGGAAATACACGAGAAAAGCTTTTAAAAAAATCTTGCAGTTTGATGAAAAAAGAAACAAACAAAAGATTGCATGTGCAACAGCACGTAGCAAAGTTGAAAACGAATTTGAAAATAGTGTGACATTAATGAGTGAGCACCTGCACCATTGCTTCAATTTCCAACTACACCACACCTTCCAACTTCCAAACCTCAATGGGCCAGCTACCTTTTCCTCGTCGCTATCCAACTACGCGTCAAATTTTTCCTCCACTTTTACGTAATTTATAAATTTTATATAAATTTTATTTTTTATATAAAATATATGAATTTTTAAATTATCATAATTTTATCTTAACATTAAAATTCTCAAATTTATATAAATATTTGAAGAGGGTAATGCGTGAATTTTCATTTATTTATTTATTTATGCATTATTAAAACTTATGTTCTCGGCTGGGGTTGGAGACAAAACCTGCGGGTGGAGTCCTCCAGCTCTAGTGAGCATTCGTTTTGGATCCTAGTGTTTATGGTATTTTCTTTTGGTTCTTGATTTTTTCTTCTTCTTCTTCTTCTTCTTCTTCTTCTATGTTGGTTGTTAAGAACAGATGCCGAAAATAGCTCGGCGATGAACACACAACAACAACCTAACAATCTATGAACTCAGGTTTACGTGGTTCGGCAAATCAAAGGCCTACATCCACGGCGAAGTCACTGCATTCGATAGATTCATTCAAGTATTTCTCAGCGATGACACTATGAAGATGAGTAACACAAAAGTATCTTCCTCTCCAGATCTTACCACTCTTGTTTACACTCTTCCTATACAAATGTATCACACTCCAGAAAAACACATCAATCCTCTCTAATGGATCGAATACAGCATATATAGAGAAAACAGCAAAAAACCGAAAGCTCCTTGCCAGCTGCAGAATATCAGTTGTAACTAACTTCTCATATTGCCAACAGCTCCCTGAACTTCACTTATTTTGCTATTAGCTCCCTCATGCATACGTGGATTACTCACCACACATAACAATCTCCACCTTGGTGAGCTAACTCCACTCCATGAATCTAACAAATATCAGTTCCTCCGCAAGAATGCCCCATCACAGGGCTTCCATCTCTTTGCACTTAAGCAAAAGATAACACATTAACCAACTCTAAACAATAGTTGAATTTAGAGCTTGGCAATGCTTTAGTTAACATATCCGCTGCATTTTCATCTGTAGAGACTTTCACCACTTTAACTTCCCGGCCTTTACTCACTATGTCTCTCACGAAATGATACTTTACATCTGGAAGGTGTGATGCTTTACAAGATGAATTACACTATGATTGTCACAGTTTACTTCCACAAACTCTTGTTCAATCCCCAATTCTGACAACATTCCTCTCAACCAAAGAGCTTCTTTCACTGCCTCTGTGAGAGCCATGAACTCTGCCTCTGTTGTGGAAAGTGCCACCACAGATTGCAACATAGATCTCCAGCTGACAGCAGATCCAAACACAATAAAGATGTAGCCAGTTTGAGACTTTCTTGTGTCTTCATTTGCTGCATAATCAGAATCCACATATCCTTTCAATGGTTTTCCATCAAAATGTTCTACTTTTCTGAACACTATACCATAGTCAGCTGCTCCTTTTAGATATCTAAACATCCATTTAACAACATCCCAATGATGTTTCCCTGGTTTAGCCATGTACCTGCTTATCACACTCATTCCATGAGAGAGGTCCGGCCTTGTACATACCATGGTATACATCATGCTACCTACAACATTTGCATATGGTATTTTACACATCTCTCTAATCTCTCTATCACTATGTGGTTCCTGCTTCTTACTGAGCTTAATATGCTGACCCAAAGGAGTAGAAACAATCTTTGATTCATGCATTCTGAATTTCCTTAAAATCTTTGAGATATAATCTCTCTGCATCAACCATAATTCTCCCTTTTCTTTGTTTCTGACTATATCCATGCCTAATATCCTTCTGGCATTTCCTAACATTTTCATGTCAAATCTAGACTGTAACTCCTGCTTCAGCAAATCAATTTCTCTTTTGGAATTACTAGCAATCAACATGTCATCCACATATAAAAGGAGATATGAGATTGCTGTATTCTTGTGTCTCTTAACATAGACACAACTATCATGAAGAGATCTGCTGTAACCAATCTTAGATATCTCTTCATCAAACCTTTTGTACCATTGTCTTGAACTCTGTCTCAGACCATAAAAAGACTTTTTCAGTAAGCATACCTTCTCTGGATTTTCTGGATTTGTAAATCCTTCCGGCTGGTTCATGTAGATTGTTTCCTCCAGATTCCCATGTAAAAATGCAGTTTTTACATCGAGCTGTTCCAATATCATGTCTTTCTGCACCACCAATGACAGCAAAAGTCTGATAGAGCAGTGCTTCACCACAGGTGAAATGTCGCAGCCCGATTCCCGACGCTAGTGATAGCGGGGTACGAGTATCGATACGACTGAAAAGCCAAAGTGCCAAGCTCAGGCAACGGGGCAACCCTCGGATAAGGATCGAAGGGAACATACTGTATCTCAGGCTCAGTAAAAACAATCGGCTGCGCCGACTCAACTGGTGGCAATGGCAAAGGTGCCGTCGCCGGTGTCCAATCCCAAGGCGGTAACTCGGCGCTGGGAAAAGGAATAAGTGATAGAAACGCAAACGGGTCATGCTCTACCACTGGGGAGTACGTCTCAAAGATAGTCGGCTCTGATACAACAGGCTCAGATAAAACTGGCATCGAATCAACTGGGGGTGGAGGTGCAATCGGAAACGGCTCCTCGGGAAGTGGGGGCACAACAACTAGCTCCCCTCCCTGGGCTGGTCCCTCTGTATGTCCATACCGCGGTGGAGGTGGCTCGTCAAAAGCAAAATAGCGGTGGCTCAAAGTCGCGATGAAGCCACGAAAATCGGCGCTCACAAACCGCTCAAACTCTGTCCTCATGATATACTGCGGCACCAGCGAAGCCGCCCAGTCTTGCCACTCGGGTGGCAGCTGTGGAATCAGGTGAGTGATAGCCTCGGCCTCGTCTATCCTATGGGCACTAGCCTCTAACCAACGACGGTGGTAAAGCGCTAGAAACTCCCCAAGAGTATCGCCCTCTCTCAGTCCAGTAGTCCTGAACCAACGGCGCATCGCCTCGCTATATCGTCTCTGTATCGCTGCCTCTTCTCGACTCTGCATCCTGTAATATAAAATATCATGTCCATTAGAAAATGGATACGAAACTTACTTGGTACATCTTAATCAACAACATACTCGTCCTCGTTTGGTACAGTGGGACATCGGCTATACTAGCCTCAACATCTCTCCTCATATTCCACATCAACTGCCTCATATCAGAATCCATCATCTCAAACAATTTCGTCATCAAAACAATACATAACTCATTAGTGAATCAAACTCAGCTCTCAACAGGAAAGCAACAAGAAACAACATCAACCTCTTACCTCGTTAAGCCGGAGGAGATGGGGTGCTGGGGTTTCGTTTCGAACTGACTCTCTCAAACTAGCCTAAGAATTCAAATTAGACTAGTACTCAATTTTAAAAGAGTAGAAGCAAACAAAGGTTTAACTCAGTCAAGCAATAGACTCAGAGCAGATGACCTGCTCTGATACCACCCTGTCGCAGCCCGATTCTCGACGCTAGTGATAGCGGGGTACGAGTATCGATACGACTATTTTAAAAAAATAAAAGACAAGAAGAACTAGATTGAACGTCATGCGGAAGCTCGCATCAAAGCATGCTAAGGAAAGTCATCATAAATTAACCCAAGGGTAAAAACGTCAACATCGCCATAACTTTATAAATATCAGGAATTTCACGAACAAAAACAAAACGTGTATAGCTCATTTTTCATAAGGAAGAATAATATTCAGAGTATCGCAGCAAAAGGCGAACCGATTATATGTATGAAGACACATAACCGTGAGTGTATTGCTTGATTTCAAAAGAAAACTAAGTATTTCAATCATCAAGACTCTATTATCATAAAGGCAAAATTGAAATTTAAAATACATCGATTGAAACTTTCCCCCACCAGCACCAGACCAATCTCGCTCCCTGCTTAGCCTGCACATTTAGAAATATATGCAGGGCGTGAGTACATAATACTCAGTGGGCAAATGCCGAAAAACAAGAAAGGTGCTCTTAGAGCTATAGGTTTGAAACTTGCCACCTCTCAGCAATACACAAGAATAAAGTTAGCGTAAATGAATTTGTGCATGCAGTTTTCATAATCATGATATCATAAAGAAACGATAGCGCAATCAAAGTACTCATCATGCATGTACCACATCTACAACTCATCATCATCAAAGGTACGGAGAAGTAGGTCTCCCTCTCAAGTACCGTGACCGGCCGACCCGAAAACGGCTCACAGTCACCTCTGTGCACAAAATCCCGCTTGTGGCAGGACCGAATTCGTCTCATCAGTAGAGGGTAACATACAAGCTCAACATCAAAAATTGGCAAGTCAAACAGTTCTCAAATATCATTTATCTCAAAGCAATGATAAACTCATAACATCATCAAATCATTTTAGAAAGCTCATATAATATTTGTATACTCAAAATATTGCCCACCTGAACTCCTTCGCTAATCCTGGAAAGAAATCAGGCGACTTACTTCTTCGTCTCGCTAGGGTCTTCATATAACATCATCATCGTCATCGAAGGTTCATGTGATAAAACAAACCTTAGTCAGAAACTCATTTTCTAAATCCAATCTCATCTCAAACTATAACTTCTCACTCAACGTCTATTTACCCATTAAAACTCAATCCCTAGGTATACTTAACTTCTAAGGATTCACACGTCCTACTCTCGACTTAACTCTCAACTCGGACCAAACTCATAGCAATCAAGCACATAAACAAACATAAACACTTAAGCATATGAAAATCACACATAGACAAGTCAAAAACAAACTTCACTCTGCACTGACTCAACTTCAAAATCTCACCAGACTCGGTACAGAACTTCCCTGGAGTCGTAACCTATACCCGAAGAAACCTCATTGAGTTTAGTTTCATTTAAAAAAAAGTAAGATAAAAAAATCCAAGTATTTTAGGAGATATGACTGTTTTACTATAGTCTACCAAATTCGGCAGTTTTTGGCAATCGAAAATTTTGATTTTTAAAAAATAGCAAACGTTTCTGAAAAGGTCTGAAATTTGGTGGGTACATAGATAAGACACTCATATATTAAAAATAAAAATTGGGTTCCAAAACTTTAAGGAACGATACTGAAAAAGGTGACTCTATTGGATACTCACCGAACATTTCGGCAGAACGTAGCAGTTTTTGTTTTACATTTTATAAAAATAGTAAACGAAGTCCAAATGACTTGAAATTTTACCGGTGTGCTTAAGGCTCTCAAATATACTTACCATAAAAGTTTCATGGTATTTGGGTATCAAAAACCCTCTCGAAAACAGTAGGTCATTGCATCACTAAAAATGACTCCGAACTCAAACACACAAGCCAACATGCTCAACTCAACATTCCTTCAAAGAAAACTCATCCAAGCTCATTTTAAACAATTATAGCACTAAAAAACATTTAAGTACAACATAATACTCATCATACTCAATCTCGACTCTCCTCTTACATCTTAAACTCAATTCTCATGGAAAACGTTTCAACGAACGCATCAATTAAATTCTCTTTTCATTTTCATGCTCAAAATTACTCAATCATTCATAAATGACCTCATTATACCCATCATCAACCTCTCAATATATGAGAACTCAAAAACTCATATAAACTAAACTAAGTCAAAATTTTACTTAGCCAACAAAACACTTAATCAAACATAAATAGACACTAATTTCATGCTCAATTACATATATCTTAAGCCAAATCACTTAATAGACACATAGACAAGAAAGTCCTAATTTTATTAAACTAAACTCTTTGAAATTTTATAAACACACATGAATCTTTAATCTAATCATAGATCCATCAATCTTAACCAATTAATCTCACATATAAACCACCAATTTACAAATTAGAGCATAGATACACATATCCCTAATTTTATTAAACTAACTCACCTCAAACTCATCAATTGACATCATATACTCAATTTACTCTATCAATCATCATCATAGACATCTCATGGACTCATCTTCATCATCAATTCATCATTTTAATCATCAACTCACAAGTTCCCAATTTTGGGTAAACTAAACTCTATCGAACTTTCACATCTCAAGGCATATACTTCACAACACACATAAATCATCAACAAACATCACATAGATCTCATTTTTCACCCCAAATCAAGGAAAGAGAAAGAATTTTTTTTTGAAGGGCTGAAGACCAATTTTTTTCGAAAATTACAAAAACAAGGGAGGGGTGATTTTCTTGCTTCAATCCTTCAAGAATACTCACATACAACATCATTCAAGCTATATCTATGGATTACATGATCACTTACCCAAACTTTACACCAAAAATCAAACTTTCTCTCTCTAGCTTTGAAGCCAATCTTCAATGATCCTCTTGAATTCAATGAGATTGAAGGTGTTTATGCAAGATTTAAGAGTGGATTGATGTGTTTGGTAAAATTTTTGGAAGCTCCGAAGGTCTCTACAATGGTTGACAATGGAGTAAAGTGAGAGATGAGGGAGAAGAGGTGGTGGTCGAAAATGGTGAGGATGGAGGAGACAGAGATTTTGTAAGATTGGAATTGATACTTGAGATCTTAAGGAAGATTTTGAAATCTTAAAGAATATTTGGGCATTAATTGCCTTGATCTCTCTCTCTCTCTCTAATCTCTACACTCTATCAATTAATACACTTGGCAATTTGTGGTATTTAGTCACATGCTTGAGAAATTAAAATAATAGTGTGAGAAGGGTGATTAAATAATAACCACAATAATCATGGAAATATTACTCATTAATAAAATACCATAGCGTAATTATTCATGTGACCAAAATAAAATAATTATAGCACTAATATTAGTGCACTCACTCAATTATAATATTCCTCATCATAGGAAAATAATTTAAAAATATTATGCTTGGAAAAATTTCCATAAACCGGCATCATTCGATTTCTCGGTAAAAATAAACCACACTTGCTTTGGAAACTTAATCAAAATTCCAAGTGCTAAAGTCTCAAATAAAAATCATAATAAATTGCTCGTAAAGACATACGTAACAGAAATCACATAATCAATCAGTCACATAAATTCACATAACATCACATCAAAGCAGTCGGCAAACACAGACAACCTAGACGTCTCTCTGACCGACTCTTTTTTTCATCAAGGTTCTCACTCTTTCTTCCTCGACTCTATTTCCAACTCATTATTCCTATTTTCTTAATAGGACATCAAATCTCTGATAACTTGGTATCCGGTAATTCTATTCCCGGTAGTCGGAAATAAAATAAAATCTCAACTCAATTCAGTCAGCATCTCTAGCTCAACTGATTTCTCAAATCTCATCACTCTAACTCCATCATTGGTTTGTCCACTCGTAACTCTATTTAAAAGACAATATGTCTTATCTGGTCATAAAAAAAAAGTAGTCTCACATCTCGTCATCTCAGTACTCTCAATAGTGTTAAGACACTATCTCACAACATAAGGAAAAGTACGGGGTGTTACATCCTACCCCCCTAAAAAAAATTTCGTCCCGAAATTTGAGTTATTCACCTTCGGGAAAAAGCTCAGGATACTTCTCTTTCATCTTCTCTTCAAGTTCCCATGTTGATTCTTCTTGACCGTGATGTCTCCATTGGATTTTCACCAAAGGAATCGACTTGTTCCTCAATTGTTGGATCTTCCGGTCCAGAATAGCATCAGGTCTCTCTTCGTAGCTCAAATCTGGTTCCAGGGACACTTCTTCTTGATGGATGACGTGTTTTGGATCAAACACGTACTTTCTTAGTTGAGAAATATGGAAAACGTCATGGACGTTCGCGAAGCTCGGAGGCAACGCTAGTTTATAGGCTACAGGGCCTACCTTCTCTAATATATCATAAGGTCCTATATACCTTGGTTCAAGTTTTCCTTTCACTCCAAAGCGGTGAACTCCTCTAGATGGGGAAACTTTTAGAAAAACCTTGTCTCCCACTTCAAAATGAATCTCTGTCCTTCTGGTATCTGCATAAGATTTCTGACGATCTTGTGCCTCTTTTATTCTCTGTCGAATCTGTCTCACAATAGTAATCATCTCTTCTATCGCGTCAGGTCCAAGTACCTTTCTCTCTCCAACTTCATCCCAATAAAGCGGAGATCTACACTTCCTTCCATACAAGGTTTCATATGGAGCCATGTTGATAGTCGACTGAAAACTATTATTGTAAGTAAATTCAATCAGGGGCAAAACTTGCTCCCATTGATTTCCTCTATCAAGTACTACAGTTCGGATCATGTCTTCCAAAACCTGAATAGTCCTCTCGGACTGTCCATCCGTTTGCGGATGAAACGCTGTACTAAAATTCAATTTAGTACCTAACTCTTTCTGCATGCTCATCCAAAATCGTGAAGTAAACTTCGAGTCTCGATCTGATGTGATCGTCATCGGTACTCCATGCAATCGCACTATCTCTCGGATATAAATCTGAGCTAGCTTGTTAGATCCATAGGTAATCTGAATCGGTATAAAATGAGCACTCCTCGTCAATCGATCGATGATTACCCAAATAGCGGTATTTCCTCTTTTTGACTTTGGCAATCCTGTCACAAAGTCCATGGCTATATCACTCCATTTCCACTCTGGAATTTCCAATGGCTGTAACTTGCCATAGAGTCGTTGGTGCAACGCTTTCACTTGCTGACATGCTAAACATCTTTCAACGAAAGACGCTATCTCACGCTTCATTCCTTCCCAGCAAAACTTTGTTTTCAAGTCTTGGTACATCTTCGTACTTCCTGGGTGTGCGGTATAAGGGGTGTCATGAGCTTCACTCATGATTTCATTCTTCAGCTCTTCTTTATCAGGCACACACAGTCTCCCTTCAAACAAAATGGCATTATCTGCCGCCTCTTGATAATTCTCTACTTTTTCGGTTCTAATCTTCATTCGCAACCTTTCCATCTTCTCATCCTCTCTCTGAGCTGTGACTATTCTCGATCGTAAATCAGGTGTAATGCTCAGTGCAGAAATTACTATTTCTATCGTTTGTGGTGGTATTACTACCTCCAAATTCATCTTCTCAAATTCCTTGATCAGGTTCTCGTCTGGTGTAAGGAGAAATCCTAACTCTCCCTGATTCTTTCTGCTCAACGCGTCAGCTACTACGTTAGCCTTTCCGGGATGATAATTTATCCCGCAATCGTAATCCTTCACTAACTCTAGCCATCTTCTTTGTCGCATGTTCAGATCTTTTTGCTCAAAGAAGTATTTGAGACTTTTATGATCGGTGTATATCTCACACCGTGCTCCATAGAGATGGTGTCACCAGATCTTCAAAGCATGCACTACGGCTGCTAATTCTAAATCATGCGTTGGATAATTCATCTCATGCGGTCTCAGTTGTCGCGAAGCATACGCTATAACTTTTCCCTCTTGCATCAACACACAACCTAGACCATTCTTCGATGCGTCAGTGTAAACTGCATACTCTTTATCCGCTTTCGGAACAGCTAAAACTGAGGCAATAGTGAGCCTCTTCTTCAGCTCTTGAAAACTTCGCTCACATTCGTCCGTCCAAACGAACTTGACTTCTTTTTTTAGCAGGTGCGTCAATGGCTTAGCGATTTTCGAAAAGCCCTTAATAAAACGTCGATAATATCCTGCTAATCCCAGAAAACTGCGGATCTCGTGCGGTGTGGTTGGCGATCTACATTCCTGTACCGCTTGAACTTTCGCTGGGTCCACTTCAATTCCTCTCGCGGAAATGATATGGCCAAGAAAATTGATTTCTTTAAGCCAAAACTCGCATTTGCTAAACTTTGCATATAGCTTTTCAGCTCGCAATCTCTCCAACATGATTCTCAAATGTTCTCCGTGTTCTCGTTCACTCTTCGAGTAAATCAGGATATCGTCTATGAAGACTAACACGAACTTATCTAAGTATTCATGAAAAACGCGATTCATGAGATCCATGAATACTGCCGGAGCATTCGTCAAACCGAAAGGCATTACTATAAACTCATAGTGTCCGTATCTCGTACGAAATGCCGTCTTTAGAATATCTTCCGATCGTATCTTCAACTGATGGTATCCCGTTCTCAAGTCAATCTTTGAAAAGTGCTCGGTCCTTGTAGTTGATCGAACAGATCATCGATTCGAGGTAACGGATACTTATTCTTTAATGTCACTTTGTTCAACTCTCGATAATCGATACACAACCTCAAGCTTCCATCCTTCTTTTTAACAAAAAGGACTGGTGCTCCCCACGGGAAAATACTGGGTCGAATGAAGCCCATATCTAGAAGTTCTTGGAGTTGCAGCTTTAACTCTTGCAACTCTGTGGGGGCCATTCTGTACGGCGCTTTCGACGTCGGTGCTGCACCGGGCTCTAAATCGATCGTAAACTCAAGCTGTCGATCTGGGGGTAATCCCGGTAAAGTCTCAGGAAAAATGTCTTTATACTCTCGCACGACTGGCACATCATCAACGTTTGCCTTGGATTCGTCTCTCTGGTTCAGATATACAACGTACGCGGTTGTATCCTTTCGTCGCAAGAGTTTCCTTGCTTGCAGTGCCGAGATGATCGGTGTTCTTCTTCCATTTTCCCTCAATGCCAATGAAGGAAGTAGGTTCTTGGCCAGGTGGCTGAAAAGATATCTGTCTCTCCTTGCATTGTATCCTCGCACGATTCTCCTCTAACCAATCCATTCCCAAAATTATATCCAAGTGCCACATAGGCATCAATCTCTGGTTTCTAGCCTCGAGCTTAATCGATTCTAACTTAAATTCTAAGTTAGGGCATACGTGCGAAACCGTAGTAGTTCTGCCTATGGGTGTGGTTACTCTGAGAGATCGTGGAGCAGGCTCTACGTTCAATTCTAAGGTATCGACATAAGTATGCGAGATAAAGAATGCGAAGCTCCACTATCAAACAAAATTACTATAGGCACACCTTTCAACTCGCCTATACCTGTTAAATTTCCTTGATTCTTCTCTGGTGCTTTCTGCTCAAGTGCGAACACCCTCTGGTGATGCAGTTGATTTGCCTGTGGGGCTGGTGGTTGCCTTCTTGACTGACGTGGTCGATAGGCTGGTTGTTGTCGCTGTGGTGGAGGTAGCGGTAGGATTCTCTCCATTGCTTTGAGTTGCGGCCGAAACTGACTCGGTTGTCTTCCGCTTCCACTTTGTTGGCGATTCGGACACTAGTTCGAGTAGTGCCCGACCTTTCCGCAGGTGTAACAGGTATTCTGTCCCATTTTACACTCTCCCAAATGGAGTTTATTGCACTTCGGGCAAGGCGGTATCCCTCGCGGTCCTTGAAAAACTGCTGCTGGGGCAGCCGGGCCAACATAAGTCCGTTTATCTTTGTTCTGATATTGCGGTGGCGCATTCTGACTCTGCCACGGCTTCTTGGGACCTTGACTTCGGTCATCCCATTTTCTCTTGCTCTTTTGGCCTTGTCCAGCAAAAGGATGATTTCCCGATTGGAAATTCGGGTTTGATTGTGGCATCGGGCCTTGACTCGGTCTCTCTGGCTGCATTGCCAGTTCCATGTCTAGCGCTCGGTTTAAAGCCTCAGCGTAGGTTAGCGCACTCTAACTCGCTAAAACGACTCGTATCTCTTGCTTTAATCTGGAGCAAAACAGTTCCGACATCTTTTCATCTGTATCTACTCGATATGGAGCATATCGAGCCAAATCGCAAAACTATCGATCATACTCGGCTACCGTCTTATTCCCTTGCTTCAAATTCACAAACTCCATCTTTTTCTTCTTTCGATAGCTTCGGGGTATGTATTTCTCGCAAAGAGCTTCTTTGAATTGCTCCAAAGTAAGAGCTGTTATCTGTTCCTCATTCATCGTTTTCTGTTTCGCTTCCCACCAGAAATCTGCGGATCCCTTAAGTTGATATGACATACACATGAGACGCTCAGCGTCGTTACATCTAAGGAATCTGAAAATTCTTTCCATACTCCGAATCCATTCCTCAGTTTCAGCGGGATCTCCTGATCCATTGAAGGTTGGTGGATTTTGTCGCAGAAAAACTTCCTCTATCCTCCTCTCTTGATGTGGCGGAGGTGGTGGTGTGGGATCTCTCTGCTCCTCTTCTTCATCTTCTTCTCGATCTATGTTCCTTCTGTTCCCTCTTTTTCTCGGAGGCATACTATACAGGAAAAAGAAACATATAACTATCGGCCTCGAAACTAGCCGTTCGTCATCTCAAAAATATAAATTCTCTTTTTCTCATCTCACTTCTATATCTCATATGTGATCTCAAAATTCTCAAAATCCTCGTCTACTCTATTTCTCGTCTATCATCGTTCATAATTCTCGTCAATCTCTATTTCTCATTTATCACTATGCATCAGCATCATCATTCTCAAAGCTCTGATAAGGAAAGTGAAACTCACTAATCATCAACATCTCTGTATATATATATAAGGAAAATTGCCTCTCTCTCGAGGTCTTTTACAAAAGTAGGATCCTATGTACAAAGGTCCTAACACTAAAATGATGCTCTAACTATACAAACATCATAGGTACTAAGCACCTATAGATATATACTATCTACACATACACACTATACTATGCCTCTCTACCTATATATATATATAACAACTATGCATCTACACATATGTACGTGTCTACTAGATACACGTGATCGCTAGTCATCGTCTCCTAAAATCCTGCTCGTCGCCTCGTCAACCTCCGTATCCTCACTCGGCTCTGTCTCCTCGCTCGGCTCTGCCTCCTGACTCCCGTACTCGTCGATCAGTTGGTAGACGCTATAGTCGCTCGGCTCATCCTCGACGTCGGTGTCCATCATCGGACCATAAACCGGCACCTCGGGAATAGGTACCCATGTCTCGACTCCATCGGCTGCAGTATGACGCTGCAATGGCTGAGTCCATCCGTAGCCGACCATCATCTCTGGAGTATCCTCATCCGGGTCCTCCTCATCACTATCAAGGTGTGCTGGCCGAGAGCTTCCCTCCTAGCCGTCTCGGGATGTTGGATATAAAATCGAGTGCATATACGTCTGAAAAGCCAAAGTACCAGGCTCAGGCAACGGGGTAACCCTCGGATAAGGATCGAAGGGAACATACTGTATCTTAGGCTCAGTAGAAATAATCGGCTGCGCCGACTCAACAGGTGGCAATGGCAAAGGTGCCGTCGCCGGTGTCCAATCCCAAGGCGGTAACTCGGCGCTGGGAAAATGAATAAGTGATAGAAATGCAAACGGGTCATGGTCTACCACTGGGGAGTACGTCTCAAAGATAGTCGGCTCTGAAACAATAGGCTCAGATAAAACTGGCATCGAATCAACTGGGGGTGGAGGTGCAATCGGAAATGGCTCCTCGGGAAGTGGGGGCACAACAACTAGCTCCCCTCTGATCACTATTTTATTAGCAACAAAAATACCGCAACTAACACGGTGTAATCGTAGTATAAACAGCAATCGGATATCGTATCCACAGGGACTGTAAGACGAAATCACTCTATCTATCTCCTACACAGACTCTCACAATATGCAAGTAAAACGATTATGAAGGTGAATATTGAACTAAGATTAAAACGCAATTAACAATAATTAAAAGCACGTAGGAAAATTCGAATAATAAAGACAACTGATCCTAGGGTAGTAAATTCATTAACTAAATCCACATAATAAATCCATTAATCCTATGTACCAGTTTAATCCAGTTATGATGAGAGATCACTAAATTAATCAATTACTCTCGCTAGAGCAGCAACGATCGTAGATTAGTAAATTATCTATCTCCGTTAGGTCTCAAGAAAATCTACTAACTCTCAATAGCTCCTAAGAATAGCTCCCTATGATTCACCTATCTCCGCTAGGTCTCAAGGTTAAAATCATATCATACATTCCTGAATCCGCTAAACAGTTATCTCCGCTAGGTCTCAAACCGAATAGCTAAACATGCAAACTATTGATCAGATAATTCACAAGAATTTAAGCACCAGGAATTATGAATCATAAACTGGAAGGCACAAAAGGTATTAACAAATAAATCACATAAATTCAATCAACTATTTACAAACCCTAGAATCAGCTAAAGGAAACTAGCCAAACATAATAAAATCAAACATAAACATAATTAAATTGAACGCAATTGTAAAAACAAATTGTATAAAAACCGAATTGAAACGATTGTAGCGGCTTGAATCTTCAATCTTGATCCAAGCCTTGAAAACTGGAAAGCTAAAAAGTTCTAAAGCTATAAAACTGAAATATGAATGTTAAGAACTGAAAAACTAAAGCTGGGAACTGAAAAAGGAACCCAAAATAGGTCAAAAGAAGACCTATTTATAGTACCAGGGTAAAATACAGAGTTTGAGCTCGAAAAGGACTTGAAAAACGCCTAAAAAATGCAAAAATACGCCGAAAACTCGGCGGGCTGCCCGGCGGTCGCCGGCCGGTCGCCGGATCCTTCCCAAAAATCCTTCTTCGGGCGGCGGTCGCCTCCCGGTCGCCGCGGGGTCGCCGCCGTTTCGCTGCTGCGCGCAACTTTCTTGTTTTGGTCATAACTTTCTTGTCCGAACTCCGATTTATGATCCGTTTGCACTCACGAACTCGTATCGAGACGGTCTACAACTTCTATTTCAGGTAAGTTTTCCAAATTCGAACTCAATAAACCTGAAATCTCCTTCAAAGTTCGAGTAAGAATCATGTTTCAAAAGATAAAGCAAATTAAGCATAAAACAATCATCCAACACTTAGTTTCCTATAAAATTGACATCATATGAACACTAAAACCATGGAAACATGAGTGTTATCAACTCCCCCAAACTTAAGCCATTGTTCGTCCTCGAATAATGGGAAGAATAAAATCAATAACACGAATGGGTAAGAAATCTAGTTCATCGATGCCTCCGAATAATAAAGAATAATAGAATTCTCAAATCCTCAATAATTAAGCACAAAATTCACCAATAAACACAACCTATAGCAAAATCAACCTTGACATTCCAAACAATTGAATCTCACAAGGTATGTGTATCACTCAACTCTCAATTTGATGGAATAGGACGTGTATACTCTCATCGAAATTCAATACAATGCAGATCTCTTACCATAGGCTTGCCAATCGTCTACAATCTCCATCACTAAAAGTGTGCCAGGACTAAGATCAAAAAGGTCTTTTTCTTCGGGTTATAATGTAGGGACATTGGTTAAGGTAGGGAAATATAGGCTAAGTGACTCAAAATAGTTAAGAACACCAACCTTATAACTTCACTAATCAAGCATGGAATAAATTCCATCTTCCATCCAACTATATCACCATAATCAACACAACTCAAGGGATTTAATCATCACAAAACAGAACTAAATACTCTTTTATGCTCTCCATTTATTTCTAACAAACAAAGTCGATGTTCTAACAAATTTCTCAATAACACTCGACTTCACACTTTTTTCCTTTTTTTTCTCTTTTTTTTTTCTCTCTTTTTTTTTCTTCCTCAACAATTTTTTTGCTTTTCTTTTCACAACTTTTCTAGAGCTTATAAGAGTAAATAGTATCACAATATCATCCCTTCTTTTTCACAACCCACTATGAATATTCACCACACGAAGATCCCCATATACTACATCACCCCTTATCATTCGGCTAATGAATAAAAGTTAAATAGGCTCAAAGTGGATAACAAAGGATAAATTTTTTTCAAGGATAGTGTTTGGGAAAAATTGTGGCTAACAAAAGATGGCCTAAAATCATCTCCTAATCCTGGGCACAACAGCAACCTCGACACAGAAACCATGGCAAGTTCTAGAAGATCACTACATATGCATGACAAAACTCACAACAAAGAATAAACTGTGTATGATAAACAGTTATGGCTCAAAATCTCACAGGTTTATTCAACGTCTAAAAGTCAAGGTCAAAATCACTCTAGAATTATGCAAATTAGTTCCAATTATGCTCAAATCATCAAAGAAAATCAAATTCAATTTTTTTTCTTCAGAAATCATCATTGGCATCTCACCAAAAATCTAATGGAGCTAACAATCACACACCACCAACCAAGCAGGATAAAACAATAAAGCCAACAAAAAGATAAAAGTGATACACATATCTACTCTCACCTCCCTCCCCCAAACTTAGTATAGAACATAAGTTCGAAAATAAGTTTGGAGGGATGATGATATGTGTGTCACTACTCACAGAAAAACATGCTCCATGGTGGTAGTATGAACAAAGCGCGAGTTCCCTCATCTTCCAAGCTCAACGCTGCACTAAAAACCCCAAAACAAAGAAAACAAAGAAAACAAAGAAAACAAAGAAACAAAAAGAAACTAAACGAAAGGAAAACAAAACAAAGAAACGGTTGGGTTACCTCCCAACAAGTACTTAATTTAACGTCTAGAGCTCGACGATACCTCAAAAACTCATGGAGGTCGGAAACAGCACTCTAACCATTGGAAAGCTTTTCTACTCTTGGGTGCCCTCTCCACCAAAACACTTCTCTTGGCTCGGACATCCTCCACAAGCATTGCCCCCTTCTCATTCTTGTTCCGAAAAATCCGGAATTTCACTTTCTTCTTCTTGGGGGTATGGGTTTTCAAAGACCCCCCATCATGCTCCAAAAATAAACACATCTCAAAATTCAGAACTTCTTTTGGCTTTGGAGTTTTTTTCTTGGCTTCATACTTGGGCAGCTCATTCTTCTCAACCTCTTCATCCTCCAAATTTGCTAAAAAACTGTCAGCCAAATTAATCACTTCATTCTGGGGAACTTCCTTCGGTGGAGGTTTCTTGAAAATCACAGTTTCCCCATAGGCTCCCAATGTCATCGTCCCCCTTTGCATATCTAGCTTTGCTCCACATGTGGCAAGGAAAGGTCTCCCTAACAGCAAAGACATGTTTGGATCCTCCGGAATATCCAACACTACAAAGTCGACTGGGAAGAAAAAATCACTCACCTTCACAAGCACATCTTCCGCAACTCCTAGAGGTTTAGAGCAAGATTTATCAATAAGCTGAATTGTCTTGTTGGTTGGCTTCAAATCCCCCAGCTGCAACTTCCGATAAACTTTGAGAGGCATGACATTTATGCTTGCTCCAGTGTCACATACCACTTTCTCAAACAATGACTTTCCAATCTTCACAGGAATATTGAAGCTGCCCGGATCTTCTCTCTTTGGAGGCAACTGATACTCCTTCACTGCGAGCACCTCCTCAAATTCATTGAATGCACTCTTCTTTTCCATCACAGCCTTCACAATTTGCACCTCATTTGGCTTGTTTCTCAAAATCTCCACGGAAGGAATATTCACAGCCAACTTCTTAAATGTCTCCAAAAACTTCTCATCCATCTTCGGCTTTGCCAGGCTATTCGGGAAGGGTGCTACAGGCTTGTACTCTGGCCTGGGAAACGTAGGAGTAGGAATAGGCTTCTTAACAGCAGAGGTATTCGACGATACCTTAGAAGTAGGCGGCGGATCGCACACAATCGTCTCCAGGTCATCCTCCTCCATAATCTCTACATTTTTTTCCTTTCCATTCTTGCCGTCCCGCTGCTCTGTATGATCCCGCTGCTCTTCATCCTCAACTGAATTATCAACCACCCGTATGGAATGACATTGCTGATTTTGCTGAGGCTGTTGATGTTGGCTCTTCGGATTGAACTGAGTGTTGCTAGGAAACTTTCCTGGTGTGTGCTGCGCAGCTGCTTGGTTGGCCATCTGACCAACTTGAGTCTCCAACATCTGCACTTGTTTAGACAGTGATGAAACATGATTTCCTATTTGACTCACTTGGGTCTCCATGTTGGTCTTCCACGCACCTACATTCGTTTCCAAACCACCTATCTTTCCCAACACCTGCTTTATCATGTCTTCCATCGAATCTTTCTTTGGCTCATTGATAACTCCTCCGCTAGACACAGAAAATCCAGGTGGAGGCTGCAAAGCATTGTTCGGATTGCCGTAAGAAAGGTTAGGATGCGGGCGTGCTCCTGGCTGGAACTGCTGCTGACCCTGTTGAAATTGTTGATTTCTGCCATACATTCCTGGTTGTCCTTGCTGGAAATTCCCATAATTTCTGCCATTCACAAAATTGACATTTTCCATGCTTGACGGGTCTATCACAGCTTGCTCATGACGTCCAACATTCAACTCACCAAGTTTTGTAGTCAACTCTGCCAGCTGTGTAGCCATTGCTGTCTGCTGTGTAGCCATCGCTGCTTGTTGAGTAACCATTGCTGCAATAGGATCAGAACTGGACGCAGCTGCAACCTTCTTCAATTGTATTCGCTCAGATGGCCATTCGTAGCTTGTAGAAGCCATACTATCAATAATGTTCCATGCATCAGAACTGCTCTTCTGAAGTAGAGAGCCACCTGCAGCTGTATCCATGTGCATCCTTGTACGCTCCCCGCAGGCATTGTAGAACATTATCACTAGCGTGCCTTCATCAAATCCATGGCTTGGGCACTTTCTGAGCTTCTCCTGATACCGCTCCCAAGTCTCCGCTAGCTTTTCTCCATCGTACTGTTGAAACTGCACGATGTCCATCTTCAACTTCAATGTAAGACCAGGCGGATGGAATTTGCGTAGGAATGCATGAGCCAAGTCCTCCCACACGATATTATTTCCCAGCTGCAGCGTATGATACCACGACTTCGCCTTATCCCGCAGTGAAAAGGGAAAAAGACGAAGACGTATAATGTCATCAGGGACACCATTCATCTTCACCGTGCTACACAGCTCCAGGAAATGCGCCAGGTGCGCATTAGGGTCTTCGATCGCTTGTCCACCATATTGGCTCTGTTGGACCATCGTGATCAAACCCGTTTTCAGCTCAAAGTTGTTGACGTTCACTCGTGGGGGCTCCTGGTACACATACTGTGGTATGAACGCTTCATTGATGGCTGGTTGTTTCTGAGCCTCTCTCGTCTCCTGTGCATCAAGCAGCTTCTTCAATTGCTCTTGCAGAGCTCGAATTTGGATTTGCTCAGGAGTAGCCATCGTATCTGTCTCAAATTGATCGTTCTGCTTCTTTAGATTGCGCAGGGTCTTGTTGATTTCAGGGTCAAACTCAACGAGAGGATTCCCGTGAGATCTTGTGTTCATATGCAACCTACAGAAACACAACTTATAAAAGTTAGAAAAGAAAAATAAAAACAAATAAAACTTGCAGTACTATTAAGTCCTATTGGAAATATTAAAGCAAAATCTAAACAATCCCCGGCAACGGCGCCAAAAAGTTGATCACTATTTTATTAGCAACAAAAATACCGCAACTAACACGGTGTAATCGTAGTATAAACAGCAATCGGATATCGTATCCACAGGGACTGTAAGACGAAATCACTCTATCTATCTCCTACACAGACTCTCACAATATGCAAGTAAAACGATTATGAAGGTGAATATTGAACTAAGATTAAAACGCAATTAACAATAATTAAAAGCACGTAGGAAAATTCGAATAATAAAGACAACTGATCCTAGGGTAGTAAATTCATTAACTAAATCCACATAATAAATCCATTAATCCTATGTACCAGTTTAATCCAGTTATGATGAGAGATCACTAAATTAATCAATTACTCTCGCTAGAGCAGCAACGATCGTAGATTAGTAAATTATCTATCTCCGTTAGGTCTCAAGAAAATCTACTAACTCTCAATAGCTCCTAAGAATAGCTCCCTATGATTCACCTATCTCCGCTAGGTCTCAAGGTTAAAATCATATCATACATTCCTGAATCCGCTAAACAGTTATCTCCGCTAGGTCTCAAACCGAATAGCTAAACATGCAAACTATTGATCAGATAATTCACAAGAATTTAAGCACCAGGAATTATGAATCATAAACTGGAAGGCACAAAAGGTATTAACAAATAAATCACATAAATTCAATCAACTATTTACAAACCCTAGAATCAGCTAAAGGAAACTAGCCAAACATAATAAAATCAAACATAAACATAATTAAATTGAACGCAATTGTAAAAACAAATTGTATAAAAACCGAATTGAAACGATTGTAGCGGCTTGAATCTTCAATCTTGATCCAAGCCTTGAAAACTGGAAAGCTAAAAAGTTCTAAAGCTATAAAACTGAAATATGAATGTTAAGAACTGAAAAACTAAAGCTGGGAACTGAAAAAGGAACCCAAAATAGGTCAAAAGAAGACCTATTTATAGTACCAGGGTAAAATACAGAGTTTGAGCTCGAAAAGGACTTGAAAAACGCCTAAAAAACGCAAAAATACGCCGAAAACTCGGCGGGCTGCCCGGCGGTCGCCGGCCGGTCGCCGGATCCTTCCCAAAAATCCTTCTTCGGGCGGCGGTCGCCTCCCGGTCGCCGCGGGGTCGCCGCCGTTTCGCTGCTGCGCGCAACTTTCTTGTTTTGGTCATAACTTTCTTGTCCGAACTCCGATTTATGATCCGTTTGCACTCACGAACTCGTATCGAGACGGTCTACAACTTCTATTTCAGGTAAGTTTTCCAAATTCGAACTCAATAAACCTGAAATCTCCTTCAAAGTTCGAGTAAGAATCATGTTTCAAAAGATAAAGCAAATTAAGCATAAAACAATCATCCAACACTTAGTTTCCTATAAAATTGACATCATATGAACACTAAAACCATGGAAACATGAGTGTTATCACCCTCCCTGGGCTGGTCCCTCCGACTGTCCATACCGCGGTGGAGGTGGCTCGTCAAAAGCAAAATAGCAGTGGCTCAAAGTCGCGATGAAGCCACGAAAATCGGCGCTCATAAACCGCTCGAACTCTGTCCTCATGATATACTACGGCACCAGCGAAGCCACCCAATCTTGCCACTCGGGTGGCAGCTGTGGAATCAGGTGAGTGATAGCCTCGGCCTCGTCTATCCCATGGGCACTAGCCTCTATCCAACGACGGTGGTAAAGCGCTAGAAACTCCCCAAGAGTATCGCCCTCTCTCAGTCCAGTAGTCCTGAACCAACGGCGCATCGCCTCGCTATATCGTCTCTGTATCGCTGCCTCTTCTCGACTCTGCATCCTGTAATATAAAATATCATGTCCATTAGAAAATGAATACGAAACTTACTTGGTACATCTCAATCAACAACATACTCGTCCTCGTTTGGTACAGCGGGGCATCGGCTATACTAGCCTCAACATCTCTCCTCATATTCCACATCAACTGCCTCATATCAGAATCCATCATCTCAAACAATTTCGTCATCAAAACAATACATAACTCATTAGTGAATCAAACTCAGCTCTCAACAGGAAAGCAACAAGAAACAACATCAACCTCTTACCTCGTTAAGCCGGAGGAAATGGGGTGTTGGGGTTTCGTTTCGAACTGACTCTCTCAAACTAGCCTAAGAATTCAAATTAGACTAGTACTCAATTTTAAAAGAGTAGAAGCAAACAAAGGTTCAACTCAGTCAAGCAATAGACTCAGAGCAGATGACCTGCTCTGATACTACCCTGTCGCAGCCCGATTCCCGACGCTAGTGATAGCGAGGTACGAGTATCGATGCGACTATTTTAAAAGAACAAAACACAAGAAGAACTAGATTGAACGTCATGCGGAAGCTCGCATCAAAGCATGCTAAGGAAAGTCATCATAAATTAACCCAAGGGTAAAAACGTCAACATCGCCATAACTTTATAAATATCAGGAATTTCACGAACAAAAACAAAACGGGTATAGCTCAAACGGGTATAACTTTATAAATATTCAGAGTATCGCAGCAAACGGCGAACCGATTATATGTACGAAGACACATAACCGTGAGTGTATTGCTTGATTTCAAAAGAAAACTAAGTATTTCTATCATCAAGACTCTATTATCATAAAGGCAAAATGGAAATTTAAAATACATCGATTGAAACTTTCCCCCACCAGCACCAGACCAATCTCGCTCCCTGCTTACCCTGCACATTTAGAAATATATGCAGGACTTGAGTACATAATACTCAGTGGGCAAATGCCGAAAAACAAGAAAGGTGCTCTTAGAGCTATAGGTTTGAAACTTGCCACCTCTCAGCAATACACAGGAATAAAGTTAGCGTAAATGAATCTGTGCATGCAGTTTTCATAATCATGATATCATAAAGAAACGATAGCGCTATCAAAGTACTCATCATGCATGTACCACATCTACAACTCATCATCATCAAAGGAACTGAGAAGTAGGCCTCCCTCTCAAGTACCGTGACCGGCCGACCAGAAGACGGCTCACAGTCACCTCTGAGCACAAAATCCCGCTTGTGGCAGGACCGAATTCGTCTCATCAGTAGATGGTAACATACAAGCTCAACATCAAAAATTGGCAAGTCAAACAGTTCTCAAATATCATTTATCTCAAAGCATTTGATAAACTCATAACATCATCAAATCATTTTAGAAAGCTCATATAATATTTGTATACTCAAAATATTGCCCACCTGAAGTCCTTCGCTAATCCTGGAAAGAAATCAGGCGACTTACTTCTTCGTCTCGCTAGGGTCTTCATATAACATCATCATCGTCATCGAAGGTTCATGTGATAAAACAAACCTTAGTCAGGAACTCATTTTCTAAATCCAATCTCATCTCAAACTATAACTTCTCACTCAACGTCTATTTACCCATTAAAACTCAATCCCTAGGTATACTTAACTTCTAAGGATTCACACGTCCTACTCTCGACTTAACTCTCAACTCGGACCAAACTCATAGCAATCAAGCACATAAACAAACATAAACACTTAAGCATATGAAAATCACACATAGACAAGTCAAAAACCAACTTCACTCTGCACTGACTCAACTTCAAAATCTCACCAGACTCGGTACAGAATTCCCCTGGAGTCGTAACCTATACCAGAAGAAACCTCATTGAGTTTAGTTTCATTTTTAAAAAAGTAGGATAAAACAATCCAAGTATTTTAGGAGATATGACTGTTTTACTACAGTCTACCATATTATGCAGTTTTTGGCAATTGAAAATTTTGATTTTTGAAAAATAGCAAACGTTTCTGAAAAGGTCTAAAATTTGGTGGGTACATAGCTAAGACACTCATGTATTAACAATAAAAATTGGGTTCCAAAACGTTAAGGAACGATACTGAAAAAGGTGACTCTATTGGATACTCACCGAACATTTCGGCAGAACGTAGCAGGTTTTGTTTTACATTTTATAAAAATAGTAAACGAAGTCCAAATGAATTGAAATTTTACCTGTCTGCTTAAGGCTCTCAAATATACTTACCATAAAAGTTTCATGGTATTTAGGTATCAAAAACCCTCTCGAAAACAGTAAGTCAGTGCATCACTAAAAATGACTCCGAACTCAAACACACAAGCCAACATGCTCAACTCAACATTCCTTCAAAGAAAACTCATCCAAGTTCATTTTAAACACTTATAGCACTCAAAAACATTTAAGTACAACATAATACTCATCATACTCAATCTCGACTCTCCTCTTACATCTTAAACTCAATTCTCATGGAAAACGTTTCAACGAACGCATCAATTAAATTCTCTTTTCATTTTCATGCTCAAAATTACTCAATCATTCATAAATGACCTCATTATACCCATCATCAACCTCTCAATATATGAGAACTCAAAAACTCATATAAACTAAACTAAGCCAAAATTTTACTTAGCCAACAAAAGACTTAATCAAACATAAATAGACACTAATTTCAGGCTCAATTACATATATCTTAAGCCAAATCACTTAATAGACACATAGACAAGAAAGTCCTAATTTTATTAAACTAAACTCTTTGAAATTTTATAAACACACATGAATCTTTAATCTAATCATAGATCCATCAATCTTAACCAATTAATCTCACATATAAACCATCAATTTACAAATTAGAGCATAGATACACATATCCCTAATTTTATTAAACTAACTCACCTCAAATTCATCAATTGACATCATATACTCAATTTAGTCTATCAATCATCATGTAATACCCAGGCTTTTAATGACTTATTTAAGTGCTTAAGTTTGAGTAATTATGGTTTAACTCCCTTGATTGGTTATTTTATAGAGATGAGAAGTTCTTTTGTTTATGTTTAGATGATGTGGGATTTTATATCCGTATTTGAGTTTGAGTATTTGAATAATTTGAGATAATTATTTGAATGAGACGATGAACTCGGATTTGAAATCTGAGTCCGTTATGTCGTTTTTGAAATTTTAGACTTTTTGACGATGAATAGTAAATACTGCTATTTCGTCTTTTTGTCGACTTTCAAAATCTTGCGTGCACGTCGTCGAGAAATATTCTTAGTTTTTCGATACGAGTCCAACGACGAAAGTTTTTATTTTTGGACGACGAGTGATTAGTAAACCTGAATTTCTCGATAAACGAACCAAGCTCGTTTATTAGAATTTCGAGAACGAGCTTACGTTTTCTATATTTATATAGAATTACGTGTATGATGAAAGTGAGTAGAGGTTGAGAGGGCGAGTAACGAAGGTATGGGTAGTTAGTCGTTAAAACGAGACGAGACGAGACGAGATGAGATATTTAACGGCTAAATATCTAGGACTACCCTACCTAGACCACCCCCCCAACCGCCTAAAGGCTTTCCCCTTCTATAAAAGGCGGCTGTGGGTCAGCCCCACAACCATCACTTTCACAAACACACGCACAAACACCAAGAACACACACCTTCTTCCTTTGAAGCTTCTTCAAGCTTTTGAGCTCCGATTCGAGCATCGAGACGAGCGTCGATCATCTTTTCGAGCACGTATCTACGTAGGTAACATCTCAACCTACGTTTTGACGGTTTTCTTTTCGATTTTCGTCGACGTCGAAAAATGTCGATTCTCGACTTTATTTTGAAACGGCGACGGATCGTCGTGAGATTTTAGTATGTTGTTCTTGTTGGATTTGTATACTGAAAGCAAGAACGTTTTATGCTTGTATACAATGTTTCCTAAGTTCACTATCTAATCTCCTATCTGATTGTGTTCATGATTGCATATGTATGTTCTTTATCTCTATATAAGTAGATTATATGGTGTGTTGTAGATCACAGAAGACCATATAATTGGAATAACCTTAAGAGATATAATATGATCACAGCCGAAATAACTCTAGGACAAGTTATTGGTTTAGGCTGCAGTATAGATGGAAGTAGTTTGTCTTGGCTACTTGTCTATACTGGTACGTCATTACGTATTGATAGGACCACAGTTTGAGATGTATTCTTCTATCTGACTTAAGTGAAGAATCAAGATCTCGGTGACTTATAAATCTTAATACTAATAAGTATTCAGATATATATATTAATTCGTATATCACTTTGACTTACTATGGGTGAAAGTTATATACTAACTCGAGTACTCTGTATCTTGGGTGATAGCGGTTAATATATGATATTTGATTATCTGTATTAGTACCCGTATCCGGTATAGGATAATGACATCCCCTTAAGGATCTCAATAAGGTTTATTACGCTAAACCCTGCAGGTTGATTAAGTTCAGGCGTAATAATAAAGTTTGAGTGGTACTGCTTAAGGAATTATAAAGAGATTAATTAATTTAAGCTGTCAGAGCTCTAATTAATTAATGGATGTCGGATATTTTAAATACGGAGATTTAATAAGTCTAAATACAAGCCCCGACTCATCACCGACAATAAAGGGATAAGTCAGTATCGGTTCTCTAGTGGAATGAACTGATATTTATAAATTAATTATGGTCTGGGCTGACCATGGATAAATTAATTTATTTGAGGCCCATCTTTATTCCTTGTATCTGGTCCCTGGGCTGGCCCAATGTCTCCTAGCCCTAGAAGAGACAGAAATCGTTCCCCTCAAGAAAGAAGCGCCCCCTACGTATTTTAATTCTATTAAAATACAACTGTCAGCTCTCAGGAAAACACACTGATAAAATTAGGGTTTTGAGAGACGAGTGGGGCGCAGGAAAACGTGAGGTGATTTCTGTCTTGGGAATTTCCATAGCTCGTTGTCCATCCAACGTTGGGAATTGAGCGGGATACAGTCGAGAAGATCAGAGCTGGAGTCAGATTTTCGCAGGAAATCAAGTTCTGGCAGTCTCCGTAAAACGGCCATAACTTCCTCCACAGAACTCCGATTCAGACGAATCAGGCGGCCACGGAAAGCTATCTCGAAGACGAAGAAGTCGTATTTCAGGGCGAAATACGATTTGAGGACGTTTGAGCCTTCAAACGAAGGCTTGAAGCCGACTGACCTGTTCAGCGACAGATTGACGAATTCTTAGGAATTCTTCAGGTATTTTCTAACTCCAACGTGCAGTTGTTAAATTCATAGGAGCATGTTAGGATTAATCGTTGTATGATAAATTAATAATAATCCAAGAAACGATCATCGGGCAAAGTGGAACGTTAATTCAATTTAATATTCCTTCAATTGGTATCAGAGCCCAGGATTAATTTCTTGGCTCTATTATTAATTTATGTACGATTAATAATGTGCGTTGTTTTTACTGCTGTTGTTCTTCGTGGTCTGTTGATTCGTGGGATACGTCGTTTTGACGTTGTAATCGTTTTTCACCGCGAGAAAATCCGTGGTTAGATTAGGATTTCAAATTGTATTTGTTTTCCTTTGTAATCTGTAATTGTTGGAAAACGGAACGATGACGACGACGAATCAACATCGAAGAACAGAGTTGGAGAGTAAAGAGGGCAGCGAGGTGCCGAGGGGCGAGACTGGTCGGGCAAAGGTAGGGCCGAGGAGCATGTCTGGCGAGCAGAGGCTGGGCGCGCCATGGGCTGCGCGTGCGTGCTTTGCGCTGCTGCGTGCCCGGCTGGAGTCGTGCGGCCGCTGCTGCCGTTGCTGCTGTTCTCGTGCTGGATCTGCCGAGGTTGCCGGGACCAGGAGCTGAGGCTGCGCGCCGGGCTGCTGCTGCTGCACGCCGGGGCTGTGCGCCGGGCTGGCTGCTGTGCGCGCCGGGCTGATGCTGCTGCACGCCGGGGCTGCGCGCCGGGCTGGTGCTGCTGCACGCCGGGCTGCGCGCCGGGCTGCTGCTGCTGCACGCCGGGGCTGTGCGCCGGGCTGGCTGCTGTGCGCGCCGGGCTGATGCTGCTGCACGCCGGGGCTGCGCGCCGGGCTGGTGCTGCTGCACGCCGGGCTGCGCGCCGGGCTGGTGCTGCTGCACGCCGGGGCTGTGCTCCGGGCTGGCTGCTGTGCGCCGGGCAGGCTGCTGCTCGCGCCGGGAGGCTGCTGCCACGCCGGGCAGGCTGCTGCCGAGTCCGTCTGGCTGTTGTCAAGGCTTGGTGGCGGCGGCGCCTAGGGTGTCCCAAACCCTAGGTAGGCGCGAGTTTCTACAAACCCTAGGGGGCCCAAACCCTAATTCCAAAGACGGGCCTAAAGTGTTCGGGCCAAAGTTTTGTTTTTGGGTTTTCTTTTCTGTTTTAAATGTAATAGATTAGAAGTTGGGATTCCACGAATGGGTCACGAAGAATTTAATTCTTTTTTTTTCTGTTCTTTGCATGTCGTGGTGTTAATCCTTTATGCTCGTTGCATGCTGTTTTTGTCTTTGCTTGTTAATATGTGTTTATTAACTGCGCTTAGACAAGCATGCTAGGTTTATCATTTTCTTAAGCATGTTTTAGAATTCTGCTAGCATGTTTTACATGTTGCGTTCTAGATGAGCATGTTTACGATTATGTGTTGAGCATGATCAAACCTTTTGAAAGAAAAAAGACTAAGCTGTATTGATAATTTTATAGATGATTAAAAATTGTTTAGATTGCCACAAGCGGCCTCTAGACAAAGTGATTGACGATGTGAGTAAACGTCCACACAGCGTGGCTTACTTCATGTTTGTTCTTTCATAAGTTTGTCAGATGAGGTTTCTATAAAAATATTTAAATCCATTAAAGTAGTGGGAGTTATGCAGTAAACGTCCACACAACGTGGCTTACTCGTATAATTTTTCACGAGTACTTTAGAGGATGGAATTAAATAAGATAACTAAGAAATTAAATTGAATGCGACATGGTCCGAGTGAGTATGTCAAAATTCAAGAATTTAATTTCAAAGTTAAATTGTGGTTATTTCTTATTAATTTTTATTCTTAAAATTATGTAGACCTCCACATGCGGTCTCTAGACAAAGTGATTAGCAATGTGAGTAAACGTCCACCCAACGTGTCATATCCCGACTTGTAATCACTGATTAAAGGCTTAAATTTTAATAATTAGGGTTCGGCATCCATTAATAATAAAAGTGGTTTGATTTATCTGATGTGATTTAATTGCTATATATGTGATTAACGTGCTTGATTTTATTTATTTGAATCTATTTGAGATTTAAAGGATTTTTATAAAAATGACGCATAAGTTTTAATTCGTGAGTTAAGTGCATTTATATGAACCACATGGATTTTTTTTTTATTTTGCATGAAGTCATGAAATTCCCTTTAAATGGGATATTATTTTTATCAAGGGTTTTACTTCAATGATTTTATTAAAGATCATTTTATTTATTAAAAACATGATTTTTATTTAAAATTGATATTATATCTTGTCCACTTGTTTTCTTAAGTATATTCTTTTTACATCCACTTGATACCCACATGTTATTTAATTAACCTCCTCTCACCACCTCCCACTTGTTTGTTTTATTTTATTAATTTAGCCATATACCTCATCTTTAACTTAGCTTCCTCATTAAGTTATTTTCTCATTATTAAGACATTCTCTCTCATCCATTTTAACTTCCTCATCAAGACATTCTCTCTCTATAATCTCCTAAATACCACCTTCTTTCCTCCTACTCCCACGGTTCCTTCAAAATAATTCAAGTTGTTTCAAGTATCCAAATCAAGGAGGTAATTAATTTTGTTTATTCTTCCATTAAATTTTAGAGGATTACATTCTAACACCTAGCATCATTATGCAGAAGCCACAAATCCTCATCTGCCTCTTCAAAGGTATTCCCAACCTGCTTCTTTTAGACTATTAATGCTTCAATTACATCATCTTATCACCATCAGAGGACCACCAACAGATATATACACACACACACGCACAGTTGGTATTTTTCCACTATGTGTTTCAATAGTTGCTCATTACAGATCTGGAAAGTACATCGATAAATAGAGAAATGAGAAAGAACAATTTTGCAGAACCCTAACTTTGCTACTGTGAATTCTGGACTGAATTTGGGCTTTTTGTGTTTCTGTGTGTGTGTGACCGGGGACGGAGGGAGGAGTGAGAGCAGCCGGCGGCTGCTCACGGCCGGTGACGGCGCGGCGGCAAGCCACCGCCTTTTTCCTTTTCTGTCTGAAACGACCGAGAGAGAGAGAGTTTAGGTTTTTAAAAAAAAAAGGGGAAAAAGAGAGAGAGAGAGGAGGGAGGACTCATCCTCTCTGGTGACGACGACGCGGCGGCATCGACAGCGGAGACACGGCGGCGGGAGCACCGGGCTGTTCCTGATCGGCCGGAAAAGAGGAAAAGAGGGGGGGAAATTTCAGATCTGGAAATAAAAAAAAAAAGAGAAGAAAAGGGGGAAGAATTGGAGCCTACCTTTCCGGCGAGGCAAGGCTCGACCTCCACTGCGATTCCAGCCAGACGGACGACGGAGGGGGCGGCCAGGCGGCGACCGTGCGCACCCTATGGCGGAGAGGGCAGACGCCCTGTTCCAGACGAGGGGATGGAGATGAGGCTACCCCACTCCCTTTTTCGAGCGGAGGCCGAAGGCGGAAGACCAGATGGACGGCGGCCGAGCTCCTTCACGGCGAGGCGGCGGCTGCGGACATCGAGGCGACGCGTGCATCGATTCCGGCGAGGGAGAAAGAACTGAGAGAGAGGGAGGCGGACGGAGGAGGTCAGAGAGATGAGAGGGGGAAGGGAGGTGCTCGGCGAGGCGGCGCGCCGAAGGCGGCGCCACTCGACCGAGCAGAGAGAGCCGAGAGATAGAGAGAGAGTGAGGCTTGTGTGTGTATTTGTCTGTTATGTGTGTGTTATAGAATTAGGCCTTTGTTTGATTTGGGCTCAAGCTTCTAATGGCTGGGCCGAAAATTTTTAAAGAAAAGAGAAGGAATGGGCCGAATTTTTAAGTGTACTGGGCCTTTTGATAAAAAAAAAAAGAAAAGCTGATGGATTTATTTAAATTGTTTGGGCCGAATTTTGCATTAAATCAGTGGGCCGAATTTTTTAAATGTTGGACAATTTATTTTAATTTCTGTTGGGCCCTTTTTGCCTTTAAATCCTAATGGTTGTTTATTTAATTGATTGGGACATTTTAATTATTTTTGGGCTGTAATATGAATAATAAAGCCTACGAATTTTGGCCTTATTTCTTTTAAAAATGTTTGAGTTTTCACTAAATTATTTTAGTGAATTTAAATCTCTTGATTTAAATTTTAATATTGACGGTTGGGACTATTTATTTTAAATGAAGTTCGTTCTTTTACTTAAATTATTAATGGACTTTAAAGGAAATATTTTGGGATTAAACTTGCATTGTTATAATATTTCAAGGCTTTATGAGTATGGATTTTAAATGGATAAAGTATTTCTATTTAATCTCAATGGGGTTTAAAATGTCTTATTTAAATTATATGAAAATTAATAATGGTGCATGTTTTTTTTTTATCTCTTATGTGAGCTTGTGAATTTCTAAATGATATTAAGTTTAAGGATATTATTTTTTTTTATCTTGTTGCTATGTGATTTCCCGTAAGGTTATGACTAGTCAAGATTATGTTGGTTTTTGATTGTCTTTAATGGAACGAATTATGGATGCTAGAACTCTAAAACACTAAAAGATACCTTAGGCACGTAGAATTAGACTTTGTCTCATGACAATTTCCTCACGAACTTATCGACTCTTCATCAATGAAGGTTCGGGCGACAGAAAGTGAAGCCGAAGGAGAAGCGACTCCACGCCATCTTTAAGAATGTTTAAGGTGGGCATTACTTTTACTATACGTATATAGAGATCCCCTGCGTGTCGTAGGCCTCTTATACACATATATGCATGAGATGATTTTAACTGTTAATTTCAGTTTATTATTATGCCCAAATGACAAATGACTCTTATGAAATGAAAATGAAATATTTATGAAAATGAAATGTTTATGAAATGATTGACTGCCAAAAATGTTTATGTTTTTATATGTATCCTATCTGTGTTGGTTCGCCAACTTTAGAGGAAATCCAATTGGGATCCTATGCTAGACAAAGGTCGCTAGCTAGGGTTAACGTGTACACTCATGGAGACCGCGAGTCGCTTGCGACCGGTCTTGGCGTCCGTGGTAAGGAGGCCTCCTTCCCGGCGCGTGACAGAAAGGACAGATATGGATCATATAGACTGAAAATGGGATGACCATCCACCTTTATGAAAATGAAAGAAATGTTTTAAGTAAGCGCAGGTCATTCAAGAAAACCCCTGTGTGTTACTGTTGGCAGTTCAATTTATATATGTATGCATGTTTATTTTCGGCTTATGCCACTGAGTATTTTTATACTCAGCCCTGCATGTATTTCTAAATGTGCAGGTTGAGCAGGCGATGGAATGGTTTGGTGTTGAGCGGGAATTCTTTTGATGGATACGTAATGAAACCTTGAGTATGCATCTCCATATGCATAACTCACACGTTTTTCCATTGCAAACACTCTGAATTTGTTATCGTATTATGGAACTTATTACTCTTTCACTTTGTTTAACTTTCCCTTGGGCCTGGTCGTTATGACATAATCGTTTGTAAAATATCCAAGTAGTTGTTTATATATCACTAGTTGTTGTTATTAATGTTGGTTACTTAGCAAATCCCCTTTAATTTCCTTTTCTTATTGTTCACCCAAGTCATAACCCCGATTAACCCGTCACTGGGATAGTGGGCTGTGACAGAATGGTATCAGAGCAGTTCGTTTGCTCTGGCCCTAGAAACCTCATTCTAAATAGTCGATTCTAGCTTAATTCACTAGACTTACATGGGTTCATACGACACCGCTCAACACTCCATTGCATCGTGCTCAATCAAGAAAAAAAGGTAACTGCAGTTTCAACGTTTTAAAGATGTTATTGTTTCAAGCTGTTTTATGAATATGTTTATGTAAAGAGCATGCTATGATGAAATGTTGAATGTTTTGCCTTTCATGGCATATCTTTGCAGTTATGATGTTATGATAAGAGGAATGATAGAGAATTTACACTTGCTTTCCCCAGAAAACATAGATTGCTATAAGTGGCATGATCACGATTCTAAAAGAACATAGACTACTAGATTAGTAGGATATCTCTACAATCTAGATTCTTAAAGTGATGATTTAGAAGAATGAAAGAGGAATGAAAAGATATGTACGCGTTGAAGGAAAAGCACGGAATGACGATAACAAGATGAATCCGAGGCAAACGTTGCATCAAGGGTTTGAGCATAGTCTCTACGTTCGAGTCGACTTTTGCTATACGATAGATTTTAAGAATAGTATGTTTTGTCTGTATGTGTGTGTGTGTGTATGTTTTAGTGGGGTTTGGGGTTTGAGATCAATAAGATAGAAAACCTTAAGATAAGTTTAGTTGTCATAATGAAACTTATGTTTTGTTATGCATAGTATGTTCATAACCTTTTACCTTTAAGAGATTTACGTATGCTTACGTATAAGAAGACTCACCTTTGCCCTTATCTGCTAAAGATGGTTACGTCCAGGCCTATTCCGATAGTTAGGAGGGCTCCGCGTCTGACCCCAACATAGACCACCCGGGCATATCAGGATATCATGATAGCTTTTGATGGCAACATAGGAGCTACTATAGCTCAATATACATGCTTTTGGACTACTGCCCATGTCCTTGGGACTACAAGTTGTATAGAAGTTATGGTGCGACTATCGGTGTGTTATGTACGTACACTTATGTAAGAAGGTAGACCTAGGGGAGTAAGAGTCTAGTTCAATAGGACATAGAACCTTAAGTTGAGTTTTAGTTGCTTTTACGAACTTAAGATTCGTCATGTATAATATGTCCATGGCTCTCCAAGTTCGGGACGATGTTTTCCGTGTGACTGGGAGGTGATGATGATGGACCTGGCCAGTCCACATGATCCAAATCTCAGTAGACGTCTTTTGGGTTAAAAACCCATGTGTTTCAACTTTCGGTTAAAAAGCCAGATGGGTTCTTACTTTAGGTCATTTTGTTCGACCTTGTTGTTAACCATTTCCTAACCTCTGGTCATTCTTTTGAATCTCTTAAATAGTTTCTACAACACCTTGGTTTGATGTTGTGTTTATTTTGAGCCTTGCAACTTTTGAGTTGTCATAATAGATTCCCTTGATTGATAAGACCAAGAAGTGTTAGTCTACTGACGTAGTATACTACCCAAACTATAGCATCGTATAATTGTGTCTCATTGTGTTAAATTAGTTGAGATTAGTCTTTGTCCTATAAGTGATATCGACCGCTCATTATGATAGAAATTCAGAGTTCAAGCTAAGACCGTAATATAGTGTTCGAGTACGAGGACTTAAGTTATTTGGTCTATGATAGTTTTAACATAGATTTATAGGAAAGTGTTATGCATATAGGTAACAAGAAATGGGTTGATGACCATTTTGGTCTTTGGAAAATAGAATGCCCCGTAGATGAGCCCTAAGAATGAGGTAGGAGCAAATGAACCGCCACAAAAGGACGAGGGAACTTATTCTCAAGTAAATTTCGTGTATATAGATTAGAATTGGGAATTCAATTGATAGTAAGCTTGGGATTAAGGTGATGGACAAGACCCTTGATGTTTTCTTTCCCCCATCGTACCGCCAAGAACGATTTCCTGTGTCGCATTCCTGTTGACTGAATCTGCAGATTTTGGTGGAAGGCAAAACGAAAAGAGATGACTCAACAAGGGTTGGCATAATTGCCTTAGAAATGACCTTAAGGCAGATATATACGATATATATATATATATTTTTCTGATAGCTGCTATAGGACAGAAACGAAAATGATTAACCTGAAGCAAAACAAGATATCAAGACTGAGTACGACCGTAGCATTTGCGACATGTTCGTTATACCCTACAATAAGTGGATACTGATGAAATATGTCAGAAAATTTCTGCTCCGGCCTTAGGCATGAGATCAAGATGGCACTTACTAGTCATGGTAATCTCACCCACTCTGAGGCACTTAACAGAGCCCTGGATGTTGAAGCAGCCATGCCTGAAGACAGCTCAACCCAGACTCAAGCTCCGGGGAACAGTGATCGCGGAAAGAGAAACTGGGAAGGCAACAACAATAAAAACAGAGATTATTACAACAACCAAGATAACAAGAGGCCATGGCAAGGGAACATGGTGCCACAAGGGCAATGGCAAGGACGACCAGTCAATCCAGGACCAACTGGAAACAATCAGGGCCAGCTTAGGGTACCTTTATGTCCCAAATGCTCCAAGTCACATCACGGCATATGCTTGGCTGGCAGCAATATCTGCTTGAAGTGTGGCCAGAAGGGCCATTTTGCCAGAGAATGCCAAGGAAAACCTCAAGGAGGAATGAAAAGGCCGAATCAGTCGGGCCAAGCACATCCACTCAGGGCTGTCCAAGGCCAACAACTACTCTACCCACCACCACAACAACAGTATCGACCTGCGGTACATCCACCACAATTTCACAGGCAAGAGCCTATGCCCTACACAAGAATAAGCAAGGAAACAACCAAGGGAATTTGGCAGGTATGGGCACGTTATGCGACACACCTGTTATACTCCTGTTCGACACGGATGCCTCGCATTCTTTCATTGCAAGTGCATGTGTAAAAACCTTAAAGCTCCAACCTGAAAAGACTAATCAGGACTTGAGAATTTCTTCACCAATAGGAGGGACGGCAGTAGTAACACATGCTTGCTCGAACCTAGAGCTAAACATAGGATCGTTTAAGGTCATAGCGAACAACTTGCACGTCATATCGATGGAGGACGTTGATATAATCCTGGGGATGGACTAGCTAGCAGAGAACTATGCCACGATATTGTGCTAAGAGCGGAGAATCGCTTTCAACTTTCCAGGAAGGGACGCTTTGAGTTTCCATGGAATATGCAGGAGAAACAAAGTGCCGATTATTTCAGCTTTACAGGCAAGGAAGATGACGAACAAGAAAGACTGCCAAGCCTTCCTCGTACACCTGAATGGGGGAGTTGAGACCGAAAGGACAATGGAAGATGTAGAGATCGTGTAGGATTTTCAAGATGTTTTCCCAGAAAATTTGCCAGGTTTACCACCCGACAGGCAAGTAGAATTCACCATCGATCTAGAGCCAGGATCAGCGCCAGTATCAAAGGCACCATACACAATGGCTCCGAAGGAATTAAAAGAGTTGAAAATCCAGTTACAAGAATTGCTGGACCTAGGTTTCATCAGGCCTAGTGTGTCCCCATGGGGAGCGCCGGTGTTGTTTGTCAAGAAGAAAGATGGCACCTTGAGATCATGCATCGATTACCGAGAGCCGAATAAGCTAACGCTCAAAGAACAAGTATCCATTGCCAAGAATCTATGATTTATTCGACCAACTCAAGGGAGCGAGTGTTTTCTCCAAAATCGATTTGAAGTCTGGGTATCATCGGCTAAAGGTTAGACACGAAGATATACCCAAAACGGCTTTCCGAACAAGATATGGTCACTACGAGTTCGTAGTTGTACCGTTCGGACTAACAAATGCGCCGGCTGTGTTCATGGACCTCATGAACAGAGTATTTCATCCTTATTTGGATAAGTTCGTCTTGGTGTTTATTGACGATATTCTCATCTACTCTAAGAATGAAGAAGAACACAAGGAACATCTAAGAACTGCGTTGCAAACGCTAAGGGATGAACGCATTTACGCCAAATTCAGCAAATGTGAGTTTTGGCTAAAAAAAAAAGTTACATTTTTGGGACACATTGTGTCTTCAGAAGATATCAAGGTGGACCCCGCCAAAGTGGAAGCAGTGCAAGGGTGGAGGTTGCCAACTACCCCAAACGAGATCAGAAGTTTCTTGGGATTGGCTGGCTACTATCGAAGATTCATTGAGGGATTTTCTAAGATGGCAAGGCCGATGACGCAATTGCTCCGAAAGGGAATTAAATACACATGGACTAACGAGTGTTAATGAAGTTTTCAACTGCTCAAAGAGAAGCTAACTACGGCGCCATTGCTAGCAATGGCGTATGTGGTTTACACGGATGCATCAAAGAATGGACTAGGATGCGTTTTGATGCAGGAAGGCAAAGTGATTGCATATGCATCACGGCAACTTAGACCACACGAATTGAATTATCCGACCCATGATCTAGAGAAAGCGGCGGTAGTGCACGCACTGAAAATCTGGAGACATCATCTATATGGTGTCAGGTGTGAGATTTACACCGATCACAAAGGTCTGAAGTACTTCTTCGAGCAAAAAGATCTCAACATGAGACAACGAAGGTGGCTTGAATTAGTAAAAGACTATGACTAGTATAATTATCATCCGGGAAAGGCCAATGTAGTAGCCGACGCATTGAGCCGCAAGATCCCATCGAAGTTGGGATACATCTTTACAAATGAAGAAAAGCTCATAATGGATTTTGATAGGATGAGGATAGAGGTGATAAAGTCACCTGCTACAATAGCGGGAATGGTCGCGACGATGCCAAATTTGAGGGAAATGGTGGTAGAAGCTCAAAGGAAGGATGATAAATTAGAGAAATTACGAGCGAAGATAAGAGAAGGAAATCTTAAGAACTACCACGAAGAAGCCGACAATGCTATTTTCTTTGAGATACGACGATATGGGTCATTATTGACAGACTCACGAAGAGTGCACACTTTCTGCCTATCCCTATCACATATAAATCAGAAAAGTTAGCCCAACTCTACATCAAGGAAATCGTGCGTTTACATGGAGTGTCGAAGACAATCACGTCTAACAGAGACTCTAAGTTTACCTCCAGATTCTGGATAAGCTTGCAAAAGGAATTGGGGACAAGGTTGATTTTCAGCACAGCTTTCCACCCTCAGACTGACGGTCAGTCTGAAAGGACAATTCAAACGCTAGAAGATATGTTAAGGACTGTCGTGCTAGATAGATGAGAAGATTGGGAGCATGTATTGCCACTAATCGAATTTGCTTACAACAACAGCTATCAAGCAACTATCACCATGGCACCTTATGAGGCGTTATACGAGAAGAAATGTAGATCGCCGCTTTACTAGGATGAAGTGGGCGAAAGAATAATCTTGGGGCCAGATACAGTAGGTGAAATGATAGAGATCGTCCGTCAGATTCGACAGCGTATTAAAGAGGCCCAAGATAGACAGAAGTCTTATGCCGACAAACGTCGAACCGACTTACAGTTTGAGTGTGGGGATAAAGTCTTTTTGAAGGTTTCTCCCTCTAAAGGGATTACAAGGTTTAGCGTGAAGGGTAAGCTTAGACCCCGTTTTAAAGGACCCTATGAGATCCTAGAAAGGGTGGGCCCGATAGCTTACAGGCTGGCGTTGCCGCCAAGCCTAGGGAATGTGCATAATGTGTTTCATGTGTCGCAGTTGAGGAAATATGTTTATGATCCAAAACACGTGGTCCAAAGGGACGACGTTATCCTCAGCTCAGATATGAGCTATGAAGAGAGACCCGAATCTATTCTAGATCGGAAAGTTCAAGTACTAGGGAATAAGTCGATACCCTTAGTAAAAGTTCTTTGGAAGCACCATCATCAAGAAGAGGCGACATGGGAACTCGAGTCTAGTATGAAGGAGAAGTACCCAGAATTATTTCCTAAGGTATAAATTTCGGGATGAAATTTCTTTTAAGGGGGATAGTATGTCATATCCCGACTTGTAATCACTGATTAAAGGCTTAAATTTTAATAATTAGGGTTCGGCATCCATTAATAATAAAAGTGGTTTGATTTATCTGATGTGATTTAATTGCTATATATGTGATTAACGTGCTTGATTTTATTTATTTGAATCTATTTGAGATTTAAAGGATTTTTATAAAAATGACGCATAAGTTTTAATTCGTGAGTTAAGTGCATTTATATGAACCACATGGATTTTTTTTTTTTATTTTGCATGAAGTCATGAAATTCCCTTTAAATGGGATATTATTTTTATCAAGGGTTTTACTTCAATGATTTTATTAAAGATCATTTTATTTATTAAAAACATGATTTTTATTTAAAATTGATATTATATCTTGTCCACTTGTTTTCTTAAGTATATTCTTTTTACATCCACTTGATACCCACATGTTATTTAATTAACCTCCTCTCACCACCTCCCACTTGTTTGTTTTATTTTATTAATTTAGCCATATACCTCATCTTTAACTTAGCTTCCTCATTAAGTTATTTTCTCATTATTAAGACATTCTCTCTCATCCATTTTAACTTCCTCATCAAGACATTCTCTCTCTATAATCTCCTAAATACCACCTTCTTTCCTCCTACTCCCACGGTTCCTTCAAAATAATTCAAGTTGTTTCAAGTATCCAAATCAAGGAGGTAATTAATTTTGTTTATTCTTCCATTAAATTTTAGAGGATTACATTCTAACACCTAGCATCATTATGCAGAAGCCACAAATCCTCATCTGCCTCTTCAAAGGTATTCCCAACCTGCTTCTTTTAGACTATTAATGCTTCAATTACATCATCTTATCACCATCAGAGGACCACCAACAGATATATACACACACACACGCACAGTTGGTATTTTTCCACTATGTGCTTCAATAGTTGCTCATTACAGATCTGGAAAGTACATCGATAAATAGAGAAATGAGAAAGAACAATTTTGCAGAACCCTAACTTTGCTACTGTGAATTCTGGACTGAATTTGGGCTTTTTGTGTTTCTGTGTGTGTGTGACCGGGGACGGAGGGAGGAGTGAGAGCAGCCGGCGGCTGCTCACGGCCGGTGACGGCGCGGCGGCAAGCCACCGCCTTTTTCCTTTTCTGTCTGAAACGACCGAGAGAGAGAGAGAGTTTAGGTTTTTAAAAAAAAAGGGGGAAAAGAGAGAGAGAGAGGAGGGAGGACTCATCCTCTCCGGTGACGACGACGCGGCGGCATCGACAGCGGAGACACGGCGGCGGGAGCACCGGGCTGTTCCTGATCGACCGGAAAAGAGGAAAAGAGGGGGGGAAATTTCAGATCTGGAAATAAAAAAAAAAAGAGAAGAAAAGGGGGAAGAATTGGAGCCTACTTTCCGGCGAGGCAAGGCTCGGCCTCCACTGCGATTCCAGCCAGACGGACGACGGAGGGGGCGGCCAGGCGGCGACCGTGCGCACCCTATGGCGGAGAGGGCAGACGCCCTGTTCCAGACGAGGGGATGGAGAGGAGGCTACCCCACGCCCTTTTTCGAGCGGAGGCCGAAGGCGGAAGACCAGATGGACGGCGGCCGAGCTCCTTCACGGCGAGGCGGCGGCTGCGGACATCGAGGCGACGCGTGCATCGATTCCGGCGAGGGAGAAAGAACTGAGAGAGAGGGAGGCGGACGGAGGAGGTCAGAGAGATGAGAGGGGGAAGGGAGGTGCTCGGCGAGGCGGCGCGCCGAAGGCGGCGCCACTCGATCGAGCAGAGAGAGCCGGGAGAGAGAGCCGAGAGATAGAGAGAGAGTGAGGCTTGTGTGTGTATTTGTGTGTTATGTGTGTGTTATAGAATTAGGCCTTTGTTTGATTTGGGCTCAAGCTTCTAATGGCTGGGCCGAAAATTTTTAAAGAAAAGCTGATGGATTTATTTAAATTGTTTGGGCCGAATTTTGCATTAAATCAGTGGGCCGAATTTTTTAAATGTTGGACAATTTATTTTAATTTCTGTTGGGCCCTTTTTGCCTTTAAATCCTAATGGTTGTTTATTTAATTGATTGGGACATTTTAATTATTTTTGGGCTGTAATATGAATAATAAAGCCTACGAATTTTGGCCTTATTTCTTTTAAAAATGTTTGAGTTTTCACTAAATTATTTTAGTGAATTTAAATCTCTTGATTTAAATTTTAATATTGACGGTTGGGACTATTTATTTTAAATGAAGTTCGTTCTTTTACTTAAATTATTAATGGACTTTAAAGGAAATATTTTGGGATTAAACTTGCATTGTTATAATATTTCAAGGCTTTATGAGTATGGATTTTAAATGGATAAAGTATTTCTATTTAATCTCAATGGGGTTTAAAATGTCTTATTTAAATTATATGAAAATTAATAATGGTGCATGTTTTTTTTTTTATCTCTTATGTGAGCATGTGAATTTCTAAATGATATTAAGTTTAAGGATATTATTTTTTTTTATCTTGTTGCTATGTGATTTCCCGTAAGGTTATGACTAGTCAAGATTATGTTGGTTTTTGATTGTCTTTAATGGAACGAATTATGGATGCTAGAACTCTAAAACACTAAAAAATACCTTAGGCACGTAGAATTAGACTTTGTCTCATGACAATTTCCTCACGAACTTATCGACTCTTCATCAATGAAGGTTCGGGCGACAGAAAGTGAAGCCGAAGGAGAAGCGACTCCACGCCATCTTTAAGAACGTTTAAGGTGGGCATTACTTTTACTATACGTATATAGAGATCCCCTGCGTGTCGTAGGCCTCTTATACGAATATATGCATGAGATGATTTTAACTGTTAATTTCAGTTTATTATTATGCCCAAATGACAAATGACTCTTATGAAATGAAAATGAAATGTTTATGAAAATGAAATGTTTATGAAATGATTGGCTGCCAAAAATATTTATGTTTTTATATGTATCCTATCTGTGTTGGTTCGCCAACTTTAGAGGAAATCCAATTGGGATCCTATGCTAGACAAAGGTCGCTAGCTAGGGTTAACGTGTACACTCATGGAGACCGCGAGTCGCTTGCGACCGGTCTTGGCGTCCGTGGTAAGGAGGCCTCCTTCCCGGCGCGTGACAGAAAGGACAGATATGGATCATATAGACTGAAAATGGGATGGCCATCCACCTTTATGAAAATGAAAGAAATGTTTTAAGTAAGCGCAGGTCATTCAAGAAAACCCCTGTGTGTTACTGTTGGCAGTTCAATTTATATATGTATGCATGTTTATTTTCGGCTTATGCCACTGAGTATTTTTATACTCAGCCCTGCATGTATTTCTAAATGTGCAGGTTGAGCAGGCGATGGAATGGTTTGGTGTTGAGCGGGAATTCTTTTGATGGATACGTAATGAAACCTTGAGTATGCATCTCCATATGCATAACTCACACGTTTTTCCGTTGCAAACACTCTGAATTTGTTATCGTATTATGGAACTTATTACTCTTTCACTTTGTTTAACTTTCCCTTGGGCCTGGTCGTTATGACATAATCGTTTGTAAAATATCCAAGCAGTTGTTTATATATCACTAGTTGTTGTTATTAATGTTGGTTACTTAGCAAATCCCCTTTAATTTCCTTTTCTTATTGTTCACCCAAGTCATAACCCCGATTAACCCGTCACTGGGATAGTGGGCTGTGACACAACGTGGCTTACTTCATATTTGTTTCTCATAAGTTTGTCAGAAGAGGTTTCTATAAAAATATTTAAACCATTGAAGTAGTGGGAGTTATGCAGTAAACGTCCACCCAACATGGCTTACTTGTGTAATTTTCACAAGTACTTTGGAGAATGGAATTAAATAAGATAACCAAGAAAATTAAATTGAAAGCGGCATGGTCCGAGTGAGTATGCTAATTTTGAGAATTTAATTTTCAAGGTTAAAATGTGGTCATTGTTTAGATATCATATCAAGTACAATGTACAACTCCCAAAGGAGTCCCTTCTTGATGATGATATGGTCTAGTTAAGGTGCCAACTATTAATTTCTTTTGTCAAAAGGTTAAGTTGACATGGAAATTAAATGACTAGGTGAATAGTCTGGTTGAGGAGTTCGTGTGTAAACGTCCACCCAACGTGGCTTGCACATGGGATTCTTTGAGCCGTTGGAGGTTTCATTAATATTGTTTTATCAAAAGGTTACAATATTATTGTTACGAATTTATGTGCTTTATGTTCGTTACTTTCAGATATGTCTATGTCTCTTATTGTTTATTTATTCTTGCACAAAGTCTTTTTACCGGTCCACATATATAAAATGGAAACGCAGTTTTATCTTTATCACAAACTAACACAAGTTTTCTTTGTGTTGCTTACTACTCCACGTTCTTATGGTCCGAACAATGAGTCAACTGATGAGAAAAATGAATTACATAAAAGGTGGCATAAGACGAATAATGTGGCTATATGCTATATTATGAGTATAATGACACAAACCTTGTAGCTTCAACATCAGGGCATGGACGATGCTATTAGCATCATGTTGAATCTCAAGAAAGTGTTCGGAGAGTTGGACTGAGCTGCTCATTTAAATTTGATGAGAGTAATCTCGTTATTTTTATGAGTGAGCACAGCTCAGTGCACGAGCATGTCATGCAAATTTTGACGGATTTGACTTGCTCTGTGGAAGTATCGACGGTGAGGCAAAATTCGATATTATCCTGAACTCTCTTCCCAAGTCTTTTAATTAAGAACTTCCGCCTCAACGCTGTTATGAGCAAGAAAGATAATACTCTTTTTGAGTTGTTGAATGCTCTAGTTACGGCTAAGGAAGTTGTGGGAAAGAGATGTGCAAGCACTTGTTATTGCCAAAGGAGAGCCATCTTCTTCGTCGAATGACGGGAAGAAGAAGGGTCCAAGGGGCAAGAAAGATAAGGGAAATAGTGGGAGTAGTGGTGTGATAAGATTGAGTATTGAAGATTTTTTCTTTCAATACTCAAGGCAAAGGGTTAAGGTACTTCACTTGCTATAGTAACTGAGACATGTCAGCTCGTTTTCTACTCAGTTGTGAGTAGTGGATAACGAGAAAAACTGATAATGATTGTTGCATCTTGCATGGCTTTTAGGCTGACAAAGAAGCTGGAAAGTGATGAGATGATTGTCTTCGTAGGCAACGTGACTAGAGTCGCAGTTGTTGCAATTGGAGACTTGTCTTTAAGTTCTAAAGACATAGTTTAGTTTTTGAGAGTTCCTTATCATGTTTCAAAATTTTGAATAGATGGATCACATGTCATTTTTGATAGTAGTGTTTCTATCATAAGAAATGACAAAAGTTGTCTATTCTGGTATTTTTTGAACATCTCTCTTCACACTATAACTTGTCTTCAAAATACCTTTATATTGCATTTACATCATCGAACAAAAGAAAGAGAAAAGTTAAGGCTAATCTCTCATGAGGATCTTACACATATATTGATACCCTAGATTAGGTCACATCTATCTTAACAGGATCCAAAGGCTCGTGTCTAAATAAGTACATTGGATTCAATCCAGGTTGTACTATTTCGAACCTGCGAATCCTGTATAGAGGAAAAGATGGAGACCAGGTCATTCATGACAAGGGGGATAAAGGGCCAATAATGTGTTAGGAATGATCTTTTCTGATTCATTGTCAGTGTTTGGGATTCCAACCCAGTTTACTACACCGTGTAATCCCTATATAAAATGGTGTGGTGGAGAGAAAAAATAGGTCACTCTTGAAAAAATATGTTCGATGATGAGTTATGTATCTTTGCAATTAGTCCTAAAGAATCAGAAAGTGGTTATTAGCAATGACACACGATTCTTAGAAGTGGACTATGGGAGTAATCACTAATCCAAGTCAGATAGTGTACTTCAAGAAATTGAAGACATTAGACAGGCGATTCCATCACCCAAGCCAAGTGTGCAAGAGTTTTGTACCACAAGACACTGCACGCACTGTTGACACACATGTGCCACCACAGATCCATTGTAGTGGGAGGGTTGTGGGACAACCCGATCGATTTATGTTCTTGGGAGAATCTTTGGATTCAGTCCCTGGTAGTGAATATAAGAGAATTGACCCAGATATCTACTTGGAATTAGTGGAAGACGAGAATGTAGATTCTTGGCACACCTCAATGGAGCAATCCATTAAGAATATGGGTGTATACTAGAAAATCTTGCTACCAGGAGGCAGTCATGCCTTAGGTTGTAAGTGAGTATGCAAGATAATGACAGGCCCGAATGAGCAAGGTCGTAGCTTCCGAAGCTAGACTGGTGGCGAAAGGTTATGCCCAGTGTAAGGGTATAGGTTATGATGATATTTTCGCAAGCACCATGCTCAGAACATTCGGATCATTTTACCCATAGCAGCTCACTTAAACCATCGAGGTTACGTGAGGGAGGGAGAGAAACATCTCGTGTCAATCGCTCTCGTGTCATCGGTGATGTGGTTTATCTTGCATTTTATGTAGATAATATCCTCCTAATTGGCGACAATATGGAGCTATTGTCAAGACATAAAGTAATGGTTATCCGAACAGTTTCAGATGAAAGACTAAGGAGGTACAGTATACGTCTCTGTGATCAAGGTTATAAGGGATCACTAGAAAATGATGTTGGGCTTATCTCGAGTGTCTTACATTGATACTGTGAATGCTCGTTTTAGTATGAATACCACCAAGAAAGGATTGCTACCTTTTAGATATGGCGTTCCTTTATCTAAAGACTATGTCTTAAGATGCCTGTTGAGGTTGAGGAAATGAAGACAGTATTCTACGTTTCCGCAGTAGATAGCTTCATGTATGGATTACTATGTACGAGATCTTATATTTGCTATGCAATTAGCATGGTTGTAAGATATCAGTATAGTCCTAGTTAAGACACTGAACTGTGGTAAATTATATTCTCAAGTCCATGACTAGAGAATAAGGATAGTTTACCAGTTAGACAGTTTAGTTCCCTTTTTGGATTATACGATTTCGGATTTCCAGGCTGACCGGAACAAAGAATAATTACCTCGAGCTATGTGTTTTTTCTTGGGAGGTAAAACCTTTTGGTTTGACCACTACCTCCAGGATCTAAGGGTAATTCCTAGTTTGCGTGGGAGCATCACCTTCGTGATACCTCAAGTGCAGTTGCGAACTCTAAGGAATCCAAGAACCACAAGGGGTTAAACACATGGAGAGTAAGTACCAAGTTATACGATTATTCGTAAATCGAGGTTTTTGTGCTCAAAGAATAAATTCTCACATATTGGAGAAACCTACTGATCTTTCACAAAAGGCTTATCGCAAATGGTCATTGAAAGATGGGAATGCGATTGATGCCAGATTGATGCCACCCACTTAGGAAACTTTAAGTATAAGTGAGAGAAGTGTTAGGTGATTGGTAAATAGACGCATTGTATACTAAAAGTTTGCTTTAGTATAAGTGGGAGATTGTTGGATTTGTATACTGAAAGCAAGAACGTTTTATGCTTGTATACAATGTTTCCTAAGTTCACTATCTAATCTCCTATCTGATTGTGTTCATGATTGCATATGTATATTCTTTATCTCTATATAAGTAGATTATATGGTGTGTTGTAGATCACAGAAGACCATATAATTGGAATAACCTTAAGAGATATAATATGATCACAGCCGAAATAACTCTAGGACAAGTTATTGGTTTAGGCTGCAGTATAGATGGAAGTAGTTTGTCTTGGCTACTTGTCTATATTGGTACGTCATTACGTATTGATAGGACCACAGTTTGAGATGTATTCTTCTATCTGACTTAGGTGAAGAATCAAGATCTCGGTGACTTATAAATCTTAATACTAATAAGTATTCAGATATATATATTAATTCGTATATCACTTTGACTTACTATGGGTGAAAGTTATATACTAACTCGAGTACTCTGTATCTTGGGTGATAGCGGTTAATATATGATATTTGATTATCTGTATTAGTACCCGTATCCGGTATAGGATAATGACATCCCCTTAAGGAGCTCAATAAGGTTTATTACGCTAAACCCTGCAGGTTGATTAAGTTCAGGCGTAATAATAAAGTTTGAGTGGTACTGCTTAAGGAATTATAAAGAGATTAATTAATTTAAGCTGTCAGAGCTCTAATTAATTCATGGATGTCGGATATTTTAAATACGGAGATTTAATAAGTCTAAATACAAGCCCCGACTCATCACCAGCAATAAAAGGGTAAGTAAGTATCGGTTCTCTAGTGGAATGAACTGATATTTATAAATTAATTATGGTCTGGGCTGACCATGGATAAATTAATTTATTTGAGGCCCATCTTTATTCCTTGTATCTGGTCCCTGGGCTGGCCCAATGTCTCCTAGCCCTAGAAGAGACCGAAATCGTTCCCCTCAAGAAAGAAGCGCCCCCTACGTATTTTAATTCTATTAAAATACAGCTGTCAGCTCTCAGGAAAACACACTGATAAAATTAGGGTTTTGAGAGAAGAGTGGGGCGCAGGAAAACGTGAGGTCATTTCTGTCTTGGGAATTTCCATAGCTCGTTGTCCATCCAACGTTGGGAATTGAGCGGGATATAGTCGAGAAGATCAGAGCTGGAGTCAGATTTTCGCAGGAAATCAAGTTCTGGCAGTCTCCGTAAAACGGCCATAACTTCCTCCACAGAACTCCGATTCAGACGAATCAGGCGGCCACGGAAAGCTCTCTCGAAGACGAAGAAGTCGTATTTCTGGGCGAAATACGATTTGAGGACGTTTGAGCCTTCAAACGAAGGCTTGAAGCCGACTGACCTGTTCAGCGACAGATTGACGAATTCTTAGGAATTCTTCAGGTATTTTCTAACTCCAACGTGCAGTTGTTAAATTCATAGGAGCATGTTAGGATTAATCGTTGTATGATAAATTAATAATAATCCAAGAAACGATCATCGGGCAAAGTGGAACGTTAATTCAATTTAATATTCCTTCAGTTCTTGGGTAGATGTCGAGCATGTTTAATGAAGTAGTTAAGATCGGTTCGAACCATAGCTAGGGAACCCAGGAGGGCAGCCCGGCTATGTTCTTCGTCGTCGTCACTTGTTCTTCGATTTTTGTTAATCGAAGTAACTTGTGTTTGTGTTTTAGGAACATGCTAGGTTTGTTCTTTGTTTATCTGTTTTTACCAAGCATGTTAAGTTGTAGGTTGTAGAGATGAATGTTCTGTGCGTGAAACTTAGAAATGCATATTAGGTTTTCTTGAGTTTTGTGTTCTAAGTTAAGGTTGAGCATCATAAGTTAAGTTTAAGGTTTTGAGGAGTGTTAGATCGAGAGAGAAGCATGAGTAGGATTTTTGTTGAGCATGATAAGTTAAGTTTAAAGTTTTGAGGAGTGTTAGATCGAGAGAGAGCATGTTTGAGTGTTGTTTTGTTGAGTTTTGCTGCGTGAAATTCAGCTCTGGCATTCCAGCGGGTTCGTTCCAGCTCTGGCGTTCCAGCGGGTTCGTTCCAGCTCTGGCATGCGGATTCCTCTGGCTAGGCGATTCCTCTGGCTAGGCGATTTCTCTGGCTAGACGATTCCTCTGGCGAGTCAGCTCTGGCTGACGAGTTCAGCTCTGGCTGTGAGTCAGCGTTAAATGTTAAGTTTTATTTCCCTATTTGAGCTTAAGTATAGGAAGTTAGTTTTCTGTTGTGATGATCCTTCTTCTTATCGATTCTTCATAACAATGAAGGTTCGTTTGGGATGTGACGACTCGAGATCGAGAGAGAGAGAGACGTACTTATTGCAGAGACGCAACGAGGTGGGCTTTCTTAAAACACGTATATAGAGATCCCCTGCATACAGGCCTCTTATATGAAATGAAATGAATAACGTGATATAACTGTGTTATTTCAAATGATGAATGGTTCTTACGAAATGAAATATTTATGGAAATGATTAAATGATGAATGGTTCTTATGAAAGGAAAGGAAATGGTTATGAAATGCTTGTCTACCAAAAATATTTATGTTTTATGTATGTATCCTATCTGTGTTGGTTCGCCAACTATAAAGGAAATCGAATTCGGACTCTACGCTAGACGAAGGTTTGCTAGTAAGGGTTAACGTGTACACTATGGAGACTATGTGTCGCTTGCGACCGGTCTTGGCGTCCGTGGAAGGAGGCCTCCTTCCCGGCGCGTAAAAGGAACAGATATGGATCATATAGACTGAAAATGGGATGCGCATCCAACTTTATGAAATGAAAGAAAATGTTTAGTAAGCACGGGTCCTTCAAAGTAAAATCCTGTGTGTTACTGTTGGCAGTTCAATAAATGATATAAAATGTTATGTTTCCGGCATATGTTCACTGAGTATTTTTACTCAGCCCTGCATGTTGTTTTCCCTAATGTGCAGGTTGAGCGGGTGATGGAATGGAGTGGAGTTGAGCGAATGTACTCTTTTGATATAGAACAGTAATGTAACCTTGAGTATACATCTTCATATGTATAACTCACACGTATTTCCGCTGCAAGATACTCTGATCATGTTAATGTTTTATTTCAAGAATGATACTCCTTTGTTGGGTAATCCACTTTTGACGGGCTTTCCCAAACGAACATCTTGTAATTGCCCAAGTGATCAGTTATGATCCTAGTGTTATATAAATAAATGTCTCTTTTCGTTAAATGTTTGATTGTTAAGTAAATGCCCATTTCTTTCCCCGCTTCTTAATCCCCTTCCCAAGTCATAACCCCGGTTAAGCCATCCTTAGGGATTGCGGGCTGTGACACATCATCATAGACATCTCATGGACTCATCTTCATCATCAATTCATCATTTTAATCATCAACTCACAAGTTCCCAAGTTTGGGTAAAGTAAACTCCATCGAACTTTCACATCTCAAGGCATATACTTCACAACACACATAAATCATCAACAAACATCACATAGATCTCTTTTTTCACCCCAAATTACAAAAACAAGGGAGGGGTGATTTTCTTGCTTCAATCCTTCAAGAATACTCACATACAACATCATTCGAGCTATATCTATGGATTACATGATCACTTACCCAAACTTTACACCAAAAATCAAAATTTCTCTCTCTAGCTTTGAAGCCAATCTTCAATGATCCTCTTGAATTCAATGAGATTGAAGGTGTTTAGGCAAGATTTAAGAGTGGATTGATGTGTTTGGTAAAATTTTTGGAAGCTCCGAAGGTCTCTACAATGGTTGACAATGGAGGAAAGTGAGAGATGAGGGAGAAGAGGTGGTGGTCGAAAATGGTGAGGATGGAGGAGAGAGAGATTTTGCAAGATTGGAATTGATACTTGAGATCTTAAGGAAGATTTTGAAATCTTAAAGAATATCTGGGCATTAATTGCCTTGATCTCTCTCTCTACTCTCTACACTCTCTCAATTAATACACTTGGCAATTTGTGGTATTTAGTCACATGCTTGAGAAATTAAAATAATAGTGTGAGAAGGGTGATTAAATAATAACCACAATAATCATGGAAATATTACTCATTAATAAAATACCATAGCGTAATTATTCATGTGACCAAAATAAAATAATTATAGTACTAATATTAGTGCACTCACTCAATTATAATATTCCTCATCATAGGAAAAATAATTTAAAAATATTATGCTTGGAAAAAATTCCATAAACCGGCATCATTCGATTTCTCGGTAAAAATAAACCACACTTGCTTTGGAAACTTAATCAAAATTCCAAGTGCTAAAGTCTCAAATAAAAATCATAATAAATTGCTCATAAAGATATACATAACAGAAATCACATAATCAATCAGTCACGTAAATTCACATAACATCACATCAAAGCAGTCGGCAAACACAGACAACCTAGACGTCTCTCTGACCGACTCTTTTTTTCATCAAGGTTCTCACTCTTTCTTCCTCGACTCTATTTCCAACTTATTATTCCTATTTTCTTAATAGGACATTAAATCTCTGATAACTCGGTATCCGGTAATTCTATTCCCGATAGTCGGAAATAAAATAAAATCTCAACTCAATTCAATCAACATCTCTAGCTCAACTCATTTCTCAAATCTCATCACTCTAACTCGATCATTGGTTTGTCCACTCGTAACTCTATTTAAAAGACAATCTATCTTATCTGGTCATAAAAAAAAAGTAGTCTCACATCTCGTCATCTCAGTACTCTCAATAGTGTTAAGACAATATCTCACAATATAAGGAAAAGTGCGGGGTGTTACATGAAAATATCTCATTGAAATCCACTCCCTCTCTTTGAGTGAAACCTCTAGCAACCAGCCTGGCCTTGAATATGATCTTTTCTTGCTCACCATCCATTTCAACTTTTCTTTTGAAAATCCATTTGCAACTAATAAGCTTTTGGTTCTTAGGCTTATCAACAAGCACCCATGTCTTGTTTCTTTCAAGTGATTCTAGCTCCTCTTGCATAGCTAGTATCCAATGCTCTCTGTCTGGATTATTCATAGCTTCAGTGTAATTTATAGGATCCTGGTATTCAGTGTCCCCAGCAACAGATAGAGCATAAGCAATGAGGTCAGCTTGACTGTATCTAGCTGGGGGGTGTATTTCTCTTCTTGTTCTATCTCTTGCTAACAAGTAATTTCTCAGAGTATTTTCTGATTCTGTATCTTCTTCATTAGATGACTCCACCTCCACAGCTTGATCTTCACTTCCTTTTGATGACTGATCTTTCCTCATGTGCTCCACCTCAACATGTGTAATGCCTTGTCTCCCACCAACTATGGCTGCTGGATAAACTTCTTTGTTAGCAATAAGTGGCATAATTTCTTCTTTAAAGATTACATCCTTGCTCACAAGAATCTTGGTTATGCCAGCTTCATTACACCACAACCTATAACCTTTGGTGCCTTCCTCATAGCTTAGCATAATGCACTTCAATGCTCTAGCTTCAAGCTTATCTTGTTTTAAATGCATATATGCCTGACATCCAAAAACCTTCAACTTGGAGTAATTTGGAATCCTATTGCTCCACATTTGTTCAGGAATCCCAAAACCAGTTGCTGAGCTTGGGCACTTATTTATCAGTTTAACAGCTGTTGTTACAGCCTCACCCCAAAATTTCTTGGACAGACCTGAGCTTAGTAGCATGCATCTCACTCTCTCCAAGAGTGTTCTATTCATGCGTTCAATAACACCATTTTGTTGAGGTGTTCCTGGTACAGTTTTGTGCCTCTGCATTCCCTTCTCTTTGTAGAAATCATTGAATTCCTTTGAGAGGAATTCAAGCCCATTATCAGTTCTTAGACACTTTAGGGTTGTACCTTTCTCCACCTCAACAGCTTTGCACCAATCTTTGAACTTAGTTAGTGCATCACTCTTATTCTTGAGGATATACACCCATACCCTTCTAGAATAATCATCCATAATGGATAGAAAGTATCTGCCTCCACCTAGACTTTCAGTCCTAGCAGGACCCCAAAGATCAGCATATGCATAGTCTAGTGGAGCATGAGATAAATGTTGACCCACACCAAAAGGCTGCTTCTTACTTTTGCCCAGTATACACTGCTCACACCCATTCTTCTTGAGCCTGACCGAATATTCAATCTTATTCCGCTTCACCAATTCATTCAGAGCTCTTTCACCAGCATGCCCTGACAAACATGGTTTTCGTACCTCAATTCCACATGTTTTGTTGTCATTTCCCTTCATGTTTTGCTTGTGAATGCTTGTTTGTGCCCGAATATTTAGTTTTATGAAGATTTGATATCTTGGTGTACTTTTGGAGTAATTTCAGGAAACATCAATGATTAATTGGAGGATTTTGAAGATATGAGATTGAAGTACGTCTCGAGAGGAATCCGTGAGCGCAAACGGCGACCAAATCCGAGTCCGGACGAGGGAGAACGGAGCAAAACGAGCAGACTGCACAATACGCCCAGTACCCCGCGGTCACCACACGCGGCCGCGGGGTGGGACCGCGGGTCAGCTGCCCCCGACTCCAGGACACACCCGCGGTCACCACCCGCGGCCGCGGGGCGGGACCGCGGGTCCCCTGACTCTCCCCCACGTTTGCCGGCCGCGGGCGCGGGCCAGGACCGCGGGAAAAGGGCGGAGCCTCCCCAAGTGGGCCCCAGTCGGGTTTTTAACCCCTTTCTCCCCCTTTTCCTCACATTATTCATCTTCCCCAACCTCAAACACACCCATTTTCCATCTTCCCCAATTCCTCCACACCAAACCCTAGCCTCCTTTAACACACCCATCTACCATTGAAGACCATTGAAGAGAAGAGAAGGAAGAAGAAGCTCATAAATAGGATTTGTCATTTCTTACTCTCTCTTTCATTATGTACACCTTTAACTTTGATTTATTGTGTTTGAACATGTTAAGCTAATTTCCCATTGGTTTAGGGATTAGGCTAGATGGGTGCTGTGTTGGATTGAATATTATGCTCAATATATTTCTTAGTTATTTCTATTGCTATTATCTTTTCAAGCCCTAGATTTATATCTTGTATGGATTGTTGGCCACTCTCTATGCATTTCCAATTTATGTTTTGAATCGGGAGAGGATAATCATAATAGATTAGGTGCTTGAAACATATTAACTCAATAAACCGAGAGGTTGAGAGTTGGGTGAGAGTTTGTCGATCTTTGTGTGCTTTTGGGAGTTATAGGTCAGAAGTTGACCGGGGACGGCAACTATGACCCGTAATCTACCGTTTTAGTCGTCCGGGAGGGGGCTAGAACTAGTTGGGAGATCACTCTAGATAATTAGGAATGTTAAGATTAATGTTGAGCTAATTGAAATCCATTACTTATCCATTGATGCCTAGTCCCTAAATCACCTTCATCATCTTATTAATCCACTTTGCTTACTTGTTTTTATTCATCCTTGCACTTGTTAAGTATTTAGTTAGATAATCAAACCAACCACTCAATTGTTTAGTCTAAATAGTCTAGTAAAATGAATTAGGATAATCACTAGATTGAACTACTAATCCTTGTGGGATACGACCTTGCTTCCATATATTACAACTACCCGTATACTTGCGGCGTGGTGAAAATAATAGCGAACAAGTTTTTGGCGCCGTTGCCGGGGATTAGTTTAGTTACCTGTGTTATTTTGAATCATTGTGTTTAACTACTTTAGACATTTTACTTGATTTATTTTTGTTTTCTATCTTAAGATGTTTGTTTTGACTCGTTGTTTTTGTTGGTTGGTAGGGTGATGAAAAAGAAAATTGTTACACAACACCAAAAACATTAAATGTATGATGGAAGGAATGAGTTGGTTGAGCAACTCGAACTACAATTGGCGATGATGCAACTTAAGTTGCGAGTTTTAGAAGCAAAAAGAAATTGTAGGCAACCATTTATTCAAGAAGCCTTCCAACCCACACCTTCTTATGGCGAGTATTATGACATGGGGTGCAATGCCATGGAGTGGCAATCACCATTGGAGTATGAGGATCATTTCAATAGTTGGAATTATGAAAATTCTTATTTCACTAAAGAAAGCTTTCAAGGGGGAAATCGATACTATCAAGAGGAGAAACCGAATGTTAGAGACGATCTTCTACAATGCTTCATAGCTACACAAGCTTGGATAGAAAAAAGTATAGCAAACTCGGATGTTATGCTAGAAGAGCAAAGAAGGTCTTTGGCTACCACTATGGAAAATCAAAAGCGAATTGATGATTTGTGCATAGCCATTAGCCTACAAAATGGAACCTTGTATGAGGAACCAATGCCAATGTTAAGTGAAGAGCCTTACGAAGTTGAAGAAGAGCATGAAGCAAAGAGAGATGAGGATCAAGTTTCCAAACCCCTTGAAGTCGAGAACCCAACTTTTTCAACACAACCTCTACAATTCCAAAAGGATGAAGATTTCACAAGCTTTAAAGAATGCAAAGTCAAAAAGTTTGTCGATCCTTACCTCGACATGGGCGATTCTATGAAGGCTTGCTTCTTTCACTTTTATCTATCTTCATCTTTTGATTTTCACTTTGATTTATCTAATAAGGAATTGTTTGAGTGTTGTGGTACTCTAGATGGTGAACGAGATTACCATGACTCCCGGGATGTCTCAAAAATTGCTAAGCCACCATATTTTTGGGTGGCAACGGATGGAACATGCAAATTTGATGAGAAATGGCCACCGCCTAAGCCTCCACCTCGCTTGTGAGTACGAGATAAGTAACCATTTTCTCCTTCATCCAAACTTATTTCTCCTTTGTGTGAAATAAGTTTGGGGGGAGGGTGAAGATGGGTTACTTATCTCGTTTATCCGTTGTTTATTTATTTAGTTCGTTTAGTTTTCGAATAATGAGATTTTGTCTCTTTTCTTGAGCTTTTCCATGTCTCTTGAGTTTGAGCTTGATTGTTGAAAAACACATGAGTTGGATGAAATGTGTGTTGGGCTTATGATATGAATGTTGCTTTTGAAAAGAAATTGTTGAGTATCACATGTTGATTTTGCATGTAGAGTTTGAACTTGTGACAATGAGCTAAATGTTGTACCTCCAAGAACTTGAAAAAGAAATGAGCTTGTGAGAATTGAGCCTTTGATTGTCATACATTTACAATCTCATTTTGTTCTTGAGTGTAAATCATTTGAGCATGTGTGTTGATCTCTAGAACTTGCCATGAGTCCTCTCTTGAAAATAAAAGTAGATGTGTTGTTAATATTGAAGTGATTTAAGGCCATCCTTGTTAGCCACTTGACTTAAATTGTGTCCAAATTCTCATATGATCCTAGTTTACCCTCTTTGTGCCTTGTAGCATTTCTTTGAATTAACCAATGATGGGTAGAACTTAGATTGTTAGTGGTTACTTTGATGAAAATATTTGGGAAATAATTGAAATTGCTTATCAAGCTTTGATTGAGTGAAAATCACTAGTCCCCTATGAGCTCCAAAAGAAAAGAAATGCATTCCAAGAAAAGAGACAAAATCTCATCACCCCAACCTTCTGTGCCAAATTATGCAATCTTCTTTTATATTTGCTTCACATTCACCAACCAAAGTCTCAACTACTAAATAATAAAGGCTTGACTTCCTTATGCCTTTCATGATGACTTTGTCATCTTTCAGGATGCACAACAGTCCATTATCTGATCTCCAGCTGTAGGCTTTTGATTCCAGAGTACCCAAAGATATCAGGTTCCTCTTTAACTTTGGAATATATGTGACATTAGATAGCCATTTCACATTACCATCATGCAATCTAAGTTTGATATTACCAATTCCTTGAACTGAGCAAACTTCATTATTCCCTAACATGACTGATCCTGCAGATTGCATCTTCAAATCAGAGAACCATTCTTTATTGGGACACATGTGAAAACTGCAGCCCGAATCCAAAATCCAATGTTGATCAGTCATTTTATCAACAATATTCAGAGCTTCTGCAGAATCAAACTCTTCAGCTGCATTCATGGCATTTGTGACTGGAGTCTTCTCATTTTGTTGTTTCTTTTTCCAAGAATAACAGTCCTTTTTTCAGGTGCCCAGGCTTCTTGCAAAAGTGACATTTCCTTGTCTCTCTAGTGTCAGAATCTTTTTCTTTTCCTTGCCCAGATTTCTTCCATTCTTGAGCAGGTTTCTTGCCTTTTGCCTTCTTGAATTTCTTCACATTCAAGGCTTCATTCGTGGTTTCTTGTTTCCCTTCATTTGCCTTTTGTAATTCCTTTGCTCTTAGTGCATTTTGCACTTCCTCAAGAGTTATGGAATTTTCTCTCCCAAATAGCATAGCATCTTTAAGATGCTCAAAACTCTTGGGCAAAGCATTAAGAAGTTAAATCGCCTTATCTTCATCTTCAAGTTTAACATCTATATTTTCCAAATCATCTATAGATTTGTTAAACTCATCCAATTGATCCCATTCCTTTTTCTTCAGAAAATTTATAGGAGTACAATCTCTGTTTCATATAGAGGCGATTTGCTAAAGATTTAACCATATACAAGGATTCTAACTTCTGCCATGCCTCAACTGCCGTTTCTTCTTTGGCTACTTCTCGAAGAACTTTATCCGCAAGGCAAAGAATAATGGTGCTGTGTGCTTTCTGCATTTTCTCATCTCTTTCAGCCTTCTTCATGTCTTCTGGAAATCCTTTCTCTCCTTTCAATGCCCCAACAAGACCTTGCTGTACAAGCATCGCCTTCATCTTGATTTTCCAAAGGGCAAAATCGTTCTTGCCGTTAAACTTCTCGGCGTTGAACTTCAGAGAACTCATTGTGTCGCGGATTCGATTTCGGCAGATGGCGCCAATCTGTTAAGAACAGATGCCGAAAATAGCTCGACGATGAACACACAACAACAACCTAACAATCTATGAACTCATATTTACGTGGTTCGGCAAATCAAAGGCCTACATCCACGGCGAAGTCACTGCATTCGATAGATTCATTCAAGTATTTCTCAGCGATTACACTATGAAGATGAGTAACACAAAAGTATCTTCCACTCCAGATCTTACCACTCTTGTTTACACTCTTCCTATACAAATGTATCACACTCCAGAAAACACATCAATCCTCTCTAATGGATCGAATACAACATATATAGAGAAAACAACAAAAAACCGAAAGCTCCTTGCCAGCTGCAGAATATCAGTTGTAACTAACTTCCCATATTGCCAACAGCTCCCTGAACTTCACTTATTTTGCTATTAGCTCCCTCATGCATACGTGGATTACTCACCACACATAACATTGGTGAGCCGAAGCTGCCTAAGGACAATGGTTAGGCCGGAATTTGAGGTGGTCTCATTCCACTCCCTCACAATTTTCCTTTCGTTCACCTAGACGAGCATACTCTTTTTCCTCATTCTAAGCTTTTAATGAGGCTCGACCCTTCATTTGTTTTTCTGTACTTTCAAGGGTTTTAGGTTTTTTCATTTTCTTTTAATAAAATTTTATTTTAATTAATTAAAACTTATGTTCTCAAACTTTTTTTTAAAGTTATGGACTTTAACTTGATTTTTTAAATATAGTTGACTTTGAAATGAATTCAAATTTAAATTTTAGTTTTGTGGTAAAATCATAATAATTGGAAATTATATGTTGTCGTACCAAAATTAAAGTTCGTGTATAACTCATGAATTTATTAGAAGTTTATGTATTTACATGTTAATATCCCTTTTTTTAATTACATTTCAGTCGATTTGAAATATTCTATTACATTTTATGTTTAATTACTTAGTATTTGTTGTCTTATAAAAATTATTTAGCATGACAATGATAAAAGCACAATTAAATTGATGAGACATTTTCTCTTCAATTAATAAATCATAAATTCAAGTCATCTAATATGCATGAATATGGCTGTTAAATTTTAAATCTAGATAAAGATACTTGTTATAATTATAAATATGGTGCATAGTGAAACATGAAATGCATTGTGAAAATATAATGTATGAAAATTATAGAGTGTGTTAGCAATTGAAGTCAAATAAGAGCATCCACTTTGGTACTATCCATAGTGGTGCCACATTAGCAACTAGCTGATTTTTCAATTATTTTATATTTTTCTGTAATACTAGCTTGCCCAACAACACATAAAGCACTCGCACAAATACTATAGATGATACCCAGTATGATGCAGTCACACAACTAATATCAAAAACAGCAACAAAAACGAACACAAGAACACACGATGTGGTAACCCAGTTTGGTGATAGAACACCTACGACTGGGGTCCTCGCCCAGGGAAAATGAATCACTACGTGAGATTAAATTACAGCAGGACTCACATAAGACTCAACGATCTATGCCTCTATAATTTCCCACAACCTCAACACTAGTAAAACATCGAAAGCTAGATAACACTAACTTTCTAAGTGTGAACCCAGACGAACACACTTACTCCCTTAGAACTCAAACACCAACTCTCAAAAAAGATAAACAGAACAACTACTTTGCTATCAACAAGATTAAAAGCAAAGTAAGAAAATATCATAACATATAAACCAAGTAATGATGTTCTTACTCTAAAAAACGTGCTGCTCACCAACTGCTTGACTAAATGCATGAAAAAGCTTAGCTGAACTTCTTGGACGATCCGACTTAAATAGAAGAAATCAAGGATTCCTTCTTCGATTAGAACTCACCCTTGATAATCTTGAGTCGATCTAGGAGATAAGAGAAGTCCTTCATGTTAAGTATGGAGCCTAATTAGTTTTGGGCTGTAGTATTCTTGGGGCCCAAGCATGTCTCCTAGTTTGACTAGGGTTAGGGCTTCATTAATATTGCTATATATATAGATGTTCTCCCATTGTAATCTGTATCCGAAAAATCATATAGTGAAAACCTTAGCTTGGCATCGCCCCCAGACATAGTACATAACGTAATGAACTGGGTAAATAATTCTCGTGTGTGTTTCGTTCTTCTTTCGTGATTGCTGTTGTGTTTATTTTCTAACAACTGGTATCAGAGCATCGGGTTCGGTGGGAGCAGTCATGATGTACGACGGAAAGGTTGCAACTGAGAAGTTTGAGGAATCAGATTTCGGCTCCTGGAAGATGCAGATCGAAGATTACCTCTATGGTAAAACCAGAAAAGATGTCAGCAGACGAGTGGGAGGTGCTGGACAAAAAAACGATGAGCGCGATTCGTTTGTCGCTATCAAAGGACGTGGCTTATCACACGACTGGAGCAAAGTTGACGATGGAGATGCTGAAGATCCTAGAGAAGATGTATCAAAAGCCATCCACGGCGAACAAGTTGGACTCGGTTGATATCAAGTTCGATGACGAACTTCGTGCCCTAGTTATGCTATCTTTTCTGCCAGACAATTGGGTGAACTTAGTGACTGCAGTTAGCGTCGGAGATGCAAAATTGAAATTCGATAGAGTAAGGGATCTGATGATTGGCGAAGAAATCCGCAGGAAACAATCTGGATCTTTTTCTTCGGGAGCAGCATTGAGCACAGAAAACAGAGGCAGGTCGAAGGAAAAGCAGAATCGGGGAAGGTCAAAGTCCAGAGGAAAGAGCCAATCCAGAAAGGATAATGGTTCAATTAAGTGCTGGAATTGTGAGGAGTACGGGCACTATAAGAGTCAGTGAAGCACCATCGAAGAAAAACAAGAATAAGGATCAGGAAGACAAGAAGACAACAAACGCAATCACATCAGACGATGAAGGTGATGCATTGGTCTTGAGCGTGAGCAATCTATTAGAATCATGGGTGTTAGATTCTAGAGCATCGTTCCATTCATGCAGTAATGTCGAAATTATGGAAAACTACGTCTCTGGCGATTTTAGACAGGTGTGTCTTGCTGATGATGAACCCCTAAAAATCATGGAAAAGGGAGATATGCGAGTTGTGACATCCAACGGATCCGTGTTGAAGCTGAATCAAGTCAGACATATTCTCAGACTAAAAAGAAATTTGCTTCCGATTGGGCAGCTTGATGTATAGGGCTAGACAGTGGCGTTTGGCTGCAGTAATTGGAAGATAACCAAAGGAGCTATGACTGTAGCTCGCGGAAAGAAGGAGGGCACGCTGTATATGACAACTAACTCCAATGATTGCATTGATCTTGTAGGAGCAGTGAACAGTGCAGACTTGTGGCATTGTCGACTTGGCCACATGAGCGAAAAGGGGATGAAGATAATGAGTTCAAAGGGTGGGTTGTATGGCCTGGAAACTGTTGAAGTTGGCCTATGCGAGGATTGCGTGTTCGGGAAGCAGAAGAGAGTAAGCTTCTCAAGAGGCGGTAGAACCTTGAAGATGCAGAAGTTGGAGCTGGTCCATAGTGATCTATGGGGACCTGCGCCTGTAAAGTCCCTTGGTGGCTTGGAATAATACATGACCTTCATTGACGATTCCACTAGAAAGGTATGGGTTTATTTTCTTAAAAATAAATCTGATGCTTTTGATGCTTTCAGGAGTGGAAAGCCCTTGTAGAAACTGAAACAGGGCTGAAGGTGAAGTGTCTACAATCCGACAATGGATGAGAATATGAACTTAATGAGTTCAAAGAATATTGTGCTGAGAATGGGATTTGCATGGAGAAAACTGTGAAAGGAACTCTCCAGCAAAATAGAGTAGCAGAGCGTATGAATAGGACGCTGAATGAGCGAGCTAGATGCATGAGACTGAAAAGTGGGTTGCCTAAGTCGTTTTGGGCAGATGCAGTCAACACAGCTACATTCCTTATCAATAGAGGTCCATCAGTTCCGTTGGAGAATATGATACCCGAGGAAGAGTGGATGGGTGTCGCAGCCCGAAAACCCGACACTAGTAATAGCGGGGTACGAGTATCGATACGACTATTTTTAAAGAATAAAAGATAAGAAGAACTAGGTGAACGTCATGCGGAAGCTCACGTCAAAGCATGCTAAGGAAAAACTTTATAAAATTAGCCCGAGGGTAAAATCGTCAACATTGTCATAACTTTTTAATTATTAGGAATTTCACGAACAAAAACAAAACGGGTATAGTTCATTTTTCATAAGGAAGCATAATTTGCAGAGTATCGCAGCAAAAGGCGAACCGATTATATGTATGAAGACACATAACCGTGAGTGTATCGCTTGATCTCAAAAAGGAAACTAAGTATTTCAAACATCAAGACTCTATTATCATAAGGGCAAAATAGTAATTTAAATTACATCATTTGAAACTCTCCCCCATCAGCACCAGACCAATCTCGCTCCCTGCTTAGCCTGCACATTTAGAAATATATGCAGGGCGTGAGTACATAATACTCAGTGGGCAAAAGCCGAAAAACAAGAAAGATGCTCTTAGAGCTATAGGTTTGAAGCTTGCCACATCTCAGCAATACACAGAAATAAGTTAGTATTAAATGAATCTGTGCATGCAGTTTTCATAATCATGACATCATAAATAAGTAACTGCGCAGTTTAAACATTCATCATGTATGTACCACATCCACTACTCATCATCAAAGGTACTGAGAAGTAGGCCTCCCTCTCAAGTACCGTGACCGGCCGACCCGATCGACGGCTCACAGTCACCTCTGTGCACAAAATCCCGCTTGTGGCAGGACTGAAATCGTCTCATCAGTAGAGGGTAACACACAAGCTCAACATCAAAATTTTGGCAAGTCAAACAGTTCTCAAATATCATTTAACTCAAATCATTTGATCAACTCATTGTATCATCAAGTCATTTTAGAAAGCTCGGATAATATACGTATACTCAAAATATTGCCCACCTGAAGTCCTTCGCTTATTCTGGAAAGAAATCAGGCAACTTACTTCTTCGTCTCGCTCGGGCCTTCATATGTCATCATCACATCGTCATCGTCATCGAAGGTTCATGTGATAAAACAAACCTTAGTCAGAACTCAATTCTAAATCCAATCTCATCTTAACTATAACTTCTCACTCAACGTCTATTTACCCGTTAAAACTCGATCCCTAGGTATACTCGGCTTCTAAGGATTCACACGTCCTATTATCGACTTACTCTCAACTCGGCTCAAATTCATAGCAATCAAGCATATAAACAAGTATAAACACTTAAGCATATTAAAAACACACATAAACAAGTCAAAACCAAACTTTACTCTGCACTGACTCAACTTTAAAACATCACCAGACTCTGTACAGAACTCTCCTGGGATCGTAACTTATACCAAAAGAAACCTCTTCGAGTCTAGTTTCATTTAAAAAAAGTAGGATAAAAAACTCCAAGTATTTTAGGAGATATGACTGTTTTACTACAGTCTACCATATTCGGCAGTTTTTAGCAACCGAAAAGTTTGATTTTTGAAAAATAGTAAACGTTGTCAAAACGGTCTGAAATTTTGTAGATACTTATCTAAGACACTCAGGTCTCAACCATAAAAATTTGGGTTCCAGAAGGCTAAGGCAAGCTACTAGAAACGATGACTCTATTGGCTACTCACCGAATAATTCGGCAGAACGTAGTAGTTTTAGTTTTACATTTTATAAAAATAGCAAACGAAGTCCAAATGACTTGAAATTTTACCAGTGTGCTCAAGACTCTCCAATATACCTACCATAAAATTTCAGAGTTTTTGGGTATCAAGAACCCCTCGAACACAGTAAGTCAGTGCGTCGTGAAAAACGACTCCGAAACATACACACAAGCAAACATGCTCAACTCAACATTTATACAAAGCAAACTCATCAAAGCTCATTTTAAGCACTTATAGCACTTAAAAACATTCAAATACAACAAAATACTCATAATACTCAATCTCAACTCTTTTCTTTCATCATCAACTCAAATCTCATAGAAAACACTTCAACGAATGCATCAAACAAATTCTCTTTTCAATCTCATGCTCGAAATTACTCAAATATGATCATTTACATCATATAACTCCTTATTCACATATTCATTCTCTTTTTATCATAAAAACTATATTTTAATGAAAATCCATGTATCAACATAAAACTCTTAGCAAAACATGGATAAAATTCTCATAATGATCATAGAGCAAATTGACCTCATTTTATCAAGCATCAAACTCACATCATACAAAACTCAAAACTCATACAAACTAAACTAATCCAAAATTTTATTTAGCCTACAATAGACTTAATCAAACATGCTTAAAAACATATATTTTAAGCAAAATCACTTAAATAACACATAGATCAAAAAGTCCTAATTTTTACTAAACTAACTCTTTGAAATTTATAAACACATATGAATCTTTAATCTATTCATATATCTTTCATTTTTAACCAATTAATCTCACATAAAAACCATCAATTTACATATAAGGGCATATATACACATATCCCTAATTTTAGTAAACTAACTCACATCAAAAACTCCAATGGACATCATATACTCAATTTACTCCAGCAATCATCATCATATACATCTCATAGACTCATTTACATCATCAATTTATCTATTAACTCATTGACTCAAAATTTCCCATTTTTGGGTAAACTAACTCCCATCGAAGTTTTCACATAACAAGGCACATATTTCACAACATACCTCAATCATCAATACACATCACATAACTCTCATTTTTCACCCCAAATCAAGAAAAGAAAAAGAAAATTTTTGAAGGGGTGGAGACCCACTTTTTTCGAAAATTTAGAGAAATAGGGAGGGGGTGATTTTCTTGCTTCATCTTTCAAGAATACACTCACACAACATCCTTCAATCAAGAATTATAGAAAAACATGGCCACTTACCCAAATTCTCACCAAAATTCACACTTTCTCACTCTAACTTTGGAGCTCTTCTTCAAGGATTCTCTTGATCAAAAGTGGCTAGAATATGTTTATGGAAGATATTAGAGTGGTTTGAGGTGTTTGGTAATATTTTTGGAAGCTTCGAAGGTTTTCATTAATGGAGGAAAATGGTGGAATTGAGAGATGGAGGAGATGAGTGTGTGTTGGGCGAAAATTGTGTGTGAGGGAGAGAGGTGAGTTTCGAAAATTTCAAGTGAGGGAGAGAGAGGAATTAGCTTTGCAAGATTGTGTTTGATCTTGTGTATCTTTAAAGAGATTTTCAAATCTTAGGGAATATTTGCTAATTAATGGATGATCTCTCTCTCTCTAATCTCTCTCTCACTCTAATCTCTACACTCCTCTCTCTCTAATCTCTACACTCTCAATCCTTACTCTCTCAATAATATACTCTCAATCTCTACTCTCCCAATCTCTACACTTAGTAATTTAAGGCATATAACATATGGTAGTGAAATTAAAATAAAGTGTGAGAAGAGTGATCAAATAAAAATCACAATAACTATGGAAATGTCACTCATTAATAAAATACCATAGTATAATTATTCATGTGACCAAAATAATAATTATAGCACACTCACTCAGTTATAATATTCCTCTTCGTAGGAAAAATAATTTTAAAAAAAATATTATGCTTGGAAAAATTTTCATAAACTGGCATCATTCGATTTCTCGATAAAAATAAACCATACTTGCTTTGGAAACTTAAACAAAATTCCAAATGCTAAAGTCTCGAATAAAAATCATAATAACTCGGTCACAGTGACACACATCACGAAAATCACATAATTAATCAGTCACGTAATTTCACATAATGTCACATCAAAGCAGTCGGCAAACACAAACACACTAGACGTCTCTCGGACCGACTCTTTTCATCAGGGTTCTCACTCTTTCTTCCTCGACTCTATGTCAGACTCCTTATTCCTATTTTCTTTAATAGGTCAGTCAATCTCTAATAACTCGGTATCTGGTAAATCTATTCCCGGTAATCAGAAATAAAATAAAATCTCAGCTCAATTCAATCAGCATCTCTATCTCAGCTCATTTCTCGAATCTCATCATTCTAACTCTATCATCGGTTTAGTCACTCGTATCTCTATTTAAAAGACAACTGTCTTATTTGGTCATAAAAAAAAAGTAATCTCGCATCTCGACATCTCAGTTCTCTCAATAGTGTTAAGACACTATCTCACAACATAAGGAAAAAGTACGGGGTGTTACATCCTACCCCCCTTAAAAAAATTTCGTCCCGAAATTTGAGTTATTCACCTTCGGGAAAAAGCTCTGGATACTTCTCTTTCATCTTCTCTTCAAGTTCCCATGTTGATTCTTCTTGACCGTGATGTCTCCATTGGATTTTCACCAAAGGAATCGACTTGTTCCTCAATTGTTGGATCTTCCGGTCCAGAATAGCATCAGGTCTCTCTTCATAGCTCAAATCTGGTTCCAGGGATACTTCTTCTTGATGAATGACGTGTTTTGAATCAAACACGTACTTTCTCAATTGAGAAACATGGAAAACGTCATGGACGTTCGCGAAGCTCGGAGGCAACGCTAGTTTATAGGCTACAGGGCCTACCTTCTCTAATATATCATAAGGTCCTATATACCTCGGTTTAAGTTTTCCTTTCACTCCAAAACGGTGAACTCCTCTAGATGGGGAAACTTTTAGAAAAACCTTGTCTCCCTCTTCAAAATGAATCTCTGTCCTTCTAGTGTCTGCATAAGATTTCTGACGATCTTGTGCCTCTTTTATTCTCTGTCGAATCTGTCTCACAATAGTGATCATCTCTTCTATCGCGTCAGGTCCAAGTACCTTTCTCTCTCCAACTTCATCCCAATAAAGCGGAGATCTACACTTTCTTCCATACAAGGCTTCGTATGGAGCCATGTTGATAGTTGACTGAAAACTATTATTGTAAGCAAATTCAATCAGGGGTAAAACTTGCTCCCATTGATTTCCTCTATCAAGTACTACAGTTCGGATCATGTCCTCCAAAACCTGAATAGTTCTCTCGGACTGTCCATCTGTTTGCGGATGATACGCTGTACTAAAATTCAATTTAGTACCAACTCTTTCTGCATGCTCATCCAAAATCGTGAAGTAAACTTCGAGTCTCGATCTGATGTGATCGTCATCGGTACTCCATGCAATCGCACTATTTCTCGGATATAAATCTGAGCTAACTTGTCAGATCCATAAGTAATCTGAATCGGTATTGGTGGAGCACTGAATCACCAACACCTAAACTAGAAGGTTGATAATAGATCGGAACCTGAAGGAAATGGACGGACGAATGCTTCTTTCACTCTTCAATGGAACAGTTCTTTACAAACACCAAAACATACAGGTAAAACTTGAGAGAAAAAGATCGGTCCCTTCTACTATTACAGACATGCTATTTATAAGAGATGAAGATGAGAGGGTAAGATCGTCTTTTCCTTCGGGGCACGTGCTCGGTACGTCCTTGGCGTCGTTGTCACTGGTGGCTGTCCTTGTTCCAACGGCCTTGCAGCTTTTGCCTCTTTCAGAAAGTAGTTGGGAACCCTTTTCTAAGGAGCGCTGGTGCTGCGCTGTTCTTTCAGAGGTGGTGATGGCTGCGCTGCTCCTCAAGGGTGATGATGGCTGCGCTGCTCCTCAAGGGTGATGATGGCTGCGCTGCTCCTCAAGGGTGATGATGGCTGCGCTGCTCCTCAAGGGTGATGATGGCTGCGCTACTCTCTCGAAGGGGGTGCCGGGGTCTTCACTCTTTGTCCTGCACTGTTAGTTTTCCTATTCTACGCAATAATCATTAAGTCAGTAGATCTTTCATATTGGTAACGTATGGGGTACGGGTCGTGTGCTGCGCTGATGAGGACCTTATCCCTCATCAGCTACTCCCCCCCTTATTCTACGAAAAGAGGTAGGTTTTCTCATGAATTTTCGTAGATGAAGAGTATTCGCTTTGCGGTATAGAGGAATGGCCGATATCGAGGAGAGCAGTGAGTGAGCCTGCGCAGGGGGGGCTTCGTACTATCGCCTGCGCTGGCCGCTGTGGTACAAGCCTTGTCCCATCGCATTTAATGTGATCTGATGTTTCTGAGTATTTTATGACGTCCTTCTGTGCTTCTACTTTTTGTGAGGATGAGATCTCGGTCCTCCATCTTTATCCGCCGTTTTGGGGTGAAATCCCGACCTTCCATTTTCCTTTCACATTTCCCAACCCTAATAATTATTCTCCCTCCTTTCCTTCGATTCAAATTCCTCCCCTATAAATATCTTTGCCTCTTCATTTTCTTCTTCTTCTTCCTCCCTCCTCAGAGTTTTTCTTTCGGTCTTCTCTGGTTTCTCCGATCTCCCGCCGTCTTCGATTTCTCGTTAAGCTCCCCATACGACCATTACTCTTCTTACCAGGTTAGGTCCTCCCTTCCTCCATTATCCCCGCCGACTTGTTCGTTTCTTTCGGTTGTGTTGTTGTGTTTGTTTGTTTTTGTTGGGGGGTTTTTTTTTCGTGTATTTGCCATGGCCACCGTGGGTGCCCGGCAACAACAAATAAATGAAGCGGATGATATGACGTGCCAAGGTTGTCATTTTCCTCGTTCCACTATCTCCACTGCCCAAGTGGCGGAGGTACGGAAGCTATTATGGATTCAGCCGGATGATCCTGAACTAAAAATCCGAATGCAACGAGAATCCGGCGATATGCCTGATGCGGACGGGAAACGGCGCCCAGACACCATCCCTCTTTGGTATGCGCAGGTGAAGGCGGGCCTGCGCTTACCCCCTTCACGCTTTATTGTGGAACTGTGCGAGCAGTTTGGGATCCCCTTCTTTCAACTTTCCCCTTCTTCTATCCGTAGGGCCCACATCCTTCATATTCTCTGCGCTGCCAATAATTATCCCCGCAGTGTGAAGTTGTTTTACAAGACACACATTCTCAAGCGGACCGATTGCCATTACAACTTCACCGCTAGGCCCAAAATGAATTTGAAATTCTTGAGTGACCTTCACTCTCTGGATAAAAAATTTCGCGATAAATATTTTTTTGTGCAAGTGCGAGATGGAACTTGGGAGGACTATGCTGGTACTAATGAGGTAGAATGGCATCGGACAAAGCACTCCACTCCCCCCAGTAGAGAACCTCTAGATGTCCTAGAAATTGGCCTCATCGATCTGCTAAACCAAGCTCTTGTTAACAAGGATTTTGATGTCTTACAATTGATCGCTTCTCCCTCTGTCCTGGCTGGCGCCGGCCTCTTCTCTCGTTACCCCCAAAACTCCATCGGTATATTCCAAGTGTTCGTATCGTTTAATGTGTTAGTACTTTTGCATTTCTTAATCGTTTCTCTTCCTGCGCAGGGATGTGGAGATCCAAAGAGCATGGTACCCTTGCCAACTTCCGCTTCCTCCCTGATCCGGCCATGGAGGAAGGAATTCCTGCGCAGACTGGGTCGACGCAACGTGTGACCCCTGAGTCCTTCAGTCCCGGACAACCTCGTGCGGCTCTGTCTCCTACTGGTGTTCAACCTCTTCAGCTTCGTGATGAAAGTGAAGCAAGCTCAGCTGAGGGTGGAACCCTTGCTGCCCGTAAACGCCGGAAGGCTCGTCAGGTGGACTCTTCCCGGCCATCTAAGAAGAAGAAAATCCCTGCTCTTGATGCTGGGGGTAAGGATTCCTTCGAAGCTCTACTCGGTGATCCACCTCATGGAGCTGCGCAGGCGAGGGAGGGGTCTGACTCCGTTGTGGAGATTCCAGGCCCTCGTGCTTTGAGAGATTTGACCGGTCAAGAGTGCCGGTCCCAAATGGAATCGCAGATCGCTTCTGTTGACCTGCGCAGGTACGATGTCATGGACATGGGGGACCTGGCCCTTGACATGTGCCTGGGCATAGAGCAAGTAAGTTATGCGTGTTCTTGCTTTTATGACATTACTATTGTGCGGATATTTTATTCATGCCCCGGATTGTGATTGTGTCTGCGCAGCTGCGGGTGAAATGCTTGTCGGCCTCCCGACATATGACCCGGGCAGCCGCTAATCTTCATGAGAAGGAGGAGGAACTCATGGCCTCTCTGGCTGATAATACTGAGTTACAGGAAAAGCTGCGCCAAGCTCAGGTTGAGCTGTCCAAGGTGAAGGTGGAGAAGGAGTCCCTCGAGACTGAGCTCGTTCGTGTGTCCCAGAGCAAAGAGGAAGAGCTCAAGGCTCTCAAGCATGAGATGTCGGAGGATTGCCGGGCGAAGTTGAATCAAATGAAGACAACGATTGCCGACCGAGAAAACCAAGCCTTCATGCGGGGAATACAAGAGTTTCGCCAACAATACTTCCTGACTGCGCGTGGGCAATTGTTCCTGCGCTATATGTTAGAGGATTCTCTTCAAGCCTTCCGCCGTTCCCCTGACATGCTCCTGTTGATGGGGCCTGCTATGCAGTTCTTGGTTAAGGAAGGCAGTCGGCTCGCTCTTGATCAGGTGGAAGCGACGCCTGAACAGCGCAGCAAGTTTGATTTTGAGGCGGTGCTGGATCAGGTGGATGACACCGGTCTAAATGGGCTGTTGGGCGTCGATCCTTCCGCCCCTTCGACTCCTGGTTGGTGGCTTCCTGTATTGGATAAAGCCCTCCAGCTCTTTGCTAAGGATGAGACGAAGGACGTCCTACCTGCAGCGCCGGTGATTCGATCTCCCTATCTGAATGAGCTGCGCAGCCATATGCGTTCTCCTCGAGGCAACTATCCCGGGGGGAATTTGGTCTACCCTCCTCCAACTTCCTCCTCGGTCGTGCCCGACTCTCAGGGCCAGAAGGGGTCTACCTCCCGAGCGGCGCAGGTTGGAATGGAAGTTGTGGTAACAGAGACTCTGCAGGAGGAGGTTGTTTTTCAGCTGCCGGTGGTGACGGATCCGGTGATCGAGGAGGTCGCGCAGCCTGCCTTTGTTGAAGATCCTACTGCTGAGGAGTTCATCGTGGATCATCCTTCATCCCCCCAGCATCTTGACTAGACGAATCCCTCTTGAGTTTCTTTTGTTTGTAAAAGATTGTTCTTTTTGTAAACATTATCCCAGTTGTAAAGTTTCTTTTGAACCTGTTTTCTCTAATCGTATGGTTTGATCCTCTTCAATACTCTGGATGGTGTTATTTTATATAACCGTATTTCGTGTTTGTCTTCGTGACCTCCTACTTCTCTGTGAAAGGCTCTTTGTTAAAATCTTGACTGATTTTGAATATGATCGAAATTTTGTTAAGTGTTCGTGTGTTGGGAAGAATGTATGTAAGCAACTATGAAGAATTTTGTTTTAAGATTTTAGCTCTCTATCTTTCTGTCATTTGTGCGGCCATTGTGTATCCCTCTTTTAAGCATCCGCTGTCCTGTTTTCTGCGCAGTCATCTTCTTGATATTCTGGCATTTCTTTTTGAGTGATAGTGCTATTTTCTTTCTTTAGATCCTTAGTGATAGTTTCTCTTGAATAGTTTCCCTCAAGATGGTACACCCTTAAGATGGAACACAGATGGTACACCCCCGCAGAGCGGCCCTCAAGATGGTACACCCTTAAGATGAAACACAGATGGTACACCCCCGCAGAGCGGCCCTCAAGATGGTACACCCTTAAGATGGAACACAGATGGTACACCCCCGCAGAGCGGCCCTCAAGATGGTACACCTTTAAGATGGAACACAGATGGTACACCCCCGCAGAGCGGCCCTCAAGATGGTACACCCTTAAGATGGAACACAGATGGTACACCCCCGCAGAGCGGCCCTCAAGATGGTACACCCTTAAGATGGAACACAGATGGTACACCCCCGCAGAGCGGCCCTCAAGATGGTACACCCTTAAGATGGAACACAGATGGTACACCCCCGCAGAGCGGCCCTCAAGATGGTACACCCTTAAGATGGAACACAGATGGTACACCCCCGCAGAGCGGCCCTCAAGATGGTACAGGTTCAGTGTTGGTGTGTGTTTAGGTGTTATGCAAGTAAGAGAAGGTTTCCCTAAACCATGAAATCCATTTTATTAAGATGTCCATGGCCCAAACCTCGTTAAAACCCAGTGGGAAAAAGAGTGTTTGGTCTACATGGTGGAAACTGAAAAGAGTACTTACACGTAGAATTTCTTAAGGTTATTTATGTTCCATGGCCTGGTTAAGGGCCGCCCTCCTTGATCTGCTAGATGATAAGCTCCTCCCCCCAGGACCTCCGTGATAACAAAAGGACCTTCCCAGTTAGCTTCAAATTTTCCTACAGGCTTCAATGCGTCTGCCCGTTTGAGTACCAAGTCTCCTTTCCCAAGTCTGCGCAGCTTTACCTTCTTGTCGTAACCAGCTTTGATGATACTTTTGTATTTTGCCGCCCTCACTTGTGCTTCCTCTCTATGTAGCTCAATCAGATCCAAGTCCAGTCGGCGCAGTTCCTCATTCTGTGCAGTGTCATAGGTAGTAACCCGATGAGATTCCAGCCTTACCTCGGCAGGTATCACGGCGTTCGACCCGTATACCAAAGTGAAAGGAGCCTCTCCGGTTGCGGTTTTTGGACTGGTTCTAAGTGCCCATAACACTGTATCTAACTCCTCAATCCATCGTCCCTTGCTTCGTTCGAGTCTCTTCTTGATCCCTTCGCATATGGTGCGATTTGCCAATTCTACCTGTCCATTGGCTTGAGGGTGGGCGACTGACACAAATTTCTGTGTGATGTCCATCCGTGAACAAAAATCTTCGATCTTCTTGCTCGTGAACTGGGTTCCGTTGTCCGAAACCAAAATCCTTGGCACCCCATACCGACAACAGATGTTCTTCCATATGAACTTTTCCACTGTGTTATCATCGATTTTGGTGACAGCTTCCGCCTCGATCCACTTGGAGAAGTAGTCTACGGCAACTATGAGGAAACACTTGCCTCCCGGAGCAGTTGGTAATTTACCCACAATGTCGATTCCCCATTTGTCGAAAGGATGCGCAGCATGCATGATCCCCATTTCCTCCCCAGGTATGTTGATTTTGGGAGCGTGTCTTTGACAAGCTTCACATTTTTGCACGAAGGCCTTCGATTCTTTGCTGATTCCGGGCCAGTAGAATCCCGCTCTGATTATCTTCCTTGTCAAATCCCTGTGTCCACCATGATTACCGCAGCACCCTTGGTGGATCTCTTTTAAGGCAAACTGTGCTTCCTCTGGGGCCAGGCATTTCAAAAATGGATGCGTGAAAGACCTCTTGTACAGCTGATCGTCAATGAGGCAGTAATTCTCGTATTTGGCATACCGTGAGGTATCCTCCTCCATTCGTTTGCCATTTTTCAGATAGTATATGATGGGTGTTCTCCAATCGTTCTTGGTTTCAATGTTGTATACCTGTGCCACCACCGCTCTCTTGGGTTCGAACACCAAGGTGATGTCCTCGCTCCACGTTTGTTCGACTGCACTGGCTACTCTGGCCAGGAGGTCTGCTCGTTGATTTTCTTCTCTCGGTACTTGTTGTGTTTCAAATTTCTCAAACTTTTTCCCAATCTCCTGGACTTTGTCAAAGTAGTGTTTCATTCTCTCTTCTTTTATCCCGTAACCTCCTGTTAACTGTTGTGCCACCAGTTGAGAGTCAGTTTTAATCACTGCGTTGTCGGCTCTGAGTTCTCTGAGTATGTGGGCTGCCCTTAGCACTGCTTCATATTCGGCTTCGTTATTGGATAGTTTATCTTCAAACTTGATAGCGAATTGGTAGATTTCTCCTTCGGGCGAGGTGATGTAGATTCCCACCCCACACCCCTCTTTGGTGACCGACCCATCAACCTGTGCTATCCACGGTCCCCTCATAGGCCACCTTGTTGCTTCTTGAATGAAGTCCGCCAGTGCCTGCGCTCTAATGGTAGTGCGCGGCTCAAACTCGACCTCGTACTCTCCGAGCTCTATGGCCCATTTCACCATCTTCCCCGCTAGATCCGGCCGCCCTAAGATTTGTTTGAATGGTATTATTGTTCTCACAATGACCTTGTGTGATAAGAAGTATGGCCTCAACTTTCTGGCCGTGATCATGATTGTATACGCGGTCTTTTCAACCTCAGTATATCGTAGCTCTGCACCCTGGATGACCTTGCTTACGAAGTATATCGGTTTTTGTTGTCGATTCTCCTCCCGGACCAGTACTGAGCTCAGAGATTCAACTCCCACGGAGATGTACAAGTATAATGGTTCCCCCGGAGAGGGTTTTGTCAACACTGGTAGTTTGGTCAGGTAAGCTTTTAGGTCTTCGAAGGCTCTTTGGCACTCACTACTCCATTCAAACCGACTTCCTTTTCGTAGAATCTTGAAGAACGGGAGACTTCGCTCAGCTGAGCGTGAAATGAACCGACTCAACGCGGTAATTCGCCCGTTGAGTGTTTGGATTTCTTTGACATTCCTGGGTGAAGTCATGTTCAGAATAGCTTTAACTTTGTCATTGTTAACTTCGATCCCCTCCGGTGTTACTCTATAACCCAAGAACTTTCCTGATTGCACCCCGAAGGTGCACTTATCAGGATTGAGCATGAGTCTATTCTTGCGGACTACTGAGAAGGTTTCCTCCAGATCGGCCACGTGGGAGCTGGCCTTAATGCTGCGCACCAACATGTCGTCGACATATACCGAGATATTTCTCCTCAGCTGTGTCCTGAAAATTTTGTCCATCATACGCTGGTATGTGGCCCCTGCATTCTTGAGGCCGAAGGGCATGCTTTCCCACCCGAAGACTCCTGTGCACACTGCGAAGGCGGTTTTGGCTACATCATCTGGATGCATCTTTACCTGATGATATCCTTGGTATGCGTCCATCATGGACAAGAGTTCACACCCTGAAGTAGCATCCACCAGTTGATCTATTCGAGGGAGCGGGTAACAGTCCTTAGGGCAAGCTGCGTTGAGGTCTCTGTAGTCCACACACATTCTCCACACCTTGACTTTCTTTTCTACCATGACTGCATTAGATATCCATTCAGGATATTGGACTTCCACGATATGTCCTGCCTCTAGGAGGGCTTGGACCTGTTCCCGAATAGCTGCATCCTTCTCCGCGCCAAAGTGTCTTGTTTTCTGTCTGACTGGTTTAACCATTGGGTCCACATTAAGACGATGTTCGGCTAGCTCTCTGTTTATCCCTTTAAGATCAGAAGTGTTGAATGCGAATACATCCGCGTTCCTGCGCAGGCACGCGGTAACTTCCTTTTGGAGGGTTGGTGCCATTCCCGCTCCAATTCTGGTAGTGTATCCTTCCCTCTCGGGAAAAAGTTCAATGAGCAAGCATGCATCACTCGTGGAAACGAGTGGCTGTTTATCAACTCCATCTCTGAGTTCCATGATTTCTCTGCGTTCGGGGTTTGACGCGGTGACTATCCCCATCTTCCCCTTTCTCTGATCATTAGGTTCCCCCGGGACATTTGCTTGCTTTCGTTTCTGCTTTCGGGTGTTGGGATCGTCTCCAACACTATCGTTCTGTTGAGTTAATGTTTGCACATGACATTGCTTCGATGTAGCTTGATCCCCCCACACTTCCCCAATTCTTCCACCGTCTATTGGAAACTTCATTTTGAGGTAGAACGTGGAAACTACTGCCTTGAAGGTGTTAAGCGCGGGCCGCCCCAAGATGATGTTGTACGTAGGTTTCAGAGCATCTATGATCAAGAATCTGATTGTCCTGGTTTTATAACCCTGCGATCGTCCCAAGGTAACTGGCAGTTCCACCATTCCGATTGGTACTACTGATTCTCCTGAGAATCCATAGAGTGGTGCATTCGTTGGTTCAACATTGACATCCGAGCCAAGGGCCTTCCAGCAGTTCCAGTACACAATGTTCACCGCGCTGCCTGAGTCCACGAAAACTCGGTGGACCAGGCATCCAGCCACGTCTGTTGAAAAGACTAAGGCGTCATCATGGGGGTACATTAACGGTCTGGCATCTTCCGGGCCAAAGGATATGGTGGGTTCGCTGGCTGCGCTGGTGATAGCCATGACCTTAGAGTTAAAGTGTCCTGTTCTCACAGCCCTGACAAGTTGTTTCTTCGCTCTGTTTGATGTGGGTATACCGTTTTCTCCAACGATCATATGAATTTCCCTCTGGAAAGGTGGTCGTTCTGGTGCCTCATTCCTTAATTCTCTTTCCTGCCTGTCGTCTGGGTCGTTCCTTCTCTCCCCCCCATCACGCCTATGGTTACCCCGGTCGCGGTTGTGCCGCTCTCCGTTCATTGCTCTCGGGGGTCCAGTGACGAATCTGTCTAGTCGACCTTGTCTCACCAATATCTCCAGCTGATTCATCAGGTGTCCGCAATTTGCGGTTGTGTGCCCATAAGCGTTATGGTATTCGCATAGTTGGTCATTTTTCCCTGGTTTGGGATCACCGCGGGTGTAATTCCATGGGGCTCGGAACCAAACTTCATCTTTGACAAGATGGAAAATCTCGTCAGCAGGCCTGTCCAAAGGGTGACGCTCATGTGTATCCCCAGTTCTGTTGCGCCGATCTGGCTGCGCAGGTCTCGGGGAGGGAGGCCTTGTTTCGACCGCCATGGCTGGCATTCTCGGTGGCAGACCCTTATATGGTATTCTCTGAGAGTGTTTTTCGCCGGGATGCATCCCGTTGTCACCTTTCTTCACGCGGAGTTTATCGGCTTCGGCCCTACGTGCAGCCTTGGCATCCTCCAATTGTAGGTATCCTGGTAATATAGCCATGATGTTGTCGAATTCCTTAGGCGGTGTTATTTGTAATGCGTCGAAAAGGGGGCCTTGCTTTAATCCTCGAACGAACGCATAACATTTGATCAATGATTCTGCCTCCGGTGTGTCTAACACGGCCATGTTGAACCTTGTCACGTACTCCCTTAACGATTCCTGTGGTTCCTGTTTGACATCCATCAAAGATATAGCGGTCTTTCCCATTCTCTTGGAGCTAGCAAACTGTCGCATAAACATGAGGTATAAGTCCCCATAAGAGTAGATGGAGCCGCTTTTCAAGTTGTGGAACCATCTCTGGGCCATTCCTGATAAGGTGGTGGCAAAAATTCGGCATTTTATGCCTTCTCCATATTGGTGTAACGAGGCTAGGCCCTCGAACCGTGCCATATGTGCTTCCGGGTCAGTTGTCCCATCATAATCGAGAGATACCGGGCGATAATTCACTGGTAAGGGTTCCAGTAAGATCTCGTCTGAGAATGGACTATTGCTTAGTCTTGGCACTTGTCGGTGAGGTGCATTCCTCCTTCTTCCCCCAGATGTGCCCATGGCCCTGCGCTTGTGTGTAGTTTCCCTTCGAGGTTCTTCCTCCTGTTCTTCCGATGAATATGCTTCCTCGTCGGAGACTTCATTCCTTACGGTTTCTTGGGGATGCTCTCTCAGTTCCGTTTCTAGGCTCTTCAGCTGACTTTTAAGAAATGATACTCTCTCTTTGAGTCTAGTGTTCTCCCTCTGGGTGCCCCGACTGCGCTGTGGAGTAGTCCCGCTTGTAGAGTCGCCTACGTCCTCTATCTGGACACTATTAGTGACAAACCTCCTCTTGTTCTTTCCTTGTCCTTCCCCGGTATTTCCCATTCCTTTTTGCGTGACCGGGTGTGATATGTTAGGTAATTCGTGGTTCCTGTCCTGGGTTGGTACTGTGGTGGTTTTCTTGTGTATGATAGGCTCACCTTCTCCCAATGCTGCCGGAGTAATGGGGGGGGGTTGCATCCCTGCCAGTTGCCGGATTGTGGCATAGTTGAGCATCGTTAGCATTTGCTCAGTGAGCGTGACATTGAGGAGCCCTTGCGTGGAAGTGGGCACCGTACCCTCTGGTGCCGAAGTTCTGATCAAAGATTGTGTTGTTCCCGGAGTAGTCCCAGTAGGCCCCGAGGCCGGGTTGTTGAAAGTGGTGAAACCTGGCGGTGTGAGTTCAGACAAATTAATCCCTTGGGTCGAAGGGATCCCAGCCTTCCCGGTTCCTGACTCTCCTGCGACTGTATCAAAATCCTTAGCCAGATTCCTGTGCGGGTCATCGGTTCCCATGATTGGTACCTGAAGGAAATAGACATGTTAGTATAAGGACATATGAAAAATTATCGCTGCGCAGGCGGCCTGCGCAACCCTGTTCTCGTAACCCCTAGAATCATTGTCTGCCCTGGTGGGACCCGTAAAACCCTAGAGAAACCCTGGAGAGATTCTTAAAACGAAAGATTCATAGAAGCCCACGAACTTCGGCCCATAGAGCCATTCAGGATCAAATGTACGGATTTCTTCGAAAAGAAAAGTTGTGTAGAAAACCCTTCCTCATAGATATTCATGAGGAACATCAAGCTTTTCTGGGAAATAAACCCAGAAAAGACATCTCCACATTTCATCGCCAGAAAAAAAACCATTGTGACAATAAGGAACTCGGTTATGCGGTAATCGTTACCAAAGAAAACAAACGTTAGTGAACATTGATATTATGCACAACAACATGTAAGAACAGAGCATGCATGTAAAATTTCAGAGCTCTCAAATCAACAAAAACTCTCGCCCGAACTCAACTGTTCCCATGTGCACGCGAATGATAAGTGAACTTCTTCATGCGGAAAAGACTCATCTAAAGAACGAACCCCCATTCCCCAGCTAAGATTTGCAACAAACACATTAGGATCTAAGAATCATACAAGCTCAGTAGGCGTCAAGGAAATTTTTCATGTCTTCTTCCAAGATTTTTCATGCATAACACGCAAAGAACTTAGATCAAAACACATGTTTGAAGATTTTCCTCACAGCATGCTCATACACCATAGATCTCCACTTATATCGAACAAGAACATGAAGAACAGAACCCCCAGATACACCCAAAAACTCACGCCTTAACTAGCATGTTTCGTTCTTCTTTCGTGATTGCTGTTGTGTTTATTTTCTAACAACTGGTATCAGAGCATCGGGTTCGGTGGGAGCAGTCATGATGTACGACGGAAAGGTTGCAACTGAGAAGTTTGAGGAATCAGATTTCGGCTCCTGGAAGATGCAGATCGAAGATTACCTCTATGGTAAAACCAGAAAAGATGTCAGCAGACGAGTGGGAGGTGCTGGACAAAAAAACGATGAGCGCGATTCGTTTGTCGCTATCAAAGGACGTGGCTTATCACACGACTGGAGCAAAGTTGACGATGGAGATGCTGAAGATCCTAGAGAAGATGTATCAAAAGCCATCCACGGCGAACAAGTTGGACTCGGTTGATATCAAGTTCGATGACGAACTTCGTGCCCTAGTTATGCTATCTTTTCTGCCAGACAATTGGGTGAACTTAGTGACTGCAGTTAGCGTCGGAGATGCAAAATTGAAATTCGATAGAGTAAGGGATCTGATGATTGGCGAAGAAATCCGCAGGAAACAATCTGGATCTTTTTCTTCGGGAGCAGCATTGAGCACAGAAAACAGAGGCAGGTCGAAGGAAAAGCAGAATCGGGGAAGGTCAAAGTCCAGAGGAAAGAGCCAATCCAGAAAGGATAATGGTTCAATTAAGTGCTGGAATTGTGAGGAGTACGGGCACTATAAGAGTCAGTGAAGCACCATCGAAGAAAAACAAGAATAAGGATCAGGAAGACAAGAAGACAACAAACGCAATCACATCAGACGATGAAGGTGATGCATTGGTCTTGAGCGTGAGCAATCTATTAGAATCATGGGTGTTAGATTCTAGAGCATCGTTCCATTCATGCAGTAATGTCGAAATTATGGAAAACTACGTCTCTGGCGATTTTAGACAGGTGTGTCTTGCTGATGATGAACCCCTAAAAATCATGGAAAAGGGAGATATGCGAGTTGTGACATCCAACGGATCCGTGTTGAAGCTGAATCAAGTCAGACATATTCTCAGACTAAAAAGAAATTTGCTTCCGATTGGGCAGCTTGATGTATAGGGCTAGACAGTGGCGTTTGGCTGCAGTAATTGGAAGATAACCAAAGGAGCTATGACTGTAGCTCGCGGAAAGAAGGAGGGCACGCTGTATATGACAACTAACTCCAATGATTGCATTGATCTTGTAGGAGCAGTGAACAGTGCAGACTTGTGGCATTGTCGACTTGGCCACATGAGCGAAAAGGGGATGAAGATAATGAGTTCAAAGGGTGGGTTGTATGGCCTGGAAACTGTTGAAGTTGGCCTATGCGAGGATTGCGTGTTCGGGAAGCAGAAGAGAGTAAGCTTCTCAAGAGGCGGTAGAACCTTGAAGATGCAGAAGTTGGAGCTGGTCCATAGTGATCTATGGGGACCTGCGCCTGTAAAGTCCCTTGGTGGCTTGGAATAATACATGACCTTCATTGACGATTCCACTAGAAAGGTATGGGTTTATTTTCTTAAAAATAAATCTGATGCTTTTGATGCTTTCAGGAGTGGAAAGCCCTTGTAGAAACTGAAACAGGGCTGAAGGTGAAGTGTCTACAATCCGACAATGGATGAGAATATGAACTTAATGAGTTCAAAGAATATTGTGCTGAGAATGGGATTTGCATGGAGAAAACTGTGAAAGGAACTCTCCAGCAAAATAGAGTAGCAGAGCGTATGAATAGGACGCTGAATGAGCGAGCTAGATGCATGAGACTGAAAAGTGGGTTGCCTAAGTCGTTTTGGGCAGATGCAGTCAACACAGCTACATTCCTTATCAATAGAGGTCCATCAGTTCCGTTGGAGAATATGATACCCGAGGAAGAGTGGATGGGTGTCGCAGCCCGAAAACCCGACACTAGTAATAGCGGGGTACGAGTATCGATACGACTATTTTTAAAGAATAAAAGATAAGAAGAACTAGGTGAACGTCATGCGGAAGCTCACGTCAAAGCATGCTAAGGAAAAACTTTATAAAATTAGCCCGAGGGTAAAATCGTCAACATTGTCATAACTTTTTAATTATTAGGAATTTCACGAACAAAAACAAAACGGGTATAGTTCATTTTTCATAAGGAAGCATAATTTGCAGAGTATCGCAGCAAAAGGCGAACCGATTATATGTATGAAGACACATAACCGTGAGTGTATCGCTTGATCTCAAAAAGGAAACTAAGTATTTCAAACATCAAGACTCTATTATCATAAGGGCAAAATAGTAATTTAAATTACATCATTTGAAACTCTCCCCCATCAGCACCAGACCAATCTCGCTCCCTGCTTAGCCTGCACATTTAGAAATATATGCAGGGCGTGAGTACATAATACTCAGTGGGCAAAAGCCGAAAAACAAGAAAGATGCTCTTAGAGCTATAGGTTTGAAGCTTGCCACATCTCAGCAATACACAGAAATAAGTTAGTATTAAATGAATCTGTGCATGCAGTTTTCATAATCATGACATCATAAATAAGTAACTGCGCAGTTTAAACATTCATCATGTATGTACCACATCCACTACTCATCATCAAAGGTACTGAGAAGTAGGCCTCCCTCTCAAGTACCGTGACCGGCCGACCCGATCGACGGCTCACAGTCACCTCTGTGCACAAAATCCCGCTTGTGGCAGGACTGAAATCGTCTCATCAGTAGAGGGTAACACACAAGCTCAACATCAAAATTTTGGCAAGTCAAACAGTTCTCAAATATCATTTAACTCAAATCATTTGATCAACTCATTGTATCATCAAGTCATTTTAGAAAGCTCGGATAATATACGTATACTCAAAATATTGCCCACCTGAAGTCCTTCGCTTATTCTGGAAAGAAATCAGGCAACTTACTTCTTCGTCTCGCTCGGGCCTTCATATGTCATCATCACATCGTCATCGTCATCGAAGGTTCATGTGATAAAACAAACCTTAGTCAGAACTCAATTCTAAATCCAATCTCATCTTAACTATAACTTCTCACTCAACGTCTATTTACCCGTTAAAACTCGATCCCTAGGTATACTCGGCTTCTAAGGATTCACACGTCCTATTATCGACTTACTCTCAACTCGGCTCAAATTCATAGCAATCAAGCATATAAACAAGTCTAAACACTTAAGCATATTAAAAACACACATAAACAAGTCAAAACCAAACTTTACTCTGCACTGACTCAACTTTAAAACATCACCAGACTCTGTACAGAACTCTCCTGGGATCGTAACTTATACCAAAAGAAACCTCTTCGAGTCTAGTTTCATTTAAAAAAAGTAGGATAAAAAACTCCAAGTATTTTAGGAGATATGACTGTTTTACTACAGTCTACCATATTCGGCAGTTTTTAGCAACCGAAAAGTTTGATTTTTGAAAAATAGTAAACGTTGTCAAAACGGTCTGAAATTTTGTAGATACTTATCTAAGACACTCAGGTCTCAACCATAAAAATTTGGGTTCCAGAAGGCTAAGGCAAGCTACTAGAAACGATGACTCTATTGGCTACTCACCGAATAATTCGGCAGAACGTAGTAGTTTTAGTTTTACATTTTATAAAAATAGCAAACGAAGTCCAAATGACTTGAAATTTTACCGGTGTGCTCAAGACTCTCCAATATACCTACCATAAAATTTCAGAGTTTTTGGGTATCAAGAACCCCTCGAACACAGTAAGTCAGTGCGTCGTGAAAAACGACTCCGAAACATACACACAAGCAAACATGCTCAACTCAACATTTATACAAAGCAAACTCATCAAAGCTCATTTTAAGCACTTATAGCACTTAAAAACATTCAAATACAACAAAATACTCATAATACTCAATCTCAACTCTTTTCTTTCATCATCAACTCAAATCTCATAGAAAACACTTCAACGAATGCATCAAACAAATTCTCTTTTCAATCTCATGCTCGAAATTACTCAAATATGATCATTTACATCATATAACTCCTTATTCACATATTCATTCTCTTTTTATCATAAAAACTATATTTTAATGAAAATCCATGTATCAACATAAAACTCTTAGCAAAACATGGATAAAATTCTCATAATGATCATAGAGCAAATTGACCTCATTTTATCAAGCATCAAACTCACATCATACAAAACTCAAAACTCATACAAACTAAACTAATCCAAAATTTTATTTAGCCTACAATAGACTTAATCAAACATGCTTAAAAACATATATTTTAAGCAAAATCACTTAAATAACACATAGATCAAAAAGTCCTAATTTTTACTAAACTAACTCTTTGAAATTTATAAACACATATGAATCTTTAATCTATTCATATATCTTTCATTTTTAACCAATTAATCTCACATAAAAACCATCAATTTACATATAAGGGCATATATACACATATCCCTAATTTTAGTAAACTAACTCACATCAAAAACTCCAATGGACATCATATACTCAATTTACTCCAGCAATCATCATCATATACATCTCATAGACTCATTTACATCATCAATTTATCTATTAACTCATTGACTCAAAATTTCCCATTTTTGGGTAAACTAACTCCCATCGAAGTTTTCACATAACAAGGCACATATTTCACAACATACCTCAATCATCAATACACATCACATAACTCTCATTTTTCACCCCAAATCAAGAAAAGAAAAAGAAAATTTTTGAAGGGGTGGAGACCCACTTTTTTCGAAAATTTAGAGAAATAGGGAGGGGGTGATTTTCTTGCTTCATCTTTCAAGAATACACTCACACAACATCCTTCAATCAAGAATTATAGAAAAACATGGCCACTTACCCAAATTCTCACCAAAATTCACACTTTCTCACTCTAACTTTGGAGCTCTTCTTCAAGGATTCTCTTGATCAAAAGTGGCTAGAATATGTTTATGGAAGATATTAGAGTGGTTTGAGGTGTTTGGTAATATTTTTGGAAGCTTCGAAGGTTTTCATTAATGGAGGAAAATGGTGGAATTGAGAGATGGAGGAGATGAGTGTGTGTTGGGCGAAAATTGTGTGTGAGGGAGAGAGGTGAGTTTCGAAAATTTCAAGTGAGGGAGAGAGAGGAATTAGCTTTGCAAGATTGTGTTTGATCTTGTGTATCTTTAAAGAGATTTTCAAATCTTAGGGAATATTTGCTAATTAATGGATGATCTCTCTCTCTCTAATCTCTCTCTCACTCTAATCTCTACACTCCTCTCTCTCTAATCTCTACACTCTCAATCCTTACTCTCTCAATAATATACTCTCAATCTCTACTCTCCCAATCTCTACACTTAGTAATTTAAGGCATATAACATATGGTAGTGAAATTAAAATAAAGTGTGAGAAGAGTGATCAAATAAAAATCACAATAACTATGGAAATGTCACTCATTAATAAAATACCATAGTATAATTATTCATGTGACCAAAATAATAATTATAGCACACTCACTCAGTTATAATATTCCTCTTCGTAGGAAAAATAATTTTAAAAAAAATATTATGCTTGGAAAAATTTTCATAAACTGGCATCATTCGATTTCTCGATAAAAATAAACCATACTTGCTTTGGAAACTTAAACAAAATTCCAAATGCTAAAGTCTCGAATAAAAATCATAATAACTCGGTCACAGTGACACACATCACGAAAATCACATAATTAATCAGTCACGTAATTTCACATAATGTCACATCAAAGCAGTCGGCAAACACAAACAAACTAGACGTCTCTCGGACCGACTCTTTTCATCAGGGTTCTCACTCTTTCTTCCTCGACTCTATGTCAGACTCCTTATTCCTATTTTCTTTAATAGGTCAGTCAATCTCTAATAACTCGGTATCTGGTAAATCTATTCCCGGTAATCAGAAATAAAATAAAATCTCAGCTCAATTCAATCAGCATCTCTATCTCAGCTCATTTCTCGAATCTCATCATTCTAACTCTATCATCGGTTTAGTCACTCGTATCTCTATTTAAAAGACAACTGTCTTATTTGGTCATAAAAAAAAAGTAATCTCGCATCTCGACATCTCAGTTCTCTCAATAGTGTTAAGACACTATCTCACAACATAAGGAAAAAGTACGGGGTGTTACATCCTACCCCCCTTAAAAAAATTTCGTCCCGAAATTTGAGTTATTCACCTTCGGGAAAAAGCTCTCGATACTTCTCTTTCATCTTCTCTTCAAGTTCCCATGTTGATTCTTCTTGACCGTGATGTCTCCATTGGATTTTCACCAAAGGAATCGACTTGTTCCTCAATTGTTGGATCTTCCGGTCCAGAATAGCATCAGGTCTCTCTTCATAGCTCAAACCTGGTTCCAGGGATACTTCTTCTTGATGAATGACGTGTTTTGAATCAAACACGTACTTTCTCAATTGAGAAACATGGAAAACGTCATGGACGTTCGCGAAGCTCGGAGGCAACGCTAGTTTATAGGCTACAGGGCCTACCTTCTCTAATATATCATAAGGTCCTATATACCTCGGTTTAAGTTTTCCTTTCACTCCAAAACGGTGAACTCCTCTAGATGGGGAAACTTTTAGAAAAACCTTGTCTCCCTCTTCAAAATGAATCTCTGTCCTTCTAGTGTCTGCATAAGATTTCTGACGATCTTGTGCCTCTTTTATTCTCTGTCGAATCTGTCTCACAATAGTGATCATCTCTTCTATCGCGTCAGGTCCAAGTACCTTTCTCTCTCCAACTTCATCCCAATAAAGCGGAGATCTACACTTTCTTCCATACAAGGCTTCGTATGGAGCCATGTTGATAGTTGACTGAAAACTATTATTGTAAGCAAATTCAATCAGGGGTAAAACTTGCTCCCATTGATTTCCTCTATCAAGTACTACAGTTCGGATCATGTCCTCCAAAACCTGAATAGTTCTCTCGGACTGTCCATCTGTTTGCGGATGATACGCTGTACTAAAATTCAATTTAGTACCAACTCTTTCTGCATGCTCATCCAAAATCGTGAAGTAAACTTCGAGTCTCGATCTGATGTGATCGTCATCGGTACTCCATGCAATCGCACTATTTCTCGGATATAAATCTGAGCTAACTTGTCAGATCCATAAGTAATCTGAATCGGTATTGGTGGAGCACTGAATCACCAACACCTAAACTAGAAGGTTGATAATAGATCGGAACCTGAAGGAAATGGACGGACGAATGCTTCTTTCACTCTTCAATGGAACAGTTCTTTACAAACACCAAAACATACAGGTAAAACTTGAGAGAAAAAGATCGGTCCCTTCTACTATTACAGACATGCTATTTATAAGAGATGAAGATGAGAGGGTAAGATCGTCTTTTCCTTCGGGGCACGTGCTCGGTACGTCCTTGGCGTCGTTGTCACTGGTGGCTGTCCTTGTTCCAACGGCCTTGCAGCTTTTGCCTCTTTCAGAAAGTAGTTGGGAACCCTTTTCTAAGGAGCGCTGGTGCTGCGCTGTTCTTTCAGAGGTGGTGATGGCTGCGCTGCTCCTCAAGGGTGATGATGGCTGCGCTGCTCCTCAAGGGTGATGATGGCTGCGCTGCTCCTCAAGGGTGATGATGGCTGCGCTACTCTCTCGAAGGGGGTGCCGGGGTCTTCACTCTTTGTCCTGCACTGTTAGTTTTCCTATTCTACGCAATAATCATTAAGTCAGTAGATCTTTCATATTGGTAACGTATGGGGTACGGGTCGTGTGCTGCGCTGATGAGGACCTTATCCCTCATCAGGTATAAAATGTGCACTCTTCGTCAATCGATCGATGATTACCCAAATAGCGGTATTTCCTCTTTTCGACTTTGGCAATCCTGTCACAAAGTCCATGGCTATATCACTCCATTTCCACTCTGGAATTTCCAATGGCTGTAACTTGCCATAGGGTCGTTGATGTAACGCTTTCACTTGCTGACAGGCTAGACATCTTTCAACGAAAGACGCTATCTCACGCTTCATTCCTTCCCACCAAAACTTCGTTTTCAAGTCTTGGTACATCTTCGTACTTCCTAGGTGTGCAGTATAAGGGGTGTCATGAGCTTCACTCATGATTTCATTCTTCAACTCCTTTTTATCAGGCACACACAGTCTTCCCTCAAACAAAATGGCATTATCTGCCGCCTCTTGAAAATCCTCCACTTTTTCGGTTCGAATCTTCATTCGCAACCTTTCCATCTTCTCATCCTCTCTCTGAGCTGTGACTACTCTCGATCGTAAGTCAGGTGTAATGCTCAGTGCAGAAATTACTATTTCTGTCGTTTGTGGTGGTATTACTACCTCCAAATTCATCTTCTTGAATTCCTTGATCAGGTTCTCTTCTCGAGTAAGGAGAAATCCTAACTCTCCCTGATTCTTTCTGCTCAAAGCGTCAGCTACAACGTTAGCTTTTCCGGGATGATAATTTATCCCGCAATCGTAGTCCTTCACCAACTCTAACCATCTTCGTTGTCGCATGTTCAGATCTTTTTGCTCAAAGAAATATTTGAGACTTTTATGATCAGTGTATATCTCACACCGTGATCCATAGAGATGGTGTCTCCAGATCTTCAAAGCATGCACTACAGCTGCTAATTCTAAATCATGCGTCGGATAATTCACCTCATGCGGTCTCAGTTGTCGTGAAGCATACGCTATAACTTTTCCCTCTTGCATCAGTACACAACCTAGACCATGCTTCGATGCATCAGTGTATACTGCATACTCTTTGTCTGCTTTCGGAACAGCTAAAACTGGGGCAATAGTGAGCCTCTTCTTCAGCTCTTGAAAATTTCGCTCACATTCGTCCGTCCAGACGAACTTTACTTCTTTCTTTAGCAGGTGCGTCAATGGCTTTGCAATTTTTGAAAACTGCGAATCTCGTGCAGTGTGGTTGGCGATCTCCACTCCTGTACCGCTTGAACTTTCGCTGGGTCTACCTCAATTCCTCTCGCGGAAACGATATGGCCAAGAAAATTGATTTCTTTAAGCCAAAACTCGCATTTGCTAAACTTAGCATACAGCTTTTCCGCTCGTAATCTTTCCAATACGATCCTCAAATGCTCTTCGTGTTCTCGTTTACTCTTCGAGTAAATCAGGATATCGTCTATGAAGACTAACATGAACTTGTCTAAGTATTCGTGAAAAATGCGATTCATGAGATCCATGAATACTGCCGGAGCATTCGTCAAACCGAAAGGCATTGCTATAAACTCATAGTGTCCGTATCTCGTACGAAATGCCATCTTCGGAACGTCTTCCGTTCGTATCTTCAGCTGATGGTATCCCATTCTCAAGTCAATCTTTGAAAAAGTGCTCGCTCCTTGTAGTTGATCGAACAGATCATCGATTCGAGGTAACGGATACTTATTCTTCAATGTCACTTTGTTCAGTTGTCGATAATCGATACACAGCCTTAAGCTTCCATCCTTCTTTTTAACGAAAAGAACTGGTGCTCCCCACGGGGAAACACTGGGTCGAATGAAGCCCATATCTAGAAGTTCTTGAAGTTGCAGCTTCAACTCTTGCAACTCAGCAGGGGCCATTCTGTATGGTGCTTTCGACGTCAGTGCTGCACCGGGCTCTAAGTCAATCGTAAACTCGAGTTGTCGATCTGGGGGTAATCCCGGTAAAGTCTTAGGAAAAACGTGTTTGTACTCTCGCACGACTGGCACGTCATCAACGTTTTCCTCGGATTCGTCTCTCTGGTTCAGATATACAACATACGCGGTTGTATCCTTCCTTCGCAAGAGCTTTCTTGCTTGTAGCGCCGAGATGATCGGTGTCTTCTTCCATTTTCCCTCAATGCCAATGAAGGAAGTAGGTTCTTGGCCAGGTGGCTGAAAAGATATCCGTCTCTCCTTGCATTGTATCTTCGCATGATTCTCCTCTAACCAATCCATTCCCAAAATTATATCCAGGTGCCACATAGGCATCAATCTCAGGTTTCTAGCCTCGAGCTTAATTGATTCTAACTTAAATTCTAAGTTAGGGCACACGTGCGAAACCGTAGTAGTTCTGCCTATGGGTGTGAGTACTCTTAGAGATTGTGGGGCAGGCTCTACTTTCAATTCTAAGGTATCGACACAAGTATGTGAGATAAAAGAATGCGAAGCTCCAGTATCAAACAAAACTACGATAGGCACTCCTTTCAACTCGCCTATACCTGTCAGATTTCTTTGATTCTTCTCTGGTGCTTTCGGCTCCAGTGCAAACATCCTCTGGTGATGCTGTTGATTTGCCTGCGGGGCTGGTGGTTGCCTTTTTGACTGACGCGGTCGATAGGCTTGGTGTTGTCGCTGTGGCGGAGGTAGCGGTAAAATTTCTTCCATTGCTTTGAGTTGCGGCCGGAACTGGTTCAGTCGTCCTCCGCTCCCACTTTGCTGACGATTCGGACACTGGTTCGAGTAGTGTCCAACTTTTCCGCAGGTGTAACAGGTATTCTGTCCCATTTTACACTCTCCCAAATGGAGTTTATTGCACTTCGGGCAAGGCGGTAATCCTCGCGGTCCTTGAAAAACTGCTGCTGGGGCAGCTGGGCCAACATAAGGTCGTTTATCTCTGTTCTGGAATTGCGGTGGCGCATTCTGACTCTGCCACGGCTTCTTGGGACCTTGACTTCGGTCATCCCATTTTCTCTTGCCCTTTTGGCTTTGTCCAGCAAAAGGATGATTTCCCGATTGAACATTCGGGTTTGATTGTGGAATCGAGCCTTGACTCGGTCTCTCTGGCTGCATTGCTAGTTCCATGTCTAGCGCTCGGTTTAAAGCCTCAGCGTAGGTTAGCGCACTCTGACTTGCTAAAACGACTCGTATCTCTTGCTTTAATCCGGAGCAAAACAGTTCTGACATCTTTTCATCGGTATCTACTCGATATGGAGCATATCGAGCCAAATCGCAAAACTGTCGGTCATACTCTGCTACCGTCTTACTCCCTTGCTTCAAATTTATAAACTCCATCTCTTTTTTCTTTCGATAGCTTCGGGGTACGTATTTCTCACAAAGAGCTTCTTTGAACTGCTCCCAGGTAAGAGCTGCTATCTGCTCCTCGTTCATCGTCTTCTGCTTCGCTTCCCACCAGAAATCCGCGGATCCCTTAAGTTGATATGACATACACGTGAGTCGCTCAACGTCATTACATCGAAGGAATCTAAAGATTCTCTCCATACTTCGAATCCACTCCTCGGTTTCAGCGGGATCTCCTGATCCATTGAATGTTGGTGGATTTTGTCACAGAAAAAGTTCCTCTACCCTCCTTTCTTGTTGTGGGGGAGGTGGTGGTGTGGGATCTCTCTGCTCCTCTTCCTCATCTTCTTCTCGATCTATGTTCCTTCTGTTCCCCCTTCTTCTCGGAGGCATACTAAACAGGAAAAGAAACATATAACTATCGGCCTCAAGACTAGCCGTTCGTCATAAAAAAAAAAAACAAACGATTTCTCTTTTTCTCACTTCGCTTCTATATCTCGTTTGTAGTCTCAAAACTCTCAAAATTCTCGTCTACTCTATTTTTCATCTATCCTTGATCATTATTCTCGTCAATCTCTATTTCTCGTTTATCAATATGCATCAGCATCATCATTCTCAAAGCTCTGATAAGGAAAGTGAAACTCACTAATCATCAACATCTCTGTACATATGTATATAGGGAAAATTGCCTCTCTCTCGAGGTCTTGTACAAAAGTAGGATCCTATGAAGAACGGTCCTAACACTAAGATGATGCTCTAGCTATACAAGCATCATAGGTACTAAGCACCTATAGATATACTATCTACACATACACACTATACTATGCTTCTCTACCTATATATATATACATATATATATATATATATCAACTATGCATCTATACATATGTATGCGTCTACTAAGTACACGTGGTCACCAGTCGTCATCTCCTGCAACCCTGCTCGTCGCCTCGTCATCATCCATATCTTCACTCGGCTCCGTCTCCTCGTTCTGCTCTGCCTCCTGACTCCCGTACTCGTCAATCAGTCGATAGACGCTGTCATTACTCGGCTCGTCCTCAACGTCAGTGTCCATCATCGGTCCAAAAACCGGCACCTCGGGAACAGGTACCCATGTCTCGGCTCCATCGGCTGTAGTGTGACGCTGCAACGGCTGAGTCCGTCCGTATCCGACCGTCATCTCTGGAGTCTCCTCATCCGGGTCCTCCTCATCACTGTCAAGGAGTATGGGCCGAGAACTTCCCTCCTGGGCGTCTCGGGACGGTGGGTATAAAATCGGGTGCATATACGTCTGAAAAGCCAAAGTGCCAGGCTCAGGCAACGGGGCAACCCTCGGATAAGGATCGAAGGGGACATACTGTATCTCAGGCTCAATAGAAACAATCGGCTGTGCCGACTCAACAGGTGGCAGTGGCGAAGGTGCCGTCGCCGGTGTCCAATCCCAAGGCGGTAACTCGGCGCTGGGAAAAGGAATAAGTGATAGAAACGCAAACGGGTCATGCTCTACCACTGGAGAATATGTCTCAAAGATAGTCGGCTCGGAAATAACAGGCTCAGATAGAACTGGCATCAGATCAACTGGGGGTGGAGGTGCAATCGGAAACGGCTCATCGGGAAGTGGGGGCACAACAACTAGCTCCCCTCCCTGGGCTGGTCCCTCTAACTGTCCATACGGCGGTGGAGGTGGCTCGTCAAAAGCAAAATAGCGGTGGCTCAACGTCGCGATGAAACCACGGAAATCGGCGCTCACTAACCGCCCGAACTCAGTCCTCCTGATATACTGCGGCACCAGCGAAGCCGCCCAGTCATGCCACTCGGGTGGCAGCTGTGGAATCAGGTGAGTAATAGCCTCAGCCTCATCTATCCCATGGGCACTAGCCTCCAACCATCGTCGGTGGTAGTACGCTAGAAACTCCCCAAGAGTATCGCCCTCTCGCAGTCCAGTAGTCCTGAACCATCGGCGCATCGCCTCGCTGTATCGTCTCTGTATCGATGCCTCCTCTTGACTCTGCATCCTGTAAAATATCACGTTCATTAGAAAATGGATACGAAACTTACTTGGTACATCTCAATCAACAACATACTCGTCCTCGTTTGATATGGTGGGGCATCAGCTATACTAGCCTCAACATTTCTCCTCATATTCCACATCAACTGCCTCATATCAGATTCCATCCTCTCAAACAATTCCGTCATCAAAACAATTCATAACTCATTAGTGAAACAAACTCAACTTTCAATCAAGAAAGGGACAAGAAACAACATCAACTTCTTACCTCGTTTAAGCCGGAGGAGATGGGGTGCTGGGGTTTCGTTTCAAACTAACTCTCTCAAATTAGTCTAAGAATTCAAATTAGACTAGTACTCAATTTTAAAAGAGTAGAAGCAATCAAGGGTTCAACTTAGTCAAGCAATTGACTCAGAGCAGACGACCTGCTCTGATACCACCCTGTCGCAGCCCGAAAACCCGACACTAGTAATAGCGGGGTACGAGTATCGATACGACTATTTTTAAAGAATGAAAGATAAGAAGAACTAGGTGAACGTCATGCGGAAGCTCACGTCAAAGCATGCTAAGGAAAAACTTTATAAAATTAGCCCGAGGGTAAAATCGTCAACATTGTCATAACTTTTTAATTATTAGGAATTTCACGAACAAAAACAAAACGGGTATAGTTCATTTTTCATAAGGAAGCATAATTTGCAGAGTATCGCAACAAAAGGCGAACCGATTATATGTATGAAGACACATAACCGTGAGTGTATCGCTTGATCTCAAAAAGGAAACTAAGTATTTCAAACATCAAGACTCTATTATCATAAGGGCAAAATAGTAATTTAAATTACATCGTTTGAAACTCTCCCCCATCAGCACCAGACCAATCTCGCTCCCTGCTTAGCCTGCACATTTAGAAATATATGCAGGGCGTGAGTACATAATACTCAGTGGGCAAAAGCCGAAAAACAAGAAAGATGCTCTTAGAGCTATAGGTTTGAAGCTTGCCACATCTCAGCAATACACAGAAATAAGTTAGTATTAAATGAATCTGTGCATGCAGTTTTCATAATCATGACATCATAAATAAGTAACTGCACAGTTTAAACATTCATCATGTATGTACCACATCCACTACTCATCATCAAAGGTACTGAGAAGTAGGCCTCCCTCTCAAGTACCGTGACCGGCCGACCCGATCGACGGCTCACAGTCACCTCTGTGCACAAAATCCCGCTTGTGGCAGGACTGAAATCGTCTCATCAGTAGAGGGTAACACACAAGCTCAACATCAAAATTTTGGCAAGTCAAACAGTTCTCAAATATCATTTAACTCAAATCATTTGATCAACTCATTGTATCATCAAATCATTTTAGAAAGCTCGGATAATATACGTATACTCAAAATATTGCCCACCTGAAGTCCTTCGCTTATTCTGGAAAGAAATCCGGCAACTTACTTCTTCGTCTCGCTCGGGCCTTCATATGTCATCATCACATCGTCATCGTCATCGAAGGTTCATGTGATAAAACAAACCTTAGTCAGAACTCAATTCTAAATCCAATCTCATCTTAACTATAACTTCTCACTCAACGTCTATTTACCCGTTAAAACTTGATCCCTAGGTATACTCGGCTTCTAAGGATTCACACGTCCTATTATCGACTTACTCTCAACTCGGCTCAAATTCATAGCAATCAAGCATATAAACAAGTATAAACACTTAAGCATATTAAAAACACACATAAACAAGTCAAAAACAAACTTTACTCTGCACTGACTCAACTTTAAAACATCACCAGACTCTGTACAGAACTCTCCTGGGGTCGTAACTTATACCAAAAGAAACCTCTTCGAGTCTAGTTTCATTTAAAAAAAAGTATAATCAAACAATCCAAGTATTTTAGGAGATATGACTGTTTTACTACAGTCTACCATATTCGGCAGTGTTTAGCAACCGAAAAGTTAGATTTTTGAAAAATAGTAAACGTTGTCAAAACGGTCTGAAATTTTGTAGGTACTTATCTAAGACACTCAGGTCTCAACCATAAAAATTTGGGTTCCATAATGCTAAGGCAAGCTACTGGAAACGATGACTCTATTGGCTACTCACCGAACAATTCGGCAGAACGTAGCAGGTTTAGTTTTACATTTTATAAAAATAGCAAACGAAGTCCAACTGACTTGATATTTTACCGGTGTGCTCAAGACTCTCAAATATACCTACCATAAACTTTTCAGAGTTTTTGGGTATCAAGAACCCCTCGAAAAAAGTAAGTCAGTGCGTCGTGAAAAACGACTCCGAAACATACACACAAGCAAACATGCTCAACTCAACATTTATACAAAGCAAACTCATCAAAGCTCATTTTAAGCACTTATAGCACTTAAAAACATTCAAATACAACAAAATACTCATAATACTCAATCTCAACTCTTTTCTTTCATCATCAACTCAAATCTCATAGAAAACACTTCAACGAATGCATCAAACAAATTCTCTTTTCAATCTCATGCTCGAAATTACTCAAATATGATCATTTACATCATATAACTCCTTATTCACATATTCATTCTCTTTTTATCATAAAAACTATATTTTAATGAAAATCCATGTATCAACATAAAACTCTTAGCAAAACATGGATAAAATTCTAATAATGATCATAGAGCAAATTGACCTCATTTTATCAAGCATCAAACTCACATCATACAAAACTCAAAACTCATACAAACTAAACTAATCCAAAATTTTATTTAGCCTACAATAGACTTAATCAAACATGCAAAGACACTACTATCATGCTTAAAAACATATATTTTAAGCAAAATCACTTAAATAACACATAGATCAAAAAGTCCTAATTTTTACTAAACTAACTCTTTGAAATTTATAAACACATATGAATCTTTAATCTATTCATATATCTTTCATTTTTAACCAATTAATCTCACATAAAAACCATCAATTTACATATAAGGGCATATATACACATATCCCTAATTTTAGTAAACTAACTCACATCAAAAACTCCAATGGACATCATATACTCAATTTACTCCATCAATCATCATCATATACATCTCATAGACTCATTTACATCATCAATTTATCTATTAACTCATTGACTCAAAATTTCCCATTTTTGGGTAAACTAACTCCCATCGAAGTTTTCACATAACAAGGCACATATTTCACAACATACCTCAATCATCAATACACATCACATAACTCTCATTTTTCACCCCAAATCAAGAAAAGAAAAAGAAAATTTTTGAGGGGGTGGAGACCCACTTTTTTCGAAAATTTAGAGAAATAGGGAGGGGGTGATTTTCTTGCTTCATCTTTCAAGAATACACTCACACAACATCCTTCAATCAAGAATTATAGAAAAACATGGCCACTTACCCAAATTCTCACCAAAATTCACACTTTCTCACTCTAACTTTGGAGCTCTTCTTCAAGGATTCTCTTGATCAAAAGTGGCTAGAATATGTTTATGGAAGATATTAGAGTGGTTTGAGGTGTTTGGTAATATTTTTGGAAGCTTCGAAGGTTTTCATTAATGGAGGAAAATGGTGGAATTGAGAGATGGAGGAGATGAGTGTGTTGGGCGAAAATTGTGTGTGAGGGAGAGAGGTGAGTTTCGAAAATTTCAAGTGAGGGAGAGAGAGGAATTAGCTTTGCAAGATTGTGTTTGATCTTGTGTATCTTTAAAGAGATTTTCAAATCTTAGGGAATATTTGCTAATTAATGGATGATCTCTCTCTCTCTAATCTCTCTCTCACTCTAATCTCTACACTTCTCTCTCTCTAATCTCTACACTCTCAATCCTTACTCTCTCAATAATATACTCTCAATCTCTACTCTCCCAATCTCTACACTTAGTAATTTGAGGCATATAACATATGGTAGTGAAATTAAAATAAAGTGTGAGAAGGGTGATCAAATAAAAATCACAATAACTATGGAAATGTCACTCATTAATAAAATACCATAGTATAATTATTCATGTGACCAAAATAATAATTATAGCACACTCACTCAGTTATAATATTCCTCTTCGTAGGAAAAATAATTTTAAAAAAAATATTATGCTTGGAAAAATTTTCATAAACCGGCATCATTCGATTTCTCGATAAAAAAAACCATACTTGCTTTGGAAACTTAAACAAAATTCCAAATGCTAAAGTCTCGACTAAAAATCATAATAACTCGGTCACAGTGACACACATCACGAAAATCACATAATTAATCAGTCACGTAATTTCACATAATGTCACATCAAAGCAGTCGGCAAACACAAACAAACTAGACGTCTCTCGGACCGACTCTTTTCATCAGGGTTCTCACTCTTTCTTCCTCGACTCTATGTCAGACTCATTATTCCTATTTTCTTTAATAGGTCAGTCAATCTCTAATAACTCGGTATCTGGTAAATCTATTCCCGGTAATCGGAAATAAAATAAAATCTCAGCTCAATTCAATCTGCATCTCTATCTCAGCTCATTTCTCGAATCTCATCATTCTAACTCTATCATCGGTTTAGTCACTCGTATCTCTATTTAAAAGACAACTGTCTTATTTGGTCATAAAAAAAAAGTAATCTCGCATCTCGACATCTCAGTTCTCTCAATAGTGTTAAGACACTATCTCACAACATAAGGAAAAAGTACGGGGTGTTACATCCTACCCCCCTTAAAAAAATTTCGTCCCGAAATTTGAGTTATTCACCTTCGGGAAAAAGCTCTGGATACTTCTCTTTCATCTTCTCTTCAAGTTCCCATGTTGATTCTTCTTGACCGTGATGTCTCCATTGGATTTTCACCAAAGGAATCGACTTGTTCCTCAATTGTTGGATCTTCCGGTCCAGAATAGCATCAGGTCTCTCTTCATAGCTCAAATCTGGTTCCTGGAAAGATTCAACATGGATAATTCAAAGCCGGTGAGAGTGCCGTTGGGTAGTTGCTTAAAGCCTTCGAAGAAGGAGTCACCGAGTACAAAGGAAGAACGCGCCCAAATGAAGAATGTTCCCCAAGCTTCGGCAATTGGCAGCATAATGTATGCCATGGTGTGTACAAGGCCAGATATTGTGCATTGACTCAACCCAAAACACCTAAGGGATTGACTCGCAATCGTACGAGGTCGTCCTAGTGTAATAAGCTAATCCAAGTCGTCTCTCAAGGAAGGCTAAACAGGGCTCTGATCATGCTACGCACAGAAAACAAGAAATAAACTTAAACACTCTAATCAGAAGGTTGGGTCTGACACTCTCTCTCCGATTAACTAATGCGTAATTAAAATAAAGCATATAAATCTATCTAGGCGAAAGATAGGAAGCAGGCAAAGGAAGCAATAAGACAACGTAAAGAACTAGGGTTCTAATCTAACAATCTAGAAAGCAATAATCAAATCCAAAATCATAAAGCAATAATTATCTAGGCAAGGGAAATAAACAAGCATGAAAATCTATGGCAAACACTAATCATGATTTATCGTAAGGAACATGTAAATGAAAAGCAACATAATTTCAACGGAGTATTACTCTAACAAATCAACCAACAATCTAACTATACTAACTAGGCAATAAGATTAACAAAGCATAAATCGATGCTAAATATCATTATCAAAATGTATTCAATTATCCAGGAAAAGAGCAACCAAGAAATCTTGTAAAATTCGATAAATCAATAGATAGAACTTACAATTGATTAAAGAAAACAACGATCTAGCGTAATCCGAGAGTTTCTAATGTGTTTCTCCCTATCAAAACTCTAAGAAAATATAGTAAAAATGGAGTTGGAGGCTGGATTGGTCGAGAGTGGGCTCCAAAAACCAAAAAAATGGGTTTTAAACCCTCAAAAACGTAACTGCAGACCGCCCAGGGACGGAGGCCGCCGTCGCACGGCGCCGCCGTGTATGCCTTTCGCAGACTGCAATGCGCAGCGTTTTTGTTTTGGTCCGTTCTCCCTCGTTTCAAGTCGGATTTTAGATCCGTTTTCGCCTACGAACTCGTATCGAGACGAACTTCGATTCTTCTTCAGACCATTCAACTAAATTCTGACTTTACTTTTGTTCACATATCAATCAATGTGAGCACAAAATCCTGAGACAACAAAATTAGCACAAAAGCTCAAATCATTCAACTCTTAAGTGAAAGAGACCAAAATAAAAGTCAATATAACACGTAAACACCCAGAGATTCATCATAAAATAGGGCTAAACAACCCCCCCACACTTGATCCTTTGCTTGTCCTCAAGCAAAGTCACAACACCAAATGATAGTTCGCAAGAAAACCTTCTTCACCATTCACATCTCCAACCAATCAAAGTCTCTTAGCCATTACATTCCTCACGAGATGTTCATTGTTAAGATTTTAAGAAGCAACAACCACATGATACAATTCAATCCGATCAGACCCGATTCTCCGCTAGAGGTGAATTTCCTAATGTGATTGCCTTTATAATCAAATCCCATTTTCCTTGAAGATGATAAACAATCAAACCAAATATAATTTTATACATCTTTCTTTTCAAGGTGATGTTATTCCATTCTCAATAGATGGGCCAACTTTCGTGAGATCAACACTTTTGGAGGTAATCCAAAATGTTCTCACGTGGTTTTCCATGCTCATAACACTACCGTCAGAGGAGCAGAGACCCAGAGCTATAGAAAACTTCACAACAAACCAACATTCAAACTCAAGGGATAAGATCGTAGGCTATCACAATGAAAACACTCCCTCTAGCATCTACCGGACAAATCACGTCAAGAATAGCTCATAAGGGTGTTGCATCCAAAACATTAAACAACTTACATCAAGTGAGGAATATGCATAGCCTGAGAGACAAAGATAGCAACCAAGCCAACACAATTCATGAAATTTACTTCTCAACAAATAATCAAAGTGTGCATTATTACTTGAAGCCAAGCAACAATCAAGAAAAAGGAGACCATTTGCCCCACACAAGAAAGCCCAAAAAAACAACAAAAAGGCACCCATAGGATCAACAAACACCCCCCCCACACTTAAAATCTAGCACTGTCCTCAGTGCTCGCAAAAAGAGGGGTGAAAGAGAAAAACTTCCCTGAATATCGATCCAAGTGGCGAGCCGTAGTATCCCACGATGTTTGCCAATCCTCATCTATAAACCAAACAGTCCCCAACGCACCAACCTGCACCAAACAACAGAAACAACAGAAACACAAACCCAAACAAAACGAAAACAAGGGAAAGCAAGAAAAACATGGGTTGCCTCCCATGCAGCGCTAGTTTTTAAGTCGCCAGCCCGACTAAGAGGATCCCTTAACCAAAATCCGATTGAAGCGTCAGCTGCTTAAGTGCCTGTGTAAACACGTCTTCGTGAATTGCAGCTGCAGGTCCTCCAAATGAGCGCTCCATGCTCATATCATGAGATGGTCTTCTATCCACACATCCAAGGAGATCGAGTGACACAACCTCATCAAGCTTCTCTTCCAGTAGCAAGGCACACAGAAAGCCTTGCTCTATATCATCTTCCTTTTGCAGTTTTTCCAAAAATTCCTGCTCAATGTCAGCCTCATCCTGCAAGTTAGCAAGGAATTCTTCCACAATCTCGTCCTCCTCCTGTAACTTATAAAGAAAGTCCCGCACAATACAGTCCTCATCCAAAACATCAAAAGTCTCAACATAAGAACAGTTTTGCAATAAGGGGTACGAGTAGGAGATTTCTTATCAAAAATAGAGAAAGTTACAGACCTCCCTGCCCCCGCCATACTCAAATTTCCAGTACTCACGTCAATACGAGTATGGGTGGTGGCCATAAAAGGTCGGCCAAGCAAAATAAGATGCCCATTCTCTCCTCTAATCCCTTTTCCCACATCAAGGACAACAAAATCAGCCAAAACTCTAATCCCCCCCTCACAACAACCTCAACATCCTCAACAAGGCCTCGTGGGCTGCTAATAGAGCCGTCAGCTAGCTCTATCTTCATATTCGTGCATTTCAGCTCTTTATTACCTAATTTCTCAAAAATATCAAGCGGCATCAAATTGACTGCCGCGCCCAAATCAAGCATTCCAAAAACTTTTTCGACCCCACCTAAGCTAATATAAAAAATAAAGCTACCTGGATCTCCTTGCTTGGGTGGTGGTTGGTCTGGTGCAACAGTGACATGTGGCAGTGGTTCACTGGGGCATTGGGTAGCCGTGATTGCTTCCACGGTTTTGCTTCTCCATTTCCCCATGGTTATTGGGGCATTGTCCTTGACTACCGCCACTGCATGAGCTTGATGCGGCTGTTTGTCCTGGTCTGGGAACTTCCCAGTTGGCTGTTGTTGCTGCAGCTGATTCAAGGCTCCTGTTAGTTGCCCAACTGTAGTCTCGAGGCGCTTGATGGTAGCACTCTGAGCCTCCATTGCCTATTTGCTAGCTTGCATGAAAGCTTGCATCTGATCTTCAAATAAGGGGCCCGGAGGTTGGTGCTGCTGAGGTGGGTAGAACTGCTGCTGGTTCTGATAACCCATGGACTGCTGGAATTGACAGTATTGAGATCTCTGCCCGTGTCCTTGCATGTGACCCTGGAGTTGCCTACTCGAATACCCTTGTGCAAAAAATACTTCTACTCCTCTTTCATAAGTACGCTCGCCCATCCTACGGCACTCGTTGGCTCCATGGCCATATTCACCGCATATGCCACAACCTTCTGCTGGTGGCGCGTGAGCGGGTGGAGCCTCCACCTGGTTCATCCTGAGGTGTTGTACTTGCCTCATCAAGTCCGCTACTTGCTTCTGAAGCTCATTGTTTGGAGCTACTGCAATAGCTTCAACCCTCCTTCCTCTTACCGACTTTTGTTGGGAACTCGCGGCAAGTATGTTGAAGATCTCCTTGAGTTCGTCAGCTGTCTTCCGAGCAATGTTGCCTCCTGCCGTGCTATCCACCATAAATTGAGAAGTCTGCAGCAACCCGTCATAAAAGAGTTGCATCAACATCACTGGGGTTAACTGATGCTGTGGGCACTGGCGGAGGAGCTCCTGGAATCTCTCCCAAGCCTCATGAAGTGGCTCGTCGGCTCCTTGAACAAAGTTCATGATTTGAGTTCTAATCTCTTGTGTCTTGTGATTTGGGTAGAACTTCAACATAAACTTCTCACAGGCCTCTCCCCAAGTAGTGATAGAACTAGGCGGTAAGGAGAGAAGCCAAGTCCTTGCCCGATCCTTAAGTGCATACTGGAAACATTTAAGCTTCAGTTGATCTTCTGTGATCTCCAACAATGGAAAAGTTTGCACTTGGGTGCAGAAGTCCCGGATAAATTGTAGGGCATCTTCATTCGGCAACCCATAGAAGAGGGGGAGCAGAATTGAATCATTGGGCTTCAGGTTGTAATTCCTGACTGCAGTGGGGAGCACAATAGCTGAGTTCGTGGCCTCTATGAAAGGCCGGGTAAAATCTCCCATGTACTGCAAATTTCTTCCTGCCATCTTCTCAACTCCAACGCTAGATAAAATAGACTCGGTACCCTCTCCTATGCTTCAAGCACCTCGCGTGCACGGTGAGTGTTGTCAAATAGAATGCCAAATTCCTGTTAAGACTTTAACTTCCTAGCAACACAACACTCAACAAAACAGATCAAACGCACCGGTGGGAGAAAGAAAATAACCGAGCAAAAATAAAAATAAAATAAACACGGAAAATAAAGTAGCACAACCAAACGCCAAAAGCCCTCCCCGGCAACGGCGCCAAAATTTGACTCAACCCAAAACACCTAAGGGATTGACTCGCAATCGTACGAGGTCGTCCTAGTGTAATAAGCTAACCCAAGTCGTCTCTCAAGGAAGGCTAAACAGGGCTCTGATCATGCTACGCACAGAAAATAGGAAATAAACTTAAACACTCTAATCAGAAGGTTGGGTCTGACACTCTCTCTCCGATTAACTAATGCGTAATTAAAATAAAGCATATAAATCTATCTAGGCGAAAGATAGGAAGCAGGCAAAGGAAGCAATAAGACAACGTAAAGAACTAGGGTTCTAATCTAACAATCTAGAAAGCAATAATCAAATCCAAAATCATAAAGCAATAATTATCTAGGCAAGGGAAATAAACAAGCATGAAAATCTATGGCAAACACTAATCATGATTTATCGTAAGGAACATGTAAATGAAAAGCAACATAATTTCAACGGAGTATTACTCTAACAAATCAACCAACACTCTAACTATACTAACTAGGTAATAAGATTAACAAAGCATAAATCGATGCTAAATATCATTATCAAAATGTATTCAATTATCTAGGAAAAGAGCAACCAAGAAATCTTGTAAAATTCGATAAATCAATAGATAGAACTTACAATTGATTAAAGGAAACAACGATCTAGCGTAATCCGAGAGTTTCTAATATGTTTCTCCCTATCAAAACTTTAAGAAAATATAGTAAAAATGGAGTTGGAGGCTGGATTGGTCGAGAGTGGGCTCCAAAAACCAAAAAAATGGGTTTTAAACCCTCAAAAACGTAACTGCAGACCGCCCAGGGACGGAGGCCACCGTCGCACGGTGCCGCCGTGTATGCCTTTCGCAGACTGCAATGCGCAGCGTTTTTTGTTTTGGTCCGTTCTCCCTCGTTTCAAGTCGGATTTTAGATCCGTTTTCGCACAAACTCGTATCGAGACGAAATTCGATTCTTCTTCAGACCATTCAACTAAATTATGACTTTACTTTTGTTCACATATCAATCAATGTGAGCACAAAATCCTGAGACAACAAAATTAGCACAAAAGCTCAAATCATTCAACTCTTAAGTGAAAGAGACCAAAATAAAAGTCAATATAACACGTAAACACCCAGAGATTCATCATAAAATAGGGCTAAACACGCATGCAGTGGGAGTAGTGAGCCGATTCATGGGTGATCCGGGCAAGCAACATTGGGAAGCAGTCAAGTGGATTCTTCATTACTTGAGAGGTACCACGAACAAGGCTTTATGTTTTGATGGAAAGAGTATTGAGTTAGTTGGATTTGTTGATGCGGACTTGGCATCAAATGATCTCGATGAGAGAAGAAGTATAACAGGGTATGTATTTACTTATGGTGGTACTACTATTTCTTGGACTTCCAAGCTACAGAACATCGTTGCTTTGTCTACCACGGAAGCTGAGTATGTAGCCGTAACGGAGGCAAGTAAAGAAATGGTGTGGTTGCAGAATTTTTTAAGTGAACTTGGGAAAGAGCACAAGAGTAGCACTCTCTACAGCGATAGTCAAAGTGCTATATTCTTAGTAAAGAATCCGGCGTTTCACTCGAGAACAAAGCACGTGGAGTTGAAGTATCACTACATTCGACACCTTTTAGAAAAAAATCTTGTTAGGTCCGGGGGGTCTCGAATAGGTGTATGGGGGGGGGGGAATACACCTATAGGCTATTTTTACAACAATCTACTGACCTCAATCAGAGGGATCTCAGTCAGAGATCAAAACGAAACTTTACACGCAAACAAGGACTCCTGTTTTACTGAAATCAGTTTTGACCAACAAGGTTGACGACTGATACTGAAAGCTCTTCAGTAATGAGTTATCAGTTAAGTTGCTGGAACTTAACTGATCCAAGTAAGGGCTTCAGTCGTGTTTGCTAAGATAGAGATGATATCACTCTTCCTTACTATCAGAGGATAGTTCAGTCAGATAGATATCATACGCAGCGGAAATTAAACTTCATTTTGTAATAGCCTCGGTGGAGCAGATAGTTGGATTAAGGTTTCTCTTTGTTGTTAGTCAGTGTTCAGTTTTATCAATAGAAATAGCACAAGTAAGAATGTAAAACTGAAAGCTATAAACAACACAGAGACTTTTACGTGGTTCGGAAAAACCCTTTCCTACATCCACGGCTGGTTGATTAGACCAACAATCTACTCCGCAAGTGCTTCACTGGTGCACTGCAAACCGTACCCGTGTGCTTGCCTGGTGCACACAACCGTAAACTGAAGAAAACCCTTCTTCAGCACCCACACATCTCGCGTAGGATTTCCCTGCTAAGCACACCTCGTGCTCAGACTTTTCACTCAGAGTTCAGAGTACCTTCCTAAACTCCGAACCACTCAAACACTCTTATGGGGGGGGAGGTTTGAACGAGTGCCAACTATACTTACAAAGAACAAGTTCTTTGAAGCAAGTTTGACCTTTGGCTTCTGGGTAAACAGATATATGCCTAGGGTCTAAGAGAATGTATGTAATCAGCAGTGACTAATTTTGGCTTTGGAATTCTCTTCTTCGATTCAAGCTTTGGGGCGGTTAAGCTTTAGGCTGAGTAGCAATTTCGGCAGAGCTTTAGCTTATGTCGTTGAATCGGTGAAGGTTGAAGTGATCCTCGAGCGCTATTTGTAGGAGAACTCTTGAATAGATCCGTTGGCGTAAATCGTCCTCAAGATTTCTTCCGTTGGAGAGCAATTCGAATTTGGGCTGAGGCTTCAATCTTCGAGGTTCCTTGTCTGTGTGGAAACGGCTATCTTTGATGGACAGGAGATGTGACATCTCTAAAAAGTAACCACCAGATAGGAATGACCTCTGCAGAGATAAGATATTATGAGATCTCTGCATTTAATGCGGCTGTACTTGTGCGTACGTGGCTTCCTCTGAACGTTGGAAGATCAGTCCTAGGAGGAATGTTCAACTGATACTTGACTTTAGTATCAGTCCTTTGCGCGCATTAAATAATCAGTCTTCAACTGATTCTTCAACTGATACTTCAGTTGGTATCTGCAGTCTTCAGTCTTCAGTCTTCGTTCTTCAGTCTTCAGTCTTCAGTCTTCGACACCGCAACTAAACTAGAAACGAACTCTAACACTTGAGTTCAAAATGATTCTAGTCTATTACATATAAGTCCTATGAATTTTGGTATCATCAAAACAAGGGTTAGGATATTCCACAAGGTTCCCAACAAATCTTGTAGCTTGAAAAGATACTAGGAAGCAAGAATCCAGCCGACATGTTTCTAAGGTGGTGACCTTAGAGAAATTGAAGCTATGCATAGCTTCAATTGGCCTTGGAACTTGAAGATCAGGCTAGGCGATGCTAAGCGGAACAAGGAGAAGAACATGAAGATGTGATTACTTGGGGTTTCAGTCTCCAAGTGGGAGATTGTTGAGGATGGAGTCTGATTGGTTTTAGGCTGTAGTATTCTTGGGGTCCAAGCATGTCTCCTAGTTTGACTAGGGTTAGAGCTTCATTAATATTGCTATATATATAGCTGTTCTCCCATTGTAATCTGTATCCGAAAAATCATATAGTGAAAATCGTGGCTTGGCTTTGCCCCAAGACTTAGTTACATAACGTAACGAACTGGGTAAACAATTCTCGTGTGTGTTTCGTTCTTCTTTCGTGATTGTTGTTGTGTTTATTTCCTAACACTTCATCGAATAAAACTCTAGCATAGCTATCTTGGACTTCAAGTATATCTCTAAAAAAATCTTCAAGGAATATTCTGGAGCAGTTCGGTATCACTTCCGGTATATCTCAGACAGTATCAATGATCAACTTAATAGCTATACAAATGACAATACATAAAATAGAGTAAATCATACTCTAACATTTGCCCCCTTTGTCATTTATATAGATAAAACAAAAACTATTGCTTCAACATGTGAATGAACAGAAATATGTATATTAGCTCCCCTTTACACCAAAAACTCCCCCTTAAACAAAGATATCAGAGTAGTACAACAGCAGAAGACAGTAGAAAAACATTTCTAGTAACAGGGAGCTAAATAGCTAAAATTGTAATGACCAGACTTTTAATTGAGGATTAAATTCTTCTAATGACTGATTTAAGGATTTATTCTGATAATTAGGGTTCGGCATCCATTAATAAAACACGGACTTATATGAATTTGATGATTTACACACGTGATAATTTATTCTTATTTTAAATGAATGATGCGCTCAAAATATATCCTGAGCCCATTAATTTATTATTTAGGATTTAACACTGAAATGTTAAATATGAATGTTATTTTTTATTGATTGTTAAAGTGGGTTCATATGGTTTTTTAATTTATTAAATAACAATCTCATTTAAATTGGGGAATCAATGTATGTGTTAATGTATTTATATTGAAATTGTGCTTACTTATGTGTAAGATTAATGCATTAATCTTTAGATATTTTTGTTAATTATGCTTAAGAAATACGTGGCCATAGTTTATCCGCATCCCCTCATTCTTCTTTATAGCCAACCCCACCCCTTCACCATTTCTCACCTCTGCAGCCCCAATTTCACACATCCATTAAAGGTAATAGAATGAAGATATTTTATCTCTTTCAATTGTGTGAAATACCAATTATGCAGAGACAACAATATACACCACCAATTAAGGTGTTCTTCCTAAACTGAGCTCATTTATTTTGAGCTGCTGTATTTCGTTCAAGTTTTGCTGAGAACCACAAAATCAAACAATTACTCATATCTCAGCGCCACCACACCATCATATGCTCATTAACAAAGAATTACACATGCTTTGATATATGTAGAAAATGAGGAGCAAGTTCATAGATTTACAGTTACTAAATATGTACATGTGAACTGAAGTTACAAGGAAAGACTTAAAACTTTTATTTGAGCAATTACAGTATATGATTCTTGCACAAAGACCCTTCGTGTTGACTGATATAAGTTGAGCTTTGAGTGTGTGATTCGAGGTCAAGAAGAGGGCAGCCTCGGTGGCTCGCCGTCTTTAGCGACGGCAAGACGGCGGTGGAGCCGCGGTGGTTGGGATCTGCCAAAGAGGGGAAGAGAGAGAGGGGATTTCAGCTTTAGATTGAAAAGTGGAGGGAGGAAGATAAATCAAAAATGGAAAAGGGAAATTAGGACCTACCTTAGGCTGTTGGATGACGGAATCGGCGACGGTAGTGGTTATGGTCGTTCTGCTGGGGAAGATGAAGCAGGAGGTGGCGGCGCCCATCCGTGTCCTTGCATGTATGGATGTGTGACGGAGAGAAAGGTTAGAGATAGAGAGATAGAGGCGAGAGGGTGAGAGGGGACGAAAGTTCAGGGGAGGAGAGGGAGGCAGCCGCACCGTCGCGTTGAATGGCAGGCGGAAAGAGGGAGTCCGAGATAGAGAGATGAGAGGGTGAGGCTGAGTGTTGGGTGTTTGTGTGTGTGTTTGAATATGTTTATGTGTGTGTCATTTTAGGTTAAGGGTGTTTAGCCCTATTTTTTGATGAATTTGTGGGTGTTTACGTCTTATATTGACTTTTATTTTGGTCTCTTCCACTCAAGAGTTGATTGATTTGAGCTTTTGTGCTAATTTTATTGTCTCAGGATTTTATGCTCAAATTGATTGATATGTGGACAAAAATAAAGTCAGAATTTAGTTAAATGGTCTGAAGAAGAATCGAAGTTCATTTCGATACGAGTTCGTAGGCGAAAACTGATCTAAAATCTGACTTGAAATGAGGGAGAACGGACCAAAAAAAAAACGTTGCGCGTTGCAGTGACCGGCACCCGCCGTGCCCATTCTGCGAAGGGCATAGGCGGCGGCCGCCGCCGCCCGGGCGGCCATGGCCACCTGCGCGATCTGGCAGTTACGTTTTTTAGGGTTTAAAACCCATTTTTTAGGGGTTCTGCGCCCATTCTCGACCCATCCAGCCTCCAGCTCCATTTTTACTGTATTTTCTTAGAGTTTTGGTAGGGAGAAACACATTAGAAACTCTCGAATTACGCTAGATCGTCGTTTCCTTTAATCAATTGTAAGTTCTATCTATTGATTTATCGAATTCTACAAGCTTTCTTGGTTGCTCTTTTTCTAGATAATTGAACACATTTTGATAATGATATTTAGCATTGATTTATGCTTTGTTAATCTTATTGCCTAGTTAGTATAGTTAGATCGTTGGTTGAATTGTTAGAGTAATACTCAGTTGAATTTGTGTTGTTTTTTCGTTTACATGTTCCTTGGGATAAATCATGATTAGTGTTTGCCATAGATTTGCATGCTTCTTTATTTCCCTTGCCTAGATAACTATTGCTTTATGATTTTGGATTTAATTATTGCTTTCTAGATTGTTAGATTAGAACCCTAGTTCTATATGTTCTCTTATAGCTTTCTTTGCCTGCTTCCTATCTTTTGCCTAGACAAATTTATATGTTTTATTTTAATTACGCATTAGTTAATCGGAGAGAGAGTGTCAGACCCAACCTTCTGATTAGAGTGTTTAGGTTTATTTCTTGTTTTCTGTGCGTAGCATGATCAGAGCCCTGTTTAGCCTTCCTTGAGAGACGACTCGGGTTAGCTTATTACACTAGGACGACCTCGTACGATTGCGAGTCAATCCCTTAGGTGTTTTGGGTTGAGTCAAATTTTGGCGCCGTTGCCTGGGAATGCTTTAGGCGTTTGGTTGTGCTACTTTGTTTTTCGTGTTTATTTTATTTTTATTTTTGCTCGGTTATTTTCTTTCTCCCACCGGTGCGTTTGATCTGTTTTGTTGAGTGTTGTGTTGCTGGGGAGTTAAAGTCTTAACAAGAATTTAGCATTCTACTTGACAACACTCACCGTGCACGCGAGGTGCTTGAAGCCTAGGAGAGGGTACCGAGTCTCTTTTGTCTAGCGTTGGAGTTGAGAAGATGGTAGGAAGAAATTTGCAGTACATGGGGGATTTTACCCGGCCTGTCATAGAGGCCACGAACTCAGCTATTGTGCTCCCCACTGCAGTCAGGAATTACACCCTGAAGCCCAATGATTCAAGTCTACTCCCTTTCTTCTATGGACTATCGAATGAAGATGCCTTGCAGTTTATCAGAGACTTCTGCAGCCAAGTGCAAACTTTTCCGCTGTTGGACCTCACAGAGGAGCAGCTAAAGCTTAAGTGCCTCCCATATGCACTTAAGGATCGGGCGAGGACGTGGCTGCTATCTCTGCCGCCCAACTCCATAACCACTTGGGGAGAGGCGTGTGAGAAGTTCATGCTGAAGTACTACCCGAATCACAAGACACAGGAGATCAGAGCTCAAATCATGAACTTCATCCAAGGAGCGGACGAGCCTTTTCATGAGGCTTGGGAGAGATTTCAAGAATTCCTCCGCCAGTGCCCGCAACACCAACTGACCACTGTGATGTTTATGAAATTTTTCTATGACGGGCTGGTACAGACTGCTCAATTCATGGTGGACAGCACGGCAGGAGGTAACATCGCTAGGAAGACCGCCGACGAGCTTAAGGAGATTTTCAAGACCCTAGCTGAGAGCTCACAACATAAATCAGTCCGTGGAAGGAATGCTGAGGCCACCCCAGTATGAGCTGCAGAAGCAGGTGGCAGAAATTATGAGAGAGATGCAGCAGTTGAAGATGAGTAGGGTGGAACCACCTCGCACCCGTGAGCCTAATGTCGAGAGTTATGTCATATGCGACGAGTATGGCCATGGAACCAACGAGTGTCATAAGATGGGCGAACGTACCTATGAAGGAGGAGTTGAAGTCTTTGCTGCACAAGGGTATTCGAGTAGGCAACACCAAGGTCACATGCAAGGACATGGGCAAAGTTCTCAATTTTGTCAAGTCCAGCAGCCTATCCAGGCCCGCAGCAGTTCCCCATGCAACAAGGGAATTTCCAGCAGCCGTAGCAGCTCTACCCACCTCAGCAACACCAACCTCCAGTTGATTTTAGAGCTTTCTATGGTGTAGAATTGATCTATGGAGCTTTAGTTATGTCCATCAATGGTAGTTTATATAAAAAATTGAGAGAGAGAAGAGAGGAAAAGGGACGGCTATGAAGAGGGATGAAAGAGAGATAAGGTGTTTTATTTAATCCCATTTACTTAGCCACCAAGTATTTCAATTAAAACACATGCTTAATTATCCACAAAATATCTTATCCATTAGCTATGTTTATCCACTTGCTTTGACTCCCCTCTCTAAAGTCAGTTCTGCACACTAAACAGTCTTGGTGGCCAGAGCTGCTTCAGCTTTGGTTCAGCTCTGGAACCGAGCATAGAACAGCTCGACATCAGCTCTGCCACCAGAGCAGAGCACATCTCGACCACCAGAGCAGAGCACATCTCAATTCAGCTCTGCCACTAGAGCAGAGCTCGAATTTTAGCTCTGCCACCAGAGCAGAGCTCGACTTCAGCTTTGCCAACAGAGCAGAGCAGAGCTCGATTTCAGCTCTGTCACCAGAGCAGAGCAGAGCTTTCAGCTCTGCCATCAGAGCAGAGCTCGGGTTTTCAGCTCTGCCGTCAGAGCAGAGCTCAGTTTTTCAGCTCTGCCGTCAGAGCAGAGCTCGGGTTTTCAGCTCTGCCGTTAGAGCAGAGCAGAGCTCAACTTCAGCTCTGCTTCCACAGAAGAGCTCGGCTCAACTTAAGCTCTGCTGCCAGAGCAGAGCTCGGATTTAGCTCTGCTGCCAGAGCAGAGCTCGGATTTCAGCTCTGCTGCCAGAGCAGAGCTCGAATTCAGCTCTGCTGCCAGAGCAGAGCAGAACACAACATCAGCTTTGCTTGCAGAGCAGAGCTCGGCTACGCTAGAGCTACTACAAACTATCGAAAGAAAAGAAATTTTTAACTTCATCAATGTTCAACCAACATCTCTATACATCCTTATTTTCTCAAAGTATTTCATTCTCTAGTTCCATCATCGAAAATATAATAACTCAATCTATTGGGATATCTCATCTCATCATAAGCTTATTTTTATATCTCAGTGTTCTAAAAAAAATAAATCTTAAAATATTTATAATGAGGAAAAATGCGGGGTGTTACATCCTACCCTCCTTAAAAAAAATTTCGTCCCGAAATTTACGTTATTTACCTTCGGGAAAAAGCTCGGGGTATTTCTCCTTCATCTTCTCCTCAAGTTCCCAAGTTGCTTTTTCTTGGCCATGATGTCTCCATTGGATCTTCACCAAAGCAATTGATTTGTTTCGCAACTGCTGCATCTTCCTGTCCAGAATAACTTCTGGCCTCTCCTCATAGCTCAAGTCCGGTTCTAGGGATTCTTCTTTTTGGTGAATGACGTGTTTTGGATCGAACACGTACTTCCTCAGTTGAGATACATGAAAAACGTCGTGGACGTTCGCGAAGTGTGGTGGCAATGCAAGTCTGTAAGCAACGGGGCCTACTTTCTCAAGTATATCATACGGTCCTATGTATCTCGGTTTGAGCTTTCCTTTCACTCCAAATCGATGCACTCCTCGAGAAGGAAAGTTTCAAATAAACTTTATTTCCCACATCGAAATGAATCTTTGTTCTTCTAGTATCTGCGTAGGACTTTTGACGATCTTAGGCCTCCTTGATTCTCTGACGAATCTGTCGCACGGTAGAAATCATTTCTTCTACTGCTTCAGATCCAAGTACCTTTCTCTCTCCTACCTCGTCCCAATAGAGCGGAGACCTACACTTCTTCCCATACAAGGCTTCATATGGAGCCATGTTAATAGTTGACTGGAAACTATTATTATAAGCAAACTCAATTAGGGGCAAAACTTGTTCCCATTGGGTTCCATTGTCTAGCACAACAGTTCGGATCATATCTTCCAGAACTTGTATAGTCCTTTCAGATTATCCGTCTGTCTGAGGATGAAAAGTTGTACTAAAGTTCAATTTAGTACCCAACTCCTTCTGCATGCTTATCCAAAACCGTGAGGTAAATTTGGAATCTCTGTGTGATGTGATTGTCATCGGTACTCCATGCAGTCGTACTATCTCTCGAACATAGATCTGAGCTAGCTTGTCAGATCCATAAGTAATTGAAATAGGTATAAAATGGGCACTCTTCGTCAATCTATCAACGACTACCCAAATGGCTGTGTTTCATCTTTTCGACTTTGGCAACCCAGTGACAAAGTCCATAGCTATGTGATCCCACTTCCACTCTAGAATCTCTAACGGGTGTAGTTTGGCATATGGTCGTTGGTGTAGTGCTTTTACTTGTTGACATGCCAAACATCTTTCTACGAAAGCTGCTATTTCTCTCTTCATTCCTTCCCACCAGGGTGTGCAGTGTAGGGAGTGTCATGAGCTTCGCTCAAAATTTCATTCTTCAACTCATCTTTATCAGGCACACACAATCTTCTTTCGTATAAGAGGGCATTGTCTGCTGCTTCTTGATAACTTTCTATTTTCTCAGTTCGAATCTTTACACGCAATTTCTCTATTTTCTCATCTTCTCGTTGCGCCGCGATAATCCTTGATCGCAAATCAAGTGCAATACTCAATGTGGCCATAACAATCTCTGTCGTTTGTGGTGGTAATATAACTTCTATTTTCATCCTCTCAAATTCTTTGATCAAGTCCTTTTCTTGGGTAAGGAGAAATCCCAACTCTACTTGATTATTTCTACTCAAAGCGTCAGCTACAACATTAGCCTTTCCAGGGTGATAATTGATTCCACAATCATAATCTTTCACTAACTCGAGCCATCTTCTCTGTCGCATATTGAGATCCTTTTGCTCGAAGAAATATTTGAGACTCTTGTGATCAGTGTATATCTCGCACCGTACTCCATAAAGATGGTGTCTCCATATCTTCAATGCATGTACCACTGCTGCTAACTCTAAATCATGCATCGGATAACTCATCTCTTGTGGTCTAAGTTGTCGTGAAGCATAAGCTATCACTTTCCCATCTTGCATAAGTACAAATCCTAGACCATTCTTTGACGCATCCGTGTAGACAGCGTACTCTTTATCTGCCTTTGGAACGGCTAGCACTGGGGCAGTGGTGTGTCTCTTCTTCAATTCTTGGAAACTTCGCTCACATGCGTCAGTCCACTCATACTTGACATCCTTCTTTAGCAGGTGCGTCATTGGCTTAGCAATTTTTGAAAAGCCCTCAATGAATCTTCGGTAATAACCTGCTAACCCTAGAAAACTGCGTATTTCATGCGGCGTAGTTGGTGATCTCCATTCTTGTACAGCTTGCACTTTTGCTGGATCTACCTCAATTCCTCTTGCAGAAACGATATGGCCCAGAAAATTGACTTCCTTAAGCCAGAACTCGCATTTGCTAAACTTGGCGTAAAGTTTCTCAGCTCGCAATTTCTCTAACACGATCCTTAGATGTTCTTCATGTTCCTGTTTACTTCTCGAGTAAATCAAAATATCATCGATGAAGACTACCACGAACTTATCTAAGTATTCGTGGAAAACTCGGTTCATGAGGTCCATTGTCACGACCGAACCTAATTAAGGATAATTAAGCCGGGAAAACCATGACTAAGGGAGGGAGATTAGAAGCGGGGTAGAAAGGGGAATAATTAAACAAGGAAGGATAGTATTTAATCATTGTTAACAAAAGGAATATTTATAATATAACGGAGGTTAAGTCATATTGACTCAAACAAACTAGTAAGTTCGGATAATTCCGACTTAGCCAAAATAACATAATATTTCTGAGTACGCAGCGGAATAAGGTTCTGATTACATGTATGAAGACATGTATCCCCAGAGTTCATTAATACATAAGGATAAGACAAAAGACTCTGCTCGTCACTTCATCACCACCAGCAGCTGCTCAACCTGCACATTTAGAAATATATGCAGGGCTGAGTACAAAAGTACTCAGTGGGCACGTATGCCTAAGTATAAAAATACATGCTTCAAAACTGTAAATTGTCATGCCATCATAAACAGTACAGCAAGGGAGTTTTCGTGAAATAGGCCCAAGCTTACTAAATTCATTTGTGATTCTTAAAGTTCGACTGCAGTCTAAGTTCTCATAATCCATCATATCTGAAGCTATGTGCCGGAGAGGTGGCCACCTCTCACGGTCACTTGACCGGCCAACCCGCTAGATGACTCACGGTCACTGGTGTACACTAGCCTTAGCAGGATTGCTATCAACTGCTCAGGACCCGAATTCGATTACAACTTGACAAAGCCACATCAGATAGATATCATACTGAAATTGGTCTTTCAGCTCTGCTCGGCCTTTCAGCTCTGCTCGGCCTTTCAGCTCAGCTCGGCCTTTCAGCTCTGCTTGGTCTTTCAGCTCAGCTCCCACTCAGTGATTCGGTGCAACACTCACGGGTTTCTTTGTGTAAAACACAGATCTTACTATTCTACCTATGTGAGCATGCTGTGGTTATTCACGTTCATCTACGTTTAAAGCCTAAGGTTCTCGTCGTTTAATCAAAGTTTCAAGCCGTTGGTTCTACCGGAAAAGTGACCTATCATGCTTCTATGAGCGTGTGTTTCATGCTGAAAAGAGTAGTAACAGAGGTCGAGAGTTACCTGTTGTCGCGCGCTTTGGTCGGACAAGCACGATGGTTCATCGCTTCTTCGATCGTCGAGGTTCAAACTTGTACGTGGACAGTGCTGACTTTCGCTCTACTCGTCTCCGTGCACGGCGTCGAGAGGGATGAATTTCTTACTGTTGCTGCTGAAAGCTTGAGTGCTGAAATGAGGAAAGGGGCTCAAGGGTCGAAGGGGGATTTATACTGGGAGCTAGGTGGTGCGCACTTGAGTATGCTAAAGGGGGCAGGGCGTAGGGTGGCTGCAAAGACAGCCTATTCTACTCGGCTGTGGTTGGGCAGCGCTGGCGTGGAAGTCGAGGGGGCGCTGCTGCTGCTGTGTAGGGCTGCAAGGACAGCCTAGTCTACTCGGCTATGGTTGGGCAGCGCTGGCGTGGACTTGGCTGGTTGGGCAGCGCTGGCGTGGAAGTCGAGGGGGCGCTGCTGCCACAGCACACGTCCATTCTCCTTTTCCTTTGCTTCACTCTTCCTTCTCAATTGGGTGCTGGCATGTGTAGGCGTGAGTAGGGGTAGGTGGAGTGTGAGGGATTAAAAGGGTGTGATTAAATAAATCCTCCAGTGTTGGTCGTCCTTTTATTTAAAAAAAACTTGCTCCGTGTCTTGCAATAACAATTAAATTAAATCCATAGATTTAACTCGCTCGTTGTTCTAATACATAAATTAAATCCGTAGATTTAATTAGCTCGTGGTTCTAATACATAAATTAAATCCGTAGATTTAATTAGCCTCAAAGTCGGAATTAATTCACGACTTGGTAAATCATGCGAAGATAAACTCTATCTTGGTAAATAACACAACTTAGCTAAGTTGGTTATAACTCGAATTAATCATTCATCAACTCAAAGATTCTCATCGCGGTCTTAAACGCGCGAAAAATAAATAAAGCATACTGTTAGCTAAGTGACTTTGTCACCAAGATTCATAAATTCAGAAACATAATGGAAAACATAAGACTTCAATTACTACAGATAGGTAAATAAACACACAATACTGTAATTAAAATACTGGTAAAAGAGCGGGTTACTACATCCTACCCCTCTTAACAAAAATTTCATCCCGAAATTTGCATATCTATGTGAAAGGTTCTGGGTTAAGAGTCATCTCTTCTTAGTGGATCACATGCTTTGGATCGTGAACGTACTTCCTGAGTGGCGATACGTGAAAAACGTTGTGGATGTTTCCAAAACTTGGCGGTAACGCCAACTTATAGGCCACTGGACCTATCTTCTCTAGAATCTCATATGATCCTATAAAACGGGGTCTCAACTTACCCTTAACATCGAATCTAACGATCCCTTTCGAGGGTGACACTTTAAGGAAAACCTTGTCTCCAATCTGAAATTGTGGTTCGGTTCTATTCCAGGTGGTCGAAGAGAAATCTTTCGTTCACTACAAAGGATGGTGGCGTAATTCTCGGCTAACTAGTCCATTCCTAGGATCGTATCTATGTCCCACATGAGCAGAATATTACGATTGTTCGCTACCATCTTAAGTTCTCCCCTTTCAGATTCTTCGTTCGAGCAAACATGAGTGGTAGTAAACCTTCCTCCTGAGGGTGTAGTGATTCTTAAGGCACACTTAGCTCGTTCTGATTCGATTTCTAAGGTATCTACGCAAAGGGGCTGAGATAAAAGAATACGAGGCACCAGTATCGAATAGGATCATAATGGAAAAATTCTTTAAGCTTGCCCATACTAGGGTCATCAAAAATCGATTCGAAGATCATAACTCGTAAAATCACAACATCATCTAAATCTAGCTTTCAGGCACTTGTCATAGGGGTGATCTAAATCCAGTTCTCAAAATCATAACTTGTGTTAAGGAGGTCCAGACTTCGATAATCAAAATGTTCTAGTGTTGTCGTCTACTGATCTTAAAGCTTGTCATGCGGTGATGATGTACTCTTCTATGTTTCATCATGAAGTGAGTATATGTCTAACTTAATAGTTGCAAGTCCTTGTGATTCATACAACAATCATAATCAATCATGTTTCACGCATTTCAAGAAATTAACTTAATAAAACTTGAAAGCACTTACCATAACCTTCGTTGAGCGTGACGAGATGTAGTGCCAGACTTTTGTCAACTAGCTCATGAGCATATTGACTTACTTAATCTAGACTCAACTTAGAAGGAATGATTAGTATTCAGAGCGGAAGAAATGCTCTGATACCACTCTGTCACAGCTGCGCCCGCTAGGGATAGCGAACTCGGGGAAATCGCGACGAGGGGAGGGGATTTAGGAGCGGGATTAGAAAGGGGCATATCTAACCTCTTGATGACTCGACATTTGTATAAGAAAAGTAAATTAAAATAACAGATATTGACGGAGGTCAAAAGGAGACATACATAATAGTAACCAAACGGGTACGTAAGGAGTTTGAGGACATTGTTAAACCATACATATTGTTTTGATAAATGACATGATATCTGGCAAAATCAGTGTTCGCAGCGGAAAAACAACAACTCGAGTATATGTATGAAGACATATACTCAGCTCTGAAACTCTCGACCTAGATTGACAAAAGCTCCGCTTGCACACCACATCCCCGATCACAGCTCAACCTGCACATTTAGAAATACATGCAGGGCTAAGTACGGGAGTACTTAGTGGACACTTGCCGAAAAATACATACATGCATAATATTTTATTGTCAAGCCTTTCATCGGTAGTAAGATACGAGGGTTTTCCTTTAAAGACTCGTATTTACTACAAAAATACCATTTCTTTCATAAATAACCCGCGCAGGCATTTTAACATCATTAATGACCATATCAGTAACTCGTGCCGAGAGGTAGGCCTCCCTCTACGGACACTATGATCGGCAAACCCGCTAGATGACTCACGATCACAAGGGTGTACACTAGCCCTGGCAGGATAGCTATCAACTGCTCAGGACCCGAATTCGATTAACATCAGATAGGCAATTAATAACAAAACATAAAGCATTTAGGCGTTGACAATCATTTCAAAACTCATAAGCATAAAGTCTTAGCAATTCTAAGATATGGTTTTAGTTTATACGTAAGAAAGCCTCACCTGGTAGTGGTGACTCACGACTAAGCCGTAACTCTTGCGTTCAACCTTGATTGAAAAGAATAACGCAAGGTCTTAGACCGTGGAAAAATCTAACATAAATGAGGATGCGTAATGCAATTATGCATGGCTCAAATTCTTTTTATTAGACTGAGATAATACTAAGGGAAATTCTACCTCCAGTCCTTGTTATTAAGGCAATTAAACCATCTAGGTTTCGTCTCGTGAGATCTAGTAATTACTATATTGATTCGTTTTCATCAGGGTGTTCTAAACGGCCATTTTAAGAAAAAGAAACTCCCTTTGTGTAAGCAAGGGGAAAAGAAGTATAACGATTCAAACACCCAAAGTTCTTCTCTCTTTCTCTCTCTCTGCGATCTGCTCTGCTCTGGAAGTCAGCTCTGGCTTCTAGGTCAGCTCTGGCCTCTAAAATCAGCTCTGCTCGGCCATTCAGCTCTGCTCGGCCTTTCAGCTCAGCTCGGCCTTTCAGCTCTGCTCGGCCTTTCAGCTCTGCTCGGCCTTTCAGCTCTGCTCACTCGGCCTTTCAGCTCTGCTCGGCCTTTCAGCTCTGCTCGGCCTTTCAGCTCAGCTCGGCCTTTCAGCTCTGCTTGGTCTTTCAGCTCAGCTCCCACTCAGTGATTCGGTGCAACACTCACGGGTTTCTTTGTGTAAAACACAGATCTTACTATTCTACCTATGTGAGCATGCTGTGGTTATTCACGTTCATCTACGTTTAAGGTTCTCGTCGTTTAATCAAATTTTCAAGCCGTGGGTTCTACCGGAAAAGTGACCTATCATGCTTCTATGAGCGTGTGTTTCATGCTGAAAAGAGTAGTAACAGAGGTCGAGAGTTACCTGTTGTCGCGCGCTTTGGTCGGACAAGCACGATGGTTCATCGCTTCTTCGATCGTCGAGGTTCAAACTTGTACGTGGACAGCGCTGACCTTCGCTCTACTCGTCTCCGTGCACGGCGTCGAGAGGGATGAATTTCTTACTGTTGCTGCTGAAAGCTTGAGTGCTGAAATGAGGAAAGGGGCTCAAGGGTCGAAGGGGGATTTATACTGGGAGCTAGATGGTGCGCACTTGAGTATGCTAAAGGGGGCAGGGCGTAGGGTGGCTGCAAAGACAGCCTATTCTACTCGGCTGTGGTTGGGCAGCGCTGGCGTGGAAGTCGAGGGGGCGCTGCTGCTGCTGTGTAGGGCTGCAAGGACAGCCTAGTCTACTCGGCTATGGTTGGGCAGCGCTGGCGTGGACTTGGCTGGTTGGGCAGCGCTGGCGTGGAAGTCGAGGGGGCGCTGCTGCTGCTGTGTAGGGCTGCAAGGACAGCCTAGTCTACTCGGCTATGGTTGGGCAGCGCTGGCGTGGACTTGGCTGGTTGGGCAGCGCTGGCGTGGAAGTCGAGGGGGCGCTGCTGCCACAGCACACGTCCCTTCTCCTTGTCCTTTGCTTCACTCTTCATTCTCAATTGGGTGCTGGCATGTGTAGGCGTGAGTAGGGGTAGGTGGAGTGTGAGGGATTAAAAGGGTGTGATTAAATAAATCCTCCAGTGTTGGTCGTCCTTTTATTTAAAAAAAACTTGCTCCGTGTCTTGCAATAACAATTAAATTAAATCCGTAGATTTAATTCGCTCGTTGTTCTAATACATAAATTAAATCCGTAGATTTAATTAGCTCGTGGTTCTAATACATAAATTAAATCCGTAGATTTAATTAGCCTCAAAGTCGGAATTAATTCACGACTTGGTAAATCATGCGAAGATAAACTCTATCTCGGTAAATAACACAACTTAGCTAAGTTGGTTATAACTCGAATTAATCATTCATCAACTCAAAGATTCTCATCGCGGTCTTAAACGCGCGAAAAATAAATAAAGCATACTGTTAGCTAAGTGACTTTGTCACCAAGATTCATTAATTCAGAAACATAATGGAAAACATAAGACTTCAAATACTGCAGATAGGTAAATAAACACACAATATTGTAATTAAAATACTGATAAAAGAGCGGGTTACTACATCCTACCCCTCTTAACAAAAATTTCATCCCGAAATTTGCATATCTATGTGAAAGGTTCTGGGTTAAGAGTCATCTCTTCTTAGTGGATCACATGCTTTGGATCGTGAACGTACTTCCTTGGTGGCAATACGTGAAAAACGTTGTGGATGTTTCCAAAACTTGGCGGTAACGCCAACTTATAGGCCACTGGACCTATCTTCTCTAGAATCTCATATGATCCTATAAAACGGGGTCTCAACTTACCCTTAACATCGAATCTAACGATCCCTTTCGAGGGTGACACTTTAAGGAAAACCTTGTCTCCAATCTGAAATTGTGGTTCGGTTCTATTCCAGGTGGTCGAAGAGAAATCTTTCGTTCACTACAAAGGATGGTGGCGTAATTCTCGGCTAACTAGTCCATTCCTAGGATCGTATCTATGTCCCACATGAGCAGAATATTACGATTGTTCGCTACCATCTTAAGTTCTCCCGTTTCAGATTCTTCGTTCGAGCAAACATGAGTGGTAGTAAACCTTCCTCCTGAGGGTGTAGTGATTCTTAAGGCACACTTAGCTCGTTCTGATTCGATTTCTAAGGTATCTACGCAAATGGGCTGAGATAAAAGAATACAAGGCACCAGTATCGAATAGGATCATAATGGAAAAATTCTTTAAGCTTGCCCATACAAGGGTCATCAAAAATCGATTCGAAGATCATAACTCGTAAAATCACAACATCATCTAAATCTAGCTTTCAGGCACTTGTCATAGGGGTGATCTAAATCCAGTTCTCAAAATCATAACTTGTGTTAAGGAGGTCCAGACTTCGATAATCAAAATGTTCTAGTGTTGTCGTCTACTGATCTTAAAGCTTGTCATGCGGTGATGATGTACTCTTCTATGTTTCATCATGAAGTGAGTATATGTCTAACTTAATAGTTGTAAGTCCTTGTGATTCATACAACAATCATAATCATTCATGTTTCACGCATTTCAAGAAATTAACTTAATAAAACTTGAAAGCACTTACCATAACCTTCGTTGAGCGTGACGAGATGTAGTGCCAGACTTTTGTCAACTAGCTCATGAGCATATTGACTTACTTAATCTAGACTCAACTTAGAAGGAATGATTAGTATTCAGAGCGGAAGAAATGCTCTGATACCACTCTGTCGCAGCCGCGCCCGCTAGGGATAGCGAACTCGGGGAAATCGCGACGAGGGGAGGGGATTTAGGAGCGGGATTAGAAAGGGGCATATCTAACCTCTTGATGACTCGACATTTGTATAAGAAAAGTAAATTAAAATAACAGATATTGACGGAGGTCAAAAGGAGACATACATAATATTAACCAAACGGGTACTTAAGGAGTTTGAGGACATTGTTAAACCATACATATTGTTTTGATAAATGACATGATATCTGGCAAAATCAGTGTTCGCAGCGGAAAAACAACAACTCGAGTATATGTATGAAGACATATACTCAGCTCTGAAACTCTCGACCTAGATTGACAAAAGCTCCGCTTGCACACCACATCCCCGATCACAGCTCAACCTGCACATTTAGAAATACATGCAGGGCTAAGTACGGGAGTACTTAGTGGACACTTGCCGAAAAATACATACATGCATAATATTTTATTGTCAAGCCTTTCATCGGTAGTAAGATACGAGGGTTTTCCTTTAAAGACTCGTATTTACTACAAAAATACCATTTCTTTCATAAATAACCCGCGCAGGCATTTTAACATCATTAATCACCATATCAGTAACTCGTGCCGAGAGGTAGGCCTCCCTCTACGGACACTATGATCGGCCAACCCGCTAGATGACTCACGATCACAAGGGTGTACACTAGCCCTGGCAGGATAGCTATCAACTGCTCAGGACCCGAATTCGATTAACATCAGATAGGCAATTAATAACAAAACATAAAGCATTTAGGCGTTGACAATCATTTCAAAACTCATAAGCATAAAGTCTTAACAATTCTAAGATATGGTTTTAGTTTATACGTAAGAAAGCCTCACCTGGTAGTGGTGACTCACGACTAAGCCTTAACTCTTGCGTTCAACCTTGATTGAAAAGAATAACGCAAGGTCTTAGACCGTGGAAAAATCTAACATAAATGAGGATGCGTAATGCAATTATGCATGGCTCAAATTCTTTTTATTAGACTGAGATAATACTAAGGGAAATTCTACCTCCAGTCCTTGTTATTAAGGCAATTAAACCATCTAGGTTTCGTCTCGTGAGATCTAGTAATTACTATATTGATTCGTTTTCATCAGGGTGTTCTAAACAGCCATTTTAAGAAAAAGAAACTCCCTTTGTGTAAGCAAGGGGAAAAGAAGTATAATGATTCAAACACCCAAAGTTCTTCTCTCTTTCTCTCTCTCTGCGATCTGCTCTGCTCTGGAAGTCAGCTCTGGCTTCTAGGTCAGCTCTGGCCTCTAAAATCAGCTCTGCTCGGCCATTCAGCTCAGCTCGGCCTTTCAGCTCTGCTCGGCCTTTCAGCTCTGCTTGGCCTTTCAGCTCAGCTCGGCCTTTCAGCTCTGCTCGGCCTTTCAGCTCAGCTCGGCCTTTCAGCTCAACTCGGCCTTTCAGCTCTGCTCGGCCTTTCAGCTCTGCTCCCACTCAGCTCTGCTCGGCCTTTCAGCTTAGCTCGGCCTTTCAGCTCAGCTCGGCCTTTCAGCTCTGCTCGGCCTTTCAGCTCTGCTCGGCCTTTCAGCTCTGCTCGGCCTTTCAACTCTGCTCGGCCTTACAGCTCTGCTCGGCCTTTCAGCTCAGCTCGGCCTTTCAGCTCTGCTCGGCCTTTCAGCTCAGCTCGGCCTTTCAGCTCTGCTCGGCCTTTCAGCTCAGCTCGGCCTTTCAGCTCTGCTCGGCCTTTCAGCTCTGCTCGGCCTTTCAGCTCAGCTCGGCCTTTCAGCTCTGCTCGGCCTTTCAGCTCTGCTCGGCGTTTCAGCTCTGCTCGGCCTTTCAGCTCAGCTCGGCCTTTCAGCTCTGCTCGGCCTTTCAGCTCTGCTCGGCCTTTCAGCTCTGCTCCCACTCAGCTCTGCTCGGCCTTTCAGCTCAGCTCGGCCTTTCAGCTCAGCTCGGCCTTTCAGCTATGCTCGGCCTTTCAGCTCTGCTCGGCCTTTCAGCTCTGCTCGGCCTTTCAGCTTAGCTCGGCCTTTCAGCTCTGCTTGGTCTTTCAGCTCAGCTCCCACTCTTCGATCGTCGAGGTTCAAACTTGTACGTGGGCAGCGCTGACCTTCGCTCTACTCGTCTCCATGCATGGCGTCGAGAGGGATGAATTTCTTGCTGTTGCTGCTGAAAGCTTGAGTGCTAAAATGAGGAAAGGGGCTCAAGGGTCGAAGGGGGATTTATACTGGGAGCTAGGTGGTGCGCACTTGAGTATGCTAAAGGGGGCAGGGCGTAGGGTGGCTGCAAAGACAGCCTATTCTACTCGGCTGTGGTTGGGCAGCGCTGGCGTGGACTTGGCTGGTTGGGCAGCGCTGGCGTGGAAGTCGAGGGGGCGCTGCTGCTGCTGTGTAGGCCTGCAAGGACAGCCTAATCTACTCGGCTGTGGTTGGGCAGCGCTGGCGTGGACTTGGCTGGTTGGGCAGCGCTGGCGTGGAAGTCGAGGGGGCGCTGCTGCCACAGCACACGTCCCTTCTCCTTTTCCTTTGCTTCACTCTTCCTTCTCAATTGGGTGTTGTTATGTGTAGGCGTTAGTAAGAGTAGGTGGAGTGTGAGGGATTAAAAGGGTGTGATTAAATAAATCCTCCAGTGTTGGTCGTCCTTTTATTTAAAAAAAACTAGCTCCGTGTCTTGCAATAACAATTAAATTAAATCCGTAGATTTAATTCGCTCGTTGTTCTAATACATAAATTAAATCCGTAGATTTAATTCGCTCGTTGTTCTAATACATAAATTAAATCCGTAGATTTAATTAGCCTCAAAGTCGGAATTAATTCACGACTTGGTAAATCATGCGAAGATAAACTCTATCTTGGTAAATAACACAACTTAGCTAAGTTGGTTATAACTCGAATTAATCATTCATCAAATCAAAGATTCTCATCGCGGTCTTAAACGCGCGAAAAATAAATAAAGCATACTGTTAGCTAAGTGACTTTGTCACCAAGATTCATAAATTCAGAAACATAATGGAAAACATAAGACTTCAATTACTGCATATAGGTAAATAAACACACAATACTGTAATTAAAATACTGATAAAAGAGCGGGTTACTACACGGACGCTCCCTTCGGTTCTCCTTTCGGCTTCAATCGTCCTTCTCTCCCTCGAATCTATTGAAGGAACGAAGAAGCCCTAATTTCTGCCAGAGAAAAGAATACCGCCTCCGCTGCAACTGGAAGGCCGGCTTCGCCGCGCCGCTGCACTCGCGGCGGCGGCCGCTGGTCGTTAGGCCACCGGCTGCTCCCCCCCCTCACCTCATTTCCTTTCTTTCAAGGTCGAGGGAAAAGAAAAAGGGAGGAAACCCAAGTTCCTCAGTCAGAAATCGTCTCCGCCGCCCCTGAAATCTCCGGCGACATTGTCACCTCAAGCCGGCGTCGCTCCGCCTGAAACTCCACTGCCGCGGCACACCGAGCTGCTGCAGCTATTTTCTCCGGGGGTCGAAGGTTTGAGCCACACCACGCTGCTGCTGGATTCGGGCGAAGGGTACTTCGCCACTGCTGCAATCCAGAATCGGCGAGGGCCATCACCTAGGTCAGGAGTCGTCTGCCTTTCACCGCTCGACGCCGTCGACGCTGCTGTTCCCACGAGTCACCACCCAGATATCGGCTCTCGGCTTGACTAAGTAGAGCAGCGCCCCTCATTTCTAAAAGCTAAGTCCCCATCTACTCTATCGTAAAGCTTGATTTTCCTTGTTGTGCTTAGTAAGTTGAGTTGCTCGAGTTCTACACACTAATTCGTACATAAAATAAATGTAACTGGTGTTCTGCATTATGAAGTGTAACTTCGCTGCTAAGTCCATTATGCTTATATAGGTCTTCTATCATTTGAATATGATCATGTTTGATGGTATGAATGCAAACTGGATTGAATAACTGAGGTCGCATAAATACCTTGAGTATCTAGCTTGTTGGTTGGCTGTTGTGGTATTGATGATTGAGATGGGGAATAACTGAAATACAATGAAGGTGTTATTGCTTTAAAATGCAGGTGGAGGTTATGGCAGGAGGTGGAAACGTTCAAGCCGAAGCTTACCTTGAGGATTTGGCGGAAGTTGGGCAGCTCTTTCTCTCCTGTTAATGAAGTCTCAAATGAACTGAAGCTTGTTCAAGTATGGCAGCAGGGAAGTCGACGCTGCTGTGAGTGAAAGGAGAGTCTGTTGGCTGGAGTTGAAGTTAATAGAGGAGGATTGTTGGCTGCATACTTGAGTATGCTAGAGAATAGGAAGAGGGGTAGAGTGAAGGTGATTGGAGGAGTGGGCGGCTGGCAGCTGCTAAGGAGTAGGGGTAGGGTGTAGGGAGAAAGGGATTGGTGAAGTGTGGTGGCTGGCAGTTGGGCTGTTTCAGCCCACACGCCCTATCCCCCCTCTCTTTCTTCTTTCTCTTTTGCTTTTTCTTTCTTTGTTTAGCAGATGATGTTTTCGAATTGGGGCTAGGAAATTGTTTGGTAATTGATAGATAGGTTGTAAAAGTTGTGGTGGAATATGAATAAAATCCTTGTGTCTTGGAAATTCTAAGTCCGTAATACGAAATGCGCGTTTATGCATCTACTCGATACTCGCTTGCAAATATCGATTGATGTATAATAAATCTAAATTAAATCCGTAGATTTAATCCTCTTCACAAGTCGGAATAAATTCACGACTTAAGAAAGTACAAAAAAAAACAAAATAATAACAACTAATAATATAGTAAATAATATTTCTATTGCACTTAATAAATAACATGACTTTGCTAAGTCAGTTATAACATGAACTAATAATTATCTCAGTAATCCTTATCGCGGTTTGTCACATGAAATAAAATAATAACTCTGCTTCAAGTGTGTATATATATATATATATATATAATTCAAAATCATAAGCGGATAAGCCTGATTTAAAATCCTAGATAACCACTGGGTTTTATTACTGAATGATGCATTAAATAATTATCGCATTACTGGTTTTAATATAATTAAAAGAGCGGGTTATTACATCCATGAACACAGCAGGGGCATTCGTTAGTCCAAAAGGCATCACTATAAACTCATAGTGTCCATATCTTGTACGAAATGCCGTTTTCGAAATATCCTCTGACCGTATCTTCAATTGATGGTATCCCGATCTTAAATCAATCTTCGAAAAAGTGTTCGCTCCCTGTAGTTGGTCAAATAGGTCATCAATCCGGGGCAACGGATACTTGTTCTTCAGCGTCACCTTATTCAGCTCACGATAATCGATGCATAACCTCAAGCTGCCATCTTTTTTCTTGACAAAAAGAACTGGTGCTCCCCACGGGGAAACACTGGGTCGAATGAAACCCATGTCCAATAATTCTTGCAGTTGCAGCTTCAACTCCTGTAACTCTGCCGGTGTCATTCTATAAGGTGCTTTTGATATCGGTGCGGCTCCGTGCTCAAGATCGATCGTACACTCGAGTTGTCGATCGGGTGGTAATCCTGGCAAAGCTTCAGGAAAAACGTCTTGGTACTCCCGCACGACTGACACGTCGTCTATGTTTGCCTTGGATTTCTCATTTTGGTTTAAGTATACAACGTAAGCAGTTGTATCATTCCTCTCCAACGCCAATAAAAGAAGTAGACTCTTGGCCGGGAGGTTGAAATGATATTCGTCTCTCCTTGCATTGTATCGTCGCATGGTTTTCCTCTAACCAATCCATTCCCAATATAATGTCCAAATGCCACATAGGCATTACCCTCAGGTTTCTAGCCTTAAGCTTGATTGATCCTAACTCAAATTCTAAGTTAGGACACACATGTGAAACCGTAGTAGTTCTGCCTATGGGAGTGGTTACCCTTAGATGTTGCGGAGCAGGTTCTATGTTCAATTCCAACGTATCCACACACGGAATGGAGATAAAAGAATGCGATGCTCCAGTATCGAACAATATTACTATGGGTACTCCTTTTAGCTCACCCATACCTGCTAAATTTCCTTGATTCCCATCCTTCGCTTTCTGATCAATGGCAAACACTCTCTGGTGATGTCACTGATTTGCCTGCGGGGCTAGAGGTCATCTTCCCGACTGATGTGGTCGGTAAGCTTGTTGTTGGCGTTGTGGCGGTGGTAACGGTAGATGTCCCTCCATAGCCTTAAGCTGTGGCTGGAACTGGTTTGGTCGCCCTCGGTCTCCACTTTGCTGACGATTGGGATATTGATTTGAATAATGTCCAGCCCTTCCACAGGTATAGCAGTTGTTCGTTCCGATCTTGCATTCTCCCAGATGTAGCTTGTTACATTTCGGACAAGGTGGTATCCCTCGAGGTCCGTGTGATGTTGCCGGAGGTTCAGCATAAGGTCGCTTGTCTCTGTTTTGAAACTGTGGTGGTGCATTCTGATACTGCCATGGCTTTTTAAATTCTTGACTTCGGTCTTCCCATTTCCTCTTACCTTTCTGTCCCTGTCCCGAAAAAGGTTGATTTCCCCTTTGAGGGTTCGGGTTCGGCTGGGGTACAGAAATTTGACTCGTCTTTTCTGGCTGTATTGCCAGTTCCATATCCAGTGCTCGATTTAAAGCTTCAGCATATGACAGCACACTCTGACTTGCCAAGACAACTCGTATCTCTTGCTTTAGTCTAGAGCAAAACAGCTTTGACATCTTCTCGTCCGTATATACTCGATATGGTGCATATTGAGCCAAATCACAAAACAGACGATCGTACTCAGCTACTGTTTTATTTCCTTGCCTTAGATTTACAAATTCTGTCTCCTTCTTCTTTCGATAACTTTGCGGTACATATTTTTCACAAATCGCTATCTTAAATTGCTCCCAAGTTAGAGCAGCCATCTGTTCTGGGGTCATGGTTTTCTGTTTCGCTTCCCACCAAAAATCTGCTGACCTTTTAAGCTGATACGACATACACATAAGACGCTCGAGATCATCACATCGCAGAAATCTAAAGATTCGCTCCATGCTTCTTATCCATTCTTCAGTTTCAGCAGGATCTCCAGACCCATTGAAGGCAGGTGGATTTTGCCTCAAAAAGAGTTCTTCTATTCTTCTTTCTAGCTGTGGAGGAGGTGGTGGTGGCGTAGGTTCTCTTTGTTCCTCCTCTTCCTCTTGTTGATTTCTATATCTTCTTCTCGGCGGCATTCTTAAAAAGAAAACATATGTCAGCTCTTAAAACTAGTTCTTATAAATCACAAATCTTAGGATTCTTACTCAACATCATACTACTTCTATAACATTACATCTCGTAGTTAAAATCTCTATTCGTATTTAACATCATAATATGGAAGCATAAAACAAAACTCTTAATTATAAAAGACCCTCGGATCATCATCATATATATATAGGAAAACTGCCTCTTACGAGGACTTTTACAAAAATGGGGTATATACAGCAAAATGTCCCCTAATACATATTATGATGCTCTATCAAAACGGTCGTCATACGTACTAGGCATCTATATATGTCAGATACTGATATACACACTATACTATGCATCTCTATCTATATACATCTATCTACATATAAGCATCAAAATCCCAGCATCATATGTAGCTACTATACTCTCACTTAGATCCATCCAGTCCCACCGAAGCCGTCTCCTGATACTCTACTTTCTGCATCATCTACTGTCATATCCTCACTAGGCTCGGTCTCCTCATCCTCACCTCCATCAATCAAGCGGTTCCCACTATCATCATTATCCTCTGTCTCATCTTCAACATCTGTGTCCACCATCGGGCCGAAAATAGGTGGCTTTGGAATAGGCTCCCAAACATCGACTCCATCAGCAGTGGTCCGACGCCGTAGTGGTCGGGTCTGTCCATGCCCAACTGTCATCTCTGGTGTCTCCTCGTCTGGGTCCTCATCATCACTATCAATCTGAATCGGACGAGACGGTCCTTCCTGTGCATCTCGGGATGGCGGGTATAGAATAGGATGCATATAAAGCTGAAACTCAAGTGTGCCGGGTTCAGGTAGAGGAGCAACCCTCGGGTAAGGAACAAAAGACACATACTCGGTCCAGGGCATCGCAGGTGGAATGGGTGGTATAATCTCCGAAGGAGGCAATGATAATGGCTCTGTCGCTGGGGTCGGCTCCTAGGGCGGCAAATCAGCACTGGGAAATGGTATCAGTGTCAAGTAATGAAATGGATCAAAGTCCATGAATGACGATCCAGTATGAGGAATACCCGATTCAGGAACAACGGAATCAGGGATAATGGGCTCAAATGCAACGGCCTCATCAACTGGGGGTGCGGGTATGATCGAAAAAGGATCTGTCAGAAGGGGGGTGATCAAATACAAAGTAGCGGTGACTAATCATCGCTATAAAACCCCTAAAATCTGTACGCACGAAACGTCCAAACTCAGCCCTAACGATATACTGCGGCACCAGCGAAGCCGCCCAATCCTGCCACTCAGGTGGTAACTGTGGAATCAAAAGTGTGATAGCCTCTGCTTCATCAATCCCATATGAGGTAGTCTCTAGCCATCGTCTATGGTAGTGTGCTAAAAACTCACCAAGCGTGTCACCCTCTTGCGGTCTAGTATCTCTGAACCATCGACGCATCACCTCTCCTAAACGTCGCTGCATCCTGGAATTAAAATTATAACTTGTATCACATCAAGGATATAGAACTTACTTGATACTTCTCGAACAATGACATACTCAATCTCGTTTGGTACGGTGGTGCATTGGCTATTCTAACCTCAATATTTCTCCATTTATTCCAAAACCACTAGCTCACATCATATTCCATCACCTCAAGCAGTTCCATCCATCAAAATATTACATATCTCGTTAGTACATCAAAATCGACATTCAACATAAAAACAGTACAAAAATAATAACTCTTACCTCGATAATCCGGAGGAGATGGAGCGTTGAGGTGTTGTTTCACACTTACTCAAAATCTTACTCTCACTCTAGCCTAAGGATTTAAGGTAGGCTAGATTCAATCTCAAGAACTTGGTCTCATGAATAAATGAGATCAAGAAGATTTACTCAACTCAAGAATAGTTGAAATCAAACATTTGACTCAATCGAGGAGTTTTAACTCAATGAAGGAGTTTGAACTCAATCAAGAATGAAACTCAGAGCAGACGACATGCTCTGTTATCACTCTGTCGCAGCCCGACATCTAGCCAGTGATAGCGTAGACCGAGTATCGATACGACTAATAAAATGATAAGGTAAAACAAGGGAAACTAGATGACTCATCAAGCGGAAGCTACTAATAATTCATTCTAAAATAAATAAAATATCATCAACCTTAATAGACATATTGTCGGCTTTATAAAACCAAAAACATCAGGATTCTTGTCGACAAAAACAAAAAAGAGTATAGCTAAATATTTACAATGATTCATATCGTTCAGGGTAGCACGGCAAAACGTGATTAGACTATATGTATGAAGACATATAGCTGAGAGTGACAATCCTAATTAAGTTCAAAGGACATAGTCTTCAACTATTCACACTACCGTATAGGAGAAAAATACGGTACTCAAACGTCGTCTAGAAACAACAACCCTCCAGCGGTCCCCCAATCTCTCTCCTTGCTCATCCAACACATTTTGAAATACATGCAGGGCTGAGTATAAAATACTCAGTGGACATAAGCCGAAAATAAACAATCTCGCTCTTAGAGCTATAAATTTAACTTGCCATTTATACTTTACACATGGGTTTTTCTTAACAGAACCCGTGTAAGCAATTGATAAATTATAAGCATCATAAAGTAAAGAAAGATAGACTGCAGTCACAAATACTTAGCATGTAGTACCACTTCTACAACTCATCATCATCAAGGCACTGAGAAGTAGGCCTCCTTCTCAAGCACCGTAACCGGCCGACCTGACAGTCGGCTCACAGTCATTTCTGACCGGCCAACCCGGTATACAGCTCACGGTTACCTCCGTGTACACAATCCCGCCTTTGGCAGGACCCGAAATCGTTTCATCCGTAGAGGGTAACGTACAGGTTCGTCGTCATCAAACTCGGCAAGTTAATTAGTTCAAACATCAATTTATCTCAAATCATTTTAAAAACTTATAAACATCAACATAATCGTCATTTAGAAAGCCAGTAATAGGGGTATTAGAAAGTAATGCCCACCTGGAAATCCTATCTTCGGTTCCCGTACTTTGGAGCAATCTTACTTATGCCCTCGACTCATGTCTTCAGGTATCATCATTGGCGTAGACGGTTCATGTAATAAAATAAACGTCGATCAGACAAAACCTCACTAAGTTCACCGTTCTCATCTTAGTACTACTCTTCATTTCTCATTGGTACCTTCTAACTAGTCATTCTTATAATGAAAATACTTCCTAAATATTTACCGCTTCTACTCTCGACTCATCACCAAATTCGGTTAAGTAAATTAAAATAAGTTTCATATCTATATATGTAGATATACACTCCATATCATTTTTATGGATTAATACGGTGTATAGTTATTGCCATTAACACATGCAATTATAATAAATCAAAGGTAGGAGTGTTGTGAATGCCTATTACTAGCCCTCATATACTCTGTCCCAACTTCAAGCAATAAACTATTTTACCTCGGAACTTCTCTGGGTTTGGAATTCATACCAATTGAAACCTCTTGAAGTCTAGTTTCATTTAAAAAAAAATTAGGTTGCAAAACTCTAAGTGGTTCAGGAGATATGACCATTTTCCTACAGCCTACCATATTCGGCAGTTTTGTGCAACTGGAAGTTTTAATTTTTGAAAAATAGTAGATTTTGTCAAAATGACTTGAAATTTTGTGGATAGCTAGCTAACATGTTCATCTTGTTGATATAAAAATTTGGAAACCATAAAATCAGGGGAAGCTACTGGAAAGGTGACTCTAGTATCTGTTTCTTCCAAACTTTCGGTAGAAAGTTGCAGTTGGAGATTTATAATTTAAAAGGGTATCAAACGATGTCCAAATGACTTCAAATTTTTTATGAGCGTTTCTAACAATTATATATACTTACCATAAAAGTTTCAAGATTGTTGGGTATCAATAACCCTGTCGAATTCAAACAAGTCAGTAGCATTGTAAGCTAGCCAATTAACTCATCAATTATCCAATCTTAAGCATATAGCCAAGTATACCTTATTTCCCATCAAACCAATTCATCATAATCTTTATCAATCATCTCTAATCATCATTTTAATCCATCAACTATGATACCTACAATCTCATAAGCTCATATTCTTACCCAAATCCTCACTTACTTCATGAACTTCAAATTTCCAACATCACACAAACTAACACCTTCAACAATCTAGCTTTTGATTTATGGAGATAATGATGTTTTGTGCTTGATTTTAGAGCTTTCTATGGTGTAGAATTGATCTATGGAGCTTTAGTTATGTCCATCAATGGTGGTTGATAAAAAAAAATTTGAGAGAGAGAAGAGAGGAAAAGGGACGGCTATGATGAGGGATGAAAGAGAAATAAGGTGTTTTATTTAATCCCATTTACTTAGCCACCAAGTATTTCAATTAAAACACATGCTTAATTATCCACAAAATATCTTATCCATTAGCTATGTTTATCAACTTGCTTTGACTCCCCTCTCTAAAGTCAGTTCTGCACACTAAACAGTCTTGGTGGCCAGAGCTGCTTCAGCTTTGGTTCAGCTCTGGAACCGAGCAGAGAACAGCTCGACATCAGCTCTGCCACCAGAGCAGAGCACATCTCGACCACCAGAGCAGAGCACATCTCGATTCAGCTCTGCCACTAGAGCAGAGCTCGAATTTTAGCTCTGCCACCAGAGCAGAGCTCGACTTCAGCTCTGCCAACAAAGCAGAGCAGAGTTCGATTTCAGCTCTGTCACCGGAGCAGAGCAGAGCTTTCAGCTCTGCCATCACAGCAGAGCTCGGTTTTTCAGCTCTATCGTCAGAGTAGAGCTCAGTTTTTCAGCTCTGCCGTCAGAGCAGAGCTCGGGTTTTCAGCTCTGCCGTCAGAGCAGAGCTCAGTTTTTCAGCTCTACCGTCAGAGCAGAGCTCGGGTTTTCAGCTCTACCGTTAGAGCAGAGCAGAGCTCAACTCGACTCAACTTCAGCTCTGCTTCCAGAGCAAAGCTCGTTTTCAGCTCTACTGCCAGAGTAGAGCTCGGATTCAGCTCTGCTGCCAGAGCAGAGCTCGAATTCAGCTCTGCTGCCAGAGCAGAGCATAACACAACATCAGCTCTGCTTGCAGAGCAGAGCTCGGCTACGCCAGAGCTACTACAAACTATCGAAATAAAAGAAATTTTTAACTTCATCAATGTTCAACCAACATCTCTATACATCCTTATTTTCTCAAAGTATTTCATTCTCTAGTTCCATCATCGAAAATATAATAACTCAATCTATTGGGATATCTCATCTCATTATAAACTTATTTTTATATCTCAGTGCTCTAAAAAAAATAAATCTCAAAATATTTATAATGAGGAAAAATGCGGGGTGTTACACCTTCACTGGTCGATGCCGTCGACACTGCTGTTCTCGGAGTTCGATGGGGCAGCAAGGCAGTGGCCCTAGCTCTCTAAAGCTAAGCCATATCTTACTCTGCTTCATCTATCGATTCCTAACCTAAAATATGAACAAGATTCAGTCTCATCCTTGCTTTACTTAAGAATCATACTATGCTGGTGCGAGTTCTTATACATACTAACACTCGCACAAAAGAAAAGTAATCGGTGTTCTACATTATAAAGTGTACTTCGCTGCTAAGTCCATTACGCTATATAGATCTTCTATCATTTGCATCTGATCATGTTTGATGGTATGAATACAAACTGGATTGAATAACAGGGGGCATAAATACCTTTAGAAAGCGTTGGTTGGCTGTTGTGATATTGATGATTGGGAACTGAAATAGAATAGCAGGTGTTGTTGTCTTAAAAATGCAGGTGAGCAAGAGTGAAGGTGGAGGAATTGAACCAAGTTTACCTCTGGACTTTGGCAGCAGGATAGTGAGTGATTTCCTCTTGCTCTTCGGTGGATTCTATGTGTGGAATGGAAGAGAATGATAGTGATGTGCTGGATGAAGTTTGATGCTAAAAGGAGGAATGTTGGCTGCACATTTGAGTGAGCTAGAGAATATATATGGGGGTAGAGTGAAGGGGATTGGGGGATATTGCCGATGTAGCTTGAGCATGCCAAGGAATAGTTACATAGGTATGGAGAAGGGGATTGGAGGGAAGGGGGGTGCGGCTGCAGCTGTAGGTGTAGCAACACATATATGCCCCCTATTTCCCTCTTTCTTTCTTCTCCTATTTCTTTTCTTTTCTTTTACTCATTTTCCTTGATGATGCAGCAGGCATGAAATGGGAATGTAGGAACGATTTATGCTTAAATTGCTCTATTTTTAAGGGTTTGTATGTGCGTATTTTAAGATAATCTTCTCGAAATTGGTGCGTTTTATGGTGTATTTTATGTTTTGCAGGAGATTTAGGCTTTCGAGATGGAAGAATGCAAATTTGGAGAATTTTGGATGAATTTGGCGTTTTCTAGGTGCTCTGGTCTCCAGAGCAGAGGAATCGACATCTCCAGTGCAGCGAAATCAAGAAGCCAGACCAGAGCAGCGAAGTCAACTCACTAGAGCAGAAAAACCAATCGCCAGAGAAGTCGATAGTCGGAGCAGAGGGGAGAGAAGTCAGAGTAGCGAAGCGAAGCCCAGTGCTCAAAAGTCAGAGAAGAGAAAAGTCAGAGAAATCAATCTTCAGAGCAGCGGAACCATGTCATAGCAGAGGAGAAAAGTTAGCTCTGACTCAGCAGCCAGAGCAGAGAAGTTCACCAGAGAAGAGAAGCGCTGCAGAGCAGAGAAATCACCCATTCCTCTGGCGATAGCCATTTCTCTGGGGCTGAAGGAATATTAAATTGAATTAATACTCGATTGCCCGATGATCGTTTCTTGGATTATTATTAATTCATCATACAACGATTAATTCCTAACATGCTTCTATGAATTTAACAGCTGCACACAGGTGTTAGGAAAACTTACTTGAGAATCGGATGCACAGGTTGTTGATGATCGTGTCGAAAGACTCCAGCTCTGGTCTTCTCGACTGTATCCCGCTCAATTCCCAACGTTGGATGGACAACGAGCTATGGAAATTCCCAAGACAGAATGCCTCTCACGTTTCCTGCGCCCCCTCTGCTCTCAAAAACCCTAATTTTTATCAGTGTATTTTCCTGAGAGCTGACAGCTGTATTTAATAGATAATTAAATACGTATGGGGCGCTCCTTTTCTTGTGAGGGACGATTTCTGCCCTACTTGGGCTAGGAGACATTGGGCCAGCCCAGGGACCAGATACAAGGAATAAAGATGGGCCTCAAATAAATTAATTTATCTATGGTCAGCCCAGACCATAATTAATTTATAAATATCAGTTCATTCCACTAGAGAACCGATACTGACTTACCCCTTTATTGCCGGTGATGAGTCGGGGCTTGCATTTAGACTTATTAAATCTCCGTATTTAAAATATCCGACATCCATTAATTAATTAGAGCTCTGACAGCTTAAATTAATTAATCTCTTAATAATTCCTTAAGCAGTACCACTCAATCATTATTATTACGCCTGAATTTAATCAACCTGCAGGGTTTAGCGTAATAAACCTTATTGAGCTCCTTAAGGGGATGTCATTATCCTATACCGGATACGGGTACTAATACAGATAATCAAATATCATATATTAACCGCTATCACCCAAGATACAGAGTACTCGAGTTAGTATTTAACTCTCGCTCATAGTAAGTCAAAGTGATATACGAATTAACATATATATCTGAATACTTATTAGTATTAAGATTTATGAGTCACCGAGATCTTGATTCTTCACTTAAGTCAGATAGAAGAATACATCTCAACTGTTGGTCCTATCAATACGTAATGACGTACCAGTATAGACAAGTAGCCAAGACAAACTACTTCCATCTATACTGCAGCCTAAACCAATAACTTGTCCTAGAGTTATTTCGGCTGTGATCATATTATATCTCTTAAGGTTATTCCAATTATACGGTCTTCTGTGATCTACAACACACCATATAATCTACTTATACAGAGATAAAGAACATACATATGCAATCATGAACACAATCAGATAGGAGATAAGAATAGTGAATAACAGGAATCATTGTATACAAGCATAAAGTTCTTGCTTTCAGTATACAAATCCAACAATCTCCCACTTATACTAAAGCAAAACTTTTAGTATACAATGTGTCTAAATACTAGCTATTACAAGAACTTCACTTCATCTCTCCCACTTATACTGAAAGTTTTTCTCTAAGTGGGTGGCATCAACCGCAATCCCATCCCTCGAGCATGCTTCTCATAGGTCTTTTGCGGTAAGCTTTTCGTGAAAGGATCAGCTAGGTTCTCCGAAGTATCAATCTTTTCTACTAGCACATCTCCTCTGTTTACGATTTCTCGTATGATGTGGTACTTTCTCTCTATGTGTTTTGACGCCTTGTGGCTCCTGGGTTCCTTAGAATTTGCCACTGCACCCGAGTTATCACAATAAATTATGATACTCTTAGGCAAATTAGGGACCACTCCTAGATCCAAGAGGTAGTTCCGGAACCATACAGCCTCCTTAGCAGCTTCCGAAGCAGCTACATACTCGGCTTCCATGGTGGAGTCTGCAATGCACTTCTGCTTTGCACTCCGCCACGATACGGCTCCACCTCCCAAGGTAAACACATAACCAGAGGTAGATCTCTTCTCATCCCGGTCAGCCTGGAAATCCGAATCGGTGTAACCCAAAGGAAATAGACTGTCTGACTGGTAAACTAGCCTATAATCTCGAGTCCTCTTCAGGTACTTGAGAATATGCTTTACCGCAGTCCAGTGTCCTGGTCCAGGGTTCGACTGATATCTTGCAACCATGCCAACGACATAGCAAATATCAGGTCTCGTGCATAGCATCGCATACATGAGGCTACCTACGGCGGAAGCATAGGGTATCTTCCTCATCTCCTCAACCTCACTAGGCGTCTTAGGACACATGTCCTTAGACAGAGGAATGCCATGTCTAAAAGGTAGCAAGCCTTTCTTGGCATTTTGCATGCTAAAACGAGCAATCACAGTATCAATGTAAGACGCTTGAGATAAGCTCAACATCCTTTTCTGGCGATCACGAACGACCTTGATCCCCAGGATGTACGCTGCATCTCCTAAGTCTTTCATTTGAAACTGTTCGGATAACCACTTCTTTATGTCCGATAATAGCTCAACATTGTTGCCAATGAGGAGGATATCATCTACATAAAGTGCAAGGAAAACCACGTCACCATTGGCATCTAAACGGTACACGCAACTTTCGTTCTCACAACGAGTAAATCCGTAGGATTTAATGACCTCGTCAAAACGTTTGTTCCATGACCTCGAAGCTTGCTTAAGTCCATAAATGGACTTCTTAAGCTTCCACACAAGATGCTCTTCGCCCTTCTTCACAAACCCTTCAGGTTGCTGCATATAGATGTCCCTTCCTTCTTCAAGGAAACCGTTTAGGAAAGCGGTCTTGACATCCATTTGCCAAATCTCAAGGTTCATGTGGGCTGCTATGGCAAGGAGTATTCGGATAGACTTGAGCATGGCAACCGGCGAAAAAGTCTCATCATAATCTATACCCTGTTCCTGGGTATAACCTTTCGCCACCAGTCTAGCTTTAAAAGCTGCGACTTCGCCATCCGAATCTCTCTTTCTCTTGTATACCCACCTACTACCTATAGCTAAAAAGCCATCTGGTAGTTCGGTCTTCTCGTATACATCCATAGCACCCATGGATTCTATCTCAGAAACCATGGCCTCGTACCAAGAATCTGCATCTTGATCTTTCATTGCTTGTCTATAGTTATCAGGGTCGACATCCTTTTGTTCATCAACAGGGAGTAGATCCGAAGATTCTCCCAAGAACATAAATCGATCGGGTTGAACTACAACCCTCCCACTACGACGAAGCGGTGGTGGTACAGTTGTGACAATGGTTTGTGCAGTGTCCTGTGGTGCATTCACTTGCACACTTGGCTGGGGTGGTGGAATCGCCTGTCCATTGCCTTCGATTTCTTGAAGGACAATCTCGGACCTAGACTTGTGCTCATTTATATAATCATGCTCCAAGAATCGTGAGTTGGTGCTAACAACCACTTTCTGATCCTTAGGATTATAAAAATAAGCACCTTTCGTTTCCTTAGGATATCCTACAAACAACATTAATTCGCACCTGGGTTCCAATTTCTTCGCTTCCTTGTCTAGCACGTATGCAGGACAACCCCATACCTTTATATGGTTCAAGCTGGGCTGACGCCCTGACCATAACTCGATAGGAGTTTTAGGAACCGATTTGGACGGTACCCTATTTAGCAAATAAACCGCTGTTTCCAAGGCATATCCCCAAAACGAAATAGGCAAAGATGCATAACTCATCATTGATCGTACCATTTCCATAAGAGTTCTGTTTCTTCTCTCCGCTACACCATTCTGTTGGGGAGTACCTGGTGCAGTCAATTGGGATGTAATCCCACATTCCGACAAGTACTATAAGAATTCGTTTCCGAGGTATTCGCCACCGCGATCAGACCGCAATGACTTGATAGATTTACCCCTCCTCTTCTCCACTTCTGCCTTGAATTCTTTGAATTTCTCAAAGCATTCAGACTTGCGTTGAAGTAGGTAAATATACCCATATCTTGAGTAATCGTCAATGAAAGTGACGAAGTACTCATACCCTCCACGAGCTCTAGTGGACATCGGTCCACACAAGTCAGAGTGAATCAATTCTAACACATGCGAGGCCCTATTCCCCTTGGCCTTGAAAGGCCTTGCCGTCATCTTTCCCTCTATACAGGATTCGCAGGTTCTAAATGGAACAGCTTGAAAGTCTTTCAAGACTCCATTTGAAACGAGCCTTTGGATCCTATTTAGATTGATGTGGCCTAACCTTAGGTGCCATGCATGTGTATATTGTTCATGAGAATAATACTTCCTCTTATTCGGATTTGGAAGGATTTGTGATGTAGATGCAACATGGACAGAGTTGTTAATTGGACATGTAATAGTATAGAGAGAATTGTTCAAAATTCCAGAACAAATAGTCTTGTTATCTCTCATGATAGAAACACCTCTATCAAAAACAACAGAATATCCATTCAAAAACAATTTTGAAACAGAAATTATGTTCCGCCGAAACTCCGGCACATATAAAATATCTCTCAAAACTAAAATGTCATCACCAAAACATAAAGATAAATCTCCAATAGCAACAGCTGCGACCTTCGACGCATTGCCCATGGAGATGGTGATCTCATCACTTGCCAGCTCCCTTGTTGGGTTGAACCCCTGCAAGGTGTAACAAACATGGTCAGTTGCCCCCGTATCCACTACCCATGAATGAGTAGAAAACGAAGCTAAACATGTTTCTGTTACTAAAACTTGTGACGTACCTTGTCCCTTTGCCTTGAGCACTGGACAATCTTTCTTCCAATGCCCAACCTTGCCGCACTTGAAGCACTTTCCCTTGGCTGTCGGCTTGTTCACGCCGCCGCTAGGGCCATTAACTTTGGCTTTACCGCTCCCACTAGCCTCATGGTCATGCTTGCCCTTTGGACCTTTCCACTTCTTTTTCCCGCCTTTCGACGAAGAAGTAGATCCCTTGGCAGCAACAAGGACCTCTTTCCCATTGCGCGTGCCCATGACCCCCTCTGCCGAAACTAGAGCATTCAACAACTCATTGAGAGTATAGTTGGCCTTGCTCATAACGACATTGAGACGGAAATGCTCAAAAGTTTTGGGGAGAGTATTGAGGATGATATCGACCTTGGCTTCGCCTTCGATACCCCCTCCTAGCAGATCAAGCCTGTCAAACAGATTTGTCATATGCATGACATGATCGTGCACCGAGCTGCCCTCGCTCATTTTACAAGATAAGATTTCTCTCATCAAGTTAAAACGAGCAGACCTCTCGGACTCCCCATAAACCTCACTGAGGTTTAACATGATGGTCGCTGCGTCATCCATGACCTGATGCTGGAGTTGCAAATTTTGCGACATAGTCATCATAATATAGCACTTGGCCATATTATTCGACTTGTGCCACCTTTTATGCGCCTCACGTTCCGCATCAGTCGACTCATCAGTTAAGGCCGCGGGACGTGGAGTGGTAAGCACAAAACTGTGCTCATCAGCATGAAGAATATACATAATATGGCGTTTCCATTCAGTGTAATTTGGACCGGTGAGAGGATTGTTTGCTAGAATGTTAATAATCGGAGACATAGACATATCTGAAAGTAAACAAATAAACATGTAAGAACATGAAAAGCATATAATTCGTAACAATAATATTGTAACCTTTTGATAAAACAATATTAATGAAACCTCCAACGGCTCAAAGAATCCCATGTGTAAGCCACGTGGGGTGGACAGTTACACACGAACTCCTCAACCAGACTATTCACCTAGTCATTTAATTTCCATCCATGTCAACTTAACCTTTTGACAAAGGAAATTAATAGTTGGCACCTTAACTAGATCATATCATCATCAAGAAGGGACTTCGTGGGGAAGTTGTACATTGTACTTGATATGATATCTAAGCAATAACCACATTTTAACCTTGAAAATTAAATTCTCGAAATTAACATACTCACGCGGACCATGTCGCTTTCAATTTAATTTTCTTGGTTATCTTATTTAATACCATTTTCAATTTAATTTTCTTTGGTTCAGCTCTGGAACCGAGCAGAGAACAGCTCGACATCAGCTCTGCCACCAGAGCAGAGCACATCTCGACCACCAGAGCAGAGCACATCTCGATTCAGCTCTGCCACTAGAGCAGAGCTCGAATTTTAGCTCTGCCACCAGAGCAGAGCTCGACTTCAGCTCTGCCAACAAAGCAGAGCAGAGTTCGATTTCAGCTCTGTCACCGGAGCAGAGCAGAGCTTTCAGCTCTGCCATCACAGCAGAGCTCGGTTTTTCAGCTCTATCGTCAGAGCAGAGCTCAGTTTTTCAGCTCTGCCGTCAGAGCAGAGCTCGGGTTTTCAGCTCTGCCGTCAGAGCAGAGCTCAGTTTTTCAGCTCTACCGTCAGAGCAGAGCTCGGGTTTTCAGCTCTACCGTTAGAGCAGAGCAGAGCTCAACTCGACTCAACTTCAGCTCTGCTTCCAGAGCAAAGCTCGTTTTCAGCTCTACTGCCAGAGTAGAGCTCGGATTCAGCTCTGCTGCCAGAGCAGAGCTCGAATTCAGCTCTGCTGCCAGAGCAGAGCATAACACAACATCAGCTCTGCTTGCAGAGCAGAGCTCGGCTACGCCAGAGCTACTACAAACTATCGAAATAAAAGAAATTTTTAACTTCATCAATGTTCAACCAACATCTCTATACATCCTTATTTTCTCAAAGTATTTCATTCTCTAGTTCCATCATCGAAAATATAATAACTCAATCTATTGGGATATCTCATCTCATTATAAACTTATTTTTATATCTCAGTGCTCTAAAAAAAATAAATCTCAAAATATTTATAATGAGGAAAAATGCGGGGTGTTACACCTTCACTGGTCGATGCCGTCGACACTGCTGTTCTCGGAGTTCGATGGGGCAGCAAGGCAGTGGCCCTAGCTCTCTAAAGCTAAGCCATATCTTACTCTGCTTCATCTATCGATTCCTAACCTAAAATATGAACAAGATTCAGTCTCATCCTTGCTTTACTTAAGAATCATACTATGCTGGTGCGAGTTCTTATACATACTAACACTCGCACAAAAGAAAAGTAATCGGTGTTCTACATTATAAAGTGTACTTCGCTGCTAAGTCCATTACGCTATATAGATCTTCTATCATTTGCATCTGATCATGTTTGATGGTATGAATACAAACTGGATTGAATAACAGGGGGCATAAATACCTTTAGAAAGCGTTGGTTGGCTGTTGTGATATTGATGATTGGGAACTGAAATAGAATAGCAGGTGTTGTTGTCTTAAAAATGCAGGTGAGCAAGAGTGAAGGTGGAGGAATTGAACCAAGTTTACCTCTGGACTTTGGCAGCAGGATAGTGAGTGATTTCCTCTTGCTCTTCGGTGGATTCTATGTGTGGAATGGAAGAGAATGATAGTGATGTGCTGGATGAAGTTTGATGCTAAAAGGAGGAATGTTGGCTGCACATTTGAGTGAGCTAGAGAATATATATGGGGGTAGAGTGAAGGGGATTGGGGGATATTGCCGATGTAGCTTGAGCATGCCAAGGAATAGTTACATAGGTATGGAGAAGGGGATTGGAGGGAAGGGGGGTGCGGCTGCAGCTGTAGGTGTAGCAACACATATATGCCCCCTATTTCCCTCTTTCTTTCTTCTCCTATTTCTTTTCTTTTCTTTTACTCATTTTCCTTGATGATGCAGCAGGCATGAAATGGGAATGTAGGAACGATTTATGCTTAAATTGCTCTATTTTTAAGGGTTTGTATGTGCGTATTTTAAGATAATCTTCTCGAAATTGGTGCGTTTTATGGTGTATTTTATGTTTTGCAGGAGATTTAGGCTTTCGAGATGGAAGAATGCAAATTTGGAGAATTTTGGATGAATTTGGCGTTTTCTAGGTGCTCTGGTCTCCAGAGCAGAGGAATCGACATCTCCAGTGCAGCGAAATCAAGAAGCCAGACCAGAGCAGCGAAGTCAACTCACTAGAGCAGAAAAACCAATCGCCAGAGAAGTCGATAGTCGGAGCAGAGGGGAGAGAAGTCAGAGTAGCGAAGCGAAGCCCAGTGCTCAAAAGTCAGAGAAGAGAAAAGTCAGAGAAATCAATCTTCAGAGCAGCGGAACCATGTCATAGCAGAGGAGAAAAGTTAGCTCTGACTCAGCAGCCAGAGCAGAGAAGTTCACCAGAGAAGAGAAGCGCTGCAGAGCAGAGAAATCACCCATTCCTCTGGCGATAGCCATTTCTCTGGGGCGACCCGTTCCCCTGGCGATAGCCGTTTCTCTGACGATAGCCGTTCCTTTGGCGAGAGCTACGAAGTCGGCAAGAGTGGGAGTATTTTCCAGAGCGCGCATCCAGCTGGAGAGTTGCCTTATTTTACACGATTCTATTACCTTTAGAATTCTACTTTGCATGGCAACTTTCATGGTGATCGAAGGAAATCTGAAAACTATAAATAGGTCCTCTTTTGACCTATTTAGGACCCCAGTATTCATATTTCAGTTTTATAGCTTTAGAATATTTTAGCTTTCCAGTTTTCAAGGCTTGGATCAAGATTGAAGATTCAAGCCGCTACAATCGTTCCTATTCGGTTTTTATACAATTTGTTTTTATAATTGCGTTGAATTTAATTATGTTTATGTTTGATTTTATTATGTCTGGCTAGTTCATTTAATCTGAACCTAGGGTTTGTACATAGCTGATTAATTATGTGTTTTTGAATTATTGATATCAATTTGCCTTCCAACTTGTGATTTATGATTCCTGGTGCTTATTTTCTTGTGAATTATCTGATCAATAATTTACATGTCTAGCTGTTCAGTTTGAGTCTTGAATGTGATAATTGTTCAGCTGATTCAGGAATGCATGATATAATGTTAGCCTTGAGTCTTGAATGCGATAGGTGAAGCTATAGGAAGCTATTCTTTATGAGCTATTTGGAGTTGATTAATTCCTTGGAGTCTTGAATGCGAAAAGGGGTTAATTAATCTACGTTCATAGGTGTTCGTTAGAGAAGCTTGTGAATAATATAGTGATCTTTCATCAGGGTTGGATTAAAATTGGTAATTGAATCAATAGGTTGAATGCATGTAGTTGATTAGTGAAAGTACATCCCTAGGGTCAGAGTTTTCCTTACATTTGAGTTAGTATTGTTATTTATATGCTATTCAGTTTTTATTTAGTTAATCTTAGTTCGTAATTCACCTTCATAATTGTTTTACCTGCATACTGTTAGAGTCTGTTTAGGAAATAGATATAGTAATTTCGTTTTACAGTCTCTGTGGATACGATACTCTGCTTGCTGTTTTCATACTACAATTACACTGTTTAGTTGCAGTTTTTGTTGCTATAAAAATAGTGATCAAGGAAATGTGTTGATTTAGGGGAAATAAGATGGAATTTCATTGGCCGAGAAATTGCAAAGTGAAAATAAATAAAAGCAATAAATCTAGTCTTGGAATTTTCATGACTGCAATATGTAACGTGTGACGATGTATCTGCTCGATATTAATATCGATGGACTGTAAAATAATTCTAAATTAAATCCGTAGATTTAATTCGTTTGCTCATCTAATATCTAAATTAAATCCGAAGATTTAATCTTCCACACAAGCCGGAATAAATTCACGACTTATGCAAGAATAGAAATAATAACTAATAATATAAATAATATTTCTATTGTAAAAATTAAATAACATGACTTTGTTAAGTCAGTTATAATATGAAATAATAAACATTGATTGTCTCAATAATCCTTATCGCGGTTTCTCACGCGAAGCTAACAGACGTAACTACAATAATAGCTCTGCTTCAAGTATTATATAACTCAAAGTCATAAGTCGAAATCAATCATAGATCATCATTGGGTTTCATCACTGAAAGATGCAATAAATAATTATCGCATCACTAATTTTAATAGGAAAAGAAAAATAATAGTAATAGTAAAAGAGCGGGTTATTACATGCTACCCCTCTTAACAAAAATTTCATCCCGAAATTTGCATATCTCTACTAAAATAATTCGGGTATTTTTTTTTCATCTTGTCTTCAAGCTCCCACGTAGCTTCCTCTTGTCCGTGGTGTCTCCATAAGACTTTCACTGATGTGATTGCCTTATTCCTGAGTTATTGTACTTACCGATCTAGAATGGCTTCTGGTCTCTCTTCATAGCTCAAGTCTGGGCTAAGGATCATCTCTTCTTGGTGGATCACATGCTTCAGATCGTAGACGTACTTCCTGAGTTGTGATACGTGAAAAACATTGTGGACGTTTCCAAAACTTGGCGGTAACGCCAACCTATAGGCCACTAGACCTATCATTTCCAAAGTCTCGTAAGGTCCTACGAATCGGGGTCTAATTTTTCCCTTGACACCAAACCTAGTTATCCCCTTGGTGGGAGATACCTTTAGGAAGACCTTGTCTCCTATTTCAAAATGTAACTCAGTTCGGCATGAATCAACGTAAGATCTCTGTCTATCCTGTGCCTCCTTTGTTCGTCCTCTGATCTGGCGGACTATCTCAATCATCTCACTGACCGTGTCTGGCCTTAAATTTTTCCCCTCACCCACTTCATCCTAGTATAGTGGGGATCTTCACTTTCTTTCATACAACGCCTCGTAAGGTGCCATATCAATGGTCGCCTGATAACTATTATTGTAGGCAAACTCGATCAATGGCAGCACCGATTCCCAACTTCCACCCATGTCTAACACCACTGTTCTTAACATGTCTTCCAGGGTTTGAATTGTCCTTTCGGATTGTCCATCTGTCTGTGGGTGGAAAGCGGTGCTGAAATTTAGCCTTGTGCCTAACTCCTTCTGTAAGCTCATCTAAAATCTAGAAGTAAACTTTGAGTCTCGGTCTGAAGTGATCGACACGGGCACGCCGTGTAGGCGCACAATCTCTCGAACATACAACTGAGCTAGCTTGTCTGACCCGTATGTGATCGGTATTGGTATAAAATGAGCACACTTCGTGAGTCGATCCACTATTACCCAAATGGCAGTGTTTCCTTTCCTTGCTTGGGCAAACTGGTCACAAAATCCATTGCAATGTGCTCCCACTTCCATTCCGGGATTTTCAATGGTTGTAGCTTTCCATATGGCCTTTGGTTTAGGGCCTTCACTTGTTGGCATGCTAGGCATCTTTCTACAAATGACGATATGTCCCTCTTCATGCCTTCCCACCAAAAATACTTCTTTAGATCTTGATACATCTTAGTACTCCTGGGTGGGCAGTATAAGGGGTATCGTGAGCGTCGCTCATGATTTTATCCATAAGCTCATCATCGTGGGGGATGCATATCCTTCCCTCAAAGAAGATAGTATTATCTGATACTTCTTGAGAATCCTTGACGCCTCCCCTCCTTACCGCTTCTCGAAGTTTCTCCATTTTCTCGTCTTTTCTTTGTCCTTCTACGATCATCTGATTCATGTTAGGTACCGTTGCAACAACGCTTGCTATCGTTCCTGGTGGTTTGACTACTTCTATGCTCATTTTTCCAAATTCTCTTATGAGCTCATTCTCTCGAGTGATAAGATATCCCAATTTAGATTGAGTCTTGCGACTCAATGCATCAGCCACTACGTTGGCCTTGCTTGGGTGGTAGTTAATACCGCAGTCATAATCTTTCACTTGTTCGAGTCATCTCCTTTTTCTCCATGTTAAGGTCCTTTTGCTCGAAAAAGTATTTCAGGCTTTTGTGGTCCGTGAATATCTCACACCTAACCCCATATAGGTGATGTCTCCAAATCTTCAGTGCGTGCACCACCGCGGCTAACTCCAGATCATGGGTCGGATAGTTCAGTTCATGTGGTCTAAGCTGTCGCGACCATTTTTGGACGCGTCTGTGTAGATCACATATTCCTTGTCAGCTGTTGGGACGGCTAACACTGGTGCCGTAGTTAACTTTTCCTTGAGTTCTTGGAAGCTCTTCTCGCACTCCCCTGTCCAAGAAAATTTTATTCCCTTCTCGAGTAGTTGCGTCATTGGCTTTGCGATTTTGGAAAATCCTTCTATGAACCTCCGATAGTAACCTACCAATCCTAAAAAACTTCTTATCTCATTAGGGTTAGTAGGCGATCTACATTCGCGCACCGCTTGCACTTTCTCAGGGTCTACTTTAATCCCTTCCGATGACATAATATGTTCTAAAAACGTGAATTCGCTGAGCCAAAACTCGCACTTGCTGAATTTGGCATAAAGGCGCTCCGTCCTCAACGTTTCTAGGATAATTCTCAGATGTTCATGTCGCAGCCCTCCGTCTAGCCAGTGATAGCGTAGACCGGGTATCGATACGACTAAATAAAATGAAGGAATAAAGGTTGGGAAAAACTAAACTTGACATCAAGCGGAAGTAAAAAAAAAAAAAAAAACAAGTCTTGCTAATTCTAGCAACATAATAACTCTTCAAGACATAAATATCAACATCTTTATAAAAGCCAAAGTATCGGGATTCTTGTCATCATTTACAAAGCAGACATAACTCGATATTTACAAGGACTCAAAATATGCAGAGTAACACAGCAAAAGGTGATCATACTATATGTATGGAGACATATAGCTGAGAGTATATTCCTTGATTAAGTTTAGAACAAACTCCAAAATCAAAATGCTACCGTATGAAATAAAAATACAGTAGATAGTAAACATCTTAAACAACAACCCCGCCAGCACCAGGCCATCCTCCATCCTTGCTTATCCTGCACATTTAGAAATATATGCAGGGCTTGAGTACAGAATACTCAGTGGACATAAGCCGAAAAAAAAAGAAAGCTTGCTCTTAGAGCTATAAATTGAACTCGCCACAATTTAAGCATCACACATGGATTTTAGTGTAAATAAACCTGTGCAATCAATTTCGCAAATCATAAACATCATAATAAAGTAACTGCGCAGTTTAAACATTCATCATGCATGTACCATATCTACTATTCATCATCAAAGGTACTGAAAAGTAGGCCTCTCTCTCAAGTACCGTGACCGGCCGACCCAATCGACGGCTCACAGTCACCTCTGTGCACAAAATCCCACTTGTGGCAGGACCGAATTCGTCTCAACAGTAGAGGGTAACGTACAAGTTTATCATTAAAACTTGGCAAGTCAATTAGTTGAAACATAAAGTTTAACTCAAGTCATGCATCATTGATAATTTTCATCAAACTGAAACTTAAATAACAGTTAAAACATATTATTCACTTCAATATCGTATAAGAGGCCTACGATACGCAGGGAATCTCTATATACGTATAATAAAAATAATGCCCACCTGCCAGACTTAGCTTACTGCAGGAAGTACTCGGAATGATCTCACTTGCATCCTCGACTGGTATCTTCAGATATCATCATCGTAGTAATTCATGAGACAAGTTAGAGGAACTAGTTAGAAAGTTCCTTTCTAAGGGACTAACCTTAATCCTATTATAACACTCATCATAATCACACTTCGACTTATCTCAATCTTATAACTAATTACTACATTAATAAACACTAATCTTATTCTCAACTTATCACTCAAATAGGGCTAGATTAAAATCAATCAAGTACATAGAAACACGTAGACACGTATACAAATTATCACACACAAACGTCATTCTGCACTGTCCCAAACCAAAAATTAAACCTGTTTCACCTCGGACCTCTCCTGCATTCGAGACTCATATAAATGAAAACCTCTTGGAGTCTAGTTTCATTTAAAAAAAAGTAGGTTGAAAAACTCCAAGTGGTTTGAGAGATATGGCCGTTCTCCTACAGTCTACCATATCCGGCAGTTTTGCGCAACTGAAAGTTTTGATTTTTGAAAAATAGTAAACATAGCCGAAATGACTTAAACTTTGGTGAGTATCTAGATAACACAATAACCTCGTTTCCATAAAAAGTTGAAAGGTAAAACCTTTCGGAAAGATACTGAAAAAGGTTTCTCTACGGTCTGTTCTGAAAACTTTTCTGAGTTTTACGTTTTAGAAAAATAGTAAATAAAGTCCAAATGACTTGAAATTTTACGAGACTATTAAAGACTCTCGTATACACTCACCATACAATTTTTAAGACTTTTGGGTAACAAAAACCCATCGAAAACAGTAGGTCAGTGGAGTCTCAAAATAACTTCAAACTTGAACATAAAAGCAAAAGTCTCATCTTCAAACTCCGTCGATGAAAAATTCTAAAAAATTCAAATTAAACTCTTATAACACCCAAGAACATAAATATATGATCATACGACTCAAGAAAAATCAAATTCGACTTCTTCTTTGAATCATCATTTTCGGTCCTTTCATAAAATTTTAGGGGTGATTCGTTTCATCTCATATCGCATATATAAACTCAGATAATCATCACATAGCCATATATGTTCACATTTAACACTCAACTCATCGCATATGAGAGATCTCATGTAAACATACAAACTAAACTCGGTGAAAAATTACAATTCATTGAGAATTCACAATCTAATTATGTGATGGTCCTATTTAGGTTCCAAATAAGTTATAAACATTATCAATTCAAGTAGGGATCTCATAAATCATGAATACCCAAATTTTAGTAAACTAAACTTAAGTGAAATCACATATAAGCAACAATTAATCAAATTGATCATGGATACTTAGTCTAAACATATTTTTAATCAATTAATCATAGTCAATTCAAACATGTATCTCATAAATTAAAAAGTCTAAATTTTAGTCAAACTAACTTTTTTAGAAAATCATTAATCATGCTCAATTAAAACTTAGATCTAAGCAATTAGCTCACTCAAACATAAATATAAGCATTCACATAACCGGAGTTTTTCGAGTGGTAAGATTTTTTTGATCACATGATGACGCTCTCTGAAGATACCAAACCCTAGCCGCCGTCTACGGTTTGTTTGGATCCAGACGGCCTCCCTTCCGGCTTCTTTTGGATGGCTTCTCCGTCTAGGAACATGCCTAAGATCTTCGCCAACTTTGATCCCCCTCAGAAAGTCCCGGCCCTTGTTGAATCTCCTAGGGTTCTTACTAGGGTTTTGGATGTGCCTACTGATAATAATGATAGAACGCAGTCTGCTGGTAACAACACGAAGGTGAATACTGAGAACACGCGGGCCCCTATTTTGAAACCTTCTTATGCAGCCGTCATGGGTCCTTGTCCGCTGCGTAAACAACATATCCCGGCAGGCAACTTCTTTGCACTAAAGCTTGAGAAGAAAGGTGATGAAGTTGCGCTAAATATTCCTTCAACTATCTATCAGAAACAAGTTTATGAGTTTTCACACGCTCTTATCGGACGTCTGCTGCTGCGAAAAGGGGATAAGCCTGGTCCTAACTTGGAGTTGAAAAGGAACTTCACACTATGTGGGATATTCAAAATAATTGGAATCTAATTCCGATGGGAAAAGGATATTTTACTTTGAAATTCTCAAGCGCTGAGGATAAGGCGAAAGTCAAGAAACATATGATTTGGGAGCGTTCTACAGGCACTATTTGCATTCGTGAATGGGTTAAAATGTTTGATCCTTACCGGGAAATATTTTCTTTATGCCATGTTTGGGTCAGAATTTATTATTTACCGGTTGAATGTTGGTACCTGGAAATTATTACCGGAATTGGACATCACATTGGTCTTCCTCTACAAATTGACTCGGCTTCGGCACATGGGGAGTTTGGACATTTCGCTCGCTTGATGATTGAAATTGATCTCTCACTTCCTTTGCCTGAAATGCTTCTCGTTAATTGTGATGAAGGGTCATTTTATGTGGAGTTAGGTTATGAACAACTCCCCTATATTGTTCCAAATGCAGAATCACTGGCCATTCTCTTGACAAATCCAGAAAAAGAGAGCATGCCCTTAAGGAAGCCGCTACGAAAGAGAAATCTTTCAGCAATAAGAATGATAAAGTAAATGAACATGGGAAGAGAGGTAAGGACCTTGTGAAAAATCCGAAGTGGAAAGCCATAGGGCCTGAGGTGGAATATCAAAATACCAATAATTTTGCTTGTCTTTCGGAGAATGAGGACCACACTGATCAAGGGCGTTTATATGGTCCCGATTTACTAGACAAGATTTTAATTAGCAGAAATAAGGGAGAGGATGACGATAAGGGCGAGCATGATGATAATTTAGGTAATGATCATACTACGGATCAAGAGGAATTTTTGGAGTCGGAGAACATTTCTGATGTAGGAAAAAATGAAAAAGTTGAGGGGGTAGATGAGGAAAAGGATGAGGAATCAAAAATAGAAGTGGTTTTCGATGAGCTTGAGCATGGAAAAAGGCAACCTGAGGTTCGAAGAAGGGTTGATCTTGAGAAAGCTACAACAGCAAGTATTCCAGTAGTTAGAGAACCATCTTCCACATTGGATGTCACTAATCACGAGATTAAAAAGGCTGCCAGTGGCCATGCGGTTGAGCAACAGATTAAGGTAGCTCGCGTTGTGGATCTGATAACGTCAGGGAACTCGAAAGAGAAGAAGATGCAGGTTAAAAAGAGGGGGAGGCCTCCAAAATCTAAAAGTTCTGCTCGAAAATATGCGCAAGATGAGGGAATTAAAGGCCGTTTGAGAAAATAAGAGCAGGTTACCTGAACGAGGGATGTGAAGTCTAATTCCTCATCGAAAGAGTATATCCATAAGAGAATGAGTACAGCTATCGCTGAGGGTCAGCAACTGATGCGTCTTCGACTTTTGGGCCATTTGGCCCTATTTTTCTCTTTATTTGTGTCAGTTCAGGTCTGTCCAGGGGAAAATGAAATTGTTAAGGAAGGAAGGTCCAGTGGAGCGAAAACAGAAAGAATGTGGTTGGAATGGGCATTACCAGGCCCAGATTGCAATGTTATGTTTGCCAGCATGGAGCTTCGGCCGCAGTACCTCTCCAATTTAACTTGGGGCATGGGAACCTGAAGCAAACCACCTGGTATGAATCAAACCGAAGAAAGCAATCCGTCTGATCACTACAACGAGAAACAGACAGCCAGAGCCAAGAAAGGAAAGTAAATCCCAAAGATTTGGATGAATGATGGAGAAGAACGAAGAAGGAGCTGGAAGAATCTGGAAAAAGGGGAAGTTTGACTACAGCATGCAGCTGGAAGCTACTTTCAATCGGATCAATCAAGGATTAAGCTAAAGAAGGAAAGAAGATCCCGATGAAGATATGAAGCTGGCGCAGCTAGGGTTAGACCTTCACCATTCGGCAGTATAAAAGATGGATGATGTGCAGCGTGCACATCTCTTGGCACCCCTTTTGAATTCCGTTTTATTCTAGTTTACTACTTTAATCCGCCGTGTGTGGCATTCAAACCAATTTTACATTCCAGTTCTATTTCCTATTTCCATTGTGTTTTCATTCGAACAAGATTCAAGGCTCGTAGCCTTAGGTACTACTTTATCTTAATCAAGTATTTCCTTTTGTTTCATGTTGTGTTTAATTCATTTCGCATTTATGAATTCTGCTATGTGTGAGTAATTCCTTAGGTGAGGTATTAGGGGTGGAAATAATTGTTGTTAATATGTAAACACTCGTGAGGCATTTGTTCTTTCGGTTGAATCTCATGGTTCCGGAAGGATATGTTCTAAACCATGGGCAGTAGGGGCCGAACGGGTGATCTCCGTTCGGTAAAACGCTGTCCATGTCGAGCAAAGGCCAGGGTGTACCAGGGCGTGACAACCGGTATACCCAAGACCGAGTAGCTGAGCAGCGTCAGCAAAAGGCGTTGTAGATCCGGACGGTGGGAAAGGATTGATGGGATACACTGTCCTTCTCCAGTCTTGGGCTTCTCTAGAGACTATCCATCAACTGTGACGAGGCATAAAGCCATGGTTATCAAACGAGAAAAGCAATCTCTGCACCGTAGCATGTCTATGACTGGTCGGCTGACAAGCCAGAAATTGTTGTGTCCAGGAGGCATGTGTCACTTAAAGTTCGGAGTTGGGGACCTCGGGAGAGAAGGTTGGTGAGGGTCATACTTGGTGAGTAACGGGTATGACTACTATCTAAGGAGGAGTGAAGCACTGCCTTGTAACCGGGGAATGTGTGACCTTCGGACCAAGTGACCACAATGGGATCAACCATCCTAAATGTAAAGTATAACCCCTTGAAACGCCCCAATGTCTTTGGGCCACGCCTTGGGTTTATATGGACCATGGACGGATTATCAGTATGCCTATGACCGAACGAATGTTGACAACAGTTATAACCTAACCGAATAACCTCACCCCTTTGTTATTATTGATCTTGTTAATTTCTTGTGCAGAGTATACAGATTGAGACTTGTGACACCTCAGTTTTTCGTTGGAGAACAAAGTGGTTCCTCACTCCCTGCGGGATTCGACCCTACACTTGCCACTAAGACTGAGTTCTTGTTGTGGGACGTAGGAGCGTGTATTGTCTGTACTGGGCATACACAAGTATTTTGCCCGCACCGCACGACGGGTGTGTGTCAAAATTGGCGCCGTTGCCGGGGAGTGACGCGCAACAATTTTGTTCTCTCCTCATTCCATTTTCCGCTACTGGTGTATGCGTGGAACTCGTAGAGTTGTAAGAGCATTGGTGTATGACCCTGATATTGATCGCACCGAAAGGCGACTACGCGCAAGAGGAAGTTCCATAAGATTCCGAATAGTTTTTGGCGTTCGTTAAATCTGATTCCTTGTCATCAGAATTCTCGCCTTAATATGAGATCTAATATCTGGTTTTTTACTAATCCTGATGTGGCTACTAATGTTATTTTCTCTTCTGAGCAGGTTGTTATTGTGGATTGCGTCTGGACTAGCTACACTTTCCGTGTTGCCATCGTTCATGGTGCTAACTCTAATATTCTTCGAAGGTAGCTTTGGGTGGACCTTCTTTGTATGGTGGATGGGCCTTCTGTTATTGCTGGGGATTTCAATGCAGTGAAAGGAGCTCACGAAAGAAGTAGCGACTGTCTGCCGAACGCTACATCGTGCCGAGAATTTTGTGATTTTATTGATGCTTCTGGCTTGATTGATTCTCCCATTGTGGGGCTGCAGTTTACTTGGTCGGGGAGGAGATTCATGCCTTCTCATGTGGAATCTAAGGTGGATCGTGTTTTATTTTCCCTTGACTTTACGGATTACTGGAGTTCTGTGTATACCCAGATCCTCCCTCGGCTTACTTCTGACCACTCACCCATTATTCTGATATGATGCCAACCTCTTCAACATGGTCCGAGGTTCTTTAAATTCTTGCACAAATGGACGTTGCATGACACTTTTCAAGAGGTGACTCGGAATTCTTGGAATGAGGAGATTTCCAGCCGCTGCCCGATCTATACGGTGATGTTTAAGCTTAAGCGTTTACGTGGTGTTCTTAAAGCCTGGAATAAGTTAACCTTCGGCAATGTTGACACGATGATCGCCGATACTCATAACCACTTTCTTCAGATTCAGGAGCAGATTGCTACAAACGGGTACACTCCTGATTTATTTGATGAGGAAGTCGCTGCTCAAGCTAAAATCAACAACGTCCTTACTAGAAAATATAATTTTCTTCAGCAAAAGAGCAGGGTTTCATGGCTTCACGATGGTGATCGTAATACTGCATTTTTTCATACCATGCTCAAATACAAGAAAAAGTCGCATATTATATCTCACTTAAATATCCACGGCGCTTTGGTCTACGATCAGGAGGCTATTGGAGATCATATAATTGATTACTTCTCTTCTCTTTTTTAGGAGACGAATCATGATGTTCTGGATATCACTTCTATTGAGGCTGTCATTGATGAGGTTGTGGATGATCATCATAATAATCTACTCACTAGAATTCCTGACGAAGAGGAAATCAAAGATGCCGTCTTCGGGATGGATTGGAGCAGCTCTCCTGGTCCTGACGGTTTCTCTGGGAAGTTTTTCTAATCTTCTTGGGATATTATTAAAGAAGATATTTGGAAGGCAGTCACTACTTTTTTTGAGAAATCTTATCTTCCGGTTGGTTGGAACTCTAGTGTCATGACTCTTTTGCCCAAGAAGGAGATTGTCACTTCTGTTGTAGATCTTCGTCCTATTGTGCTATCTAATTTTTTCTTCAAGATCATTTCGAAGATCATTGCTTCGCGTCTTGGAATTGTGGCTTCGAATTTTGTTAGTCCGAACCAATTTGGTTTCATTAGTGGGCGCTCTATTCACGACTGTATTTTACTTGGCTCTGAAGGTGTTAATTGTATGAGGAGGTCTAGTGGAGGGATTAATATGGCGTGCAAGATCGATATCAGAAAAGCTTTCGATACTCTTAGATGGGATTTTTTGTTGGCTGTTCTTAAAGTGGAAGGTTATGATGAGAAGTTTATTAATTGGATTAGAATAATTTTGAAGTCCGCTAGGCTTTCAATCCTTTATAATGGACGTTTGCATGGCTACTTTGCTTGTTCAAGAGGTGTTAGACAGGGAGATCCTCTATCTCCTCTTCTTTTTGGAATTGCTGAAGACGTTCTTAGTGCGCTTTTCAGGAACTGTGTGGCCGCTGGTAAACTTACGCCTATGAACATGTGTAGGGCTCGGCCTTTCCCCACTCACCTTCCCTATGCTGATGACATTTTGGTTTTCTGTAAAGCTTCGGAACAGAATGCGAGAACTATACGGCATATTCTTACCTTCTATGGAGATATTTCTGGACAGTTGTACAGCCCTGAAAAATCTCACCTCTACTTTACGGATAAGGTACCTACTGCCTTGAAACGGGCGATTGGGCGCTCCATTGATTTCTCTCCTGGTGCTTTTCCTTTTAATTATCTCGGTGTTCCTCTTTTCGTTGGGCGGGTTCGTGCTTCGTATCTCCGTGCAACCTATGACCGTATTCTGCAGAAGTTTGCTAGATGGCGTGGTAGGCATCTTTCTATGGCAGGAAGGGTTTGGTTGGTGAAATCTGTTATCCAAAGCTCTCTCACCCATTCTATGATGATTTACCGATGGCCTCGGTCTTTATTAAAAATCCTGGATGCTAAATGTCAAAATTTTATCTAGACCGGTAATACTGAAAAACGTGTTACTTATACGGTGGCCTGGGCGAGGGTTTGTGCCATCAAAGAAGAGGGTGGTCTTGGCATACAGTCCTTTTCTTTGATGAATAGAAGTTATCTTATGAAGCGTGCTTGGAGTGTCATAAGTGGGAGTGCTTTTGGTATGGATATCATGAGACAGAGATATTTGAACAAGTTCAGCCATGTGAAGGTTGTTACTGCCCCTTCTTCGATATGGCCTGGCCTTCGTGCTGAAATTGACCTGTTGGTTAATGAAACTTATTGTTACATCGGCAATGGTGAATCTACTAATTTTTGGAATGATGACTGGATTGGGTACTCCATCGCCTGTAAATGTGGGGTTCCGCATTATGTTCAAGAATTTCTTAAGTATTCGGTAGCGGATTATTTTTATGATGGAATTTGGCACTTCACGCAAGATTTTGTGGACGGTTTCCCTGATGTCGTGTGTGACATTCTGTTGCTCCCTATTGGTGACGATCAACACACTCGTTTCTGCAAGCCCTCACTTCATGGTGAAGTCACGGCTTCGCTTGCCTTCTCTCGTCATTGCCATCATTTCCTTGCGGTCCGCTAGGGTAAGTGGATTTAGGAGAAATATATACCCACTCATCGTTCCATGACCTGTTGGAGTCTTCTACATCGTCGCCTTCCCACTTTCGATACTCTCATTAGTCACGGTCTCATTACGCCTAACTATTGTCCCTTCTGCTTCAAAGATAATGAAACTATAGAACACCTGTTCTGGAGTTGCTGCAATATTCGTCCAATTTGGTCAGATTTTCTGAGTTGGTTCAACAAAAGTCATGACATCAATAACTCGGACATTATGAGAATGTTGGTGGCCGCGTGGGGCTACTCTTTTAGTTCTCAGTTAATGTGTTTCTGGAAGGCGGGAATTATTACTCTTATTTGGAGCATATGGATGCAGCGGAATAAATGTATCTTTGTGGATGAGAGTTTTGAAGCTAAAAAGATCCTTCACTCGATAAAGGTGGCTTTCTAGGATATGGAGGATAATTTTAGATTGGGCTCTATGGCTAACACTTGGGAAGATCTTTCTATTCTTAAAAAGATTGGGATAAAAGGTCGGGCTGCTCCGCCGCCGGATTTTATAAATGTTTACTGGTGGCCTCCTTCTAATCAATGGATTAAGGTCAATACAGACGGCTCGGCGTTGGGAGCGCCGGGCAAGATTGTTGCTGGACGTGTCTTTCGTGACAATCTTTAACACCCCGTACTTTTTCTTATGTTGTGAGATAGTGTCTTAACACTATTGAGAGTACTGAGATGTCAAGATGCGAGACTACTTTTTTTTATGAGCAGATAAGACAGATTGTCTTTTAAATAGAGCTACGAGTGAACAAACCAATGATGGAGTTAGAGTGATGAGATTTGAGAAATGAGTTGAGTTAGAGATGCTGATTGAATTGAGTTGAGTTAGAGATGATGATTGAATTGAGCTGAGATTTTATTTTGTTTCCAACTACCGGGAATAGAGTTACCAGATACCGAATTATCGGAGATTGACTGTCCTATTAAGAAAATAGGAATAATGAGTTGGAAATAGAGTCGAGAAAGAAAGAGTGAAAACCCTTGATGAAAAGAGTCGGTCTGAGAGACGTTTAGTCGTCCGTGTTTTTGCCGATTGCTTTGATGTGATGTAATGTGAAATTACGTGACTGATTGATTATGTGATTTTGTTACGAGTGCTTTTATGAGCAAGTTATTATGATTTTTATTTGAGGACTTTAGCACTTGGAATTTTAATTAAGTTTCCAAAGCAAGTGCGATTTCTTTTTACCGAGAAATCAAAGAATGCCGGTTTATAGAAATTTTTCCAAGCATAATATTTTCAAATTATTTTTCCTATGATGAGGAATATTATAATTGAGTGAGTTCACTAATATTAGTGCCATATTTATTTTAATTTGGTCACATGAATAATTATGCTACGACATTTTATTATTGAGTAACTTTTCCATGATTATTATTGTTATTATTCATTTACCTCTCTCACATTATTATTTTAAGTTCTCAAGCATGTGACAAAATACCAAAAATTGCCAAGTGGATTAGAGCATTAATTTAAGAGTGTGGAGATTGAGAGATCAAGGCATTAATTGCCAAATATTTTCTAAGATTTTGCTAATCTTCTCTAAGATTTGCATATTCATATCTTGCAAAATTCTCTCTCTCTTCCTTCACCCCCATTTTCGTTCACTCTCTCTCTCCCTCATCTCTCTCTTTTCCTCCATTAACACCATTGTTGAGAACCTTGAAAGCTTCATAGAATCATACCAACAACTCAAATCCACCTCTAGATCTATCCAAAACACCCTCTATCTCCTAGAACTCAAGAAATCCATGGAAGTTTGATTTCAAAGTTAAAAAGAGAAAGTTTGATTTTGGGTGTAAGCTTGAGTAAGTGATCTTTATTTTCATAGATCTAGCTTCTATGATGTTATATGTGAGCATATGTAGAAGATTGAAGCATGAAATCACCCTCTCCCCTTTTCTTGAAGTTTTCGAAAATTTGGAGATTTATACCCTTCAAAAAATTTTCTTTTTCTTTCCTTGAATTGGGGTGAAAAATGAGATCTATGTGATGTTTGGTGATGATTGATGTGTGTTGTGAAAGGCTATGCCTTGAGATGTAAAAATTGATTGAGTTTAGTTTACCCAAAATTGGGAAATTTTGAGTTGATGCTTTAAATGATGAATTGATGAGGAGAATGAGTCTATGAGATGTCTAAGATGATCATTGATGGAGTAGATTGAAGATATGATGTTAATTGATGAATTTGATGTGAGCTAATTTGATGTGTATCTATGCCCAAAATTGTTAATTGATGGTTTATATGTGAGATTAAATGGTTAAAATTGATAGATCCATGATTGGATTAATGTTTCATGTGTGTTTATAGAATTTAAAAGAGTTTAGTTTAATAAAAATTAGGACTTTCTTGCCTATATGTTAATTAAGTGAATTGGCTTAGGATAATTGTAATTGAGCATGATATTAGTGTCTAATCATGTTTCGTTAAGTCAATTGTTAGTTATATAAAATTTTGACTTAGTTTAGTTTATATAAGTTATTGAGTTTTCATATATTGAGAGGTCGATGCTTGGTTTAATGAGGTCTAATTGCTTTATGATAATTATGTGAGCGTTTGTCATGCTTTGATTAAGAGTCCACATCGATACGTGAGTTTTTGTTTGAGTTTAGTTTGCATGATATAAGAAAATCTATGTACGTGTAACGAGTTATGTGATGTATGAGGTCAATTATGAGTGATTGAGTATTTTTGAGCATGAAAATGAGATGAGTACTGAAACGATGCGTTCTTGAAACGTTTTCTTGAGACTTGAGTTTGAGATGTAAGAGAAGAGTCGAGCTTGAGTTGTGATGAGTAATATGTTCATACTTGAATGTTTTTAAGTGCTATAAGTGTTGAAGTTGAGCTTTAAGAAGTTTTTATTGATGAAGTGTAGAGTCGAGCATGTTTGCTTATGTGTTTGAGTTGGGAGATGTTTTTCGTGTCACACTGACCTACTGTTCTCGAGGGGTTATTGTTACCCAAGTCATGAGCATACTGGTAAAATTTGAAGTCATTTGGACTTCGTTTAATATTTTTATAAAATGGAAAACCAAAACTGCTACGTTCTACCGAAATGTTCGGTGAATAGCCAATAGATTCGCCTTTTCCAGTATCTTTCCATAACGGTTTGAAGTCCAAATTTTTATTCTTGAGATATGAGTGTCTTAGCTAAGTACCCACCAAATGTTATACCTTTTCGGAAATGTTTACTATTTTTGAAAAATCAAATATTTCGATTGCTCAAAACTAACGAATATGGTAGACTGTAGTAAAACAGTCATATCTCCTAAATTACTTGGATTTTTTAATCCTAATTTTTTTTAAATGAAACTAGACTCAAAGAGGTTTCATTTGGTATAGGTTATGACTCCAGTGGAGTTCTATACCAAGTCTGGTGAGATTTTGAAATCGAGTCAGTGCAGAGTGAAATTTGTTTGTGACTTGTCAATGTGTGTTTTGATATGCTTATGTGATTATGCTTGTTTATGTGCTTATTTGCTATGAGTTTGATCTGAGTTGAGAGATAGATCGATATGTTAAGTATACTTAGGGATCGAGATGTTTTTGGGTAAATAGAAGATGAGTGATAAGTTATCGTTGAGACAAGTTTGAGTTTAGTAATGAGTTCTAACTAAGGTTTGTTTTATCACATGAACCTTCGATGACGATGATGATGATTTATGAAGGCCGAGCGAGACGAAGAAGTAAGTCGCCTATTTTCTTTCCGAAACTAAGCGAAGGACTTCAGGTGGGTAATATTTTGAGTATACGTATATCATTCGAGCCTTCAAAAATGATTTGATGATGTTATGAGTTTATCAAATGTTTTGAGATAAATGATGTTTGAGAACTGTTTGACTTGCCAATTTTGGATGTTGAGCTTGTATGTTACCCTCTACCGATGAGATGAGACGAATTCGGTCCTGCCACAAGCGGGATTTTGTGCACAGAGGTGACTGTGAGCCGTCTTCGGGTCGGCCAGTCACAGTACTTGAGAAGGAGGCCTACTTCTCAGTACCTTTGATGATGATGAGTTGTGGATGTGGTACATACATGATGAGTACTTTGATAGCGCTATCGTTTCTTTATGATGATATGTTTATTAAAACTGCATGCACAGATTCATTTACGCTAAAGTTATTCATGTGTATTGCTGAGCTGTGGCAAGTTTCAAACCTATAGCTCTAAGAGCACCTTTCTTGTTTTTTTTTCGGCGTTTGCCCACTGAGTATTATGTACTCACGCCCTGCATATATTTCTAAATATGCAGGCTAAGCGGGGAGTGAGATTGGTCTGGTGCTGGTGGGGGAAACGTTTCAATTGATGTATTATATTATTATTTTGCCTTTATGATTGATAGAGTCTTGATAATTGAGATACTTTGTTTTTCTTTTGAATTTAAGCAATTCACTCGCGGTTATATGTCTTCATACATATAATCGATTCGCCTTTTGCTGCGATACTCTGCATATTATGTTTCCTTATGAAAAATGAGCTATACCCATTTTGTTTTTGTTCTTGTGATTCCCGATATTTATGGAGTTATGACGATGTTGACGTTTATACCCCTGGAGTTGATTTATGATGATTTCCTTAGCACTTTTTCATGCGAGCTTCCGCTTGATGTTCAATCTATTATTCTTGTCTTTTACTCTTTTAAAATAGTCGTATCGATACTCGTACCCCGCTATCACTAGCGTCGGGATCGGGCTGCGACACAATCATAGTACGGTGCGCGGCTGCTTTCATAAAAAGGGAGGGTTTGGCTATGCTTTTGAGGCAGAGCTTATTGCAGTGATCACTGCTATTCAAATTGCTCATGATCGTCAGTGGTATTATCTTTGGCTTGAGTCTGATTCTACTTATATTGTTCGCTTACTTCAAGAACGCTCTTTGCTCGTACCATGGCGTCTCATGGCTTCTTGGAAAAGGACTCTTGCGCTTCTTAATAACTTCCACCTATATGTTTCTCATATCTTTCGTGAAGGAAACAAGGTGGCGGACATCTTAGCTGCCGACAATATGGTTGAGGGCTGGTGGGCTTTCGAAATTGACGCTATCAAGGCTGTTGTGCGTTTGGATATGTCTTCACATAGCCATATTCGTATGGTTCTCCACTAATTTATTGGTTGCTATGGATATGAGGTTTTCGCAGCTTTTCTTTGGCGTTTGCTTGTGGTTTTTCACGATGCTTTTTTGTTTGGGCTTTCGTCAAACGGTTGGTGGGCGAACCAGGCTGCCTTTGGTTGCTTTCGGTTGTGCTGACTCTTTGGGGTTTTCTGTCGACCAGTTGGTGGGTGTGACTGGCGTGGCTGCTCCTTTGCACTACAGGGGCTGGATTGATCAGGTGGTGGGGCGTTTCTGGTGGTGGAGCTATAGGAGTCTTTGGGTGGCTAAGGATATGAGGTTTTTCGGGAACTCTTCCGGTGCTTTTTACAGTTTTTAGGTGAGCTCAAAACTGGGTCCGGACGATTGGTGCCTTTGTGGTAGCTCTGCGGTTAAAGCTTTTGCTTACCGGCATAGAGATTTTCGAACCGACAAGTTCTTGCCGTTGATATGTCGTGTTCTGCTCCGTGGGGAGCTTTTGCAACATTCCTTTGGCTTTTGCTCATGGTTTTTCATGATGTTTTCTTCTTTGGACTATCGACAAACAGTTGGTGGGCGATCAAGGCTGCCCCTTGTTGTTCTTGGTTGTGCTACCTTTTCTGGTCTTACTGTCGAACAGTTGGTGGGTGTGAATGGCGTGGCTTCTCCTTTGCACTACAGTGATCAGGTGCTTAGGTTGTTCTGTTGGGTTATTATTAGGAGGCTGAGTTTTATCTTCTTCAAGCCCCTCAACGACGTTTCTATATATGGCTTAGATTTGGCAGCTCGTTTCTGTGGTTATTTTTTTGGCTTTTTGGAGCTTTTCTCAGTTTTTGTTGTTCTCTGTTAATGAGCCGGGTTTATTTAGGGACGATGGTTCGGCCGGAGTTTCTGAAATAGCCTCAAGTCAGCTCGTTAACATTGTTTTTACACGAGTACTCTTTTTCCTAGCTAAGGCTTTTCCCTCCCGGGTTTTCCTTAGTAAGGTTTTAATGAGGCTCGGTCCTTAGTCTGCTTCTTGTGCTTTCAAGGGTTTTTTGGTTTTTCTTTTCAATAAAATTTATTTTAATTAATAACCATTCACATAACCATTTCAAGCACATAAGTAAAAATACCTAATTTTCCATCAAACTAACTTATTCCAACTTCCATCCATCACTTCCAATCATCAATCTGATCCATCAATTATCATATTAATCATCTTTAATCTCATACTCATCATCAATTTATCATTCAAACCATAGACACAAAAATTCCCAATTTTGGGTAAACTAACCTAAGTAAAAATTTACATCACATGACATAGCTTTTCAACACACATAGAAATCATCTCAAAACACCTTGGTAAGCATAAATCTCATCCCAAATTGAGAAAAGAATAAGAAAAATTTTTGAAGGGCAAAGGCCCTAATTTTCGAAAATTAAGAAAAATGAAGGAGGGGGAGTTTCATGCTTCAATAATCCATCTACACACTTGTATCTCACTATAGAGTCTAGATCCATAAGATTAGAACACTTACTAAAGTAGTTCAAAGAGGAAAGAAAATCTTCTTTCTATGCTTCAAGCTTAAACTCCACTAATCTCTTTGAATTCAAGTGTAGAAAGTGTTTAGGACTAGATTTAGTGAAGGATTCTACCATAGATGTGATTTTGGGAAGCTTGGAAGGTGTCTCTAATGGAGGTTCATGGAGGAAAGAGAGATGAGGGAGAGAGAAAGGTGAGGGGCAAAAATTAGGGAGAATAGGAGAGAGAGAAAAATGTTTTTGGTTAAGAGCAAAACTTGCTCCCTAAGTTAATAAAGCATTATATGCTCAATTAATGCTTTGTCTACCCACTTGGCCACTTGCTTAATCACACATGTGAAATTAATTAAAATAATTAAGAGAGAGTGTAGGAATGTGTGGTGGTAAATTAAACCATGTACTATGATACATTAATTAAATCCAAACCATACCTTATACACTCATGTGGCCACAAAAATAATAATATTCACTTAGGAAATTATTAATAAATCAAGCCCGCACTTTATTCTCGTAAAATAAATTGTGAGAAATTGTTAAGAAAAGATAGTATCAATATCGACATTACTATCCATCAATTCAAAATTAATCCCAGTTATTAAGAGAATTCCAAAATTACTCACGTATGCTATCGTTCTCACAAAATCACAATTACTCAATTATAAGTGCACACATATCGAGTAAATCACATAACGGTCAAACAAATAGCCTACACAATTGTCACGTTAAAAATGGACCATCACTCATCATTAATCCAATCATCACTCTAGCTAAATCTTCTCTATAGTGACTCTCATTCACTATCTCGACTCTGTCTCTAGCATTTCTATCTCAACTCAAATCAATTTGCATCTCTAACTCAACTCTAACTTCTTTCTCAATTCTATCAACATCTCTAATTTTACTCACATTACCTTCTATCAATAATTCCCTCTCATCGTTGGTAAGTTAGTGTATAACTCTCAGTGCTCTCAATAGTATCTCGATACTATCAATAGCGAGGTAAAATACGGGGTCTTACAGTTAATCATGGTCCTTCTTGTTCCTCGAGTATATCAAGACATCATCAATGAATACTAAGACAAATTTATCTAAGTACGAATGAAACACTCGATTCATGAGGTCCATGAACACGTCTGGCTCATTGATTAGCTCGAATGGCATAACTAAAAATTCGCAGTGGCCATACCTAGTTCGAAACGCCGTCTTAGGTACGTCTTCTGGTCCAATCTTCAGCTGGGGATAACCAGACCGCAAATCAATCTTCGATAACACACTTGCTCCCTTCAGCTGGTCGAAGAGGTCGTCTATCCTTGGTAAAGGAGATTTGTTCTTGAGTGTCACTTTATTCATTTTCCTATAGTCTATGCACATTCGCAATGTGCCATCCTTCTTGTTAGGTCCGGAGGGTCTCGAATAGGTGTATGGGGGGGGGGAGGAAATACAACTATGGGCTATTTTTCTTTCCTCAAAGTGAGGGATCTACAGATAGAGATCAAAATGAAACTTTACACGCAAATAGTGACGCCTGTTAACTGAAAATAGTTTTGACCAAACAGGGTTGACGACTGATACTGAAAACTCTTCTGTAAGGAGTTATCAGTTAAGTTACTGGAACTTAACTGATGCACGTAAGGGCTTCAGTCGAGTTTGCTAGAACAGAGATGATAACACTCTTCCTTACTATCAGAGGATAGATCAGTCAGACTGATATCATACACAGCGAAAATAAACTTAGTTACGTAATAGCCTCGGTTGAGCACGTTGTTGGTCTTAGGTTTCTCTTTCCAGTTATTCAGTATTTAGTTTATCAATTGAAACAACACAAGTAGGAATGTAAAACTGAAAGCTGTAAATAACACAGAGACTTTTACTTGGTTCGGAAAAACCCTTTTCTATATCCACGGTCGGTTGATCAGACCAACAATCCACTCCACAAGTGCTTAACAGGTGCACTGCAAACCAAACCGTGTGCTTGTTAGGTGCACACAACCGTATCACTAAAGAAACCGCTTATTTAGTACCCATACTTCACTCGTGTCGAATTTCTCTCGCTTAGCACAACCCACGCTAAGACTCTCAGAGTCACAGTACCTTCCTGAACTCCGAATCACTCAAACACTCTACTCTTTCTTTCTGAAATGAGGTTTGAACGGGTGCCAACTATACTGCAAAGAACAAGTTCTTTGGAGCAAGTTTGACCTTGGCTTCTGGGTAAACAGAGGTTTGCCTAAGGTCTAAGAGAATATATGTAATCAGTAGTGACTGATTTTGGCTTTGGAATTCTCTTTTTCGATTCAAGCTTTGGGGAAGTTAAGCTTTAGGCTGAGTAGCGATTTTGGCAGAGCTTCAGCTTATGTTGTTGAATCGGTGAACATTGAAGTGATCCTCGAGCGCTATTTATTGGAGAGGTCTTGAATAGATCTGTTGGAGAGCATTTCGAATTTGGGCTGAGGCTTCAATCTTCGAGATTCCTTGTTTGGTGGAAACGGCTCTCTTGAGGGACAGGAGATGTGACGTTTCTGATAAAGTAGCCACCAAATAGGAATGACCTCTGCAGAGATAAGGAGATCCTGAGATCTCTGAATTTAATGCAGCTGTACTTTTGTGAGTACGTGGCTTCCTTTGAACGTTGGAAGTTCAGTCCGAGGAAGAATGTTTAACTGATACTTGACTTTAGTATTAGTCCGTTGAGTCCACGCGGCACGCATTAAGTAATCAGTTTCCGAACTGATTCTTCAACTGATACTTCAGTTGGTAACTTCAGTCTTCAGTCTTCAGTTTTCAGAACCGTAAACTAAACTAGAACCGAACTCTAACACTTGAGTTCAAAACATTCTAGTCTATTACAATAAAGACCTATGAATTTTGGTATCATCAAAACAAGGATTAGGATATTCCACAAGGTTCCCAACAATTTCCCCCTTTTTGATGATGCCAAAACCATACAGCAGTTCTAGACAAACAAAAAGACTGAACTCACAGCACAAGTTCTACACTGGGGTGAATACAATTCCCCCTTAACAATAGAACCTGAAAACTTGTAATTAGAGTCAAGAACGAAACAGTTCTAAAACAGAACAAGGATAAGACATAAAAACATAATCAGAGCCTGGACAAAGAGTTATTGTCTTTAGGTTGAGATAAAAAAGAAGTTCATTTCATTAAACTAAGACTGATAAGCCATCAATCGAGGTACAGAGCAAGACTTACATTGGAGTAAAAAGAAAAACAAAAACAACATGGTAAACCCATAGACTCCAGCAGTCTGCTTAGCTGCGCCTTGAACTTCTTGATCTTGATCTTCTGTCTTCGTGTCTTCATGTTCCTAAGCTTGTTCCACTCTCACTTGTTTTCCGTTGTTTTGAGGTCTTTACTGGAACGTCATCCTTACAACTTCTGGTGATCCTTTTTGTGTCCCATCTTCAGTCAAGAAAGAAGATACAAGAGCAACCTTAGGGAAGGTTTCTCTCTGACTTCTGATTTTTCCCCTTTTTGGCAACATAAAAATGAGAGAGCTGATGATGGAGGCTATGATCGAATGGAACTTCAACTCCGACTCTCAAGCATTTGTGGGAAGACTTAAGAAGAGGATGAGATCCCGAGATGCAGAAGGAAAAAGACGCCAGTGGAGAGGTAGAGAGATGAGAAGGGAGATAGAGAAGTGATGGAGATGGAGAGATGGAGAAGAGCTAAGTGAAGGAAATGAAAGTATGTATAGCATCTTAGAGATAATCATGAGATGCAGCAATACATACGATCCGGAGGGCGAGGAGACAGAGGAAGAAGGATGGAAAAGAGGAGTTCGAGAAGTGGGGAGGAGAAACGAAGGAAATGCATGGCGAGGGTTTGATGAAAGAATTAGATCAAAATGCGCCTCGTCATACATGGAGGAAAGAGAAGGTGAGGATGAAAAATCGAATCAGTGGTAGTCGTGAGGACTAGCACTGTCGATGTTGCGCCGGTTGACAATGAGCTCCTGCTCATTGCTGTTGCACCACATGGAAGCTTCACCAAAAGGTGAGAAGCTTTCCTGAGACCCAGGTAAAGTCCGTCTTCTTCAGATAGGTACTTCAAACCATGTGCCGGGTATGAGAATGGAAGACACTCGCTTCGCTGGATACAAGTGAGGGTAGACCAAACTTTGACATCGGAGAGACGTTGAGATCCAGTGGAAGGGTCCGGTGAAGAACAAGTATGTGAGCGTCATTCTCCCACTCCATGACTTTGCAGTCATTGATTTCTCATTTAGTGAAGGCTGCGGAGGGTTTGGAAATTTTCTCTGCAACTTTGGAAAGATTGGATTTTTTTTTTCTCACAGTGAAGGCTGTTGAGAGTTGTTAGTTGATGCAGAAAAATATGTGAAGACAACATGGTATGAATAGACAAATTTTACCACGTAAGAAGATGAAAAGTTTTTCGAAAACTGTGCTTAAAATGTTTTTGAAGAAAAATTCACGTCCGCCGTCACTGCAGGGGACTGAAGCTTCAAAAAGGTGAGAGGTATCATTGCATTATGTCATGTCAATGAGGTTCTCAAGAAATTTGATCACAGAGACAACAGGTTGGAAAGAGTTTTAGAGAAGATCATGACAAGTTCAATTAAAACAGATTTTCCCTTTTTAAAATACTTGTCCTTCTCGGATATTCCATTTTCCAACAATCAGTTAAAGGTTTTGAAAGAAACTGATCAGTTAGAGAAATATTTTGAATTAAAACACAAATCTCTTAACTGATATAACTGATTTTAAATAGTAAGCTTGAAACATACTTACTGATCGACTGATCATCGTAGTCTGTCGATACCACTTGATCCTGGTTGATTCATCAGGATGACTTCTCTTCAGATGAGCACTTGTCTTGAGCTTTCCACGTCAGCGGTCGTAGAATAGCAGTTGGTTGACCACCAGTCAGCGTGACTGTTTTGAGAAAATCTTCAAACACAGCATCACTCTTCAGGGTTGATGAGGCCGATCTTTCCACACAGATCGTTGAACATATCTCCTGGAAGAGCTTTGGTCAGCAAGTCCGCTCTCTGAACAGCAGTTGGAATCCATTCAACAGAGATGTTCTTCTGTTCGACGTGATCACGGATGAAGTGATGTCGAATATCAATATGCTTGACTCTGGTGTGATGAACTGGATTCTGGGAGATTGCAATAGCACTGGAGCTGTCGCAATAGATTGGGACTTCCTTTTCGTCTATCCCATAGTCCTTCAACTGTTGCACTAACCATAGGAGTTGTGAACAACAGCTTCCGACAGCAACATATTCAGCTTCAGTTGTGGAGGTGGCGACTGAAGTCTGCTTCTTTGAAAACCAATAGATGAGCTTGTTGCCTAGGAATTGACAGGTTTTGGAGGTTGATTTGCGATCAATTTTGCATCCTACAAAATCTGAGTCTGAATATCCGGTGAGCTTGAAGTCGTCGTATGCTGGGTACCACAATCCTAAATTGGGTGTGCCTTTGAGATATCGTAGTATTCGCTTTGCTGCATCCAAATGAGCTTCCTTTGGATCTTACTGATATCTTGCACATACCCCAACTACAAATGCGATGTCTGGTCTGCTCGCAGTCAAATACAGCAATGATCCAATGATTTCTCTCTACTTCGTCGAAGAGACAGATTTTCCTTCTGAACCTGGATCAACTTTCCAGTTTGTATTCATTGGGATCTTGACTGATTTCATGTGCTGAATACCAAACTTGGCTATCAGTTCCTTGGCATACTTGGACTGACTGATCAGTATTCCTTCGCTGGTCTGCTTGACTTGCAATCCGAGAAAGAAATTCATTTTTTCCATCATGGACATTTGGAACTTGTTGGTCATAATGTTAGCAAACTTCTTGCACATGCGTTCGGATTTGGATCTGAAAATTATGTCATCGACATAAATCTGAACAAGTAAAAGATCTTCTCCTTCTTTGAGAGTGAACAAAGTTCTGTCCACAGATCATTTCTTGAAACCTTGTTCAACAAGATATTCTGAGAGAGTATCATACCACGCTCTTGGAGCTTGCTTCAATCCATAGAGCGTTTTCTTCAGCTTGTACACCTTTTCTGGACCAGCAACCTCAAAGCCTGGAGGTTGTTCCACATAGACTTCATCTATGAGCACTCCATTGAGAAATACACACTTGACATCTATTTGGTGTACCTTGAAACCTTTGTGAGCTGTAAAGGATAAGAAGAGTCTCACTGCTTCCAATCTGGCAACTGGAGCGAACGTCTCGTCGTAGTCGATTCCTTCTTCTTGACTGTATCCTTTTTCTACAAGCCTTGCTTTGTTTCTCACAACGATTCCTTCTTCGTCTTTCTTATTTTTGAAAATCCATTTCAAACCAATCACCTTTGCATCGTCTGATCGATCCACAAGCTCCCAAACTGAATTCCAGTTGAATTCATTGAGTTCTTCTTGCATTGCGATGACCCATTGAGTGGACTTCAGAGCTTCTTCATAGCCTTGGGCTCTGTAGGTGATAAGAAACAGCTGAAAATCTTATCTTCGTTGATGCAGTTCTGATTGATGTCAAAGACGAGGTTGCACATTGATCTTCGAGTCTTGACGCCATCTGATGGTTCTCCAATGATGTTCTCCTTTGAGTGGACCTCAAACCATCTTCGATACTTCTTGATTTCTTCTGGGGATGGTCGGGCTTCTTCTGTCAGAATGGTTCTGAAGTGTTGAACACTTTCTGGAGCAGGGGTGAGTTGAGCTGGAGCTGCTTCGGCACGTTCAACTCGATCTTCAGTAACTGGAGTTCCCCCTTGACTGATGCCATCTGAATTACCTCTAGTCTGAACTTCAGACCTTTGACTGATCTTTTGATACTGAAGCTTTCAGTATCTTCATCTTTTCCTGGTCCCCTCACCAAGACAGTAGAGGGCTCGGTGTTGTGGATTTCAGCTTTGGAACCTTCAGTGTTATGAGCACGGCTTTCAGTTTCCTGTTCCCTGAAATCATCTGTAGACTCATTAAAGACCACATGAGGTGTTTATTCAACACAAAGAGTTTGAGAGTTAAACACTCGATAGGCTTTGCTCAATCGTTCTGTTCCAGAGTATCCAAGAAAGACTCCTGGATCAGCCTTGCTATCAAACGTGTTTAACCTCTTCTTTTCATTGTTGTGGATGAAACACTTAGAACCGAAAGCATGAAAATAGGTAATTGAGGGCTTTCTGTTCTTCCATAACTCGTAAGGAGTTTTTCCATGTCTTTGAGTGAGGAAGGAGCGATTCTGCGTGTAGCATGCGTTGTTGACTGCTTTGGCCCAAAACTTCAAGGGGAGTTTCGATTCGGCTAGCATCGTCCTTGCTTCTTCCTTCAAAGACCTGTTTCTTCTTTTTGCAACTCCGTTCTGTTGAGGAGCTCTTGCTGCAGAAGTTTGATGACTGATTCCTTGTTCATCACAATACTCACGAATGACAGTATTGAGGAACTCAGTCCTACGATCTGATCTAATGCTGATGATGTTGACTTCCTTTTCAACGCTCAGTCTTCTCAGTAGCTTTGGCAGTTCCTCCAGTGTCTCTTTCTTTTTGAAGAGAAAGATAACCCAAGTATATCGTGAATAATCATCCACAACAACTAAGGTGTACTTCCTACCGTTGTAGCTTCTTGGAGAGATTGGGCCAAACAGATCCATGTGAAGTAGTTGAAGAATTCTTCCAGAGGAGTGTCCTGTCTTTAACTTGAATGACATTCGCGTCTACTTTCCTCTTTGACATGCTTCACATTCTTTCTTCTTCTGGAGCACAATAGAAGGTAGACCTTCTACCAGTTGATGTTTAGCAAGCTTGTTGATCGTCTTGAAATTGAGATGGTTGAGTCTCCTGTGCCACAGCCAGTTGAGCTCCGTGCTGCTTTGCTGATGAGACACGTTTCTGGTGGGCTGTCTTTCCATGAAACGACGTAGAGACTACCTTGTCTGAATCCTTTCAGAACCACCTTCTTTTGATTGTTTCTAACAGTGAATTCATCCTTTTTTATCTTCACTGTGAAACCGCTGTCACAAAATTGACTCACAGACAACAGATTATGTTTAAGACCAGAAACAAAGCTAACATTACTGATACTGGCGTTACCCATGTTGAGCACACCATAGCCTTTTGTTTATTCGATTGAATTGTCTCCGAATGCAACTTTGGATCCAGCTTTCTCAACATACTGAGATAGATATTCTTTGTAGCCCGTCATGTGCTTCGAGCAGCCGCTATCCAGATACCATGTTCTGATTGAAGCTTTAACTTCTTCCTTCTTTCTATGTTTCCTGATTTTGACCTGCAAGGAAGAGTTACTTCAGGTACCCAATCAAGATTTGGATCCTTCAATGTTAGCTCGAGTTCCCTTTGGAACCCATATCTGCTTCAGAACTGGTCTGGCTGATCTCTTGCGCTTTGCTGATCATCTGACTGAAGTAGTTGGCGCTTCAGTTGGCACATGAGCATTCTTCTGTTGAGATTTTCTTTTGAAGGCCTCACTCTTGTAGGAGTTCTGTCTGATGAGTGGTTGAGGTCTTCTTTGCTCAGCGAAGTATCTTTCTTGAGATACTCGAGTCATTCCAGACTGATGGAAACTTGACTGATGTTGTGGGACATGAGTCATCTGATGTCCAATTGCTTATCGTCGTGGATGTCGCTTGGTTCGTCTGGACTCATCATTGTTTTGTCTCCATGGATGTTGTTCTTTTTGAAACTGAACTGATTTTAGTTTCTGACTGATGTGGTAGTTCTTCCCCCTGGAGTGGTGAGGAAGATTCTTCTTGATTCCTGATGTTCCTTCCCCGGTCTTTGATTGAAATCTGTTTTCCAGTCTTCTCAGTAGGGTGATCTGGTTGGGGGCCTCCTTTGCTCGTCTGTAGCGCCGTGGAGGTGGAACATTTGATCTTGCCATCAGTTTGCGTTTGCGAACTTCATCCATATCATGATCTCTTGATTCTTCTGATGTGGTGACTTCAGAAGTATCGTCCTTTGAATTGATCATGACATTCTTTTCTTTATCAGCTGCAACCTTTCCTCCAATGCTTTCAACAAGGCCTTTTGATGGAAAGTTGCTCATCATGGGAGACTTCATCATGTAGTCTTTGACTGTTTCTTCTAGTTTGTGATTGAGCCTCTTGATCTCATGAGATGCTCTATCACATTCCGAGTTGGAGATTCTAAGCTTTTCTTCCAGTCAACTGTTCTCCATGATTAGCTGATCAAGACAAGTTTCATCCGAAAAGTAGATGATTGTCTGATTCCTAGCTCGTTCATCATTGATCTCCTTTTCCATTTTCTAATTCTGCTTGAGGAGATCTTCGAACATTTTCCTCAACTGACAGTGATCAGTCATGAGCTGATCGAGTTCGTCAGTTTCATCGGATAAGCTTTCTCCAGATTCTGAGTGGTCTCCTGAAAACATCAGGAAGTTATCAGTATAAGGAGTTTTTGAATGAGAGATTACCTCTGAGCCATTCATTCCATTGTCATAGCTGTTGTCAGCCACGCTTTCAGATCCTTTGGCCATCAGGGGTTGACTCTCATCGTCTGAGCTGGTGGTGTTGAAGTCGGATGATTTTGATGTGTCTTTGGAAGAATCAGCATCGTCAACAACCATCGCTTTCTTTGAACGTTGGAAGTTCAGTCCGAGAAAGAATGTTTAACTGATACTTGACTTTAGTATCAGTCCACTGAGTCCACGCGGCACGCATTAAGTAATCAGTTTTCGAACTGATTCTTCAACTGATACTACAGTTGGTAACTTCAGTCTTCAGTCTTCAGTCCTTCGTCCTTCAGTCTTCAGTCTTCAGTCTTCAGAACTGCAAACTTAACTAGAACCAAACTCTAATACTTGAGTTCAAAACATTCTTGTCTATTACAATAAAGACCTATGAATTTTGGTATCATCAAAACAAGGATTAGGATATTCCACAAGGTTCCCAACACTTCTTCTTCACGAAAAGTACGAGTGCACCCCAAGGTGATACACTTGGCCTAATGAATCCAAGATCCAAAAGTTCTTGATGTTGTATCTTGAGTTCTTCCAACTCTTTAGGAGCCATCCGGTACGGTGCCTTTGAAATGGGAGCTGCCCTGGGCTCCAAATCAATGGTGAACTCAATTTATCTGTCCGGTGGCGGCCCTGGTAGAATATTTGGAAATACATCTGAAAAGTCCCATACAATTGCTACATCTTCTATGCTCCTCTCGGTTCCCGGTTCTCTGTGTAAATACACGAGGTAGGCTGGGTGTCCTTTCGTCATCATTCTCGTTGCTTGCAGAGCGGAGATGATCATTTTTCTTCTCCCCATGCTAATTCTGTGGAAATGTGATGGCTCCCTGCCTGGGGGTCGAAACGATATCCGTCTTTCATTACATAGGATGGTGGCGTAGTTCTAAGCTAGCCAGTCCATTCCTAGAATTATGGCCACTTCTCCCATCGGTATAACATATCAGTTGTTCACTAAAACCCTGAGTGATCCTATGTTCAGTTCTAGGTTCAAGCACAGATGTTCTACTGTCGTCATCCCTTATATTGGTGATGATATACTCAACTCCTGATCAGCTCTTTCTGATTTTAGTCTTAAGGCATCAACGCATGTGACTCATCCAAAAAACACCTAGCGGATGGACTCGAATTTATACGAGGTCGTCCTAGGGTGGTAAGGTGACTCAAGTCGTCTCACAAGGAAGACTTAGCAGGGCTCTAATCGTGTTACTCACGAGAAACTGAAAGGAAATCTAAACACTCTAATCGGGTAATTGGGTCTGACACTAACTCGCACTCTAATCACCAAGACATAAACAGAAGGAAGCAATAACGTTAACTAATGCAGTAAACATATAATAGCGAAGAACATAGCGATGGAACATTAAACCTAACAACTAGGGTTTTAATCTAGAACTCTAAATACGCGATCAAACTCATAAACAACAATCAATTTGAAACCAAAGCATGAAAACTAAATCAAGCATCCGATACAAGTTCAATAAAGACCTTAATCACCATAAAAGAATTCTCTAAACATTCACCAACAAGAGGGAAAACGTAGGCATCAACAACGAATTACGAGTCGCGTAAATTATCAAGATTCAACACAAATGATCTCAATTCATCACATTCATCAAAGGCATAAAACAAGAGATTCAAATAAACAAAGGATTCATATAAACTAAGAGAATCAAAATGAGTTCTTACAAAATGTAGCAATCCACGGAAACCAATCCGATGAAATGTAAATTGACATCCAAAGTGATCCAATGAATCCACAAGCGAAAGTGAATGTTTTGAAACTCTAAAAACCTTAGGAAAAGTGTGGAAAATCGCCCTAGAGGCTATTGTGTTCGAAGATGTCAAGAAAAACCCTAAAAATGGGTTTTTATACGAAAATCCGTAACTGCCGGATCTGGCCAGGGACGGCGGCGCCGTGGGACGGCGCCGCCGTAAGGGTGCTTCGCAGATTCCTCTAAAAAAAAAGGGCACGGCCCGCGCCGTGGGGCCGCGGCCGTCGTCTGGACGGCAGCCGCCGTGGCACGGCGGCGGCCGTGAGCATGCCTTCGAAATTTGCTCCAAACGATGCTGAAAATGCTTGACAACTCGCGAATCCTGCATACGACAATAGCACACCCAAAAAGATCATCGAGCACGTGAAATATAGGGCAAAAAGTCATGAAACACGCTCGAATGCACAGCAGAAACATACGCAAAAACTGCCCAAATACGAGGTAAACAGCATGCACTTGCAATGAAAGTATGCGATGCGCCCGTATCAAATAGGAGTACAACAGGAGTATTGAGTAGCATGCCCATACATGCAAGGTTTCCCTGGTTGTTCTCGGGTTGCTTCTACCTCATAGCATAGGCTCTAACATGACGAGGCCCTTCATGTTGTTTCTATTGTCGTTGTTGTTGTTGGCGAGCCTGTTGCTGATACGGTTGTTGAGGTTGTGGTTGATACGGTAGCTATTGGTGTTATTGTGGCTGCTACCCTGGGTGTGGTTGGGGCAGAGTTTGGATCGCTCGCAAATGCGGAGCCTGGATAGGTAGGTTCAGCCTTGAACCCGTTCCGTGTTGCTTATTCGGGCACTGATTTGCATAGTGCCCTTTCTGGTTGCAGATATAACAACTATCACTGCCGGCCTTACAGAGTGCTACATGACTTTTATTGCATTTGGGGCTAGGTGGAGTCCTTTACTGACTACTTCCTATCTGTTTCGGTGCGCTCTGGCCCCCACAGCCTTGTGACTGGAAAGTCTGCCCCTGCCATAACCTCTTCTCGGCTTGACCCGAGTTACTATTATCCCATTTCCTCTTTCATTTGAAATTCTGATAATGATTCTGATTATGTGGAGGTGCTAGCGTAGGTATAGATACTGGTTTTTCTCCCGGCATTGCTACCTCAATGTCCAATGCTCGGCTAAGCGACTCGGTATAGGACAAACCTCCATGGCTTGCCAAAGCCATCCTGATCTCGTGCGCAGACCGGCACAGAACTACTCAGCCATTTACTTGTCCGTGTCAACCTGTCCTGGCGCATACCTGGGCATATCGTAGAACATTCTGTCGTACTGAGTTACCGACATCTTCCCTTGTTGCAGGTTGTAAAATTCGGCCTTCTTCTTCTTTCGATAGCGCTTGGGTATATACTTGTTGTACAAATCTGTTTTAAATTGTTCCCAAGTCAAATTTTCCAGCTGCTCGGCTGTCATCGTTTTCATGCTCGCTTCCCACCAAAAATCAACTGACCCAGTCAGTTGAAAGGACACGCAATTCAGGCGTTCTTGATCAGTGCAGCGCAAAAAGTTGAAAATGAGCTCAATAGCGCGTATCCAGGTTAAGGCCTCTGCTGGATCTCCTATTCTTTAAAGGTAGGTGGTTTCTGTCGTAGGAATAATTCTTTGATTCGTGGTTCCGGTTGCACAGGTGGTGGGACAATTTCTGGTTCTGGCCCAGCTTTCGGACCTCTTACCTCATTTCGGGGACCCCTTCCCCTTCCTCTCGGACGTCCTCATCTTGGTGTCATTCTAACGAGTCAAGACACAAGTTGACAGCGCATTAAAAGAAAAAAAATGCAATTAAGACACACTATCATTTCTACAGTCGCTCCTTAACTCATCGAGTTCTGCTCTTGCTAAAACTTAAGCGAACATATAAATAAAACATAGCGGAATGTCTTTCCGTGAAAGTCTAATAAGGTCACTATATACACATCATAAGAAAATTGCCCCCAATGAGGACTTCACAACGATATGACAGTCCAGATCTAAAGATCTATCTAAGTGCTACCCCTGATGTACTGGCTATCTGGCGGAACCATCACTAAAGTATTCAGTCACGGAACGCCTTGCGGTTCGGTTGATCACAATTCGACTACCGCACCTCAACATCCTAGGATCTTAACACTATACTTGGGTATAAATCGTGTAGTCGCTATCATGCTGTAAGTAGTACTGACTAGAGTTCGAAGGAGGTACTCTATTATGCCGCGACTAGCTAACCATATATATATCACACTAATTGTTATGAGAAATGCTTATGATACTCATTTGGTTAAGGCCATAGTTGATTCGGTGTCCCGCCTTGCATTAACAGTCTGAACGAAGAACTATGTCCGTGTCATTAACTAGCATGACACACTTCTTTACTCCTCATTGTATCTTGGTTGCTAGTTTCTTGTGTCCCCTTGTGTGATGTTTGACATCCACCTCTTGTAGCTTACTTTTCACCTTAACCAGTGGTGAAAGTAATAGTGTTTTTGCTAGTTGATTCTACTGTCTTTCTCACAATAGTGATCATGCCTCCCTAACGCATCTAAGTTCATTGAGTCATCTTCTCAATAAAGACATAAATAGGATATTAAACACTTGCGCATTCGCGCGATATATAAAGATTTTGACTTTTGAAAACCTTTTGTTGTTCTTCCTCCTGGTTGAGCATGGCGATGTGATGAAGTGTTGAGCTTTGGATGACTGACTCATATATACTAGTAATCATACTAGAAAAATGGGTTAACTCTAGGGTTCAGAGCAATGAACAGCTCTGATACCACTCTGTCACGACCAGACCTAATTAAGGATAATTAAGCCGGGAAAACCATGACTAAGGGAGGGAGATTAGAAGCGGGTTAAAAAGGGGGATAATCAAATAGGGAAGGATCGTATTTAATCATTGTTAACAAAATGAATATTTATAATGTAACGGAGGTTTAGTCATACTAACTCAAATAAACTACTCCCTCCGTCCGCCAAGATTATGTCACTTTCATGTACAAATTGTACATGAAAGTGACATAATCTTGGCGGACGGAGGGAGTAGTAAGTTCGGATAAGTCCGACTTAGCCAAAATAACATAAGACTTCTGAGTACGCAGCGGAATAAGGGTTCTGATTACATGTATGAAGACATGTATACCCAGAGTTCATTAATACATAGAAATAAGATAAAAGGATTCCGCTCGTCACTTCATCACCACCGGCAGCTGCTCAACCTACAGATTTAGAAATATATACAAAGGTACTCAGTGGGCACGTATGCCTAAGTATAAAAATACATGCTAAATAAAACTGTGAATTGTCATGCCATCATAAACAGTACAGCAAGGGAGTTTTAGCTAATTAGGCCCAAGCTTACTAAATTCATTTGTGATTCTTAAAGTTCGGCTGTAGTCTAAGTTCTCTCGTAATCTATCATAACTGGAACTGCGTGCAGGAGAGGTGGCCACCTCTCACGGTCACTTGATCGGCCAACTGACACACACCCGTCGTGCGGTGCGGACAAAATACATGTGTATGCCCAGTACAGACAATACACGCTCCTACGTCTCACAACAAGAACTTAGTCTTAGCGGTAAGTGTAGGGTCGAATCCCACAGGGAGTGAGGAACCACTTTGTTCTCCAACGACAAACTGAGGTGTCACAATTCTCAATCTGTATACTCTGCACAAGAAATAAACAAGATCAATAATAACAAAGGGGTGAGGTTATTCGGTTAGGTCATAACTGTTGTTAACATTCGTTTCGATCATAGGCATACTTATGATCCGTCTATGATCCATATAAACCCAAGGCGTGGCCCAAAGACATTGGGGCGTTTCAAGGGGTTATACTTCACATATAGGATGGTTGATCCCATTGTGGTCACTTGGTCCGAAGGTCACACATTCCCCGGTCACAAGGCAGTGCTTCACTTCTCCTTAGATGGTAGTCATACCCGTTACTCACCAAGTTTGGCCCTCACCAACCTTCTCTCCCGAGGTCCCCAACTCCGCGCTTTGAGTGACACATGCCTCCTGGACACAACCATTTCTGGCTTTGTCAGCCGACCAGTCATAGACATGCTACGGCGCCGAGATTGCTTTCCTCGTTTGATAACCATGGCTTGATACCTCGTCACAGTTGATGGATAGTCTCTAGAGAAGCCCAAGACTGAGGAAGGTAGTGTATCCCATCAATCCTTTCCCCACCTTCCGGATCTACAACGCCTTTTGTTGACGCTGCTCAGCTACTCGGTCGTGGGTATACCGGTTGTCATGCCCTGGTATGCCCTGGCCTTTGCTTAACACGAACAGCGTTTTACCGAACGGAGATCACCCGTTAGGCCCCTACTGTCCATGGTTTGACAAAAATCCGTCTGGAACCACGAGATTCAATCGAAAGAACAAATGCCTCACGAATGTTTTACATGTTAACAACAATTATTTCCACCCCTAAAACCTCACCTAAAGAATTACTCACACATAGCAGAATTCATAAATGCAAAATAGATTAAACACATGATGGAACAAAAGGGAATACTTGAATAGATAAATAATACCTAGGCTTCAAGCCTTCGATCTTGTTCAAATGCAACACACAACGGAAATAGAAAAGTAATACTGAAACGTAAATTGTTTTTGATGCCACACACGGCGAATTAAAGTATTAGCTAAAGTAAAAATAGGAGTTCAAAACTGCCAAGAGCCCGTGCACACTGCACATCATTAGTCTTTTATACTGCCGGATGGTCGAGGTCTAACCCTAGCTGCGCCAGCATCCAAATCTTCGCCGGGATCTTCTTTCCTTTTTAGTTCAATCTTTGATTGATCCGATTGAAGATGGCTTCCAGCTGTAAGCTTAGGCAACCTTTCCCATTCTTCCGATCCTTCCAGTTTCTTCCTCCATCTTCCACTTGCTTCTTCGCAATCTCCGAGATTGACTTTCCTTTTTGGCTCTGGCTGTCTGCTTCTCATGGTAACGATCAGACGGATTGCTCTCTATGGTGTGGTTCATACCAGGTGGGTTGCTTCAGGTTCCCATGCCCAAATTAAACTGGGGGAGGTACTTATTGGCCGAAGCTCCATGCTGGCAAACTGACTGTAGCAATCTGGGCTCGGTACTGCCCATTCTGACCGCATTTCCTTCGTTTCCGCTCCACTGACCTTCCTTCCTCCACAACTCTGTTTTTTCCCCGGACAGACCTGTACTGACACAAATAAAGAGAAAAATAGGGCCAAATGGCCCAAAAGTCGAAGACGCATCACACCTACACACTTAAAGCATACTTGCCCTCAAGTATGTAGGTGGATTCACAGAAGACACGGACGAAAAGGTTGAAAGAAAAGAAATAAAACTAAGAGATACGAAACTTGCATAGATTTCAGGATCAGATCATACCAACATGCATCATTCAGTTCAGTCAGACCACAAACCAGAGTAATGATCATGCTTAAAGTGTGATGGTAGTCTCTTTTCTCGCTCAAGCACCGGCCTAAGTGTATACACTCATAATTTGCTGTGCCAGTTCTTCTAAGAGTTTGATTGAAGACTACAAGTTAAGCAGACTAGTATGACTCATCAGAGGGTCTTTGTTGGGTTGTAATGGGGTATACGGAGCTAAGGTGAGGTAAATATGGTCCAGTGGCTAATTTCAGTATCACCCTTACTCAGTATACACGTTCAGTACAGCTACAACCAACCCTTCATTCCCCCGTTTCAATGGGGTTCATCTTTTCTTTGATTTTTTTTTGTGTGGGCAATAATTTTCATTCATCAAATAATTTTTTTTTTGTGCCCAGATTTTATTTCTTTCCTATAATTCCTTGTTCACCATTTTATTCACTTCATAAATTTTTCTCCTAGATATAGCAATAGCAAGGCTCAAGAAAGAATGAATTCGGCTCAAATTGGCATACAAGGGATTCTTTTCACATTAAACACAAAGAGAAATCTGGGGCCCTAAATCAAAGAATCGTGCCCAAATTACACGAGTCATGTACTAGCAAAATAAGTCCTCAAACAAAGTCTAGATTCCTAGTCACAACAAATTCTCACCAGAAACATGCATTTTCAATTTGGCCCTGATCTCACCGGTGGGGTACTCTCAGTAACCTCACAACTACCATCATGC